>NC_064921.1:234749988-235374988 GCF_023897955.1 Schistocerca gregaria
TAGGACTTGGATGGGTCACCGTCCAGGTCTGTTGAGTGCTGTTGGCAAGCGGGCTGCACTCAGCCCTTGTGAGACTAACCGAGGAACTGCTTGACTGAGAAGTAGAAACACCGGTCTCGTAAACTGACCGTGGCTGGGAGGGCAGTGTGCTGACCACATTCTCCTCCATATCCGCACTCAATGACGCCTAAGGGCTGAGGATAACACGGCGGCTATTCGGTACCCTTGGACCTTTAAAGCTTTTTTGGACGGTGTTTTTGTTTTTGTAGAATTATGGGAGAATCTGTAAATACATGATGTCACAGGTATAAGTGCAGATATTTTTATATGTGATACCTTGACATGTACACACACATCGTTGTGCTGGCTGTTTTTCCTCTGCATCTAACAGTCTTCCCACAAACGTGTCACATAATATACTACCTGATGTTTTCAGCACAGTCTAAACTGCAACAGTCGGTGGACTGCAACTGTCAGTACAGGCTAAATGTTTTGAGTCCACGTCTCTACACATCGACACCTGACATGCTTCCCAGGTGAATACAAACATTAATGGCTCGCTCTTTCCACATTTACCTGGAGATAATGACCAACATGAGATAATGATCAACCTAAAAACATACAACTTGTAATATATATATATATAATTATTTGTCTGCAAATGAAGTTAGTACATATGTAATTGTGTTCAGTACACCGTCATCAGTCGCCAGTTCAAAAATCTCCACTTATACCAGTTGGCGCGCGGGATTAGCCGAGCGGTCTAAGGCGCTGCAGTTATGGACTGTGCGGCTGGTCCCGGCGGAGGTTCGAGTCCTCCCTCGGGCATGGGTGTGTGTGTTTGTCCTTAGGATAATTTAGGTTGAGTAGTGTGTAAGCTTAGGGACTGATGACCTTAGCAGTTGAGTCCCATAAGAGCATTTTTATACCAGTTACACCATGTGTAGGCGTTGTAGTGACATACAGATTGTGGAAAATTGAAAGTAGTTTTACTCATGGAATTTTCAATGTTGTATTGTGTAGAATGTCATACGAATTAATAGCATATTATACAGTTACACGTCTAAATTACGTTGAGAAACAAACCGGTCGCAGCCATTCGTAACGAAAACAACAGTATGGGGTTATGGATCCACTTCGATGCAAAACACTTTTCTTCTTTGTTTATTATTCCCCCAAACTAGTTTCAGCGACAAATATCGCCATCAGCAGTGGGTTCATAGGGTCTAGAACATGCAGAAATAGTATACTTATAAACATTGTAAAACATTGTTACATGTAACAATACACATATAATAACGTTTTACATTGTTTTATAAGTATGCTATTTCTGCATGTTCTAGAATCAAAGAACCCACTGATGATGGCCATATTTGTCGCTGTAACTATTTGCGGGACTAAATAAATAACAAATATGTTGTGCCTCAAGGAGGACCCAAAATTCCACATTATTGTTTTTGTATACAAACACGGACCAGTGGAAGAATTTCAAGATAAAATTATTCTTTCATAACTATTTGATAACAGACAAAGGTCGGGTTAAATCCCTGCATGTCTGTTACGTCGAGTTTGCGAACAACCGCCTCTGACTGTGAGACTGGTCACGAAGTAATTAGGGATGTGACTGACCTTTGAGTCCCGGGAAGAGCGGTGGCGTGAACTGTGAGCTGAGATGTGACGTCAAGTGCGGCGGGAAGAACAGAGGAGGCGCTCCTCGCGAAGGTCCCGAGTCCAGAACGGGCCGGAAGCCGCCCCTGCAACAACACCAGAGATCCCGTCACCACTCTGTTGACATTCAGTTTAGCTTACAAAGGGCTTGCCCTGTTTGAGGGGCAAACTGTTGGTTCATTTTCCTGTAGAGACAGTAATTTACGGTTAAACAACAGCTACTCAAAAATTTGGAGAGTCTGAATACGGAACGAAAACAATCACCAGGACAAATTTATGTTGCTCAACGGAAGTAAAGTAGCTCTCTTCATATTTGTACACTGGATATTAAACAAACATAAGTCTTCAATAGTCGGTATGTTACGCCACAGAGGTTCTGACTACAAGCAATGTGATCTTTGGTTGTCAGTAGCATTCTCGTGGCCTGTGTCATTCTCTAAGAAGTAAGTGAAGGAGTCGGGTGTTGGTTACACTGCTGAGTGGTCTGGAAGCAACTAACAGAACAACAGAGATGCAAATGCAGAGGGTGTTGATTTCTGGAAATATGATTTTGTAAAGACTGATTTCAGTATGGCGAAAATCTTCAGGTAATGTCTGTCACTACATTGCATGCTTGCGCGTAATTTATGATGAGTCCGTGGTTTGGGTCAGTTAGTTTGATTGTCAATGGGTGATTAAACCAGATACTTGCTCACATAGCTTGCACTCAAGAGTTAGTTTCACTACTCATTCACAATTTCACTAGCGTGTTGTATGGTAGAGTCATAATTTATTTATAAGTAGTGATTTTTGTAAGGATGGTTGTAATTGCTAAGGAATCATAGTTTCGCAATGCAGCTTTTGAATGCTACTCTTTTTCAATCATTTAAAGACTCGAGTTTCTATCACTGTATCTTCACGAAGATTGTGTTTTGTAATTGTGTATCGCCTTATTGCGCTCAGGGGAACACAGTTGCTCAAGAAGTAAAGCACGATGTGATTATCATAGTTGCTTTTCTTTGCACTGCACTGGGAAAGGTTTATTTTCTTGATGTGGTTTGTTTCTGAACTGTATTTTTATTATTTCAACATTTTCAAGCTGTACTGAATCCTCGTTGCCACAAGGTAAGTCATGAACATTTGTTAGGACCAGTTTAACATTACAGACACAATGAGATCATTTACTGCTAAGTTTTGCATTTCAAAATTGTTACAGTTTAGGTAAAGTTCATTTTAGATTTCATTTACTTCATTGGACAGTATTATTCTTACAGTGCAATGTTACATTCGCTTGTGTATCAATCAATGTTCGGAAATTTATTTAGTCAGTTTGCGTACGTAAATTGATAGCGTATTTTAAAAGCATTTTGGACACTTATTCTTTCAAAATCCGTTTTGTACTTTTATGCAGAACTTTTATTCTGTTACTTCTGCGTAATGGAACTCCAAGCCGCTTACTGTGATGTCACGAATTGTAACAATTTCTCTGTACCGCGCTACACAGAATTTCACATGATACCTAAATAATGTACAGTTTTACGTTCCCTGATTATTTTTGATAAAAGTTATTTGCAGTACATGTTTCTGTAGTATTTGGCGATTCTCTTGATAGGGTAGCGTTTACGTAATCACACCACTTGCATTGTTCAGGTGCACATTCAACACAGATGTACACGAAAGCTTAAGAATAGGAAATCAGTTTAGTTTACAACTACATACAACAACAATGTAACAGTTACAACTGTTGCCGCTAGGCGTCTCTAAGTGTCTATCTACTGCCAGTCGCCACGTGGCGTCATTGCGCGCGCGTCGGAGTGAACGTTATTGCCAATTTCTTTACGAACTTTTTATTTATTGTGTGTGCAAATTTCGAAATGGCTGTCTCAAAGGAACAAACGATCTTCATTAAGTTTTAAGCTCCTTAAAACTACAATCGAAACCAGTCGCATATTAAAGTAGGCTTTTGGTGAGGAAGCTTTGAGCCAAGAAAGAACGTTGGCTTAATTTAAGTGATTTGAAGACACTCGAAAGTCTATGAAGAATGATAAACACTCGGAACAACAGTCATCATGCACAACACCGAAAACATTAGTCAAAGCGCATTAAGTGTTTCACAAGGATAGAAGACAGGCAATCCATGGTGTTTTCGAAATCGATGGAATTTCGTATGGGGCATGCGAATGCAATCTAGCCGACGAACGGTTATGGAAATATGGTTCTACCTTGAGCAAACACAGTTCTTGCTAGAAAGCGCATTTTTCATATCGTGTAGATATATGACAATGCGGATTAAAAAAATGACAGACAGGAGTAAAATATCAGCAGCACTGCGAATATCCGACAGCCACATAAACATCAGCATGTGATACCAAGAAAATAAATGAACCCACTGGCGATGGTGAAACTTGACAGAAACATGTTTGGAATTAAACCCGCTTTTTACACGGTCCACTTTCTTGTTTTAATTGACTACTCGATATAAGTGAGACGACTGCAGCGCCCCCGGCGTTTTATTCCTGTTCTGAATCTTGCCTGTATTTAATGGTCATTCTCGTTTACACGTCAGCGCCAAAATAGCGTCTGATGTGACAACTGCCTGCTGTGGTGAACGGTGAAAGAGAGGGCTATGAAGCATCAACCGTTCTAAGAAAACAAACTGAAATATTGTAAGAAAATGTACGAACAAGCTTTGATGATAAAGTTTATTGGAGGCCAAAGCAAAATTCGTAGTGGATGTTCTTGTCAGAGGCCGTGTGGTAAATTTTCTATACCAACTAAAAGAATAGGAAAAGCGTCTCCAAACATTTCGAAAGACACGTTTGCTCGACAAATTATAGACGTACAAAAACGGCAAGCAGTATCTCGAAATAAGCAAACAACCACTTTTTTTACTTTATCCTTTATATTTCGTTTTCTTGCTAAGTGCTACATAAAATCGAATATTATTTTTCTCGTCAAATAATACGTTAAAACACGTTTATCTGTTTACGTCGCCGTTAATACGTAGTGTACGCTTTTTCTCTGCACAACGTAAATACCTTTTACCTTTCAGATATAACATCTCTCGTGTAAGAGGACCCTAAAAAGAAAAATAACGGAACCTCATGTAATCTCTTTAGTGTGTCATGAAAACAAAGCAATTGACACAAAGATTAAGAAGAAAGGAAACCACAAAATCAATTTCTGCGATAGGAAGAAGATCGGCGACAATAGGTTAACTTCAGATGTCAGCAGACGTCTTCACAGTCCCCTGTTAAATCAAATTATAGTATTGCAACTTCCAGGCAGATTAAAACTGTGTGCCGGACCAAGTCTTGAACTCTGGACCTTTGCCTTTCGCGGGCAAGTGCTCTACCATCTGAGCTACCCAAGCACGACTCACGACCCGTTCTCACAGCTTTACTTCTGCCAGTACCTCGTCTCCTATCTTCCAAACTTTACAGAAGCTCTCCTACGAACCTTGCGGAACTAGCACTCCTGGAAGAAAGTTAGAGCACTTGCCGCGAAAGGCAAAGGTCCCGAGTTCGAATCTCGGTCCGACACATAGTTTTAATCTGCCAGGAAGTTCCATATCAGCGCACACTCCGCTGCAGAGTGCAAATCTCATTCTGGAAACTGTAATACTACTGTTGGTTAGAATATGTTGGTTCATGGCATGATACTCGTTAATAGTTATGATTTTTAATGGCATGATGACACAGTATAACAGAGGGTAGTCCGATTCTGATAGAAAGAGGTTGTTTAATAAAGTGACAATATAACTGTGTTCGCACCATGATTTTCCATAAGCGCTTGTAGTACAATACCTCCGCCCCCCTCTCATGCCCCTCCCTTTGCCCCATTCGTTGGGTCCTCGTCTTTCTGCTGTTTGCTCTGAGAATAGTGACATTTAACTTCAGACAGCGCTGTTTCCAGGAAGTAAGAAATGTACACGCTGAATATTGAGAATATGGCTGAAGGTGTCGTCTGCTTAGCCCCTCTCCTCCACTTGCCTTGGATTTTCCTTCGCACTCAGGAGACTGCACGTCCCGCGGCATCTAATCTGACATCCCGCACATCTGCAGACGTCCTTCCGAATCTCGACAAGGTCTACGTTTCGATATGCGGGATTACTTCCCCCGGCTCTGACACCTGTCGTCATGCCCCTCCAGAGAAGTCCGCTAGCAACCGCTTAGTCATCTTTAAATGCTCGTGCCCTTTCGTAGCATGCTTCTGTTTGCTTCACTTACGCAGTCTGCATTTTGACAATGTCCAGCGAGCTAACACTGACCATACGACTTATCTTACCACAGAGGATGGAGATAGACAAATTCAAAACTTACGCGTTTACAGTAAAGACGAAACTACCAGCCCGGGTACCGGGGAGCGCCAAAGCGCCCACTTCCGGGGCACAGGGAGGAGAGCTTCCCTCTATCGGATCTTCCAGTCGGGTTCCCGACGAAGGCTGTAGAGCTGTCCAGCCTGTATGTGCTTTCCCGGCTGTTTTCCACATTCAGCTAGGTACATTCTGGGCTGTTGTCCACATTCTGCCTTACATACACACTACACAAATATACGTTACGAAAAAAAAACCGACACGTCACAAAGGCGTTATTCTAATGGGACGTAAATCCCTAGAAGCGATGCGCATGTACAGACAAAAAAAATTATTACAACTTCAGAAAAATCGGATGGCTAATTAAAGAGAAAGAGCTTCACAAATGGAGCAAGGCAATAATGTATTGGTCCACCTCTGACCCTTATGCAGGCGGTTATTCGGCGTGGTATTGATCGGTAGAGTTGTTGGATATAAAGAGTTGTTGGATGTCCTCCTGAGGGATATCGTGCAAAATTTTGTCTAGTTGGCTCTTGAGATCGACAAAATCCCGAGCTAGTTGAAGAGACCTGCCCTTAAAGCTCCAAGCGTTCTCAATTGGGAAGAGATCCGTCGACCTTTCTGGCCAAGGTAGGGTTTGGTAAGGCGAAGACCAGCAGCAGACTGTGCTGAAGTGTACGCTCAGGGGCCTGTTGATGTACAGAGGTCAATGGCAGTCGGCGGAAGGGTTTATTAACGGCCCTTGTAGTCATTGCAGAACCAGTTGCTCGCCAGACATATGATAACGATGAATCTGGGGCTCTGACAATTCGTTGGTCCTGGCGTTCCATCAGCTCTGAGCCCCAAAAATACGTCCGACAAGGTACTAATGTCAGTAAGTAGTATTATCATGATGTTCTGCGTCGCCTTCGTGAAGCAGTGAGACGCAGACGGTCGAGCTTGTGGGGAGAACGAAGTTGCTACCTTCGCCACGATAACGCACCCGTTCATTGTTCTCGGTTGAGTCACAGTTTTTTGACAAAACAACACAGCTGGGAAACTTCCTGGCAGATTAAAACTGTGTGCCGGACCGAGACTCGTACTCGGGACCTTTGCCTTTCGCGGGCAAGTGCTCTACCGACTGAGCTACCCAAGCACGACTCACGCCCCGTCCTCACAGCTACACTTCTGCCAGTTCCTCGTCTCCTACCTTCCAAACTTTACAGAAGCCCTCCTGCGAGGACGGGGCGTGAGTCGTGCTTGGATAGCTCAGTCGGTAGAGCACTTGCCCGCGAAAGGCAAAGGTCCCGAGTACGAGTCTCGGTCCGGCACACAGTTTTAATCTGCCAGGAAGTTTAATGTCAGCGCACACTCCGCTGCAGAGTGAAAATCTCATTCTGGAAACACAGCTGTGGTTTATCAGTCTCACCGAGTAACTTCTGGATTTTCCCTAAACTGGAAAAAGACTCGGATTTCAAAACAGGTAAGACGTTATGCAGAATTCGACGGAGCGGCTGCGCACCATACCAGAAGAGGCTTTCCAGCAATGCTTTCAGCAGTGACAGCAGCTTTGGAAGAGTTATGTAGAAGCTGGAGGGGACTGCTCTGAAGGTGACTAGTGTCAAAGAATTGCATCTGAATAAAGATTGGTTCTATAAATAAAAGACGGATAGTTTTTGAACAGCCCTAGGACTAACCGGGACAATATTTCACTCTCAAGTCCGAGGCAGATCGCAAAGACGCATTCGCACTTATCTCGCAAACGGCTCTACTGCGAACACATATTTACAGGAACATTTTTGCTTCTGTTCTCGTACACTTTCACCAGTGTCACTCTTCGCTATTAATTCTGATACAGTTTCTAAAACAGAGGGGAACACGTGTCTTTAGGCGGTGCTTTTTTTTTTAAATAAATAGCTACTGCAAATCAGTAGTGGAGCGAAATATAAGAAACCTGATGTCGAAGACTCCTCCCGACCTGTCCCGGTTTATCATCTCCCCGAAGAGGTTATGCTTTATACAAGCTTTTGCACCAGTGTTGTCTCTTAACGACGCTGGATCCACCGAAGAACGGCTCGCCAGAGTGAATTATGGAAGACGCTCTCGTACATCCTCTTTGTCTGAAGAGCGCCAGAGCTCCGCCAGGGATCAGCTTCAGCCGCGCAGACAGTCGCAAACCCTATTCGTTTTTACTGGCTTCGGCTCAACAGAATTTGACGTCCGCATATCAGATTTTTGCGAGGGGCGGCGTACTCGGGAGACGGGATCTTCTGCAAGGGTCGGCATAGCGAGTAGACAGGGAAGGGGGTGGCGGGGGGAATAGCGCTGCGGGGGTGGAGGAGAGCCGTCGATCTCTGCTTGCCGGTGAGGTCTGCCTCACGTCCGAATCGCCATGAATGTGCCTATATGCAGTAGATCGTCAAATATACGACTTCGATGAATATACTTGTCTGTTGATTAAATTCTAGATGAAAACGCAAAATAAAAGCCAGAAAGGCAGCTCGTATAGCTGGCATTAGCAGGTAATTATTAAAATACGGCGAAGTTCTCCTTAAACTAATATTTTTACGTATCGTAAATTTACGCTGTGAGAAAGCGAGTCAATCTGAAATCTGGTCAACAGAGGTTGTGTATTCAATTTTCAAGAAAGGAGTCGACAGTGGATGTTAACTACATTGTAATCCATGTGTGACCGTTGAATATTCAGATGTAAAGGACAACAGTAATTCGCAGAATCCATCATTTACTGCTGTCCTTTTCATTTGAACAGTGGATAATATATTCGCTTTGAAGATACTGATAAATAATACAACAGAATTCAATAAGACATACATACATTTCACGGACTATGTCCAGGCGTTAAACAGGACAGAACTCTGCCCACTACTAGGAGAAAACGAAATTCCGCGACACTTGTTATGGACCGTAAAAACATTATATCTGCAATAAAAACTGCAATAAAAACACGAAACAATATGTATGTCATTACAATTAACCAAAGGGTGTATCGAGGTTACGGTTCTTTCCCAATTTTATGTACAGTGAGATTGTTAAGTAGACGGGGCAAACAAGAAAGAACAAAGGAAAAAATTAAATAAGGACCATTGCACACCACCGTTAATGTATGCCGGCGACCCGACTATAAAGGCCACTTCAAAAGAAGAATTACAAAGAAACAATTTTAAACTGAACAAAGTTGGTCAAAATAATAATATCAAAATATTTACGGAAAAGACAAAAGTGATAGCATTCCTAGGAAAGCAACATATGTTATCAAAAATAATATTACAAAACAAAACAATAGAGCAGCTAACTAATTTTAACCACGCTGAAGCAACATTTCTTTTAATTTTGTTCAAAATGTAAAGATAAGGCAGCAAAATTTCAGGCTGCTTGTGAAACGAAAAAAAGAGCATTAAACAAAAAAACCAACGAAAGAGGCGCAACCGGAATTATTTAAAACACTGTCTGTCTCAATGCTATCTTACGAACATGAGGCTTGGAGAGCAAACAAGGAACACATAAATCGAATAATAATGTCAGAAACGAAATTTCTCAGATTAGTTAAAGGATGTAAACTAAGAGACAGATTAAGACACGAAGGTATTAAAAATGAGCATAAAATACTTACAATAACAGGATAAATGGATACACATAAGAAGAAATGGGAGCAACATGTCAACAGAATGCAACAAGGCAGATGTCCAAGGAATGTTTTGCAATATGTACCCAAAGGGGTAAAGGCCAGAAAACGATGGAGCTAAGAAGCTGGAGCCGGAACAGATTCTACGAAACTGATCGAATCCTTGAATATAGATGATTATAATGAAGAAGAGGATGGATGTCTGAACTCCTCCACAGGATGCAGCTAAATTAATGGCGAAACTGAAAATCGCGAGAGCATGTGACAATAGAAGCAAAGACCCCCAGTAGACATAGTTGGGCAGATGAGCCGTTTGTGAGATAATTGCGAATGTGTCCTACTTAGGCCAAATGTTCTCTACATGTAGACGTTTCTATTGCTCCAAACCAATTGGACTTGAAGTATCACTCGTCCATGCATGCCGGCGCCACACCTCACTTTCACCTTGAGGTTAACTTAACAACACCATCCCACAACATTGGAGTGGAAGAGGTGGACAACAAGATCTTATTCTTTGCTTTTGACCTCCCATGTCATCAGATACCACAACTAGCCATCTTTTCTCTTTGGCGTACATTACAAAACAGAGTCTTTGTTCAACTTACCCCAGGAACTTTTCAAGAGCTCAGAAATCGAATTGTTGAAACTGTCGATTGAATAAACGGGGATCTGTTGATTCGTGTGTTGAATGAAATGGACTTCCGTTTAGATGTTTCTCGAGTAACATACGGTGCTCCTGTTGAGTGTATAGTACAGTGTCTATTCGAAGATAAAACTCTGAACCTTCACCTATCCAGTGGCATGCGCAATACGTTTCTACCTTTCATAGTTGTCTCTTTTTCTTGCATTCACAACGCCATATTTGCACCTGATGGTCAACTAATTTTTCCAGCATAAATCGGTTCCGCATTAACGCAATAGAATATTTATCAAGTTCCATATTTACTGTTGAAAAACAGTAAGAACATACCTAATGTAGACGCCTGATGACGTTTTACTACATGAACAGCGAGAACGTATTTCACGGCAAACTTTTTTCCTTTCAATATTTTGTAAGGGGCGTTAGCGAGACAGCGCTTGTAAAAGGCTTGGAATTATCAATAAAATTTGTTGTAATTCTACCAAATTGTGCAATGAGTTGCAGAGAACCTCGGAAGTTGGAACACTGATTTTCTTTTGTGGATGATTTGACAATGAGCTTAGGCTCGAAACTAGTTATCAAGTAATAAAGAAAACTAATACTGCAACTCGACGGCTCTTTTTAATATACTGCATGATTTGGGAAACCATACAGAATCCTGGAAATTAGTAAATTTGTCGTATGTCGCTAATTGCTCTCATTTTCAAATACTGGCTGACTACAGCCCGCGTAATTTGTGCTGCGAGTTACCACCGGCTATAGACGTATATATAAACAGCTTCCAACTTTAATATTTTTTTATTGTCCTACACATTCAGAGTAGAATTATAGCTCTTCTTGAGTAGATGATGACAGCATTTCAATTTTTTTTAATTCGACCAACAATTACATGAAATTATGCAAGTCAATTTTTTTTGTCCCTGGAAGTTAGGCAATCTGCAATTAGTGCACGGTAACCGTTTCTGTCGTTAGTAATACAGATGTTCACCAGCGATAACTTTCGACGTTGATTATATTTGTTGGTTTGGTGGATCCAGTTGTTTACCCCGCGATGCCTTCAAATACTATGCACAAATTTTCATATTTTCTTGCTTGCTACATGCATGCTATTAGTCCTACAGAAAATGTAAATAGGACATTTTATAGGAAATTTAATGTCGTTAAATTTTGCACTGGGACACGTTTCCGCTAGAGGTTATAGTTTTAAAATTAATCACGAGAAACGTACAAAAGTAACCTTGAGATTCGAATTCCGTGGCCTCCTGCGAAAAAGAATTTCTGTACAGAATTTAACTACATGAAATTTTCAACACAAGTTTCACTCATATTTTCCGTAGGACTAATAGTTTGCATGTAGCCAGTGGTAACTCGCAGTAGAAATTACCCAGGCTATAGTCAGCCAGTATTTGAAAATGAGAGCAATTAGCGACATACGACAAATTTAGTAATTTCCAGGATTCTGAAAGACACGACGCCACCAACTGTATGGTTTCCCAAATCATGCAGTATATTAAAAAGAGCCGTCGAAGTTGCAGAGAGAATGTAAAAATGTGCGTGTATTTTGAAGGCGTTGCGGGTTGCATAAAACCCATTGGTAGGGGCAGCTGAATTACCCTGTGTAAGTATGATGTGTTGTGTTTGAGTGTAAATTTCCTCAAATAGTGGTCTCTCGTTGCATTTGTACCTTTGCGCGTCAAAATATCGGCGGTAGTCGAAGACGACACCTGGCTGCATTCCCAAAAGTTGTTTGAAAATCTGACAAAATTTCTAAAACTGTTATTTTGTGCTATAAAAGAAATGTGACCACAGTCCTCCGACTTAAGGTCGCGGCGTAATAGGGTGAAAACCTGAACGGCTACGCAGCCTCCGGGATTGTGGCCTCGCCGCAGTTCCTTGGCTGACGTTAATCGGCCGAATCAGCCGGCTGCCGGAATCACTAATTCAATAACGAGTCTCCTGACGGACGAGGCCGACACTAATGCAACCTTGGCACCAGACACACACACACACACACACGCACACACGCCTGGTCTCCGTACTAGGGCGCCACGTCTGCGAGACAAGGAGCAATCCACCGTAACGATGTTACGCCTGAAGAACCGGTGGTCACGCAAATCATTGCATCAGTGTGTTAAATTAATAGACAATCACATAATAATAGCTAAGTACTCGGCGTTGCCCGGTTATCTATTTATTAGCCCTCCTCTTCCTTCCCCCTCACTCTGTCGATTTTCTCCTTCCCTCATCTCCGTCCACGTCCTCCTATGCCTCTCTCTGTCCCGCTCTTCCAGCTCACCTTCTCTTTCCTTCCTCCTCTCCTTTCTTTGTATCCACCTCCTTCTCTTCCCTTTCTCTGTCGATTTGCCCCCCCCCCCCCCTCTATGTGCATATCCTCCTCCAGCGTGCGCAACTGTTCATCCCTCTGTCTCTGTCTATCTCCTCTTGTTTCCTTTCTCTGTCGATCTCCTCGTCCTCCCTCTCTCTGTGTCCATCTCCTTCTTCCTCCACCTCTGGCTGTCCGTCTCCTCACCGCTTCCGCTTGTCCTCTCTCCTAATTATCATCTCCACTCTAATAGGTGTCTTCTGGTTCTTATCCCCATAGTATTTCTTTCCAGATAGTAAGTAATATATGCACCATATGTAGTTGAAATCGATCTAGCGGTTTACGAGGAGCCTTTACCCTGGCTTTGCCCAAGTAAGGACATGTCACATATATTTCAGAAGTATTCAACATATTTCACACGTATCTGCACGTGTATTTCTAGTGGATTTCGCACTGTCGTTTAATTTTCACGCAGTTCAATGTTTATGACGTCATATCTCCGGAACTGTGTCGTACGATGATATAATTTTGCACGTACATCCAGTAGTATATGTGAATACTGTCCTCAAAATTTGTCGTAAAGAAGTACTAAATTAAGACGTTATGCCTTATGCCTCTAATAGTCATGGGGGACTGGAATGCATTTGTAGGAGAAGGAGTAGAAGAAAAGGTTACAGGAGAATATGGGGTTGGGACAAGGAATGAGAGAGGAGATAGATTAATTGAGTTCTGTAATACATTTCAGCTGGTAATAACGAATATTCTGTTCAGAAATAATAAGAGGAAGAGGTCTATTTGGAAAGGCCAGCTGATACGGGAAGATTTCACTTAGATTACATCATGGTCAGACAGAGATTCCGAAATCAGATACTGGATTATAAGGCGTGCTCAGGAGCAGAGATAGATCACAATGTAGAAATGATGAAGAATATGTTGAAGTTTTATAGATTAGTCAGGTAGAATCAATATGCAAAGAAGTGGGATGTGGAGGTACTAAGGAATGACTTGATACGCTTGAAGTTCTCTAAGATACAGCAATAAGGACTAGCTCAGTAGGCACTACAGTTGAAGAGGAACGGACAGCTCTAAAAAGAGCAATCACGGAAGATGGAAAGGAGAACATAGGTACAAGGAAGGTAACTGCAAAAAAACAAGGATTCATAAGGAATACTTCAACTGATAGATGAAAGAAGGAAGTACAAGAATGTTTAGGGGAATTCAGCAATACAGAAACACAAGTTGCTGAGGAGTGAAATAAAAAGGCAGGGCAGGGCAGCTAAGACGAAATGGCTGCATCAAAAATGTGAAGAAATCGAAAAAGAAATGACTAGCGGAAGGACTAACTGAGCATATATAAAAGTCAAAAAAACCTTCAGTGGAATTAAAAGCAAGGGTGGTAACGTTAAGAACGCACCGGGAATTCCACTGTTAAATGCAGACGAGACAGCGGATAGGTGGAAAGAGTACACTGAAGCCCTCTATGAAAGGGAAGAACTGTCCGATGTGATAAAGGAATTAACAGGAGTCGATTTAGAAGAGAACATCTGTTCATACTTGTTGGTTATGGAAATTAACAACACCATCAAAAATGTTCAAATGTGTGTGAAATCTTATGGGACGTAACTGATAAGGTCATCAGTCCCTAAGTTTACACACTACTTAACCTAAATTATCCTAAGGACAACCCCCCGAGGGAGGATTCGAACCTCCACCGGGACCAGCCGCACAGTTCATGACTGCAGCGCCTCAGACCGATCGGCTAATCGCGCGCGGCACAACACCATCTCTTGTGAACCCTGCCTCATCAGTAAATAGAATCTTGGATGTGAATAATGGATCTGCGGCACACTTTTACAACAGCCATTGACGGAACAGCCGTCTGCCACGATGATCGTATGGCCTTAGGGCCTGAACGCGCTGTAGATGATATGGGTACAGCAATTTTTCATGAAGTAACCCCCCCCCCCCTCCCCAATAATAGAGTGAGACACGACTTCTGCTGCTGCTGCTAATCGTCGCGCACTGGTCCCAGCGGTTTCTTCTATCGAACGTAGCACACGTTCCTCCATGTCAGGAGTGAGGACTGTGCGGTGCCTTTTACTGTCAGTCTTCCGTGGTGCAAGGGTACCTGTGTCCCTCAGACACCGGAAAAGTCTGCCGAACAGCTCATCAGATGGCAGTCTGCGCTATGGATATTTTTCAGCGTAAAGGTCACGGGCTCCGAGGTTACGTCAATTTGCTAAACCACAGCAGAACGCCATATCCGCCATTTCACTTGTCGAGTAGAAGGCTTCCATTGTTAACAAGTGGTGGAGGAGAGAAATGTAAATGTACTACACCATATGTACGTACAAACAGCGCAAGTAAACACATACGGGAGTCCGCGTTTGGAAGAAGATAAAACACCATACTAGATTACCAGGGTTGACAGTACTGTGCAGTAAGGCACGACGAAAACTACGGTAGCCTACAACACGACTCGAACCGTACAAACGACTGCACACCACCTAATGGTAGGTAGAGTACTGTGAATCAGACATCATAATACCCTGCCGAGACACCTGAAGGAGCACCAATGCAACGACTGTGCTAATATTCGAAACCAAGCGTCGCTCAGCCCTTGCTATAAACATGTGTTTATCTTGGAAAGTATGCGTATCCGGACCCATGTTTATTGGACTTATTCTTCTTGTTTCGATCAGAAACTACTACCTGTGAAAGAATTCAACACTATTTTCGAACACCCTACATATAGAGATAAAGATAGCGGTCCCGTCACCCCTGGGGCACTCCTGACGATATCCTTGTCTGGAACCGCACGACCGCTACGGTAACAGGTTCGAATCCTGCCTCGGGCATGGACGTGTGTGATGTCTTTAGGTTAGTTAGATTTAAGTAGTTCCAAGTTCTAGGGGACTGATGACCTCAGATGTTAAGTCACATAGTGCTCAGAGCCATGTGAACCATTTGATACCCATGTCTGACGAACACGCCGTCGAGGACAACATGCTTGGTTGTGTTACTTCAGACGTCTTCGAGCCTCTCATGTCTGGGAACCTATTCCATATGCTCGTTCGTACTTTCATTAACAGCCTGCAACGGGGCACCGTGTAAAGTGCTTTCCGGAAATCGAGAAAAATGGAATCTGCCTGTTGCCCTTCATCCATAGTTTGCAGCATATTGTGTGACAAAAGAGCAATGTGATTTTCGCAAAAGCGACGCTTTCTAAAACCATGCTAATTCGTGGACATAACCTTCTCGGTCTCGAGAAAATTTATTGTGTTCGCACTGGAAATATGTTGAAGGATTCTGCAGAGAACCGATGTTAGGGATACTGGTCTGTAAGATACGGTGTAGTCGTGCCGCATTTGCGAGGCGACAGTGGTTCACGTCCTAATTCCCGTGTAGGAAGGGAAGGCGAGGCGAGAAGTGGTTAGGGAAAGAAGCCAGCCAGCGAGGTAGCGGGCGGCTGGGCGGCCAGACACGGGCACAGGCAGGTGGTGGCGTGGGAGGGCGGGTGGGTGGACGCGGGGGCGGCCGGGTAATGCAATTTGCGGCTCCTTGAGGGCGCCGTCCTCCACATGCTAATTGCCAGTGCTGCACTTTGAAATGCAAGTGTGTGGCCGGCTCCTAATTACGGGGCTAACTCCGCCCTAATGAACCACCGGCGCCACCGCCGCCCCCGGGGCTTCCCCGAACCGTGCCTCTGTGTGCGCCACCAGCCTGCGGCTATTAAATACGAGAAATTCGATACCACTCGAGTTAAATTTTTTTGCAGTGCTTAAGACTCAGAGCGAAAGGACATCAGTGATAAGATTCGCTAGGAACTGTCGAATGGAATGAACACTACTGTACATGGAATATATGAGGCGTAGACGCCAAAATTGAATTAAAACATGGTAACCATCCAGAATGAGATTTTCACTCTGCAGCGGAGTGTGCGCTGATATGAAAATTCCTGGCAGATTAAAACTGTGTGCCGGACCGAGACTCTAACTCGGGACCCTTGCCTTTCGCGGTCAAGTGCTCTACCAACTGAGCTATCCAAGCAGGACTCACGCACCGTCCCCACAACTTTACTTGTGCCAGTACCTTGTCTCCTACCTTCCAAACCTTACAGAAGCTCTGGAAACATCCCCCAGGCTGTGCATAAGCAATGTCTCCGCAATATCCTTTCTTTCAGGAGAGCTAGGTCTGCAAGGTTCGCAGGAGAGCTTCTGTTAAGTTTGGAAGGTAGGAGACGAGGTACTGGCAGAAGTAAAGTTGTGAGGAAGGGGCGTGAGTCGTGCTTGGGTAGCTCAGTTGGTAGACCACTTGCCTGCGAAAGGCAAAGGTCCCGAGTCTCGGTCCGGCACACAGTTTTAATCTTCCAGGAAGTTTAATGTTAACCATAGTTAGCACTCAAGTTTTATTGTTGCTGACACCACGATCTACAATCAGTCTGCAATATCTGACATGCTTCTCTTCAACGGCTGATTATCAGAGACTGAGACTTATATTTTCCTGTAGCTTCAGCGATAGTTTCCTGTCTGTACCATGAATATTTGGAAAAAGCTGGTTTCAATGTGCAATGTCCATAGGCGGCAGCACTCTGCTATCCATAGGTTGTAGTAACGCTCTATTCTGTAGATGCTCTTCATATTTCTCATATAAAACAATAAAGGTGACGCGAGAACACTACGGTTGCAGGTTCGAATCCTGTCTCGGGCATGGATGTGTGTGATGTCCTTAGGTTAGTTAGGTTTAATTAGTTGTAAGTTCTAGGGGACTGATGACCTCAGAAGTTAAGTCCCATAGTGCTCAGAGCCATTTGAACCATTTGACGCGAGAAGAGCAATACGGCCCAATGAAGCCGCACAGCCACTGAAACTTAAGAAAAGTGACAATAAGCACATGGTGAAGATGCACTACCTCGAGCGACAGTGTTTTGGGTGTTCAATGACTTCAAAGAAGGCCGACTTGTCTGTGTTACGCAAGGCGGGCCTGGTGTTTCGGCTTCTGTTGTGACTGAAGTCAACAACAACACAGCTGCTGTGATCGTACGTGAAAATAGGAGAACATTACGTAACCTCAGTGAAATATAGAGAATTTCATATGGCAATGTCTTTATGGTTATGTATGAACATCTCCATATGACCCTTGTTTGTGCTCGTTGGGTTCCACTTCTGTTGACTCCCGAACAAAAGGCTCTGCGAATGGACAAAAGCCGTGAGTTGCTGCGTCTCTTTGGTGACACTAAGCTTTCCGTACCACTGTGATTAGGATGGAGGAAGCAGTCGATTGTGTTACTCCTAGTTTGCACTAATCGGACATCTAACATTTTTATGTACATGAGATTTGACAAGAAAATACATGTAACAATATGCAGAATCACAACAGGCACAATTGGCGAAAGCAATATCTGAACAATCTTGAGAATCACTTCCTTGCACTGTAAAATGAAATGCCACGTGAATCACATTCATGAATTTAGCAATATCTGCGTGAATATTGTACCCAGTCGTTTTCCAGGAATATTGAAGCATAGGCTGATACACTGGAGCAGACCGCAGCTGGTTATGAATAATAGAATGCATTTTCATTACGAAAATTCTGTTTCCTAATTTTGTGTCGAAGTCATTGCAGAGTGTCCTTATAGAGTCTGTTATCCTCCTCGCTTGTATATATTTTGTACTGCTGGAAGAAATGTACTTGGAAGAGCTTCCCATATTATAATTTTTTTATTTTTTTATTTTATTTTATTTTATTTATTTAATTTTTTTGCGGAAAGATCATGCATTCAATGCCTTTATACGCAAATGAATTATGTACTATTACCGTGTCCTTTTGAGTACCTCAAGAATCACAAAGTATTATACACATCTGGTTATTTGTGAAATTATCATTAACAGCATTCACGAAAAATGATTTTAAATGAGCTAGCCTCCAAATGTATGCCTGGTTGAAGATTGTTGTAAGTACCATTTTTAACTCTCGGGCCGAAAGTTTTTTCCAGCAGGTGTCCACTCATGTCCACTCACTGAAAGTCCAGCATCTATTGTATGAGTTCCATTGTGTGCAGCCTGATCTAGGCAGCTGTTGAGTGTTCCCCTTTGTTAGATGGTGTCACCCCAGAAGTTTGTTCGTAATTAAATCTACTTTTATCAGTGTTCCAAGTGTAGTGTGGCTGTAACTGGGAACTTGCAGTTTTCTAGTTTAGCTATTCGGCAGAACGGGGTCCAGAAAGGCGAATATGTTGCTCTTCCTGAATATGGAAGCAGTGACGTGTCAATTGCACATTTTACGTTCTATCTTGACACTTGCTACGGAAGCTGTAGAACATTTATATTTGGTCTGTCCAATTTCTCTTGATTTTTTCATTGTGCAACACTTCTGGTGCCAGTAATGGACACATTTTCCTTCATTTCTTGCTATGTCGGGTTGGAATAGAGTGTGCTGTTTTATCTGCAGTTCCTTGATTGTCTTGTTACCTCCAAATGGATGTCCATTACGTCTTTTTTACTCCTCATAATCAAATATTACTTTGTCGTTCGATGTGCTTTTTATAAATGGATGTGTCTTCAATTACGAGCAGCATGTCGCAACTTTATGGCAGATGTATGATCATCATCATAAATACGGTTGAAGACGTTCTTCCAAAAATTTTGTTGGAATACCAACGGTACTGGATTTCTTTTCTGGTGAAGGTTCATAATCAGCAGAACTGTTAGCTTCTCTTTGAGGTGTACTGTTCACGCCAGAGCCACTAGCACTACAATCTTGAGCAATATTAATCGCGTTATCGTCTATAATGTCATTTTCTTC
This sequence comes from Schistocerca gregaria, assembly GCF_023897955.1. NCBI lineage: Eukaryota > Metazoa > Arthropoda > Insecta > Orthoptera > Acrididae > Schistocerca > Schistocerca gregaria. The sequence continues at coordinate 234,769,340 of NC_064921.1, forward strand.
ATCCACTGTCCTATCAAACGTAACTTCAGTTTAGCAAATTCATATTCATTTATCTGAATAATCAGATCCACCAGAAACATTGTGTAACGGCCATTATCCTTTCCTACACCATCATCTGTTGTATAACGCATTCTTACATTGATGCTGCAGTATTTAAAACGTTCAAAATATTAATGATTTCGCTCACTTTTCCTGCACATGTATGACAATACTGACCTACGTATACCAAACGCGTCAACTACTTGCTCAGGTAACTGACTGATTGGTGTATTAACCCCAACCCCTCTTCTCCAAGACTGCAAGTGCTGTTTTGTACAAACCAATAGCATCACGATTATACGACTTCGCAGGCGTGGTTACAAATATGAGATGGGTCTGTGTACAAATGTTTCAATATAAAACTCCTGTTCGAGCTGAGAAGCGTACGTAGTTAGATCCGCGCCTGTCACCGTGCCAACGCACCCTGCTCCAAAGCAGGGCAGTCTGGTCCATACTGTCGGAGGGTCGGTCAACCAGTCAGTGGTGACTTTGCGAACAGCCGGTGGCCGACGTCCGCTGCGTTGCGTTGGAGCAAAGTCAGCCGCGTCCGCAACGCCGGCTTTGGTCCTGTTCTGAGCCTCCGAGCTGCGCCGGCTCGCCCTTTTTTAAATAATACGCCGCGGGAGTTCGTCTCTAATAGCCTTAAAAAGGTTCGTTCGAGGGGAAAAGATCCCCGCGCTTTACCTTGGCAAACACTAATTTGCTAAGAGGATTGCAAGTTCTTTCATGCCTGACTGCTGCTCTTTACTTAAAGCATTTTTCCCGGAGGAAAAAAAGAACGTAAAACATCGTTACGGAGTTTAAAGGAACACGAAATTAAATTACCTCGAGTATAATTTTTAAAACTAGCAGTAATAAAGTTGTTAAGATTTAAAATTCTTACGCGCGTTTATAAGCGCATAATTGATGGCCTCTCGCGTCTGACTAAAATGAGTGCGCAGATTTCGTTTTAATGAGCAGACTAAGTATTAGCGCCGACGTCCGAAATGAGACAGGCATTTCGAAATAGTAAAAGTAGATTAAGGTGATTTTTGAATGCAGGGAGTGGCAGTTCTGCCTTACGGCGTTTACGAGCAGAGGGAACCTTGCTGCACTGAATAGCTACCTGACCACTTATACGAGGGTATCCCAAAAATAAGGTCTCCTATTTTTTTTTATAAGTACGTAGACCTGTTTATTTCTACAGTGGTTTCTATCAGTTTACAGCTTGAACATTCAGTTATTTTTCGACATAATCACCATTTCTTTAGATGCATTTTTGTAGACGCTGTGGCAGTTTTTGTATGCCCATGTCATACCAGTTCTCCGCCATGCTGTTGAGAAAGTTATGAACCTCTTCTTTTACCTCGTCGTCGGAACTCAATAGATTTCTGGTCAAATGTTGTTTTAACCTAGGGAACAGGTGATAGTCACTGGGAGCCAAGTCAGGACTGTTGGGTGGGTGGGTGACTATGTTCCACTGAAACTGTTGCAGGAGAGCAACGGTTGCCGAGCGATGTGTGGGCGAGCATTGTCATGGAGAATGTGTACGCCCTTGCTCAACATTCCTCTTTTCCGGCTCTGCATTGCCCGTTTGAGTCACAGTACCTGTCAGCGTTAATTGTGGTCCCAGCGATTCAGCTCCGACGACGAGGTGAAAGAAGAGTTTCATAACTTTCTGAACAGCATGGCGGCGAGCTGGTATGACATGAGCATACAAAAACTGCCACAGTGTCTACAAAAATTCATCGACAGAAATTATGATTTTGTCGAAAAATAGCTAAATGTTCAAGCTGTAAACTGATGTAAACCATTGTAGAAATAAGCAGGTCTATGTACTTATAAAGAAATAGGAGACCTTACTTTTGGGATTACCCTCGTACTTCGAAATGATGAATCTAAATGAAACTTTACAACCATCTGTTCAGTTATAGCTATATTTTTGCAGCTTCGTTGCTTATTGATCTGCAAAGGAATATTTGATTGCTCTGCTGCTCTTTTTTTATTATTTTGGTTATGTTTCTTGAATCATACTACCAACGAGGTCTGCTCAAATTCCGGAGCTTCGTCCAGAAAACTTTTCTTCGCTCACCCTTTACTTATTGTGCATGGTCTCATTCGAAATACTGTCCTCCACAATTGAAACACCGGTCCCAAGGCCGTTTCCACTTCCGGAAGAAGTCTTGGTACGCCTTTTGCTGGATCGTGCGAATCGTCGTCTGCGAATTTTCTTTTATCTCGTCTATCGCTGCAAATCTTCGTCCTTTCAACGGGGTTTTCAACTTTATAAAAAAAATAAGTCTGCAAGGGCATTTCTGGAGAGTACGGAGGATGAGGCAACACAGCGATTTCGTTTTTCGCGAAATACTCACGCACCAATATGGATGAATGTGCGGGTAAGTTGTCGTGATACAAGAGATATGAATTGTCTCGCCACATTTCAGGCCGTTTCCTACTCACATTTTCTCGCAGGCGTCCCGATAATGCCATCGATTGACAGTTTGTCCCTGTAACACGAATTCATGATGAGTAATCCTTCAAAGTCAAAGAGAACATTCGATATTGCTTTGACGTTTGATGTAAACTGACGAGCCTTTTTTGGTCCTGGAGAACCTTTCCCGACGCACTGTGAAGAACTTCGGTCTCAATATCATAATCGTAAATCCACGTCTCATCACCACTTATGTCCGTCCCTGGTAGCTGAGTGGTCAGCGCGACGGAATGACATACCTAACGGTCCGGGGTCCATTCCCGGCTGGGTCGGAGACTTTCCCCGCTCAGGGACCGGGTGTTGTGTTGTCCTTATCATCATAATTTCATCCCCATCGATGCGCAGGTCGGCCACGCGGGATTAGCCGAGCGGTCTAGGCGCTACAGTCATGGACTGTGCGGCTGGTCCCGGCGGAGTTTCGAGTCCTCCCTCGGGCATGGATGTGTGTGATTGTCCTTAGGATAATTTAGGTTAAGTAGTGTCTAAGCTTAGGAACTGATGACCTTAGCAGTTAAGTCCCAGCAGATTTCACACATTCGATTTATTTATTTATTTATTTTTCTTGACACACAAGTCGCCGAAGTGGTGTCAACTCTAAAGACTTGCATCAGGCGAACGGTGTACCCGACGGGAGGCCCTAGCAACACACCATTTCCATTTCCATCACCACTGACGACTCTCTTAAGGAAGATCTCGTTCTCATTTCCGCGATTCAAAAGCTCTTCACAGATTGCGAGGCCAGGATCTCATGATCCGTGGACGAACTTTGCGGCAAGACGATGCATTCCAAGATTCAGTGTCAGGATTTCATAACATGATCCAACTGAAAAATTTCATTCATCTGCAGTCTCTCAGGCAGTCGACTGTCACGTACAATGTCGTTGAAGTTCCTGACATGAGGTTCCCGGCAGACATTGAAGGGCGTCCTAAAAGAGCATCATTTTTACATTCCGTCTGCGAATATTTAAACCGTGTGAACTATTCGTAACAGCGAGTATAGCTTAAGCACTCGTCACCGTACGCTTCCTGCATCAAATGGCGCGTCTCTAAAGGTTTTAGTGAGTTTCACGCAAAATTTAATGCAGACGCGTTGCTCATGCAATTATGCCATCTCGAAATTCGCAAACTGTGCGACACAACATTCTGCTCAATACAGCACTGAACCATAACTAAAAGGCATACAACACTGAATCTTTCGGTGGGCACACATTAAACAGTGGCGTGCGCACGGATTCCAGCTGCATTTCACTCCAACATACGATTAGCGCCAAATTACGAGTGTGGAATTTTTTGAACAGACCTTCTACGGTGTAACCAAGATATAAATAGTCTAAACAATGATTTCAATTGATTCTACAGTTTCCCCTTAGGCAGAACACTTACAGCTGAGGAATCCTGACATATTATCTATAGACAAAATTGTCCTTTCTTAATCAAGAGCCGAAACCAGGTAAGATAATGATGTTGGGTGCTGGGGTCTGGAGCGACGTCGACCTTCTAACGTATCCTGAATGTACTCCACTGGTTTCAGGTCGGGACTCTGGACAAGGCACGCCATTTCAGGAACTTAACTGTCCGCAAACCATTGCCTCACACAATCTGCCCTATGACAGGCTGCATTGTCGTGCTGATAGAACCATCGTCTCCCAACTGTTACTCTACTGTACGCAATATACAGAGTTGTAAACTGAGTTCATGTTCCTGCATTTAGCGACTTCTTAAATGGAATTTGGGGACCAACCGTAACCGCGAAAAACACCCACATATCGGAACACCAATACCGTATGTCAGTGGTGGCGTTACACACGGCGGCAGGTGACGTTCTCTACGTGTTCGCCAAACCCAGTCCCTTCCAACGGACTGCCACAGGGTACAGCGTCAGGGTTTAACTTCGGCTGGAACGAGCCGAAACGTCGTTCCGGCATCTACTAGGGAGTTTTTTTTTTTTTAACGCAGTGGAACAAGTCTACACTGGAGAATTAAAACACTACACGTGTTGGTGAAGGATCGAACATGGATGAAATAACATATACAACACGTGTCTTAAATCGCAACATGACTGCAATTTGCGGCTGCTGTTACGCCTGCAGCACTGAACGTGACAATGGGTGACCAAAGTGATGCGATGGGGAAAAGGGGATGGGGACGAGATACTGTGTGTGTGTGTGTGTGTGTGTGTGTGTGTGTGTGTGTGTGTGTGTGTGTGTGTGTGTGTGTGCGAACAGTATACTGAAGACAAATTGAGCTTTGTTCCAAACTTGGATTGATATATATCGCCTTTTGATTATGACTGCCAAAAATCTCAGCGACCTAGTGGGACGACGACGTGTCGTGTTGTGTGTGTCAATGATTAGAAGACAAATGGCATTTAAAGCACTTACTAAACATGTAACTCCGTGTCTCATGTCACATCGTGGTTTCGCTTCCCTAACTCTTCTGGAAGGGGGAATTACATGTGACTTCGATAGGCCGCCGGCCGGGGTGGCCGAGCGGTTCTAGGAGCTACAGTCTGGAACCGAGGGACCGCAGGTTCGAATCCTGCCTCGGGCGTGGATGTGTGTGATGTCCTTAGGTTGGTTAGGTTTAAGTAATTATAAGTTCTAGAGGACTGATGACCTCAGAAGTTAAGTCCCATAGTGCTCAAGCCATTTGAACCATTTTTTTTTTCGATGGGCCAGGTACATCTCCATCGCCATTCTTCGCTAAATGCTTTATTAATTAATGCTGGACACGCGTTCTGCAGTACAACTGCTTGAATGTTGCGGCTGCCACTAGTTGAAAACGTGACGTCATAGTCATGGAGATACCGATTTGTAACGATATGTCACTAGGGAGCAAAGTGACACTGCTGCGGCGACAGACGCTAGTACCTGCTGTTTACATTAAATTTTGCGGTTTTATTGTTTTTATTATAGTAAATTATGTTTCAAAAGCCTGAGTTTCAGAACTATATTTTGTAAAAAAAAAAAGTGTTCCTCATTGCAAGTTTTATCAAAAGCTTTCAAAAATCGATATTTGTGATTTTTTTATGGGAGGGTCGGTTGTATCATTAAAGAGGTGCACTCCAACACCTAAAATTAAGCACTGTATAGCGTTATTTTTTACTCCAAATCTGTCGTATCCAGTTATCCACTGTCCCGGTTGTTGTATGCCACTTCCTAGACAATGGCATGAAGAGATGAGCTGCCGAGTGGTGCGGCAGCTTTCGTAGGAAAGCTAGGCAGCAATAGAAATGATTATCAAATAAGTTAACATAGCAACCAGAAGATTTAATTGTCAGGTACTTGTCCAAGCGTATGAAAACTCATTACACATAATGCAGCAAGCCCAGTTCAAATAATGGCAGTAAGGATGAGGCATTTGTAAACTGACATACGTAAAAATACAATGGATACTAAAAAGTTGTTTATTTTAGGGATAAAAATAATCACTTGACAACCCACGCCTCCCCCACCCGCCTTCCCTTCCTGTGGATGTGTACGTTCCTTGGGAACACTGGTCTCGACTTGGCTTCAGCGTGGTTCGTAGAAGAAATGCTCTTCTGCCCTCTCATAGCACGTGTGGTACCTGCCAGTCTATTGGCGGAACGTGTTAAGGTAGCTGCACACACAGAGACACACACACACGCCCGCGCGCGCGCCGATCCCCGCGATGCGAGGGCCGTAGCCCCCGCCTCGCCTCAGCCACCGCCGATAATTTATTTAAACTCCCATCCCCTCGCCATAAATACGAGCATCAGTTATTCATGACGGCCCAGGCTGGGGGGTAGGGCGGCTCCTTCGGTTTAATCTCTCAGCCATCGCAGCCGGTTTTAAAGGCGCGTCCTCTGTGGCGGGCCCGCCAAACAATAGCTGATGCGCGCCCCACTTGACGCGCGCGCCCGCTCGCCTAATTCAATAGAGCGGGACAAACCCGCACGAGCCACTTGCTGCGCAGTCGCTACGCTACTGTTGGCCGGCCGGTGCCTCGCCGCGCGATCGCCCCACCTCGAGGGTGTAAACAGCCCCTTCTGCAGGGGGTGCCATCGAGGACCGGTTATCATGTCTCTATTTGCATCGCAACCCGCCTCCGTCGCCGAGGTCGCTAACTCGTACTTGTCTGCGGACCAGGGATGGGCTAAAACGTTACTTTCCGATGACACCGACTGCAGTTGACGTTACTTTTCGGCAACTGTTATCTTTGCTGTGATTTGTAACAGCGTTAAACTATATTTTACGATTTGTCAACCTAGATCATTTCGCAGTTCTTATAACCAACGCTATAACTATACCTGCTGTTATTTATCACTGTAGCTGTTGCACTGTGATAGTTGTCATATTTTATATACATAAATGAAATGAGAAATTGTCTTTATTACAACTGAGGCAATATTGTATAAATAGTCTAGATGCAAATGCCCCATTGACATCGGGAATGACTGAAAAAGGCTTTCCCCAAGTCGATAATGTGACGTGAGAGCTTGTACGTTGACAACGGATGTGGCGAACGTTCATGTTGGACTCTCGTCGGCCAACTTTGCAGCGGTGTGCACAATTCAAGTGCCAGCGACGACGGGAATCCTTCGTCCACTTTAGCCTGACTTTCATAAGCAGATGCGCCAAAGAGAAAATAGACAAAAAGGAAATCCTTGCCTCAACTGTAAATTTTCCAGACTGACTTTTTAAACATATGGCCTATTACGCTGTTTTTTCGATATTACTGCAAGTGCCTTAAAATAGAGTACAGAAACAAAAAATAATTACGCATGCCATCAGTCATTCCGCCGCACAGTCCACAGATACTGATGTCGAATTTGTCGCAAATTTCGCCAGTGTGTGCGACCTCTCAAAGTGCTTTTTTGTGCTTGCCGAACATGAAATGTATTACTTTTTCCATGTAAACTCCATTTCTCTTCCTCTTTATCAGGAAATACGAATTTCACAACTATCTCATTCGTGATCCCTTTTTTGTCATCAGAAACAATAAGTAAACCCTCGACGAACAGAAGAAGAAATAGATGAAATATTTGAAACTATTTTTGAGTCTGTGAGTTTTGAAATATCTCGGGAAATCCCTAATGACGTACAGTCAGTCAGTTTATTTACGGCCGCTTATAATATAGCCTGCCGGAGTTCATTTCGTCATCCATAGGTAGGATATACGCTGATAGTGTGAACCCCAAGATTCTTAGAAGTGCGAACTTCGACCATCAGATGGCAAATAGCGTTGGATGTTAGTCTGCTAGTTTTACCTATAATCTGTTTATGAGAACAGCCGAAATAACATTATAAAAGTTACTTCAATGATAGTAAGACGCCGTACATCAGATCATGCGCAGCCAGTTATCGATAACTTGTTATCTGTAATAGTTACGTAATTGCAAACCCAGTAATATTGTGCACTTCGAACTGGAAGTATCTAGGTGAGCAGCAATCTGCGACTGTTTGCTGATGGTTCAAATGGCTCCAAGCACTATGGGACTTAACATCTGAGGTCATCAGTCCCCTAGAACTTACATCTACTTAAATTTAACTAACCTAAGGACATCACACACGTCCATGCCCGAGGCATGATTCGAACCTGCGACCGTAGCGGTCGCGCGGTTCCAGACTGAAGCGCTAGAGCCGCTCGGCCACAGCGGCCTGCGACCGTTTGTTGATGACCCTGTAGTGTATACGAAAGTGTCGTTGGGTGATTGTAGGACAACAATTGATGAATTTGGACAGAATTTCTATTTGATGTAGTGAATGGCAGCTACCTATAAACATGGAAAAATTTAAATTAACGCAGATGCTTAGAAAAAACAATAGTGTAGTCTTGCTGCCATTATGAAGCACAACGTCAGAACTGTGTGTTACTAATGCTTTTACCATTCGCTGACAACAGAACTGTCCTCTACAATGCCTGAAACTGCATTGCATCCGGAGCCTCGGGCAATATTGTAATCCTGAACGGCATCCAACTGGACCATGAACGATGTGCAGACATCTCCACAAGTGGGGAAAATCTTCATCGCTATCGTGTGACTCTGGTGCGGAATGACAAACGTTGCTCATGTTGTGTCAACATACCCCGAACGTGCCTACAAGAGTCCTTTCTTAGATTTAGACAGCGATGAGTGGTGTGATGTAATACGTAAAAAACCTTGATATTCGTGTACAGCTGCTGTCATTTGCGCTACTTCATGGTGAAGAGCTGTGTTTACATGTTGACGTGTAGCAGCTTTATAACCTATGTATACAGGGTGTTACAAAAAGGTACGGCCAAACTTTCAGGAAACATTCCTCACACACAAATAAAGAAAAGATGTTATGGGGACATGTGTCCGGAAACGCTTAATTTCCATATTAGAGCTCATTTTAGTTTCGTCAGTATGTACTGTACTTCCTCGATTCACTACCAGTTGGCCCAATTGAAGGAAGGTAATGTTGACTTCGGTGCTTGTGTTGCAATGCGACTCATTGCTCTACAGTACTAGCATCAAGCACATCAGTACGTAGCATCATCAGGTTAGTGTTCATCACGAACGTGGTATTGCAGTCAGTGCAATATTTACAAATTCGGAGTTAGCAGATGTCCATTTGATGTATGGATTGGCACGGGGCCATAGCCGTGGCGCGGTAAGATTGTATCGAGACAGATTTCCAGAACGAAGGTGACCCGACAGGAGGACGTTCGAAGCAATTGATCGGCGTCTTAGGGAGCACGGAACATTCCAGCCTATGACTCGCGACTGGGGAAGACCTAGAACGACGAGGACACCTGCAATGGACGAGGCAATTCTTTGTGCAGTTGACTATAACCCTAATGTGAGAGTCAGAGAAGTTGCTGCTGTACAAGGTAACGTTGACCACGTCACTGTATGGAGAGTGCTACGGGAGAACCAGTTGTTTCCGTACCATGTACAGCGTGTGCAGGCACTATCAGCAGCTGATTGGCCTCCACGGGTACACTTCTGCGAATGGTTCACCCAACACTGTGTCACTCCTCGTTTCAGTGCATATGTTCTCTTTACGGATGAGGCTTCATTCCAACGTGATCAAATTGTAAATTTTCACAATCAACATGTGTGGGATGACGAGAATCCGCACGCAATTGTGTAATCACGTCATCAACACAGATTTTCTGTGAAAGTTTGGGCAGGCATTTTTGGTGATGTCTTGATTGGGCCGCATGTTCTTCTACCTACGCTCAATGGAGCACGTTATCATGATTTCATAGGGATACTCTACCTGTGCTGCTAGAACATGTGCCTTTCCAAGTACGACACAACATGTGGTTCATGCACGATGGAGCACCTGCACGTTTCAGTCGAAGCGTTGGTACGCTTCTCAACAACAGATTCGGTGACCGATGGATTGGTAGAGGCGGACCAATTCCATGACCTCCACGCTCTCCTGACCTCAATCCTCTTGACTTTCATTTATGGGGGCATTTGAAAGCTCTTGTCTCCGCAACCCCGGTACCAAATGTAGAGACTCTTCGTGCTCGTATTGCGGACGGCTGTGATACAATACGCCATTCTCCAGGGCTGCATCAACGCATCGGGGATTCCATGCGACGGAGGGTGGATGCACGTATCCTCGCTAACAGATGACATGTTGAACATTTGCTGTAGCAAAGTGTTAGAAGTCACGCTGGTACGTTCTGTTGCTGTGTGTTTCATTCCATGATTAATGTGATTTGAAGAGAAGTAATAAAATGAGCTCTAACATGGAAAGTAAGCGTTTCCGGACACATGTCCACATAACATATTTTCTTTATTTGTATGTGAGGAATGTTTGGTGAAAGTTTGGCCGTACCTTTTGTAACACCCTGTATGTATTGCCATACGAGAAATAAATAAATTTTCCTAAAAGAAACTGATTGTCATCTAACAGATTGTTAACTTTCCTCTCCATTGAGCTGGTAGGTGCTCCGAACGGTCCGTATCACGAACGGGTGATAATGCTGAAACGCGTCTGGGAAATCGTCACCCGCTGCGCGTTGGCGTAGAGCAGAAAACGCTGCCGGCAGTGGGGGAGCACCTGGCAACGCAGAAACCTCGGGCGGGGGGCGGTGAGCCGGTGTCCGCAGGCACTCCACCCCGGGCGGGGTGCGCCCGCCGTAAGCCTATTAGGCCCAGACCGGGCGTGCGCGCGCCACGAGACGCGGCCGCCACATTACCGATAAAAATTAGCAGCGGGGCCCGCGCCACAGCGCTGCAGCGCTAATATGCAGAGTCGCGCGGCCGCAGATGGCCAAGAAAGTAGGCAGCGGCACCGGGACCGCGCCGCTTTGATGTGGCGAAAACCGCGTTAGCGGCCGGCCCGCGGCCGTCCTCGCCCCGTGCTGTTCTGTGCCGTGTCGTGGCGCGCCGTAGCCCCGCAGGCCTCGCCCGCCAAGGAGGCCGTCGCGGAACGAGAAGTGTCACCCGTCGTGACTTACGTGTGGCGCCAGGCCCAACTGTACCGTAGCCCGACGCCTACTGTCCGATTTAAACTAGGTGTCTTTTCGCAGCTCGTAGGATGAACTGCTCCCGCCACCAGAAAGCCAATTGTAACAAGGCATGTCGGCCAGGTGCGCAGCCAGGGTGAGGCTCTCGAAGGTGTCACACGCCCGTGCAGTCACTTCCATCCCCTCCCCCTGCCCCGCTCCCCATAAATCTAGCTTGCGTAGTCCTCACTTATGTCACATATGCCTACGATTTTAATACACATAACAAATAAAAATATAAACTGAAGAGCCGAAGAAACTGGTACATCTGCCTAATATCGTGTAGGGCCCCCGTGAACACGCAGAAGTGCCGCAACACGACGTGGCTTGGACTCGACTAATGTCTGTAGTAGTGCTCGATGGAACTGACGCCATGAAGCCTCCAGGGCTGTCCATAAATCAGTAAGAGTACGAGGAGTGGAGATCTATTCTGAAGAGCTCTTTGCAAGGCATCCCAGATATGCTTAATAACGTCATGGGAGTTAGGTGGCCACTTAGAAGTGTGTTCCTGAAGCCACTCTGTAGCAATTCTGGACGTGTAGGGTGTTGCATTGTCCTGCTGGAGTTTTCCAAGTCCATCGGAATGCACAGTGGACATGAATGGATGCAGATCAGCAGACACGATACTTACGTACGTGTCACCAGTCAGAGTCGTATCGAGACGTATCAGGCCTCCAATAATCAACGTGCTGCTTTGATCCAGGATCATCAGAAGGTGGGGGGTAATCAGTTTAATATCAGCCAATCAGATCGTTTGAGGAAGTCGCAAGGTGGCATAAACCAACCGTAATCGGTGCTTTCAGATTAGTGACGCACGCATACCAGCGCTATCGGAGAATTTTTTTTCCGCAGCTATCGGCCAACCTAATCACCAGCAAATCATCTTGTGCCTCTCCAGTCAAGCCACTGGAACGAGCGTAGGAAACGTAATGTGATACGCTGCTTTTGAAACATCCTTAGGCGATAGAGATGTTTTAATAACCAACCCCATAAAAGTATTAACTCATTTCGGTTGTTTAGGTATTATGAATCTTTCCTCTGCAAAGCGAAATGTTCATCCCTTTTGCGCGTCTGACTTCCCCCTCTCACCTCACATTTCGAACACTGTGTATCCTACATACCTCACAATGTCGACTCCAAAAACCCCTTTCTTTCCTCTCTGATTTTGAAACATAGTACGCTGGCGCACCTGTATTAACATATTCCGCCAATGCTACATCTACACATTCCCCATATTGTCTTCTAGAGCAAATTTAATTGACTTTAACTCCCAGACAACGAAATTCTCCACTTTCCACCACGTTCGTCCCACTTCCTACAGTCCCCACATTACGATAACACTCCGTCTTCTCTTCATAGCCTCATGTGTTCTTATCTACTCGTAAACATGGCGCGCATGGCTTATCCAATCCTCATTTTCCTCTTAATACCAACCATCCTACATTACCGCGTCCCGAAATACTAACCTTCCTGCTTCAGTCGTATCCACACCTCGCACCATTTGTACCACTCAACCTCTCCTCTCTTGATGTCCTCCCCATAGAGCAATGCTCAACTCTGAATTGTATTTTGCTACCCTCAAGAAATTGAAGAAACGACTTCAGGGTGATATTCGCCAGAAAAATACAAACCAAGTTCTCCTTCTGCATGACAACGCAAGGCCTCATCCAAGTATGCGCACTTGAGAGGAGATAACAAAACTTCCCTGCACTGTTCTTCCTCATTCACCCCACAGCTTTCATCTCACACCTTCCAACTTTCATCTCTTTGGCCCAATGAAGGATGTAACTTCACGGGAAGCAATAAGTGGGTGATGAGGAGGTTATTGATGCAGCGAGACATTGTCTCCGACTTCGACCAGTAGAGTGGTACCATGTTAGCATAAGGGCGTTCCAACTAAGGCCCTCGAATTAAAGGGAGATGATGTTGAAAAATAGGATTGTGTAGCCAAAAGGGTGGGGAATAACATGGTGTCGCAGGCCGCTGTGGTCGGACGGTTCTAGGCGCTTCAGTCCGGAACCGCGCTGCTGCTACGGTCGCAGGTTCGAATCCTGCCTCGGGCATGGATGTGTGTGATGTCCGTAGATTAGTTAGGTTTAAGTAGTTCTAAGTCTAGGGGACTGATGACCTCAGATATTAAGTTCCACAGTGTTCAGACCCAATAACATGGAGTATTAGAGTCATGAATAAAACCAACCTGCTTTCCAGCAAAAAACTTGTTGCATTACTTACCGAACGCCGCTCGTATTTTAAAAGGAAATAAAGACATAGTTACATGGATTTATTGGTCGGGACGAGCCGCATGGCGGTTGTTCAGCGCAGCTGGAAAAAAGGTTTCTTCCTTCGCGCAGAAAGGCACCTTACATTCGCGTCCTAAGTGTACCTATGTGCGTACTTGACTGTAATGGACATGTGTACAGTGTGGCGTCAAAACTGTGTTGTTTGAGAATGAGAGAGGGTTTAGGGGGACCAGGTAACGGCACGTAACTGAACTCTGGCGAATAACACCAACACGACATCCGAGTCTACCGTCCTCATCTGACAGACAGATCGCCATCAGCAGCGTCACATGGCCTCACTCCGGGAGACATTGGGTAAAGATTTGGAATTTAAAACAGCACACTGACAAAAATACATTTGTCGAAAACTGCTTCCACCGCCAGGAATGGAACCGGCTACCCCCGAGTCAAATTAAAAAAAAAAAAAAAATGTTCTGTGGTACGATTGCCACCAGATTGCCCCAAAAGGTATGTTCCGTCGCCTGGTCTAAGTCATTCAACTGGACGGCTCTTCGCTGTCTTGCATGCCCTTGTATCACGTAGAACAAAGGACCGGGTTCGACTGCCGTAAAGTTCTAACATGTGGCACCACTTCACTTTAGAATGAGGGTTTACGTCTGGAGCCCACCCCACTGGAGAACATGGAGGGGGCGGCCCTGGTGCCTCTCGGTGTTGCGGGAGGGGCGTCTGTGAGGCAGAGGGAGTATCGACCGCAACGCCGTGAGCACAGCCACCAGCTGCCTGGAGCCTAGAGCCTGACCGGGCAAAACTCTGGCGCCGCCAATTAGCGACTGCACCCCCTAATCGTCTGCGCCGCCACCCTCCCCGTATCGGGTACATAAAATAAACACGACGGCGACGCGCCGCTAATTACAGCCAATTACAATGTTAATGAAATTACCGCCTGCAATAATTAATTAACCGATGCGGGGCGACGGATGCCTGCGGGGGGTGGGAACGCCAGCCTACACCTCTCCAGCGCCGGACTCGAGTATCATGACTTTCACAAGGCGATGTGCTAACTTGCACCTTTAGACTATCGCTATGGGCGCGTACAAAATCACAGTATCTTTCTTGACGGGAGCGGAATACATTGGATGCTTTGATTTCCTAGCACCCTACTGTACCTCCCGGATATTGGGCCATCGTAAGGAAAATAAACGATTCTTGGCTTCTCTTTTTGCAAAGCCATGACAAGAGGTTCAGGAAATCGTATCTAAGGGCACAATGGATAACTCATGCACCACGCAAGGCGACCTTCCCCATAACGCCCGCACTTCTGTAGAATTTGAAAAGTGGCAGCTCAGACCATACAATGGGACCCGAACTTATAGGACCGAATAGTGTGAGACTCCTTTTAGTCACCTCTTACGACATGCAGGGATATCTCGGGCCTATTCCAAGCTCCGGACCAGCAGGGGGAGGTGGTGTAATGGTTTGGTCACGTTTTTCATAGAGGGGGCTTGCACCCCTTGGTGTTTTGCATGGCACTGTCACAACACAGACCTGTATTGATTTTTTAAGCACCTTCTTGCTTCCCACTGTTGAAGAACAATTCGGGGATGGCGATTGCATCTTTCAACTTGATCGTGCACCTGTTCATAATGCACAGCCGGTGGCGGAGTGGTTACTCGACAATAACATCCCTGTAATGGACTGGCCTGCACAGCGTCCTGACACTATAGTACACATTGGGATGTTTTGTAACGCCGACTTCGAGTCAGGCTTCAACGACCGACATCGATATCTCTCTTCAGTGCAGCAGTCTGTGTAGAATGGGCTGCCATTCCCCAAGAACCTTCCAGACCTGACTGAACTTAGGCCTGCGAGAGTGGGAGCCGTTATCAAGGGTAGGGGTGGGCCAACACCATATTGAATTCCAGCATTTCAGATGGAGGGCGTCACGAACTTTTAAGTCATATTCAGCCAGGTGTCCGGATACTTTTGATCCCATAGTGTGTTTTCATCCGTTTCCAGATCTGAAAGATCACCTCTGAGGACTTCTCTCTGATAGTGATGAAGCGGAGGGAGCAGAGGTGAGATTGTGGCTCCTTCAGCAAAGTCAAACATTCTGCAATGATGGTATCAAGAAGTTGACTCCCGTTGGGAGAAATGTGTTCCCTGATAGTGCGACTATGTTGACAACATGTATACATGAAGAATATAGATGTACAACGTTGATAAAGTTTGTTGTATTTAATACGCTTTAAGGGTTTTCACATAAAAAAATGGGAGGCACCACTTTTCAGCACGGCCCCGTATAGTGCTGCATCTGTCCCGAGATACTGAAACGAATTTACCTGTTCTATTACCTTATTGTTTATCACTGTCTGCGCTATGCTTACTTGTTTCCCTTCAATTGCCGGTAGTCCACAAATAAGAGTCTGTTATTCTGAAACTTTGCTGATATAGACAGCGGTGGACCAGATGTCACTACCGAACGTAACTCATTGAAAACATTAAGGTAATCTTGTTTTTGATGATTATAGGTACAAATATCAGAGTGGACTGCTGTGTTGTTTTCAGATAATTATTGACACATGCTCGAGAGCACAGTGCTATTAAATCAAACGTTTCTGTCATTGCTCATTTTTTATTCTAACCTGATGTGAAGATATTTTATAATGAAGAAAGAGATTTTGGAGAGACGAAGCAACTTTCAAATTATCAGTTCATGTCAACAGATACAACTGTGTGTATACTGGTATGCAGAGAGCAATAAAATTGTTTTTGGGAGGCAGTGAAATCAACTTTGTGTTACCGCTTGGGGTGTTAACTCATGTCTTTGAGTTAAGAGGCCTGGAACTGGTAATGTTAACAGTCCATGTCACTCTGAGACTACAAATAACCTAAGACCCAAATTCACTTTACTTTCAACGTGATGAAGCGCCCACCGTATTACGCAACAGCTGGGTGAAACTACATGGGTGAGGTATTTGGTAGAAGAGCAAGAGGGCGACGAGGGGCAATAGAAATACCATCCAGACCTCCTGACCTTACGCTAACGGATTTCTTCTATAGTGTGTGCTACAAAACCGCAAACAATTGAGGACTTGACACGAGCTATTTACAATGCTTTTAAAGATATTGATTCTAATAAACGATTGGGTAAACAAGTATACTAAAGCGTCCCAGATCGTCTGACGAAATGTATCAACGAAGATGGAAAGCAATTCGAGAAAGAATGAAATAAAAGTCCTGTAGTTTCAATACATGGTTCAGTTATTTCAGAATTCAAACTGTTTTGTATTCAATTAGGTTGCGATGGGTAGTGACTTTCAGCCCACCCTGTACATCCAAAAGGATTGGCGAGAGACCACACCCTTGTTTGAGTCCCTGTTTTACGGCCAATACAAAAATAATTAATAGACTAATTAAAAAGTAATTAATATTCATCATCAACTGTCCGGTACAACCTTAATTTATGTTGCAAGGGGAAATAAATTAAAAATTACTGAAAGGGAGAATATTCTCTGCTATGAAATTTCTACCATAATACTCTCAAACAGTGGCCAGGCGACCAGTGTCAAAGGCTTATGTAAAAGGCAGTGGAGGAGCGTTTTTGTGGTATTTCGAATGGTTACAGATCGTTTTCCTCTGCAAGAGACCAAAACATTCCGAACACTACTGCAGAGCACTGCGAGAGACATCAGGGTGTGCATCTGAGAGCATGTAACTGCAAGCACATGGCGTGAACTCCATAGACGTATTTCGCTCAAGAACGATTCAGCACGTAGGCTGGAATCAGACCGAATTCTCTTACTCCATGCGACGTGTCCTTTGCACCGACGGTGCATACGACTCTGAGGCAAAGGAGAAAGCGGAACGAATACGTGAATATCACCACTGCCGAAAACGGCGAAGACCCACTCGTCATCAGGCAAGGTGATGCTGAATATTTCTTGGGACTGCCGTAGTGTGGAGCTGACACATTATCCCCATAGGGGCAAACAATTACACGAGCATACTAGAGAAATTTCCAGACGAGGTTGCTGGAGACTGTCTCGAAGTTTCACGAGAAGCTGTCCAAAAGAGGTGTTGTTGCTCCACGACTACGCTCCAGATCATTCTGCACAGGAGACAGGTACACGTGATTTAGCTTCGGGCTAACAAAGATTGCCTCATGCCCCCCCCCCCCCCCCCCCATCCTCGCTCTCTGAGTATTCTCCAGACGTGGCACCCAGTGACTTCTTCCTCTTTCCTCGCATGATGAAGTCATTGAGTGTAAGGCATTTTCAGACTGACGACAAAGTGACTTTGGAGGTGGAGCCTTTTCTGGACCTCCTAGTCCCATACAAATTCATAGCCCATGAAAATTTGTCATCAGCTTTTAATAGCTTTGACAATACCTGTACGATTTATAGGCGAAAATGGGGGCGCATGCAGTGCACAAGTGATGTGTAAGTAGGTCATCTCCTAACTAGAATCTATCGCATGTGCCCCACATTTCCATTATACATCTTACAAGGACTGTTATAGCCATTAAAAATTCACAAGCACAAATTTTCAGGTGCTAGTAATCTGTATGGTGACAACAGAAATTTTTTATACTTTTTAGTCCAATGTAGATATGTGTTGTATTAAAAATTTATTTTTATTTAATTAATTATTTTCCCGCTTTTTAGTTTTGTGAGTGTGAAATTTCGCAGTCGATTTTAAACATTTTGCTGAGATCATGTTTTTTTTTATTTAAATAATTATTTATAATGTATGGGAGAACACGTGGACGCGTGAAATCTACAACAAGAAATGTATGTCCATTCATGCAAAGATCAAACATTATAATACAGTCATTAAACTTGTGCTGTACGCTAGCGAAACCGTGGTACTTTATAGGAAAGGCGATCTGGAGAACATCTTGAAGGAGGAAAGAAAAATGGCACTGAGAAGTATGCGACTTAACTTCTGAGATCATCAGTCGCCTAGAACTTAGAACTAATTAAACCGAACTAACCTAAGGACATCACACACATCCATGCCCGAGGCAGGATTCGAATCTGCGACCGGAGCGGTCGCTCGGTTCCAGACTGTAGCGCCTGGAACCACACGGCCACTCCGGCCGGCGGGGAAAGAAAGATCATGAGGAAAATGCTGGGACCAGATAAAATAGAAGAGGGTTATAGACTCAAATCGCGCTAAGCAACAGAAGAACTGTCCAACAATACCACAGATATCAGGGAACGAACGCTGAAATTCTATGGACACATTCATCGTCTCCCATCTTCAAGGGTAACTCACAAGATTTTGGCATACACTGCAAAACAGAAGAACATTCCATAAATATGACTTGCAACAGTCACAGATAGGAAAATCGGACATATTAGACAGGAAACTGTACCGTTGCCGAAACGAGCGCAAACACGTTAACGGTTTGCTGTCTCACACTTCTGAACTTCGATTAATATTTCAGATCTCTAGCTCAATGGGAAGTTAGTTTAAAATAAATTACAAAATTTGAATTGAACAGACAGACAGAAAACAAAACGATCTACAGTGAAGCGCCATAGAAACTGGTATAGACATATCAATTCCAATACAGAGATATGTAAACACGCAGAATACGGCGCTGCGGTCGGTAACGCCTATATAAGACAACAATTGCCTGGTGCAGTTGTTACATCGGTTACTGCTGCTTCATTGGCTGGTTATCAAGATTTAAATGAGTTTGAACGTGGTGTTACAGTCGGCGCACGAGCGATGGCACACAGTAACTCCGAGGCAGCGATGAAGCGGGGATTTTCCCGTTCAACCATTTCACGAGTGTACAGCGAACATCAGGAAGCCGGTAAAAAATCAAGTCTCCGACATCGCAGCGGCTGGAACAAGATCCTGCAAGAACAGGTCCAACGACAACTGAAGAGAATCGTTCAACGTGTCAGAAGACCAACCCTTCCGCATATTGCTGCAGATTTCGATGCTGGACCATCAACAAGTCTCAGTGTGTGAATCGTTCAACGAAACATCATCGATATGGGCATTCGGAGGAGGCCCACTCGTGTGCCCCTGATGACTGCATGACACAAAGCTTTATGCCTCTCCTGAGACCGTCAGCAGCCGGCCGATGTGGCCGAGAGATTGTAGGCAGTTCAGTCAAAATCCGCGCTGCTGCTAGATCGCAGGTTCGAATCCTGCCTCGGGCATGGATGTGTGTGGTGTCTTTAAGTTAGTTAGGTTTAAGTACACTACTCGCCATTAAAATTGATACACCACGAAGATAACGTGCGGCAGACGCGAAATTTAACCGACAGGAAGAATATGCTGTGATATGCAAATGATTAGCTTCCCACAGCATTCACACAAGGTTGGCGCCAGTGGCGACACCTACAACGTGCTGACATGAGGAAAGTTTCCAACCGATTTCTCATACACAAACAACAGTTGACCAGCGTTGCCTGGTGAATCGTTGTTGTGATGCCTCGTGTAAGGAGGAGATATGCGTACCATCACGTTTCCGACTTTGATAAAGGTCCGATTGTAGCCTGTCGCGATTGCGGTTTATCGTATCGCAACATTGCTGCTCGCGTTGGTAGAGATCCAATGACTGCTAGCAGAATATGGAATCGGTGAGTTCTGGAGGGTAATACGGAACGCCGTGCTGGATCCCAACGGCCTAAGCAGTCGAGATGACAGGCATCTTATCCGCATGGCTGTAAAGGATCGTGCAGCCACGTCTCGATCCCTGAGTCAACAGATGGGGACGTCTGCAAGATAACAACCATCAGCACGAACAGTTTGACGACATTTGAAGCAGCATGGACTTTCCTCTCGGAAACCATGGCCGCAGTTACCCCTGACGCTTTAACACAGATAGGAGCGCCTGCGATGCTGTACTCAACCTGGCTGCACGAATGGAAAAACGCCATTTTTTCGGATGAATCCAGGTTCTGCTTACAGCAACATGGTGGTCGCATCCGTTTGGCGACATCGAGGTGAACGCACATTGGAAGCGTGTATTCGTCATCGCCGTACTGGCGTATCACCCG
Organism: Schistocerca gregaria; assembly: GCF_023897955.1. Lineage (NCBI taxonomy): Eukaryota > Metazoa > Arthropoda > Insecta > Orthoptera > Acrididae > Schistocerca > Schistocerca gregaria. The sequence continues at coordinate 234,789,565 of NC_064921.1, forward strand.
GCGTGATGGTATGGGGTGCCCTTGGGTACACGTCTCGGTCACCTCTTGTTCGCATTGACGGCACTTTGAACAGCGGACGTTACATTTCAGATGTGTTACGACCCGTGGCTCTACCCTTCATTCGATCCTTGCGAAACCCTACATTTCAGCAGGATAATGCACGATCGCATGTTGCAGGTCCTGTACGGGCCTTTCTGGATACATAAGATGTTCGACTGCTGCCCTGGCTAGCACATTCTCCAGATCTTTCGCCACTTGAAAAGGTCTGGTCAATGGGAGCAAAGCAACTGGCTCGCCACAATACGCCAGTCACTACTCTTGATGAACTGTGGTGTCGTGATGAAGCTGCATGGACAGCTGTGCCTGTACACGACCTCCAAACTCTGTTTGACTCAATGCCGAGACGTATCAAGGTCGTTATTTTGGCCAGAGGTGGTAGTTCTGGGTACTGATTTCTCAGGTTCTATGCACCCAGATTGCGTGAAAATGTAATCATTTGTCAGTTCTAGTATAATATCTTTGGCCAATGAATACCCGTTTATCATCTGCATTTATTCTTGGTGTAGCAATTTTTATGGCCAGTAGTGTAGTTCTAAGACTAGGGGACTGATGACATCAGATGTTAAGTCCCATACTGCTTACAGTCATTTGAACCATTTAGACTATCAACATCGACACTGGACGGTTGATGTATGGAAAAATGTTGCCTGGTAGGACGAGTCTCTTTTTAAATTGTATCGAGCGGATAGACGTGTATGGGTATGGAGATAATGCCATGAATCCATGTACCCTGCATGTCAGTAGGGGATTGTTCAAGCTGGTGGAGGCTCTGCAGTGGTGTGAAGCGCATGCAGTTGGAGTGATATGGGACCACTGATACATCTAGATATGACTAACAAGTGACACATACGTAAGCATCCGGTCTAATAGCCTACATCAACTCGTGTCCATTGTGCATTCCGACGGACTTGGGCAATTCCAGCAGGACAATGCGACACCCCACACGTCCAGAACTGGTACAGAGTGGTTCCAGGAACACATTTCTGACTTAAGTACTTCCGCTGGCCACCAAACTCCCAGACATGAATATTATTGAGCATATCTGGGATGCCTTGCAACGTGCTGTTCAGAAGAGATCTCCACCCCCTCGTACTCTTACGGATTTATACAGTCCTGCAGGATTCATGGTGTGAGTTCCCTCCGGCAGTACTTCAGATATTAGTTGGGTCCATGCGACATCGTGTTGTGGCATTTCTGCGTGCTCGCGGGGGTCCTACACTATATTAGACAGGTGTGGCTCTGAGCACTATGGGACTTAACATCTGATGTCAGCAGTCCCCTAGAACTTAGAACTACTTAAACCTAACTAACCTAAGAACATGACACACGCCCATGCCCGAGGCAGGATTCGAACCTGCGACCGTTGCGGTCGCGCGGTTCCAGACTGTAGCGCCTAGCACCGCTCGGCATTAGACAGGTGTACCAGTTTCTTTGGCTCTTCAGTGTAGTACAAACTTCCAGAATGAGATTTTCACTCTGCAGCGGAGTGTGCGCTGATATGAAACTTCCTGGCAGATTATAACTGTGTGCCCGACCGAGACTCGAACTCGGGACCTTTGCCTTTCGCGGGCAAGTGCTCAACCATCTGAGCTACCGAAGCACGACTCAGGCCCGGTACTCACAGCTTTACTTCTGCCAGTATCCGTCTCCTACCTTCCAAACTTTACAGAAGCTCTCCTGCGAACCTTGCAGAACTAGCACTCCTGAAAGAAAGGACATTGCGGAGACATGGCTTAGCCACAGCCTGGGGGATGTTTCCAGAATGAGATTTTCACTCTGCAAGGTTCGCAGGAGAGCTTCTGTAAAGTTTGGAAGGTAGGAGACGGATACTGGCAGAAGTAAAGCTGTGAGTACCGGGCGTGAGTCGTGCTTTAGCACAAACTTGATAATGAGAGGAGTGCCATCGTCACCGAGTTCCTGGACCGTGGTTAGATTTTTGCGATGTGGTAATTATAACTTCGTGACTACACTTCAACGTCTGTCGCCAGGCAGAGAGACAAGAGAACGAATCGGGTCAGCATTAGTAGACCAGAAGCGGGGACCGCCGCGGGGCGATGGGATAAGAGATACAGCAGCGGCGCTGCATTAAGCGATCGGCCGCACCGAACACGGCGCCGTAAATCTGCGTCGCTTCCGGCGGGGGCGGCACAGGGCGTGCCGGCGCTTCCTGGGGGCAGGCGGGGGTGGCCGTGGGCGGCTAATGCGATGCGGCCGGCAATCTGGCGACGGCGCCTCCCGCGGCGAGGAACAAAGCCGGCGCGCCCCATTCATTAGGCCAGCCGGCAGGAAGTCACGACTCATTGGCCGCGCCGGAACAGAACGGCGCGGGGAGACGTCGCATCGGCCCGCTGCGACGACAATTAAAACGCCATCCCCCCGGCACGCAGCGTGCGTCACCGATCAGGCAGTTTGCTCAGACTTCTGTCTGCGGTAACCTAAGCTCCCGTGGACAGTGACGGCTACAGAGACCCAGTACCTGTTGATGCCGACGGCAGTAGCTGTTGCGAGAGACAGAGACAGAGGGGCAGCTGTTCGTTTAACTAAACTGACGGTAAAAAGTCGCAACACAGAACAATTAATTAATTTTCAGTAATGAAATTTTGAGAAAACGTTTCGCTAGGTAACATACTCTTATTTAAGTGCGAGATCACAGGCTAGTGCAAGCGCAAGATAAGCCATTGCAAATGTGAAATGCTAGGACATGAATAACCGGCGTAACCACCAGAATGTTCAATGCAAGCATGCAAAAGTGCATGCACTTCGTTGTACAGGTGCCAGATGCCAGTTTTTGTAGTGGAGTTCCGTGCCTGTTGCATTTGGTCGGTCAATACAGGAACGATTAATGTTGGTTGTGGATGACGATGAAGTTGTCACCCGATGATGTCCCATAGGTACTCGATTTTAGACACACATGATGAACGAGCAGACAAAGGCAACATGTCGACTCTAAGTGGATACGACTGATGTCAACAACTACCGCCCAACCTGTCTTCTAACTGCCTTACCCAAAATTCTTGAAAAAGTAATGTATTGTACAGTATCTTCACACCTTTGTAAAAATAAAGTTTTAACAAAATGTCAGTTTGGTTTCTAGAAAGGTTTTTCAACGGAAAATGCTATATATACTTTCACTAATTAAATATTACATGCTCTGAGTAACCGGAAGTCACCCGTTGGATTTTTTTGTGATTTCTCGAAGGCTTTTTATTGTGTAAATCATGGAATATTTCTAGATAAGCTCAAGTACCGTGGTATGAATGGGACAGCGCTCAAATGGTTTAAATCATACCTAACTGGAAGAGTGCAGAAAGTTGAAATAAGCAGTTCACGTAATATGCAAAAAACTGGTGATTTCTGAAACTGGGGAACAATCAAGAATGGGGTGCCGCAAGGTTCGATCTTGGGTCCTCTGCTCTTTTTAATTTATATTAATGATTTGCCATTCTATATTCACGAAGATGCAAAGCTGGTACTTTTTGCCGATGATATAAGTATATCTATCACACCCAACAGACGAGAATTAACTGATGAAATTGTAAACGATGTTTTTCAGAAAATCATTAAGTGGTTCTCTGCAAATTGGCTCTCATTGAAGTTTGACAAAACACAGTGTATACAGTTCGACACAGTAAATGGAATGACACCATTAGTAAATATAGACTGTGATCAGAAATCGGTAGCTAAGGTAGAATATTCAAAATTTCTAGGTGTATGCATTGATCAGGGGTTGAACTTGAAAAAACACAATGAAGATCTGCTGAAACGTTTGAGTTCAGCTTCTTATGCTGTTAGGGTCAGTGCAAATTTTGGCTATATCCTTCTCAGTAAATTAGCTTACCACGCCTATTTTCATTCTCTGCTTTCGTATGGCATCATATTCTGGGGTAACTCATCATTCAGTAAAAGAGTGTCTATTGCCCAAAGCGTGTAAACAGAATAATTGCTGGAGCTCATCCAAGATCATCCTGCAAACACTTATTTAAAAAACTAGGGATCTTCACTGTAGCCTTACAATATATATATATATATATATTCACCTATGAAATTTTTTATTAACAATCGGAACGAATTCAAAAGTAATGGCAGTGTACATGGCTACAACACTAGGACAAAGGATGGTCTTCACTACCCTTAAATCTAACTTTGGCTCAGAAAGGGGTAAATTATGCTGCCACAAGAGTCTTTGGTCACTGACCTAATAGCATCAAACGTCTGACAGACAGCCATATAGCAGTGAAAAGGAAATTAAAAGAATTTATGAATGGCAACTCCTCCTACTAATTAGATGAATTTTTGGCTATAGTAAGTGGTTAATTTCCCTAGCCAGCACACACAAAAAAATTAAGTGTCATGTAATATCTTATATAGACACCTTTTATTAATCTGACACGTTCCACATCGTTACGAAGTGTCGTATTCATGACCTATGGAACAAGTACTGATCTAATCTAATCTCTTGAGCGTGACGGGTCACAACAACGCTATGCGGGCGAACGTTAACCCGCTGGAAAAGGCTCCACGGAATGCTGTCCAAGAATAGCGGCACAACAGGTCGAGTCACCAGACAGACGTACAAATTTGCAGTAAATGTGTGTGGGATAACCACAACAGTGCTTCTGCTGTCATACGAAATTGTACCCAAGACCATAACTTGAAGTATAAGAGTGTGTAGCACGCAGACGGGTTGGTTGCAAGTCATAAGCTGGCGAACTTCTAACCAACACTTGGCCATCATTGGCACCACTCTGCCCTCGAATGAGCTCTCGCTTGGCACCACTGAAGTCGCAAATCACAGTGGTGAGAGATCAGTGGAATGAGCGCTACAGGACGTCTGTCTCGGAGCTGTCATTGAAGTAACTGGTTTGATACAGTTGGTTGCGTTATCACGGTGGCAACTGCTGCTCAAATTGCTGCTGGAGACGCAGTACGGTGCGCAAGAGCAATATGCCGAACACGATGGTCTTTCCTCTCGGTAGTGCCACATGGCCGTCCGGGACCCAGTCACCTTGCCACCGTAGACCGCACATCCTCGAGACCACCACTGCCAACAATCACCTACAGTGGCTACATTTCTGGCAAGTCTTCCTGCAATATCGCAGAAGGAACAACCAGCTTCTCGTAGTGCGTTTGAGGTACCTCGTTAAAACTCAGTGAGGTGTTGATAATGGCGGCTTTGTCACTTTGCAGGGGAACGGCTGCTAGAAACGTGCACCACGCCATGGACATACGCTGGTGCGAGGAATATTTTGGTAATAATAACATCCACCTGGTGTAACGCCGCTTCCTTTGGACGCAAAATTGAAAACAGAGAATAGTACCCAAAATCCAATAGAAATCCCAAAATTCAAGATCCACATTTCAAGTCACACTGGAATAGCATCACTTGAATAGTAGCAAGTATATAGAAAAGAAATCCAGTATAAAGTGACTTAATGTTTTGAAAAGGACAGAAACAGAATCCATTAGTTTCAAATTAAAATAATAATTAAAAAATGGCTCTGAGCACTATGAGACTCAACTGCTGAGGTCATAAGTCCGCTAGAACTTAGAACTACTTAAACCTAACTAACCTAAGGACATCACACACATCCATGCCCGAGGCAGGATTCGAACCTGCGACCGTAGTAGTAGCACGGTTCCGGACTGCGCGCCTAGAACCGCTCGTCCACAGCGGTCGGCAATAATAATAGATCGCAAAGTAGTGTACTTATAGATCATGGAACAGAAAGAGTGAACTCAAAGATTACTCCTTGTGAGTACTCTTTGAGGACACTGCATAATGCAGAAGAAAGAAGTCATAAATTGTTAATGTGCTGCTAGCGCTTGCTGGACCAGGTCGTATCCCAACGTGTGTTCTTCTACGTAGGCGCGACAAGAATGTTTTTGTGCTTTTTTGGAAATTTTGCAATCTGCTAGGAATCATAAACCTGAAATAGATCCGCAACCTTCAGTATATCATTACTTAAAGCTAAGAGAGGAAAAGATCGAACTTGTATTAAACTGATTATCATACAGGGAAGACTGAACGTTACCCCAAAGTAATAGATTGTTAGCAATTTACCGACGTAGGAAGTGAACATTGATACTGGATTGTGAGAAAGTACTGAAATTTCGTTAAAGTAGCAAATGAAATCTGGATATTGTTACAAACTCTTTGATAAACTTATGTAGCTAATTCCACCCAGCTTAGCGAAAAGTTGCTTCCTTAATACAATGATAGGACTGATTAATATAGAATAAACCATCATAAAGGGGATTTGCCGTGTGACATTTCTTTCAACCCATTTAATACTGTGTGTTAATGAAATATTCATTTGTGCGACGACATAGATTAATAACAGAGCGCAGCCTGCGTAAATATTCTTTGCCGCGTTCGAAAGTTATTTTACCGATTCGAACTATTAAGCTTACGTAAACTGAAAACTTTAGGGGAGAAACTATTACCATACATGGACGGTAGCCACAAATAGTACAAGGATAGCCATTGGTGTGCAACTACGTGTAGCTGTGCTCGTACACGTCGGGGAGCATATAATTATTTGAAATGGTCGGTATCATTGATACCCACTCGACATGAATACAGTGCAGCAGGACAGATTTTTTATGTAATGTTCCTCATACTGGGCTTCATTGATAGCTGTTGTGATAAAAACGTTAACTAATCACTGGATATCACCAAGGAACAAGTTCACCATGAACATTTCACTCCCTTCTAAAACTGCACCAGTGGTGTGATTATGAAGCGGAAATGAAAAGGAACTATCACGGCTAAACGAACACCACGCAGACCTCATGAACTGAATGACAAAAATCCATCAAGCATCGTAGAGAGTTGTTGGGCTGTAACAAATCGGATGAAATAAGCGGAAGTAATTACTTGTGAATTCCAAAGTGCTACCAGCAGTCCAAAGATAGCACAAAGAATGTCTGTAGGCATTTAAAAACAATGGGCTACCATGTTGAGATGCTGATGACCACACACATTTCTGTAGTAGTTGCTATGCGACGCTTGAGGTGGTGTAGAGAGCAACACCACTATATAGTGGATGAATGGAAGCAAGTGATTCGCACTGATAAATGATGCTTATCCTGAGTCAATCTGAAGGAAGGGTTTGGGTTTACCGAATTCCTGGAGGAAGCTACCTGCCATCGCGTATGGAGCCAACAGTGAATTACGGAGGAGGGGGTGTTACGATATGGGCGTGTTTTTCGTGGTCAGGGCGTGGTTCCTTTACTGGGCTTGCGGAAACTCAAAATGCGTGAGGATATGAACACATTTACAACAGTGTGTACTGATTACGATAGAGGAACACTTCGGAGACGAGGACTGTTTGTGTCAACTTGACACTGCCTCCAGTCACAAGAAAACATCTACGGGCCGATATTTCATGAACAACAGCATTTCTGAAATATACTGATCGGCACAGAGTCCTGACCTGATCCCAATGGAAAAAAGTATGAGATCAACTAGAACGTTGACTTCGCTCCAGATCCAGCAACCAACATCATTAACTACTCTAGTATAGACTCTTGAGAACGGATGGGCGGCCATTCCCGTACTGACATTCAGACACTGCATTGAATGTGTCCCAGAGTTAAAGCCGTCTTCAAGGTGAAGAGTGGACACTTCCAATATTAATACACTACTGGCCATTAAAATTTGATACACCAAGAAGAAATGCAGATGATGAACGGATATTCACTGGACAAATATATTATACTAGAACTGACATGTGATTACATTTTCACACAATTTGGGTGCATAGACCCTGAGAAATCAGTACGCAGAACGACCACCTCTGGTCTCGGCATTGAGTCAAACAGAGTTTGGATGACGTGTACAGGTACAGCTGCCCGTGCAGCTTCAACACGATACCACAGTTCATCAAGAGTAGTGAGTGGCGTATTGTGACGAGCCACTTGCTCGGCCATCATTGACCACACGTTTTCAATTGGTGAGAGATCCGGAGAATGTGCTGGCCACGACAGCAGTCGAACATTTTCTGTATCCAGAAAGGCCCGTACAGGACCTGCAACATGCGATCGTGCATTATCCTGTTGAAATGTAGGGTTTCGCAGGGATCGAATGAAGGGTAGAGCCACGGGTAGTAACACATCTGAAATGTAACGTCCACTGTTCAAAGAGCCGTCAATGCGAACAAGACGTGTAACCAATGGCACCCCATACCATCACGGCGGGTGATACGCCAGTATGGCGATGACGAATACACGCTTCCAATGTGCGTTCACCACGATGTCGCCAAACACGTATGCGACCATTATGATGCTGTAAACAGAACCTGGATTCATCCGAAAAAATGACGTTTTGCCATTCATGCACCCAGGTTTGCATGGGCCCCTGTCTGTGATGCAGCGTCAAGGGTAGCCGCAGCCATGGTCTCCGAGCTGATAGTCCATGCTGCTGCAAACGTCGACGAACTGTTCGTGCAGATGGTTGTTGTCTTGCAAATGTACCCATCTGTTGACTCATGGATCGAGACGTGGCTGCAAGATCCGTTACAGCCATGCGGATAAGATGCCTGTCATCTCCACTGCTAGTGATACGAGGCCGTTGGGATCCAGCACGGCGTTCCGTATTACCCTCCTGAACCCACCGATTCCATATTCTCATTGGAGCTCGACCAACACGAGCAGCAATGTCGCGATACGCTAAACCGCAATCGCGATAGGCTACAATCCGACCTTTATCAAAGTCGGAAACGTGATGGTACGCATTTCTCCTCGTTACACGAGTCATCACAACAGCGTTTCACCGGGCAACGCCGGTCAACTGCTGTTTGTGTATGAGAAACCGGTTGGAAACTTTCCTCATGTGAATTCTCTGAAAAGCTAATCATTTGCATATCACAGCAACTTCTTCCAGACGTTTAAATTTGGCGTCTGTAGCACGTCATCTTCGTGGTGTAGCAATTTAATGGCCAGTTGTGTACTTTTTGAAATTCCATTGTCTTTCCGCCTACATATATATGTCTTCCATTCGCTTTACCTGATTTTACGGAATTGTTCGCACTTTCTAAGTAGACCCCAAAATACCTACTGGCTTCAGTTAAAGATGATAATAATAGTGGTTTGTGGGGCGCTCAAGGACGCTGTTACCAACGCCCGTACAAATTCCCTGTCTTTTCACTGTCCACTCTCGCCACGTGTCTGAATGCTGACGAAATGATGAGGAAAACACAATCATCCAGCTCCTGGGTTGAGAAAATCCTCACCCGACCGGGAATCGAATCTGGGACTCCGTGATCCAGAGGCAGCAACAGTAGCCATTCCTTTTCCCTGGGGAGTAGAAAAGGGTTTCAAAAAAAGAAAGGGAAATGGCCACCGCTACTTTTGCTCTACGTACAAAAAAGAAAAGATGAAAAACACCACTTCAGCCGTTAACCTCTATCTAATCCTTCTTCCAGTATGACTAACCTAGAGCTGCGACAGGACGAGAAAGGATAAAGGGAAGGAAAACGCAAGGAGAGCCTGAAAATTAAACATAACTACTTATTTAATTTGACATACAATTGTCTTGCCATACCAGCTCGCCACCATGCTGTTCAGAAAGTTATGAACTGGCGTGATTGTTGTTTGGTCTCAGGTGTAAAGTGGTATGGTTTCGTCACCCGTGACAATTGAATCCAGAAAGTTGTACTGTTCGCGTGCAAGGCGGTGAAGAAATGCGCGGGAAGCACCAATTCGTTTCCGCATGTGGTCCTCAGTCAGCATGCGTGGCACACCTTCCGGTAGTTCAGTGTTTCCGTTAAAATTCTGTGAGCGGTGCTTCGGGAAACCTCAGGAACCAACGTGCAGAGATCATCCAGGATGATCCGCCGATCTTCACGCATGCTTTGCTCACCCTTCAACACTGTCTCCTCAGAAATTGACGGTCTCCCGCTCCTTTGTTCGTCGTGAATTTCGGTCCGACCAGCTGCAAACTCTCTACACCACTAACGAACATTTTTGACAGATATGCATGACTCACCATACACTTCCGTCAATTAGCAATGGATTTCAAACGGCGCTGCGCCCTTTGCGCTCAAAAACCGAATAACTGCGTGCAATTCACACGTGGCGGTAACATCCAACGGGGGCTCCATTCTCAACGGCTGCCAAGCCCTAAGACTGAGCGACTCAGCGCGGCGTGCGCATGTTCCACACAGCGCGAAGCACTCTTCATAACAGTGTGACCAACTGCCACACAAACGGAGTTCTGTACTTATAAAAAAGTAGGAGACCTTAGTTTTGGGATTACTCTCGTAATTGCTTTGTCGAATAGCTGTCTAGCTGACTTATTGCTATTCTGATGGGTTCAACTTTACCTTCAAAATTTCATTGGTGCTGTTGTCCGCAGCTCGTGTTCTAGTGGCCAGCGTTGCTGCCTCTGCATAACGGGGTCCTGGGTTCGATTCCCTACCGGATCGGGGATTTTTCTGCGCGCAGAGACTGCGTGTTTGTGTTGTCCTCATCATTTCATCATCATTCAGGAAAATGACGAGAGAGTATTATGGTAAGATTGGGAAGTTGTACGGGCGCTGGTAACCGCGTCCTTTAGCGCTCAGCATAACAAACATCATCATCATCTTCAGTGGTGCCGTCCTAAAGTTTGATATAAAGAGAAGATTTTGCCTTTTTCATACGCTGAGATTTTTTCTTTCATTGTTGAACAATCAGTGTAGATGTGGAGCTACTGATCATCCAGGTATCTCAGGAAATATTAGAAACAGGTGATACCTTTCTACCCACAGCCGCTACTGGGTTGTTCAGCGGTTAGTTAATTGCCAGAAGTGTGTAAAGTTCATTAAAAGTCTGCGACGAACATTAACACCGAAATTTGAGGCAGTGCAGTATTTTAAAAAGATGGTCGGGTGACGCTGGATACAAAGGGTCGGCAGGAACAATAGAACGCTATTTTCGGAATCACAGTGCGACGCCCTCTCGCAGCCAGGATGAGTCGGGTATTTAAATAATCCTGTAAAAGAGCCGGCCCCAGAACGCAGCCGTGTGGAACTCTGTAATCCTCTAATATTCCGGCAGTGCGGTGGCACTCCCGCCGGGCGTTTGGAACGGATAGTGACAAATAGCTTCCGGCACCGGTTTATGCAATAAACGTGTTGCCATCCAGCTTCTCTCACACCGATAATTTCGTTTAATTAACTCTTTCGACAACATTTGCTCGTGCAGCGTTTACATCCAGCCGCTTTCTCTTTCGCTTGCGTGCCAAATGAAAACCTGCCTGTGAAATTCTCGTAATAAGCGAGTGAGAGTTTCCAGTCTGCTTTCTGCGTTGTAACCGTGTTATCTTTCCTTCTCTTGTTGCTCAGTTTGTTATCAACCGAAGGCGACTCTACTGAAAATTAGTTGCATTTCGGAACATTTTCTTGCTATCATAACACTTCTGCCTGCTTCGTTTTTCATACACAGAGTGTTAAGAGTATAGAAAATATGGCAAGAAAAAACCTACTCAATGAATCTCGTTATTGGATGAGAACCATGTAATCTCATGGTTTACCTTAACGTCCTTTAGCGGTGATTGCTTTCATGACTTCTATTGCACATAGTAATACGAAGGTTTTTTAGTAAGTGCTTATTCTGATGTCTGGCATTTATTACAAAACGGAGGCTTTATACGACTGGCGTTACTGAACATTTTGCATCGAAGACTAACTGCACAGCTCATTTCTGACTGAGAGCTAAACACAGACTGACTGGAGAACTGTTTGTCTTGTCTTTTCAAAGGATGACATAAAAAGTTTTATGAATAAAACCCTCTAGACAGCTAAATAAAATGTCTATTTATTACGTTACTGAATCAGCTATCATCACGTTTCAGTAGTTCTCTGATATCTGATGACGATAGTTTTCTTCTAGAAATTAAAATTTTACATTTGATATATTTCCATAACTAACATGGAACATTATAATTGTTTTCTAGCTGAAGGATGAGGTCTGAAAAATAGTACGACTCGAATTCTGGAAAGAGTAAGTTCTACATTTCAGTATACTGAAATTCTTACAATAATTTTCAATGAAGATATTTGCTATAGTTATGCTTATCGATTACAGATATTTTAGAACCGTGACTGTATATTGAATGCAAATAAGTTATACACAACTGCAACAAGTCACTTTTTTCAATAATAATGCTTTATTACATGAGCCGGTTTTCGAACCTTTTCAGGTTCATCTTCAGATGGTTTTGGGAGGATCCGGGAAGTTACATCCATATCGACAGATAATCTATAGTCATGGCGATACATTAAAGTATGGCCCATCTTTCTGCCATAGAACCAGCACCCAGCATTATGCTACTACCAGTAATGATGTAACTTCCCGGATCCTCCCGAAACCAACTGAAGATGAACCTGAAAAGGTTCGAAAACCGCTTAATGTAATAAAGCATTATTATTGAAAAAGTGACTGGTTGCAGTTGTGTATAACTTATTTACATTTACTATAGTATATAATTTTGGAAGAAGACAATGTTCATTACAAAGAGGGAAGTGAAGGTATCAAATGGCTCTGAGCACCATGGAACTTAACATCTGAGGTCATCAGTCCCCTAGACTTAGAACTACTTAAACCTAACTAACCTAAGGACATCACACACATCCATGCCCGAGGCAGGATTCGAACCCGCAACCGTAGCGGTCGCGCGGTTCCAGACTGAAGCGCCTAGAACCGGAAGGTATCAAGCAAGGCATGTCATTCCTTCCTGTACCGAGAACGAATATACGATTTAATGTTTACAACACATGTTGTTTGTCTCATACGCATGGTTGCAGAAAATTTTATTTCAATACCAGAATGAAATAACTACAGTCCACAAATGTAAAATCGATTACTGATACGGTACAACATAAGTATATAAACATTTGTATATGTATCTATAAATGTTTTGGAATGTTTTTCGGAAGAATTTTATCTTTTGGTTATTAACGTATTCAAATGCCGCATTACAGCACCGACTATTTAAACCAGGGGAAAAACGTAGATATGCCATCGTTTCCCATCTGTGCGCTTGTCACCATCGTCTGACGCATAGTTCTCCGATGCATAGTGTTACTGGAAAATCAGTTAATGATTTCATCAGGGTCACCAACACAGAACATGCACGAGTATGTGACATCTATCTATGCATCATCAGACATTGGTAAACTTCTATTGTTTCTATTCCGACATGAATTTTTGTTTCATTAACTAGTGTTCCAACATGTCTTGGCAGACAGGTACGCATGATGAAATGGACTCCGCAAACAAAATCTTGCAAACATAGCTCGTTCTGTTTGTTCATTGAATCCACAGTACTGTATACACTGTAACCATGTTAATGCCGTGTTACTTGACCTCTGGAAGGCATTCGACACATTTCTACACTGTCATTAAGTAAACGAAATACAAGGAGTATTGGACGAGGCGTCAGGTCTTCCTAGAAGACAGGAATCGATTCATTGTATGTAATCTATAGATGTAAAGGTAATGCACGGGTTCATAAAAATATGGAAACATTGCGAGAAATGCATTTTTGAACATAAATGCTGATTCTAGCCAAGCCTGCAGCATGCGTTGTCTACTTCACCCTCAATACATCGTTAAGTATCAGTCGTGGTCAGAATAGCGCTCTGTGTTGTTGCGAGTGCATTATGTCAGAGGTCAGTGCTTCCGTAGTCAAAGTGGCCGAAGTGTTTGGTGTTTCAAGAGGCACCGTGTAGAAAGTTTATATCGCATATAGCGAAAGCGGAAGAACATCATCCGCTAAGTCACCACACGGACGAAAGTGCTTGTTGAGTGATAGTGACAAACACGCTGTGAAGAGGACTGTGAAGACGACAGCTGCGAAAGTCGCACGCAGAACTGCATCTTACATTCGCAAACCCTGCCAGCCCTGAAACAATACGCAGGGGTTCCAGAAGCAGGGAATTCAGATCGAGTTCGAATTCCAAAAACACTCATCAGTGATGCATATTCTAGTAACAAGAAAACGTGGTGTCAAAACCATAAAACGTGGACTATGGAGCGGTGGAAGAATACCATTTGATCGGATGATCTTGTTTCACTTGGTTTCCAACTTCTGGGCGGGTTTACCGTCCCAAGAGTGAAATATGGTGGAGCTTCAGTGATGATTTGGGCAGCCGTATCGTGATATTCCTTGGGCTGGATGGTTACTCCGCAAGATCCCATTACTGTCAAGTATTATGTAACCATTTTGGTTGATCACGTCCATACGACGCTACAATGTTTGTTGCCCATTGCGCTGCTTTTTTCCAAGACACCAGGGCCCTTGTTCACACAGATTTCGTCCTCCAGGGCTGGTTTTATGAGCACAAGGATGAATCCTCGCATCTAATCTGGACAACACAATTACCAGATCTCGTTACTATTGAGCCTCTGCGCTCTGCTTTGAAGAGAAGGAAGCTTCATCACTAACCACTCCAACATACTTACTTGAATATGTAATATATGTATAAGAAATACAACCAGGCACCTAGAATACGCTGGGATAGTCGAATCTCGAGAATGGCACAGAGTATGAGTTCCCAGGGGCATAATAAGGAATTAAATAGAATAAAGAAAAACCAGTAGCAATCACCAATTAGGCTTAAAGGGAGACAATAGCCCAAGTGTCCTAATAAAGCAAAATTATGTTAAAAACTCTAAATGAAAGAAGTCCAGCCGCCAAAGGCGGAAGTACTTATAAAAAGACAAAAGAATCAAACTTATGCAGATGACAGCGTTAAACCACAGCGATGACGGATTAGGCATGATTACATGTATAGCGGCTTTTCTTATAATACTCGTCCAAGATTTGTTGGTGTAGCATGCGTAAAAGAAACATTGGCTCTTCTAACCGTAATCGCCCAAGGTCTGTTTCTGTATTGCATACTCAATAACCACGAAAAACAATCCCAAGACTGTTAAAACAACCTCCTTCATCCATCATCGCGCTCACTACAGACGATAACACGCAACACTCTCCAGGTATTTGCCAAACCCAAATCTTTCCATTCGACTGCCATAGGGTAAAGTGTGACCCATCACTCCTTTCCAGTCATCCACTGTCCAGCGGCGTCACCGCTTACACCACCTCAAGCGTTGCTTTACATTGACTAAGAAATGTGTAGCTCACGTGGAGCTGCTCGACCACTGAAGCCCACTCTTTTTGACTCCGTACTCATAGTAACTGTGTTAGCTCGACTGCTGGTAGCACTTCGGAAACCACGATTCATTCCATCAGCTGAATTCACGTGAGTTTGTACAACTACCATCCGCAGTGCTCAGCGGTCCCTGTCGGTCAATACATTAGATCTTCCTGGTATTGGTTTATCTGTGGTTGATTTTTCACATTTCTGCTTCATAATCAAATCACAAACAGTCGACTCAGGAATTTTTAGAACAGTGCAAAACAGTACTGGCATAAGATACTGTCAGCACACGGGTTCGCAAAGAGGTAGTAAGAAGATCCATAACAGGTGCTGATCAAGCGCACCTATCAGGAGAGAGGCCAAAGACAGACTCGCAAGTAACATGCCGCCAACACCCTCTCGACCGCCAGTATTTAGATCGTCGCCCTCGGACCGGAGAGTCCAGTCAGTCACAGACAGTCACCCAGTAAGTCGCAGTAGCAGTTGCAGTCAGTCGGAGTCACAGTCTCTTGCTTAGAGACAGTCAATACCTAACGACCAGAGTGTAGTGTTTATAATGGGACTTCTACTTCACCAGCAATGAGGCTAATGTGGACTATTGCGGAAGAGCTTGTACCACAACACACGGACTAGCTTAAAGATAAGTAGCTTTCTTGTTCTGGTTAATAAAGAACCCTGTTAATACATGTGTGCATTTGTGTTATAGAAAGAGCATACCGGCCACCAAACAACATCCTCTCCTCTGCGTTTCCTGGTACAAGATTCTACATTGTCAACGACGACACAAAAGACAAAACATTATCGATTTGTTACTTAGATGACATCCAGTGATTAGTCTACGTTTGAATTCACTGAGCTCTCTGGCTAACCATTCTGCTGTTACTGCTTCTTTACTGACAACACAAAGCTCCCTGCATCCTTTTATACTGGCGGGTTTGCCGTTCGTGACATTTAATGATCAATTCCGCATTACACAGGGGACTCTGATACCTTTGATCAGATCGTTTATGTGCCTATGGGCACTATGTGGTAACTTCCCACTTGAAAATTGTACAGCAGTGACATGACACCCACAAGGATCTAGGTCCCAGGGACACTAAGCTCCTGTAGAGTTGAACACGCTCTTTATTGTACTTCGTACAGTCACAGCCATTTGCTGGTCAACTGTCTGAAGCGAGAACTCATTGGAGGGTAAGGTGGAGGTTTCTGATGGAACCTGTTCCTGCATCGGTGGCAGTTATGACCGTGTATTGGTTTGGAATGAGGCCAGATCAGGGCCTTCAACTAAGCTGTCTGCATAGACACACTGGACCGACACCTGGAGTTACGGCATAGGGTGCGATGTGGAATGACCGTACGAGCACTATTGTGGTTATCCCACGGACCCTGACTGTAAATTTGAACGTCAATCTGGAGATTCAACCTGTCGTGCTGCAATTCATGAACAGCATTTCAGGGGGCGGTTTCCAACAGTATAACGCTCGCCATTTGCCGCTGTTGCAAGCCAACATGCTTTTCAGAGTGTCGACATGTTGCATTGACCTCCTCGATCACAAGATCTGTCCCCAAACAGCGTTAACCGTCCCTGTATTGACCAACAAAGTGCAACAGGCATGGAACATACTGACATCCGGCACTTGTACAACACAATGCATGCACGTTTGCATGCTTGCATTCAACATTCTGGCGGTTACACCGGTAATTAATGAACCGGAATTTCACATATACAATGGCTTATCTCGGGCTTACATTAACCTGTGATATTGCAATGTTAATCACTTAAATATGTTCCCTAGACAAATATTTTACCTAAATTTCATTACTCTACATTAGTTACTCTTTAGTGTTGCGATTTTGTCTGTCGGTGTATTTCACAACGAATGTACCCGTGGTCTAGGGGTAGCATCTTTGATTCATAATCAGAACGTCTTCGGTCCCGTGTTCGATCCCCGCCACTGCCTAAATTTTGATAAATAATCAGCATTGGCGGCCGAAGACTTCCGGCATAAGAAGTCAGCCTCATTCTGCCAACGGCCTTGTCAAAGAGGGCGGAGGAGCGGATAGAGGTCCAGGGCCCTCTCTTGTCCTAGGGGTGGGAAATTGCCCCTAAAGGCGGAAGAATCAGCAATGATCAACGACATGAGGATGCAGAAGGCAATGGAAACCACTGCATTAAAGATACGTAACGTATATCCGCAGGACATGTGGCCTGTAGTTGAAGAAGTGTCATGATGATCTCTCCATTCGGATCTCCGGGAGGGGACTGCCAAGTGGGAGGTTACCATGAGAAAAAGATTGAATAATCAACGAAAGGATAATGTTCTACGAGTCGGGGCGTGGAATGTCAGAAGCTTCAACGTGGTAGGGAAACTAGAAAATCTGAAAAGGGAAATGCAAAGGCTGAATCTAGATATAGTAGGGGTCTGTGAAGTGAAGTGGAAGGAAGACAAGGATTTCTGGTCAGATGAGTATCGGGTAATATCAACAGCAGCAGAAAATGGTATAACAGGTGTAGGATTCGTTATGAATAGGAAGGTAGGGCAGAGGGTGTGTTACTGTGAACAGTTCAGTGACCGGGTTGTTCTAATCAGAATCGACAGCAGACCAACACCGACAACAATAGTTCAGGTATACATGCCGACGTCGCAAGCTGAAGATGAACAGATAGAGAAAGTGTATGAGGATATTGAAAGGGTAATGCAGTATGTAAAGGCGGACGAGAATCTAATAGTCATGGGCGACTGGAATGCAGTTGTAGGGGAAGGAGTAGAAGAAAAGGCTACAGGAGAGTATGGGCTTGGGACAAGGAATGAAAGAGGAGAAAGACTAATTGAGTTCTGTAACAAGTTTCAGCTAGTAATAGCAAATACCCTGTTCAAGAATCACAAGAGGAGGAGGTATACTTGGAAAATGCCGGGAGACACGGGAAGATTTCAATTAGATTACATAATGGTCACACAGAGATTCCGAAATCAAATACTGGATTGTAAGGCGTACCCAGGAGCAGATATAGACTCAGATCACACTATAGTAGTGATGAAGAGTAGGCTGAAGTTCAAGACATTAGTCAGGAAGAATCAATACGCAAAGAAGTGGGATACGGAAGTTCTAAGGAATGACGAGATACGTTTGAAGTTCTCTAACGCTATAGATACAGCAATAAGGAATAGCGCAGTAGGCAGCACAGTTGAAGAGGAATGGACATCTCTAAAAAGGGCCATCACAGAAGTTGGGAAGGAAAACATAGGTACAAAGAAGGTAGCTGCGAAGAAACCATGGGTAACAGAAGAAATACTTGAGTGGATTGATGAAAGGAGGATGTAGAAACATGTTGCGGGAAAATCAGGAATACAGAAATACAAGTCGCTGAGGAATGAAATAAATAGGAAGTGCAGGGAAGCTAAGACGAAATGGCTGCAGGAAAAATGTGAAGACATCGAAAAAGATATGATTGTCGGAAGGACAGACTCAGCATACAGGAAAGTCAAAACAACCTTTGGTGACATTAAAAGCAACGGTGGTAACATTAAGAGTGCAACGGGAATTCCACTATTAAATGCAGAGGAGAGAGCAGATAGGTGGAAAGAATACATTGAAAGCCTCTATGAGGGTGACGATTTGTCTGATGTGATAGAAGAAGAAACAGGAGTCGATTTAGAAGATATAGGGGATCCACTATTAGAATCGGAATTTAAAAGAGCTTTGGAGGACTTACGGTCAAATAAGGCAGAAGGGATAGATAACATTCCATCAGAATTTCTAAAATCATTAGGGAAAGTGGCAACAAAACGACTATTCACGTTGGTGTGTAGAAAATATGAGTCTGGCGACATACCATCTGACTTTCGGAAAAGCATCATCCACACAATTCCGAATACGGCAAGAGCTGACAAGTGCGAGAATTATCGCACAATCAGCTTAACAGCTCATGCATCGAAGCTGCTTACAAGAATAATATACAGAAGAATGGAAAAGAAAATTGAGAATGCGCTAGGTGACGATCAGTTTGGCTTTAGGAAAAGTAAAGGCACGAGAGAGGCAATTCTGACGTTACGGCTAATAATGGAAGCAAGGTTGAAGAAAAATCAAGACACGTTCATAGGATTTGTCGATCTGGAAAAAGCGTTCGACAATATAAAATGGTGCAATCTGTTCGAGGTTCTGAAGAATGAAGGGGTAAGCTATAGGGAGAGACGGGTCATATACAATATGTACAACAACCAAGAGGGAATAATAAGAGTGGACGATCAAGAACGAAGTGCTCGAATTAAGAATGCAAGACAAGGCTGTAGCCTTTCGCCTCTACTCTTCAATCTGTACATCGAGGAAGCAATGATGGAAATAAAAGAAAGGTTCAGGAGTGGAATTAAAATACAAGGTGAAAGGATATCAATGATACGATTCGCTGATGAAATTGCTATCCTGAGTGAAAGTGAAGAAGAATTAAATGATCTGCTGAACGGAATGAACGGTCTAATGAGTACACATTATGGTTTGAGAGTAAATCGGAGAAAGACGAAGGTAATGAGAAGTAGTAGAAATGAGAACAGCGAGAAACTTAACATCAGGATTGATGGTCACGAAGTCAATGAAGTTAAGGAATTCTGCTATCTAGGCACTAAAATAACCAATGACGGACGGAGCAAGAAGGACATCAAAAGCAGACTCGCTATAGAGAAAAAGGCATTTCTGGCCAAGAGAAGTCTACTAATATCAAATACCGGCCTTAATTTGAGGAAGAAATTTCTGAGGATGTACGTCTGGAGTACAGCATTCTATGGTAGTGAAACATGGACTGTGGAAAAACCGGAACAGAAGAGAATCGAAGCATTTGAGATGTGGTGCTATAGACGAATGTTGAAAATTAGGTGGACTTATAAGGTAAGGAATGAGGAGGTTCTACGCAGAATCGGAGAGGAAAGTAATATGTGGAAAACACTGATAAGGAGAAGGGACAGGATGATAGGACATCTGCTAAGACATGAGGGAATGATTTCCATGGTACTAGAGGGAGCTATAGAGGGCAAAAACTGTAGAGGAAGACAGAGATTGGAATATGTCAAGCAAATAATTGAGGACGTAGGTTGCAAGTCCTACTCTGAGATGAAGAGGTTAGCACAGGGAAGGAATTCGTGGCGGGCCGCATCAAACCAGTCAGTAGACTGATGACCCAAAAAAAAAAGTTTCACAATATTTGAAACTGTGAATGCAGAAGTGATAAAATAGAGTTTTACAAGAACCAGGTTGCAGTTATAGAATTCGAAGGACATGAAGAAGAGGAAGCAGTGGTTGAGAAAGGAATAAGAAATGGAGTTGAGGGAAGCAATAAAAACTGCGATAGTTGGCAATGATTTTGAAATTCTGGCTGAGGCATGAAAGAACTTCGAACAGCAATTGAAGGAATGGATAGAGTATTGAAGAAAGGCTGTAAGGTGAAAATCAATAAAAGTAAAAGTAATGTTACTTGGATGAATCGAATTAAACTATGCAATGCAGAAGGAATTAGATTAGGAAGTGAGATTCTAAAGGTAGTACTTAAGTTTTGTTATTTGGGAAGCAAATTAACTGATGGCAGACGTATAGAGTGTATAAAATACAGAATGGCTACAGCAAGGAAAGACTTTCCGAAAAGTAGGAATTTGGTAACATGTAATATAAATTTAAATGTTAGGAAGCTTTTGTGAAGGTGTTTGGTGTCTAGGCTTGAACGGAAGTGGAACTTGAACGATAAGTGACTCAGACAAGAAGACAATAGAAGCTTTTGAACTGTGTTGCTGCAGAATAATGCTCAATCGTAGATCGTGTAAATGATGAGGTACTGAATAGAAATGTCGAGAAAAAAATCTATGGCATAACACGAGCAAAACAAGGATTCGTTTGATAGGACACGATGTTGTTGTTGTGGTCTTCAGTCCAGACTGGTTTGATGGAGCTCCCCATGCTACTCTATTCTGAATCTATTTAGTGTATTCATCCCTTGGTCTCCCTCTACGACTTTTACCCTCCGCGCTGCCCTCCAATAACAAATTGGTGGTCGCCCGATGCCTCAGAATATGTCGTACCAACAGATTTCTTCTTCTAGTCAAGTTGTGCCACAAATTTCTCTTCTCCCCAATTCTATTCAATATCTCCTTATTAGCTATGTGATCTACCCGTCTAATCTTCAGCAGTCTTCTGTAGCACCACATATCGAAAGCTTCTATTCCTTTCTTGTCTAAACTGTTTATCGTCCACGTTTCACTTCCATACATGGCTACACTCCATACAAATACATTCAGAAACGGCTTCCTGACACTTAAATCAATACTCGACTTTCACAAATTTCTCTTCTTCAGAAACGCTTTCCTTGCCATTGCCAGTCTACATTTTATATCCTCTCTACTTCGACCATCATCAGTTATTTTTCTCCCCAAATAGCAAAGCTCATTTACTACTTTAAGCGGCTCATTTCCTAATCTAATACTCACAGTATCACCAAATTTAATTTGATTACATTCCATTATCCTCGTTTTGCTTTTGTTTATGTTCATCTTATATTCTTTTTCAAGACACTGTCCATTCCGTTCAGCTGCTCTTCTAGGTCCTTTGCCGTCTCCGACAGAATAGGACACGTACAGAGGTAAAAAAAAAGGATTGATCCATTTTTGGGTTGGGCTGGGTTGTTTGGGGGAAGAGACCAAACAGCGAGGTTATCGGTCTCATCGGATTAGGGAAGGACAGGGAAGGAAGTTGGGTGTGCCCTTTCATAGGAACCATACCGGTATTTTCCTGGAGCGATTTAGGGAAATCACGGAAAACGTAAATCAGGATGGCCGGACGCGGGTTGAACCGTAGTCCTCCCGAATGCGCGTCCAGTGTGCTAACCACTGCGTCACCTCGCTCGGTCCCATTTTTGGAGAGAGGGAGTATTGTGAGGAGGGATAGCGGTTAAAACTTGTGGAGGGAGACTAATATATGAATAAAGCGAGCAGGTTGAAATGGATGTAGGTTACAGGCATTATTCAGAGATGACAAGGCACGCACAAGACAGGCATGGAAAGCTGTACAAACCAGCCTTTGGACTGAAGACCACAACAACAACAACAACAACTACGTAACAACAACACATTCTCCCCACGAACGTGGGCGGAGCGGCGGCGGGGACCGTATCGCGTGCAACACGGACAAACCGTCTCTCATTGACGGGGGTAGCGCCCCCTGCGTGCGTGGGTGTGCGGGGACGTTTCCCGGAAAAGCGCGCCGCGGCGTCCCTCTGAGGAGGCCGGCGGGCGCCTTGTCGGCAGCTGGCGCGGCCAAAGCGCGTAATTAACCGCATCAGCCGAATTGCCGACAATTCGTGCGGTTATTGCTTTAACCAGAGCGGCGCGCCGTCGCCTACACGACAACAGGCTCGAGATTCGGCGGGCAGATACGGCGCGCGCGCGCCGCCAGCATTCCTGCAGGGAGTGGGGGGAGAGGGGGGGCAGGGGGGTAGGGGAATCCGTAATTGAAGTAAGTGATGGGGCTAATCGGCTAACTGCCCGATAATTACCGCGGTGACGTCAGAGAGGGACGGCGACCGGCCGCCGCATGACCCCCCGTATTATTAACGCCAGCAGAGCAGGCGCGCGGCCTTGACTCGTCCGGCGTGCGACGCCCGCCCAGCGCAGCCGCAGCGCGACTCCAAATCCCTTCTGTCGGCTGCGTCAGCCAGCGAGCCGGCTGCCGCCTAGATTACGGCTGTACCGGCGCTGTGCATTAATCACTTCGGCGGCGTATCGCTCACTTCGGCCCATCCGCCGATTGCACGCGCCCCCGGATGGCAATGGCGTGACGCTAATAGGGTGGACGCCGTGCCGCGCGACTCCTGATCGATTCCCGGTCGGTCCCGACCTGACGCGTCCACGTTCACTTCTCCGTCTTTCCATTCTAGCCTACATCTCCGTCTACGTACATACTCTTCAAGCAATTGTGTAGTGCATGGCAGAGGGTATATCATACCAACACTATCCATTTTTTTTCCTACCCTATTCGAATATTTTTAGCCCTGTACACAGGCGGGCCAATCGGGACCGACCGACCGCCGTGTCATCTTCAGCTAATGGCTTTATTTGCATGAATTATACCGTGGAGCGCTTAAGACAGTAGTCTTTCGCCCCTACTACCGTCTTTACATCGGAGAAGCAATGGTGGAAATAAAAGGGAGGTTCAAGAGTGGAATTAAAATGCAAGGTGAAAGGATCTCAGTCATAAGATTCGCTGATGACTTCGCTGTCCTCAGTGAAAGTGAAGAAGAATTAAAGGATATACAAGGTATTACAAAAAGGTACGCCGGCCGCGGTGGTCTCGCGGTTCTAGGCCCGCAGTCCGGAACCGTGCGACTGCTACGGTCGCAGGTTCGAATCCTGCCTCGGGCATGGATGTGTGTGATGTCCTTAGGTTAGTTAGGTTTAAGTAGTTCTAAGTTCTAGGGGACTAATGACCACAGCAGTTGAGTCCCATAGTGCTCAGAGCCATTTGAACCATTTTTGAACAAAAAGGTACGGCCAAACTTTCAGGAAACATTCCTCACACACAAAGAAAGAAAATATTGTATGTGGACACGTGTCCGGAAACGCTTACTTCCCATGTTAGAGCTCATTTTATTACTTCTCTTCAAATCACATTAATCATGGAATGGAAACACACAGCAACAGAACGTACCAACGTGACTTCAAACACTTTGTTACACGAAATGTTCAAAATGTCCTCCGTTAGCGAGGATACATGCATCCACCCTCCGTCGCATGGAATCCCTGATGCGCTGATGCAGCCCTGGAGAATGGAGTATTGTATCACAGCCGTCCACAATACGAGCACGAAGAGTCTCTACATTTGGTACCGGGGTTGCGTAGACAAGTGTTTTCAAACGCCCCATAAATGAAAGTCAAGAGGGTTGAGGTCAGGAGACCGTGGAGTCCATGGAATTGGTCCGCCTCTACCAATCCATCGGTCACCGAATCTGTTGTTGAGAAGGGTACGAACACTTCGACTGAAATGTGCAAGAGCTCCATCGTGCATGAACCACATGTTGTGTCGTACTTGGAAAGGCACATGTTCTAGCAGCACAGGTAGAGTATCCCGTATGAAATCATGATAACGTGCTCCATTGAGCGTAGGTAGAAGAACATGGGGCCCCATCAAGACACCACCAACAATGCCTGCCCAAACGTTCACTGAAAATCTGTGTTGATGACGTGATTGCAAAATTGCGTGCGGATTCTCGTCAGCCCACACATGTTGATTGTGAAAATTTACAGTTTGATCACGTTGGAATGAAGCCTCATCCGTAAAGAGAACATATGCACTGAAACGAGGATTGACACATTGTTCGATGAACAGTTCGCAGAAGTGTACCCGTGGAGGCCAATCAGCTGCTGATAGTGCCTGCACACGCTGTACATGGTACAGAAACAACTGGTTCTCCCGTAGCACTCTCCATACAGTGACGTGGTCAATGTTACCTTGTACATCAGCAACTTCTCTGACGCTGACATTAGGGTTATCGTCAACTGCACGAAGAATTGCCTCGTCCATTGCAGGTGTCCTCGTCGTTCTAGGTCTTCCCCAGTCGCGAGTCATAGGCTGGAATGTTCCGTGCTCCCTAAGACGCCGATCAATTGCTTCGAACGTCCTCCTGTCGGGACACCTTCGTTCTGGAAATCTGTCTCGATACAAACGTACCGCGCCACGGCTATTGCCCCGTGCCAATCCATACATCAAATGGACATCTGTTAACTCCGCATTTGTAAACATTGCACTGACTGCAATACCACGTTCGTGATGAACACTAACCTGTTGATGCTACGTACTGATGTGCTTGATGCTGGTACTGTAGAGAAATGAGTCGCATGTCAACACATGCACCGAAGTCAACATTACCTTCCTTCAATTGGGCCAACTGGCGGTGAATCGAGGAAGTACAGTACACACTGACGAAACTAAAATGAGCTCTAACATGGAAATTAAGCGTTTCCGGACACATGTCCACATAACATATTTTCTTTATTTGTGTGTGAGGAATGTTTCTTAAAGGTTGGCCGTACCTTTTTGTAACACCCTGTATTGAATGGAATGAACAGTCTGATGAGTACAGAATATGGATTAAGAGTAAATCGAAGAAAGACGAAACTAAGGAGAAGTAGCACAAATGAAAACAATGAGAAACGTAACATCAGGACTGCTGATCATGACGTAGATGAAGTTAAGGAAGTCTACTACCTAGGCGTGAAAATAACGAAGGACGGAGCAAGGAGAACATCAAAAGCAGACTAGTACTGGCAAAAGGCTTTTGCTGGTCAAGAGAAGTCAGCTTGTGATAAACATAGGCCTTAATTTGAGAAAGATATTTCTGAGAATGTACGTTTGGAGCACAACATTACACGGTAATGAAACACGGATTGTGGGAAAACCGGAACAGAAGAGAAACGAAGCGTCTGAGATGTGGTGCTAGATACGTAATTTACATACAGGGTGCTTACGCTGCTCCTACCCTATTAGTCTTATGCAGTCTTCGCTACGGCTGTATCAGGGAAGGTATCCAGACAGGCGACAGCCACGTAATCGGTATAAGTTCCCTCTCAGAGCTTTGGACGATTGTAAGCAAAGGGACTCACTATGTAAAAATACAAATGAGAATTCGCCATGAGTTACAAACTATTTTTGGACCTAGATACACCTTATTTCTGCCATACTTGTGCTAGTGTCTCTAATCTTTCTTGTGAAATTAGCAGTGAAGTCATAAAGGTTTTGGATGTCTGGGTAAGTTTACTCCTATTATAGTAGTTAATCTTTCAGTTTTAAGCATGACTGTTTCTCAGCAACCGTATATCATTTTGAAACATAGGAATTATACAGACAATCGGTTGCAAATAAATGTTTGGCACACTGACCTAGATTTCGACACTTCCTAACGTCTTCATCAGAATGAAATATTGAGAAATTGTAAAATCACATTGCGGGAAAGCACAGAATTTAGAACAGCTATGCTCAAGTCAAAAAAACCATAGCTGCTCTAAATTCTGACCATTGCTTTGTCGCAATGTAATTTTACGATTTCTCAATATTACATTCTGACCAAGACACGTGTCGAAACATAGGCCAATGTAGCATGTTATTTGCAACCCGTTGGCTGTATAATTCCTATGATTGGTAGTTAATCTTTCGTAAATGTTTCGGAGGTTACTTACTGGAAAGTTATTGCTTCCATGCTTCCCACTTCGATATCTCCTGTTAATTTCCTTGTTTCCAATGGTGAAACATTATAACGCACAGTTTCAAACTATTTACGAAAGATTAAATACTATAAACGAAATAAACTTACCGAGACATCCAAAACCTGTATGACAACACCATTAACTACACAAAGAAATATTGAAGTGTCTTGCCTAAATATGGTAGGTAAAGCTTGGTCCAAAAATACCTTGTAACTCATGGCCAATACTGACTTGTATTTTTTGCTGTAGATTCCGTTTGCTAACAGTTGTTTTGAGAGCGAACTTATATGGATTTTGAGGCTGTCATCTGTGTGGATACCGTTCCTGAAACATATATACTGTGTGTTTTGCATAAAACGAATCGGTAGGAGCAGCTGAAACATCCTGTATATTATAAACTCTAGCCGTGCTATCGCACTTCTACATCTACACCTATACACTTACCCCGCAAACCACCAAATGGTGCGTCGCCAAGGGTGCTCACCAACAGAGCAAGGAAAAAACGACTGTCTATACACCTAAGTTCAATACTTAATTTCTTTTATCTTCGAGGTCCTTATGGGAAATGTACTTTGGTGGCAGCAGTATCATTCTGCAGTGAGCTTCCAGTTTTCTAGAAAAGTGTTCCGTGAAAAGAATTTTTGGCATTAATGGGCAATAACAGCAGACGACAAAGTGAGTGCCTTTGCTAACAGTACGACATCGTAATCAGCGCCTATAAAGGTCTCGTGAACATATTGATCGGACTCTAGACGACTGGAAAACCGTGGTCTGGTCAGATTGATCCCGATTACAGTTTGTTAGCAGGTTTCGAATGTGGTGCATACCCCATGAAGCCACGGACACAGGTTGTCAACAAGGACAGTGTAAGCTGGTGGTGGTTCAATAACGGTGTGGACTGAACCAATCATTGACTGGAGGTGGTTAGACGATTTGCAGCTTTTCATGGACTTCCATGTGCCCAAACACGTCACCGGGCGACAATTGTTCGCGTGGTTTGAAGAACATCCTGGACAATTCGAGCTGATGATTGGTCACCTAGATCGCTCGACATGAAGCCCATCGAACAGTTATGGGAGATGCTCGAGACGTCAGTTCGTGTTCGAAATCATGCACCGGCAACTTTTTCACAGTTATGGGCAGCTATAGAGGCAGCAAGGTGGTGGTGGTGGTTAATGTTTAACGTCCCGTCGACAACGAGGTCATTAGAGACGGAGCGCAAGCTCGGGTTAGGTAAGGATTGGGAAGGAAATCGGCCGTGCCCTTTCAAAGGAACCATCCCGACATTTGCCTGAAACGATTTAGGGAAATCACGGAAAACCTAAATCAGGATGGCTGGAGACGGGATTGAACCGTCGTCCTCCCGAATAGGCAGCAAGGGTCAGCGTTTCTGCTGGGAACTTCCAACGACTTGTTGAGCCCATGCCACGTCGAGTTGCTTCATTACGCCGGGGAAAAGGAGGTCCGACACTATATTAGGAGGTATCTCATTACTTTCGTCACCTCTGTTGTAAATGGATACAAAAACGCAGCTACCGTAAAGAAGATATTTTACAGGCAAATATATTGCCGACTAATGGAGAAATTACAGCTAAGCAAATCTGTAACCGTGAAAACAAACACTGTTGTGAACGCGACAGTACATGCTTACGCCAACAATTAGAAAGTATGGAAACAGAAATACACTACTGGCCATTAAAATTACTACACCAACAAGAAATGCAAATGATAAACGGGTACTCATTGGACAAATACATTATACTAGAACTGACATGTAATTACATTTTCACGCAATTTGGGTGCATAGATCCTGAGAAATCAGTACCCAGAACAACCACCTCTGGCCGTAATAAAGGCCTTGATACGCCTCGGCATTGAGTCAAACAGAGCTTGGATGGCGAGTACAGGTACAGCTGCCCATGCAGCTTCATCACGACACCACAGTTCATCAAGAGTAGTGACTGGCGTATTGTGGCGAGCCAGTTGCTTGGCCATCATTGACCAGACCTTTTCAAGTGGTGAAAGATCTGTAGAATGTGCTAGCCAGGGCAGCAGTCAAACATTTTCTGTATCCAGAAAGGCCCGTACGGGAGCTGCAACAAGCGGTTGTGCATTATCCTGCTAAATGTAGGGTTTCGCAGGGATCGAATGAAGGGTAGAGCCATGGGTCGTAACACATCTGAAATGTAACGTCCACTGTTCAAAGTGCCGTCAATGCGAACAAGAGGTGACCGAGACGTGTACCCAAGGGCACCCCATACCATCACGCCGGGTGATACGCCAGTACGGCGATGACGAATGCACGCATCCAATGTGCGTTCACCACGATGTCGCCAAACACGGATGCGACCATTATGATGCTGTAAACAGAACCTGGATTCATCCGAAAAAATGACGTTTTGCCATTCTTGCAGCCAGGTTCGTCGTTGAGTACACCATCGCAGACGCTCCTATCTGTGATGCAGCATCAAGGGTAACCGCAACCATGGTCTCCGAGCTGATAGTCCCTTCTGCTGCAAACGTCGTCGAACTGTTCGAGCAGATGGTTGTTGTCTTGCAAACGTCCCCATCTGTTGACTTAGGGATCGAGAAGTGGCTGCACGATCCGTTACAGCCATACGGATAAGATGCCTGTCATCTCGACTGCTAGTGAGGCCGTTGGGATCCAGCACGGCGTTCCGTATTACCCTCCTGAACCCACCGATTCCATATTCTGCTAAGTCATTGGATCTCGACCAATGCGAGCAGCAATGTCGCGATACGATAAACCGTAATCGCGATAGGCTACAATCCGACCTTTATCATAGTCGGAAACGTGATGGTACGCATTTTTCCTCCTTACACGAGGCATCACAACAACGTTTCACCAGGCAACGCCTGTCAACTACTGTTTGTGTATGAGAAATCGGCTGGAAACTTCGTCATGTCAGCACGTTGTAGGTGTCGCCACCGGCGCCAGCCTTGTGTGAATGCTCTGAAAAGCTAATCATTTGCATATCACAGCATCTCCTTCCTGGCGGCTAAATTTCACCTCTGTAACATATCATCTTCGTGGTGTAGCAATTTCAATGGCCAGTAGTATAAAAGACGTTAGGCAGAAAAATGAAGTTTTACAAGCTCGTCTCCCTCGATGTAGCACTAATACACTTCAAGAGTTTAAGATGAAATTACAGGGCATTTCTCCCTCGTGCCGGTCAATGTGTTCTAAGCTTGTGTGAACTTAAAAGCAGTGCCCTCCGAGATGGTGAAATAGGCTGACGTCGTTTAGCGACCATAGAAAAAAATGATCTGCTACGAAGCTTAATATCAATAAGCCTATACGCTTCAATGCAGTGCGTCGTGGCGAGAGGATTCACGATGACGTTACAGCTCACAGCTCGCACTCCTACCGTGTTTTCATGTATCCGTGGTTCCTACTGAAGGAGTTGTACATGATGTATGCGGAGTGTTGGGCGCATCCGTTGTGCAACAGGGCCCGGAGATGAAAGTGTAGGTGGGGTCAACAGTACAAAGCAGATCTCGTTCCGCTGTTTTTTCACAAATCACGGAATCGGCACGCGCAAGCACAGTAGAGAAACTGGATTTGAAACCCCTAGTGGCGGAGGCTTACAGTGTCGCAGAGCGTCTCTCCAGTGGCCAGCAGCAGGTGACGGCAGCACAGTGTGGGTAGGCAGACCGCGGCACGCGCGCGCTCTAATGCCTAATGCGCAGGCGCGGCCACTTAGCCACTTAGCGGCGCGGAGAGGCCGTGTTTTTGTGGCGGGCGCCGATGCGCGATGCCAGAAACAGCGCGCCAGCTAATTGCTTTGTCGGCGGCCGCCGCCACCCTGTGGCGCTCGTGTTTTTAATAAGCCTCGCCCACTATACTATCACTTTCCCCCCGCTGTTGCCACCGCACCAAAAAACCGACCGCCTTGATTGATATAAATGAAACGCGACAAAAAGAAGAAACTCCCAGTCACGCCACGGCAACAAGATGAGGAGCTGGCGACCGTTACGGGGAACTTATGTGCCAATTAAGTTTCCTGAAAAAGACGTATCCCGTTTATACTACAGCCTGCCAACTAGCTTTGGTCCACCGCGTCTGGTGTGGACCATCTCTCGACCCATTCTATAGAACTGTAGGTGAAGCCGCCCCGTATTTCCCCTCCACCCTCCCACCACCACCAATCCACGCTCACGGAGCCCAGCTTCATATTTTTCTAAGGCAACGTTCTTTAGACTTGTCTGATACCCCAGTATCCTCTATAAACACACTTGGTCCACTCCTCCAATTTTTCCAGTCCACTCTTCCTTCCAGCGCCACCTTAACTGTTCCACGATTTTCTTTGAAACATTGACAGATTTAGAAGTAACTTTAGGTGTGTCCCAGGAAAACGTTTTGAGACCGTTGATGTTATGTTTGTATATTAATGACTTTGCAGACAATATTGATGGCACAGACTTTTTGCAGATAATGCAGTTGTTTATAATGAAGCACTGTCTGAAATATGCTGCGCAGGTATTCAGTTTGATTTTGATATAATTTAAAAATGGTGCAAAGATTCGAAACCTGCTTAAAGTGCTCATAAATGCAAAACTGTGCACTTCAAAAAACAGAAAAGTAGTGTACTGTTACACATGAAGACAATAAGGGAACGGGAGACTGAGAATACCCTCCAACCCGGCATTGCTCAAGCGCACAGAAGTATCGACACGAGCCAGTTGCTAGGCATAAACATTTCAACATTGTTAGTTGATCACCAAGAGTGCGACATCAGCACTTGTGTGTGAGTGCGAGTGAGCTCAGTCGAAAAACGTAAGACAAATGTAGACCAGCCTGCCTCCATTACTCTCGTAACGTTATGCAAGAAGCATTAGATAACACGCATGAGAGGGTTGATGAAGCAGTTATGATAATAAAACAAACTGATTAAATCAATACAGTAAAATTGAAGACCACTGAAATCTTGTAACGAGCGAGATCGATTCAGTCGTTACAAATATTCTGTACAGCAAAGCCGCTCCTCAGTGCTGTAAACACTCTGCCCCGCTAGCCTATAGGCAGTCGATCAGAAGGATCAATGGCTCTCATGTCATTTGTACTCGATTCTCTCACTATTATATTGTTAGTATATTGTAACTTCCTGTGTAAGACTGTTCCAGTATTGGTCATGCTCTTGCTGCATCAGATTAATAATTCGTAATTCCTCAAAAAGAAAACCAAATGCACAGTTCCTCTGAGGATATGAAAAGTGCTCAAATTGTCATCAGATGAAGGATCTCGCATGCAAAACTCCAACATTCCTGAATCATGAATCAGCCATCAATCACGTAGTGCAACTCTGAAACAAAATTCCAGTAAGCTATAGAAATACGCCTACATTCTCGTAAGATCCGCGCTCCTAACCATTCTAGTCCTCCCTTCCCCTTGGCAGCAAGCTCTCGCCATATTCTCATTCTCTCTCCCCTGCAACGTGTCCTGCTTGCGACACGGCTCGTGTCAGGTGCTGGATATGAGACCCAACTAAAGACTGCAGTTTCCAAATTGTCTCTCTCAATTGTCTGAATACCTCCAAGCCTCTCTCAATTGTCTGAATACCTCCAAGCCTCGAGGCCAAGCTCCAGGTGTCCCCGAGAGCACATCTCTGCTCCTAGTTCTTCACAGAAGCCCCCGTCAAAACACACTCATCTTGCAATCGAAAATTTGACAGCCGTTCTCACAACAGGATACTTCATAGCAACATTTGCTCTCCCTCCTCTGAAAAAGGTTGTTTAAACACTAGCCGATCTCTTATTTTCCCAAGTTGGCAAAATCTTAACACTGTAACAACACTCTCCCACCGCTGGGAAAAGTTTCTGCTCTAACGAACGCGAGCAGCACAAGCGCTTGCTTTTCTCAGAAAACGGCGTCCGATACCCCACTGAAGCTCCTCTTGTTAGCACTGTCCAATCATCGTTCTTCCAGCTACTTTCTGCTCTCCTCGGGTCATCATAATCTGTAGCCTGGCGACCGACTGTCGGCACACTAGCTCTTGACAAAGAGCGGTGCCATTTAAACAGTAGCAGTGAGCAGGTGACCACTGGCCTACTTGTCTGGTCGCTCTTCGTGGAGACGCCCTTCTCTACGCGATACGGGTGTTCAGATCTCAGTTTAAGTTGTCCCCTGGGGGCACCTCCTAGCACGAGACCAGCAAGTTGTCTCTATGCGGATGGCGCCGAGATTCGACCAAGTTCTTCAACCCAGTAGTACATGAAAACTAAATACCCGAATCTTTAATTAAAAATAAAAACAGCCAACTTTCTGTGCAAATTTTACTGCACTGACCTGGTTTCCATGCCAACTAAGGCTATCTTCATCAGAATAAGTGCCGGCCGGAGTGGCCGTGCGGTTCTGGGCGCTTCAGTCTGGAACCGGGCGACCGCTACGGTCGCAGGTTCGAATCCTGCCCTGGGCATGGATGTGTCTGATGTCCTTAGGTTAGTTAGGTTTAATTAGTTCTAAGTTCTAGGCGACTGATGACCTCATCAGTTAAGTCGCATAGTGCTCAAAGCCATTTGAACCATCAGAATAAGTAACAGTTACTTAGATTCACACTACATGGAGAGAGAATATGAGCTAAACCACGAACGTAGCAAGCAGCTAGGACTGACATCACACTGAAAAATTTGTAGACTGACTTCGCCGCTATGTGGAACTCTGCAGCTTTATTCGATATTTCTGGACAATATCACTGATCGGTTCCAGTACTACACCGTCTGGAATTGGAAAATGATGACCGCAGATATAAGAGATAGGAGCTGAATGTTTTTGGAACTGCTGTGGTGTCGTGCGACGGAATTTGATGTAAAACGCAGACTGTCACAGGAGCATATTGTCGGAATCGGTTCATGTTGTCAAGATCAAACGTTCCTGGCAGATGTCCACTGGCTTATTTTTGCTCCACGAAAATGCCGGAGCCAAACGTACACAGGACACATGGCACTTCTCTGGTATAGTAAATTTAGCTTCATTCCCAGCATTCTCTTGCCTGTGCAGTGCCTCTTTCCTCTTTACTAGCACGAAGAAACTATTCCATGGCAGTAATTTTTAGATGTCGACGAGATGATTATCGAGAAAGAACAGCCAAAATGGAGATTTCTACAACCAGCACTCACTGCATTCCGTCTTCAGGGCACAAGTGGCCCATCGGGACCAGCCGACCGCCGTGTCATCCTCAGATGAGAATGCGGATAGGAGGGGCATGTGGTCAGCACACCGCTCTCCCGGTCGTTATAATGGTTTTCTTTGACCGTAGCCGCTACTATTCGGTCGAGTAGCTCCTCAATTGGCATCACGAGGTTGAGTGCACCCCGAAAAACGGCAACAGCCCACGCCCGACAGCGCTTAACTTCGCTGATCTCAAGGGAACCGGTGTATCCACTGCGGCAAGGCCGTTGCCCTCTACAACCAGGGTCCCCGTCAAATCATCCACCGCTGGGAAAAACGTGTCGCATACAAGAGACAATAAGTATACGAGGTGTGCGAGAGAAGTAGTGGTACTGATTTTCTATCTACCAAAGTTTTTTTTTTTCAATCAACAATATTGTCCCCTTCAAAATAGTTCCCTTCGGCAGCTGCACAATGGCGGAGTAGTTCCCAGTCTTAGCAGCAGGTCTGAGAGGCTTTAACTTATAGGGCCTTTAACATATCGGCCGCATTCTTTTGAATGCTCTCTAGAGTCCCAAAAAGACGACTTAAGACTTTTTCAATTTCGGGAAAAGAAAAAGTCACAAGGACTGATATCAGATGAATAGGGAGGCTGTGGAACAGCAGGAATGGCTTTTGAGGTAAAAAATTCCGTGATGGGAGTGCATGTGTGACATGATGCAGCATCCACTTGTCTGCAATCTCCAGTATCACTCAATTTTTGACACTTTCAAGAACATCTTTGTACAAGTCTTGGTTGTTCTTTATCTCGATACTCTATTTTATCGCTTTCCCCTTTGTCCCGCATATTGCGCGGGGTTGGCGTGGTTAAATCGGATTTGGCATGTTAAGTTGAAGGGGTGGCCGGACGCCCTTCCTGCCACCACCCCCTACCCCCCAGGACGGAATCAGAGTCTGTGTCTAGTGTAAATCACGGAAAAGTGCGGATGTGTTTCAGATGTCTGTAAGTCGTGTAACTGAGGTGGGACGTGGGGACCAGCCCGCTGTTCACCTAGAGGGATGTGGAAAACCGCCTAAAAACCACACCCAGGCTGGCCAGCACACCGACCCTCGTCGTTAATCCGCTGGGTGGATTCGATCCGGGGCCGGCGCGCCTACCCGAGTCCAGGAAGCAGCGCCTTAGCGCTCTCGGCTAACCTGGCGGATTTATCTCTCGATACTCCTACTATCAAAAAGCAAATCAGCATTCATTTGCTCTTCGATTTGCTCATTCGTCCTTTTTTCGATCGAGGATATGTTTCAGTTTGCCACTCCTCACTTTGCTGCTTTGTCTCAGGATCGTACTCAAAAATCCAGGATTCGTCACCTGTGGTCACACGGCTGAACCACTCGTGGTCACTGGCAGTCCTCTCAAGAAAATCGACGCACACGTTTCTTCGATTGTAATTCTGCTTAGTTATGAGGTTTTTCGGCACCATTTTGGCACAAACTCTTCCGCATGTGCAGAACGTCGACCACAATTTGATGCAAGGTGAAAGTGTTGAACAGGTCATCCATCATTCTAATTGTTAAACGTCGGTCAAAGAGCACGCACACGTTCGTCGTTGTCATCAGTTTTTGAAGTTGAAGGTGTCCCTGAGCGAGGTTCATGTTCAAGGTGTCGCGGCCTTCCAAAAATGATTCGTGCCAGCGAAAAAGTTGTGCCCTTGATAACTAATGTTCCCCAAAGGCCTGTTTCAAATTCTCAAATGTCACACTCGCGGATTCCCCAGGTTTAACAGAAAACGTGATGGAATAACGACACTCTCAATTACACTGTTCCATTTTCGTAAATCAGAACAAAACTCAACTTCACTGATGGCGCTCTCAAAAATCGCGCGAAGGCTGGTGGGAGCTGAATCTCTGACTGAGCATCTGAAATGGATGACCGAGCAAGGTGGTGCAGTGGTTAGCACACTGGACTCGTATTCGGGAGGACGACGGTTCAATCCCGCGTCCGACCATCTTGATTTAGATTTTCCGTGATTTCCCCAAATCGCTTCAGACAAATGCCGGGATGGTTCCTTTGAAAGGGCACGGCCGACTTCCTTCCCTAATCCGATGAGATCGATGACCTCGCAGTTCGGTCTCCTCCCCGAAAACAACCCAACTCTGAAATAGATGAACACGCTGGTCTACACATGTAGAACAACAAGGCGTTACCAGATCTCTCACAATGCTATCAGTCTCACTACTTTTCTCACATACGCCCATGATGGACTAACATCTCCACTTTGCGAGGTTGCAAACTAGTGCTTTTTTTTTTCAGGATTGTTTTTACGGTCAGAGACTTGCATCGATTTTCAGAGACGAGTGAAAATGTGAAGCCGCAGCACCGCATATTCCCGCCCGGAGAAAATCATGCAGACAAGACGTACTCGCATCTGCATACGTCACATAAATTCCAATTTCGGCGTTTTAATGATGAGTTACGGCGCGGCGCGTTGTGGGGTTAGCCTGGTGTCCATATCTGGAATTGCGGCGTCCGCGTGCAACCCCAGCGCGCGCTCATATTTACAACGCGCCAATTGGCAGCGAGTAACTCATTTGGCTGCGCTGATTGTAATGTAGCGTAGGTACATGGCGGCTCGTTTTTAAACATCCATTGAGCCACTACCCGTAATGAGCGCATTAACAGTGGCTACGTAACGCAGTTTCGGATGCATATGAATCAGAGGACGCGCCGTTATTTGATTTTTCCAACGATATAGAATAAAAATGCAATATGGGCGGCTGTTCGCGTGCTGGTTATCTCTTATTGCAGCGAAATCCCATTTTAAAAATCGCATTAGCGTGCGAAATTTTCTGCATGTATTATGTCCTCCGAGGGCACATATTCAACGTGTTTAATGTTATTTAATTGGATGAGAACGCAGCCATTGGTCAGAAATAATTGCAACTTGTGAAGTTTTAACGAGCCTGTGCGCGTCTAGCGCGACTGGGTCAGGCGCGATTTTATATTCCAGTTATTAGTATGATAATTTGAAATTTGGATGGAAATTCGCCACAAGGGCTTTGCCGAGACTATTTCGGTTTTGCCTCCTGTCAGTCAAAGCGTAAAACGGGGAGAAGTCATTATGGCTCGTTCGGGTAATTTCGCGCTTCCTTTTTCAGCTCTGCAATTGCGTCTAATATTCTGTCTGAGGCGAATTTGCAATATTCGTATCGCCAGAGGGTAAATAAATTAGTGCAATTCGATGAAACCCTCATTGTTTTTGATGGAGATTCCGTTACTGGACATCGCTCAATCACTATTCCATTTTTTTTTCCGGGGTATACTTTGACTTTTAACATTAATTCTTATTCTTGAAACAGCCCGTATACGAAACTGTTCATTTGATTTAATACAAAAGTGAGAGATACGAATATTGGAATAGTGAAGATAGGACGTCTGTTGTAAATTATCTATTTCGCTTATTGAGCATTTGATGAGGCTTCATTCGAGAACAGTACATACTCTGAAAAATGAGGATTGACCGTTCAGCACTGCATTAGCCATTCTCTTCATGTCGCGAGATCCATAAGCAGCACATCTTATAGCTTGGACATTCTGTGCACGGCTAGAGAATAGCTTCTGTTGTCGTTGTACTACTGGCCATTAAAATTGCTACACAAGAAGAAATGCAGATGATAAACGGGTATTCATTGGACAAATATATTGTACTAGAACTGACATGTGATTACATTTTCACGCAATTTGGATGCACAGATCCTGAGAAATCAGTACCCAGAACAACCACCTCTGGCCGTAATAACGGCCTTGATACGCCTGGGAATTGAGTCAACAGATCTTGGATGGC
Organism: Schistocerca gregaria; assembly: GCF_023897955.1. Lineage (NCBI taxonomy): Eukaryota > Metazoa > Arthropoda > Insecta > Orthoptera > Acrididae > Schistocerca > Schistocerca gregaria. The sequence goes on from NC_064921.1 coordinate 234,826,973, forward strand.
GTGTACAGGTAAAGCTGCCTATGCAGCTTCAACACGATACCACAGTTCATCAAGAGTTGTGACTGGCTTATTGTGACGAGCCAGTTGCTCGGCCACCACTGACCAGACGTTTTCAATTGGTGAGAGATCTGCAGAACGTGCTGACTAGGGCAGCAGTCGAACATTTTCTGTATCCAGAAACAAACGTAAGGGACCTGCAACATGCGGTCGTGCATTATCCTGCTGAAATGTAGGGTTTCGCAGGGATCGAATGACTGAAGAAACTGCAAAAATGTGAGAAATTAAGGAGATGGGACCTGGATAAACTGAAAGAACCAGAGGTTGTACAGAGTTTCAGGGAGAGCATAAGGGAACAATTGACAGGAATAGGGGAAAGAAATACAGTAGAAGAAGAATGGGTAGCTCTGAGGGATGTAGTAGTGAAGGCAGCAGAGGATAAAGTAGGTACAAAGACGAGGGCTGCTAGAAATCCTTGGGTAACAGAAGAAATATTGAATTTAATTGATGAAAGGAGAAAAATATAAAAATGCAGTAAATGAAGCAGGCAAAAAGGAATACAGACGTCTCAAAAATGAGATCGACAGGAAGTGCAAAATGGCTAAACAGGGATGGCTAGAGGACAAATGTAAGGATGTAGAAGCTTATCTCACTAGGGGTAAGATAGATACTGCCTACAGGAAAATTAAAGAGACCTTTGGAGAGAAGAGAACCACGTGTATGAATATCAAGAGCTCAGATGGCAGCCCAGTTCTAAGCAAAGAAGGGAAGGCAGAAAGGTGGAAGGAGTATATAGAAGGCTTATACAAGGGCGATGTACTTGAGGACAATATTATGGAAATAGAAGAGGATGTAGATGAAGACGAAATGGGAGATACGATACTGCGTGAAGAGTTTGACAGAGCACTGAAAGACCTGAGTCGAAACAAGGCCCCCGGAGTAGACAACATTCCATTAGAACTACTGACGGCCTTGGGAGAGCCAGTCATGACAAAACTCTACCAGCTGGTGAGCAAGATGTATGAGACAGGCGAAATACCCTCAGACTTCAAGAAGAATATAATAATTCCAATCCCAAAGAAAACAGGTGCTGACAGATGTGAAAATTACCGAACTATCAGTTTAATAAGCCACGGCTGCAAAATACTAACGCGAATTCTTTACAGACGAATGGAAAAACTGGTAGATGCAGACCTCGGGGAGGATCAGTTTGGATTCCGTCGAAATGTTGGAACACGTGAGGCAATACTGACCTTACGACTTATCTTAGAAGAAAGATTAAGAAAAGGCAAACCTACGTTTCTAGCATTTGTAGACTTAGAGAAAGCTTTTGACAATGTTGACTGGAATACTCTTTTTCAAATTCTAAAGGTGGCAGGGGTAAAATACAGGGAGCGAAAGGCTATTTATAATTTGTACAGAAACCAGATGGCAGTAATAAGAGTCGAGGGGCATGAAAGGGAAGCAGTGGTTGGGAAAGGAGTGAGACAGGGTTGTAGCCTCTCCCCGATGTTATTCAATCTGTATATTGAGCAAGCAGTAAAGGAAACAAAAGAAAAATTCGGAGTAGGTATTAAAATTCATGGAGACGAAGTAAAAACTTTGAGGTTCGCCGATGACATTGTAATTCTGTCAGAGACGGCAAAGGACTTGGAAGAGCAGTTGAACGGAATGGACAGTGTCTTGAAAGGAGGATATAAGATGAACATTAACAAAAGCAAAACGAGGATAATGGAATGTAGTCAAATTAAATCGGGTGATGCTAAGGGAATTAGATTAGGAAATGAGACACTTAAAGTAGTAAAGGAGTTTTGCTATTTAGGAAGTAAAATAACTGATGATGGTCGAAGTAGAGAGGATATAAAATGTAGACTGGCAATGGCAAGGAAAGCGTTTCTGAAGAAGAGAAATTTGTTAACATCGAATATAGATTTATGTATCAGGAAGTCGTTTCTGAAAGTATTTGTTTGGAGTGTAGCCATGTATGGAAGTGAAACATGGACAATAACTAGTTTGGACAAGAAGAGAATAGAAGCTTTCGAAATGTGGTGCTACAGAAGAATACTGAAGATAAGGTGGATAGATCACGTAACTAATGAGGAGGTATTGAATAGGATTGGGGAGAAGAGAAGTTTGTGGCACAACTTGACTAGAAGAAGGGATCGGTTGGTAGGACATGTTTTGAGGCATCAAGGGATCACAAATTTAGCATTGGAGGGCAGCGTGGAGGGTAAAAATCGTAGAGGGAGACCGAGAGATGAGTACACTAAGCAGATTCAGAAGGATGTAGGTTGCAGTAGGTACTGGGAGATGAAGCAGCTTGCACAGGATAGAGTAGCATGGAGAGCTGCATCAAACCAGTCTCAGGACTGAAGACAACAACAACGAATGAAGGGTAGAGCCACGGGTAGTAACACATCTGAAATGAAGCGTCCACAGTTCAAGCCGGCCGGTGTGGCCGCGCGGTTATAAGGGCTTCAGTCTGGAACCGCGAGACCGCTACGATCGCAGGTTCGAACCCTGCCTCGGGCATGGATGTGTGTGATGTCCTTAGGTTAGTTAGGTTTAAGTAGTTCTAAATTCTAGGGGAGTGATGACCACAGATCTTAAGTCCCATAGTGCTCACTGCCATTTGAACCATTTTTGAACCACTGTGCAAAGTGCCGTCAATGCGAACAAGAGGTGACCGAAACCGAAGCGTTACAGCCATGTAGATAAGATGCCTGTCATCTCGACTGCTATTAATACGAGGCCGTTGGGATCCAGCACGGTGTTCCGTATTACCCTCCTGAACCCACCAATTCCATATTCTGCTAAGTCATTGGATATCGACCAATGCGAGCAGCAATGTCGCGATACGATAAACCGTAATCGCGATAGGCTACCATCCGATCTTTATCAAAGTCGGAAACGTGATGGTACGCATTTCTCCTCCTTACACGAGTCATCACAACAACGTTTCACTAGGTAACGCCGGTCAACTGCTGTTTGTGTATGAGAAATCGGTTGGAATTTTTCATCATGTCAGCACGTTGTATGAAAGCTCTGAAAAGCTAATCATTTGCAGATCACAGCATATTCTACCTGTAGGTTAAATGAAGCGTCTGTAGCACGTCATCTTCGTGGTGTAGCAATTTTAATGGCCAGTAATGTAATTTACATAGTATTGTGGGTCAGACCGTTTCAAGTGCATGTATTTCTTCTTCCAGATTAAGAGTTTATAAAGTTCGTTGCCGTCCTCGTACGTATTACTGTGGTACCAATTGCCTCCTTTCACGTAAAGAGTGGACCAGTGTTAGGAATATGATATTCTTTATTGGTGTTTTGTCGAAAGTTGACATGATGAGATCGTGGGTGTGTAAAAATACTGGTCATTTCTTAGAAACACAACCAGACACTGTCAACAACGCCAGTTATTAATAACAAACAGTGCCGTTAGTGCTTTTGAACCGACAGGTTCATCATGAGACGGCAGTTTACGTTTGAGTACTGTTCATCAATCTGGGACCCTTACCGGGTAGGACTGGTGGAAGAGATAGAGAAATACAACGAAGAGCGGCGCGATTCTTCACGGGTTTGTTTCGTAGGCGCGACAGCAGTGCTCCAGAGACGCTCAAGGAACTACGGTGGAAGACGTCACAAGAGAGGCGTTATGCAGCACGGAGGGGCTTACTACTGAAATTTCGAGAGAGCATTTTCCGGGAAGAGATGGACAATGTATTGCTTCCTCCCACATACATCTCGCGGAATGAGCACGATGAGAAAATTCGAAGAATTAGAGCTAATACAGAAGCTTAATGACAATCATTCTTCCTACGCGCCATTCGCTAATGGAACGGTGAAGAGGGTATCACTTAGTGGTACCTAAAGTACCCTCCGCCACAGCATAAGTTAAACGTAATTTTAAACACGAGCAGCCGTCTGGAGATCAGTCTGACGGCTCGAAGCCGATGACGGCCAGCGACAGGGAAAAACTACCGTAACGGTACTTCTTGGTACAGAGTACTTTCATCTCCGCACCCATACCTTTTTTTTTTTCGATGCTTTTCAGTCGATGCTTTTATTCATAGCAGCACTTCATGTAGGCACCGTATCGAATCATGCTAGTTAAGATTTAATACGTTACCATACTGTGATGATTCTCTCCAAATGGTTTATTACTTTTGAATTAGCACGTAGCAAACGAAAGAAAACAAGACGGACTAGTTGTTTCTTTCGAGCCTGTTCTGGCTGATCAAATAGATGGGACGAGGTTTTATTTGGCAACATCTGTGTCACTTCTGTTGAGTAGACATTTAGAGCAGGGCTGTACAACGCCCGTGATATTTTCTACTGGCGCTCTTCGTAAGCACATTTCTAATCCGACGACTTCTAATATTAAATCAAATTTCAAAACAGAACTGCTTTTTGTACACTCAAAGGTGTATTCATTATTTACCTGAAAAATTATTAGATGGGGACTGGAGAAAGTGTCACGTTCTAACAAAACTTCACCGTCAGGAAATGTTCACTCTTTGTGAACACTGTTTGTACCGATAGCTTCTTCCTGTGCAATGTTTTTGGTGCTCTCCGGTGTAGCTTGATAGCTTGTGAATGTAGGTTCAGTTTCATGCTTTGTTTGCGATCTGTTAATCTTAATACAATATGGCTAAAAGACAAAGAACTTACGGTTTTAACAGACATTTGGTAGGGCGGTATTGTGTCACCGAATTCAGAGTAAAACCTGTGTGTTTATTTTTTAACGGTAGTGGCTCTGTTCCCAAGAAAGGTAAAGTAGTTAGTCATTTTTTTGAAAATTACAGTAACTTTAACAGTGACTTTCTTGCTAATTGTATATTACAAAAAAGTAAGTATCTACACGTACAATCTAAATTGAATTTACAGCAGTGCGTGTTTACAAAGCCAGTTTAGCAAAATAGTAACGCGACAACGGCCTCTTACAAAGTCTGTTATGTTTTAGCGAAAAAGGAAAAAAAAAACTTTCATTAACAGGGAAGAAGAAGAAGCAATGACCAGTGCCACGGAATCTCTGTTGGATCACCACTAAAATAAATATGCACTTATGTCGTCTATAAAAAGACTTCAACTGTCTCAACAAACTTTTGCTCGGTAGATTTCTAAAAATTCAGAATATCAGTTATATCAGGATCTTCAATAGTGTCAATATTTTTCGCTGCCACTTCGTCAACATACTACGGGGGAAGACAAATCTAATGCATTCCTGAAATTTGCTAAAAGTAGCAACTTTCCACTCTCGAAGTTTGTTGCTGAAACAACAGATAGGGTGTCGTCAGCGACTGGAGATAATATAACGGTTTTCTTGCTCCTTGGTCTAAAGGTGATACATTTCCAAAATTTATTTCGTATCACTGTATTATCCACCAAGAAGTTTTATGTGGAAGGGTTCTGAATTTTGACCACCGCATAAAAGTTGTAATTGGAGTATAAAACTACATCCGATCATCATCTACACATCTACATCTACGTGATTACTCTGCTATTCACAAGAAAGTGCCTGGCAGAGGGTCCAATGAACCACCTTCAAGCTGTCTCCTTACCGTTCCACTCCCGAACGGCGCGCGGAAAAAATGAGCATTAAATTTTTCTGTGCGAGCCCGGATTTTTCTAATTTTATCGAGATGATCTTTTCTCCCTATGTAAGTGGGTGCCTAAAGAATTTTTTTGCAATCGGAGGGGAAAACTGGTGATTGAAATTTCATGAGAAGATCCCCTCACAACGAAAAACGCCTTTGTTTTAATGATTGCCACCAGATCACGTATCATGTCTGTGACACTCTCTCCCCTATTTCACGATAATACAGAACGAGCTGCCCTTTTTTGTACTTTTTCGATATCATCCGTCTGTCCCACCTGATGTTCAGAAATCTTTTGAATATATCAGATTCTGAGCATGGTGACCATTCTTCATAGGGACGTACGGTGGCTTAGTAGGGAGAAGACTCTGGAACGATTCTGCATTCTTCTAGACGAGATAAATTTTCTGAACTCTCTCTCCTAATGAGATTCCATGGCTTCTTGATTTATGTTTCTTAGAAGATATCATCTCAAAATTAAATGAGGTAAATCGGTAATTGCAAGGGTAAAATCGCAGGAGGGAGGTGTGGCTTGCAGCAATTACGCAGGATAGACTAGTATAGAGGGTTAGCTCAGATCAGTCTTCGGGTTGACGAAGGCAACAACGAACGAAGACGTGCGTTTACAGCTAAGGGACACCACAGTAGACTGGTCGCTTAGTGAAGACTAAGTCGGACAAAGAGTTTGACTGATGAAGTGGAGAAAACACAGGGGTATGTTGACGGGAAGCGAACGGCAGACCCAGCGGCGGGCGCCAGAAGCCTGGTTGGTTGGGTGGATGGCCTTCCTCCCCCCTCTCCCCCTAGGCTGGGGACGCTGACGAGCGCCGCCCCTGCCGCATACAATAACAGTTAGCTCAATTGGCGCGCCGCTTCATTACTATTAAATTGGCGGCGCGAAATGGAATTAATGGCAGCGGCCATGAATCACCTCCTCTCCGTGTGCCCGTATGGATGTTCGTCCGCTCAATTACATCACAGCGAGCGGCTGCCACAGGGGCGCTGTGGATCCCGGCTGTGACACAAAGCCAGCCCCACTGACATCCGACACCCCACACCACACCCCTCTCCGCCCCTCTCCACTCCATGCTCTCCTCTACAGCACTACAACGGTCTACGAGCCCAGAACTGGAACGCCGCATCTTATGGTGGTCTACTCCAAGTCGCTGCACTGTACACAAAAGTTACATGTTCCGTAGGTAATTTGGGAGAATTTTTTCGAATGTAGTGATGCGAATCAGTTTACAGGCTACGTGTATATGATTCACCACTCGTGTGAATCGCAGCTTCCTTTATACACACATGATACCTTTCGAACAGTAGATGCGAGTGAACAAGTGAATTCACTGAAAAGAAGTTTCGGTCTTGCTCTCTGTCACAGCCGAGATCCATAGCGCCCTGTAGCAGCGTACACACTGAGGTGACAAAAGTCATGGGATATCTCCTTTTGCCAACGGTTGCGCAGCAACTCGTCAGGGCAGAGACTCACTAACTCTTTGGAAGTCCTCTGCAGAAACAGAGCCATGCTGCCTCTACAGCCGTCCATAATTGTGAAAGTGTTTCCGAAGCAGGATTTTGTGCAAGAAGTAACCTCTCGGTTATGTCCCATAAATGTTGGATGGGATTCATGTCGAGCGATCTGGGTGGCCAAATCATCCGCTCAAATTGTCCAGAATGTTCTTCAAACCAGTCGCGAACAACTGTGACTTGGGAATACGAAATCCACGAATGGCTGCGAAAAGCTTCCAATTAGCCGAACGTAACCATTTCCAGTCAATGATCGGTTCAGTTGGACCAGAGGACCTGTCCATTCCGTGTAAACGCAAACCACACCAATATGGAGCCACCACCACCATGCACAACTTGAATCTGTGGCTTCGTGGGGTCTGCGCCACACTCGAATCCTGCTATAGTTCTTACCAACTGAAATTGGGACATTTGACCATGGCTGGTTTTTCCAGGCGTCTAGGATCCAACCGCTATTGTCCCGAGTCCAGAAGACGCGCGGCAGACGATGTCTTACGTTAGCAAAGACACTGGCGTCTGTCGGCTGCTACCATAGCCCGTTGACGCCAGGTTTCGCTGCAGTGTCCTTACGGATACATCTATCATACTTCTTGATGCAATAATATACCAACAGCCGTATGTATTGTAGAAGTTTATTTTATTTTATGAACATCTATGTGCGACACACAGACTCAGTCTGTGTCGCCTCGCCACCAAGAGCTGTTGCAGGACGATTGATTATTCACGGATCCAGTTATATGGTTCCTTTGGTGTATAGCGATTTTACTACTATGACGAGTGCAGCCTGAAGATGGCATCAATGTAATGCCGAAACTGGTAGCACATAGAAGTTCACAAAATAAAATAAATTTCTACAATATATACGGCTGTTGGTAAATTATTGCATCAAGAAGTTCATGCCATCCGTTGTCCCACGATCCATAATGGATCAACGAAGACTTCTGTCATACGTTCCACATTGATTCCTCGTTTATTTCAACAGTGGTGCTTGTCTGTTATCGCTGATAACGCAACGCAAACGGCACTGCTCTCTGTCGTTAAGTGAGGGCCATTGCGTCATTCATTGGTAAGAGGCATTGCATAAAATTTGGGCTCCTTGACACACTCTTGAATTCTCTAACGATTTCTGAGATGTAATGTCCCATGCGTCCAGCTTCAACTGCTGTTCCTCTTTAAAAGTCTGTTAATCCCCGTCGTGCGGTCATAATCATGTCGGACACCTTTCCATATGTATCGCCTGAGTACAAAATACGGCTCTGCCAATCACTGCTCTCATGTACCTCGTACACACGATACTACGGCCATCTATATATGTGTATATCGCTATCCCTTGACTTTCGTCACCTCACTGTAACACACTCGGCGATATTTCGATGGGCACCTGCCAGTAATTTTCAGGTGCGCCATCTATGACTTTTCCTCAGTTTACAGTAATTAACCAAAAATGTGAAGCGCCCCAAAGAGATGGTTGAATGTTTATGAAAATTCGTACACGTACACACCATCGGCGCGTATTTAAGCGATTAGAGGTGCAAAACTGTAACAGACAGAATAACACCAGAGGGCATTACTGTTGTTCATGTTTATTGTTACGAGACCTGATGCCTCATAGGCTATATAAGGAGCTTGAACAATGTCAGATGTTGAGTGATACAGGGTGCCATTGACACCAAACACAAACGGCTATGATTCCGTGACCACGAAGCAGGTGAATCACGGTTCTTCTCTACCCCAGATGACAATCGTTGGCGAATATTGTGGCGACCTGGAGCGAGGTTCCATTCTTCCAATGTTTTGCGATGTTATTCCTGGTGTCATGGTGTGGTGAGCCACTCAATATGACTTAAGGTCACGGCAGTTCAAAATGGTTCCAATGGCTCAAAGCGCTATTGAACTCAACATCTGAGGTCATCAGTCCCATTAGACATAGAACTAGCCGGTCGCGGTGGCCGTCCGGTTCTAGGCGCTTCAGTCTGGAACTACGCGGCTGCTGCGACCGTAGGTTCCAATTCTACCTCGGGCATGGGTGTGTGTGATGTCCTTAGATTAGATTTAAGTAGTTCTAAGTGTAGAGGACTGATGACCTCAGATGTTAAGTCCCATAGGGCTTAGAGCCATTTGAACCATTTTGAACTTAGAACTACTTAAACCTAACTAATCAAAGGACATCACAAACATCCATGCCCGAGGCAGGATTATAGCGCTTGCGCAGTTCCAGACTGAAGCGTCTAGAACCGCTCGGCCACAGCGGCCGGCTTTGCGTAGTTTCACTGGAAAAGTTATTCTTTCTTGCCGAGAACACTGCTACAGAACTTTCTTTTCCCACAGCTGGAAACTGATTCGAAGGGTTTCATTTACTAACTGGATGGGGCACCGCCACGTTCACATCTGGGCGTGTGCGAATTTTTAAATCAAAGGATTATTGAATGATGGATCGGTCGAACTGAACCAAATGAATCAGCCTTACTTTACTGGCCTCCTAGGTCACTGGACCTGACTAAATGTGATTATTTCTTGTGGGGTTTTATAAAAGATTCTGCGTATGTGTCTCCGTTACCAACAACAATGAATGAATAGACACATCGCATAACAGCAGTTGCGGAAGCTGTAACTCAAGACATGCTCGCTGTAGTGTGGGAACAATCTGAATACTGCAGTGCATTTCAAAGGGTGAGTATTGAGCACCTATGAAGTGAGGTGAAAAAAATCTTTTTGTGTTTTCCGTTCATACAAAAACGAAATTTATTGTAAATGTTTATTAGTTTCAGAAATATAGACGTGCCAAATCGGATGATTCTTTTCGATACACCCTGTATTTTGCCAAGTACATCTGTAGATGTATAAATCCATAGTGACGCCATAATAACCTGCGCTGAGCATCATGTTCTGAACTGAAAGTCTGGGCAGAAAAACAGATGTGCTGTATTCTCTCGCACCTCTTGGTTCGCATCGATAGATACCCTAGTCTACTATCATACATACTCGCCGCTCCTAAGAACACGAACGTGTACATCGTTAGTGCAGTTAACAGAATTTAGGTAAGGACTGGTTGCCGCCTGCTAATTCCCACCTAGACTTTTTTCTCTCTCCCTCCCTCTCCCTTCCTCTCCCCCCCTCCCTCCGCTCTCTCTTCTCTCTCTCTCTCTCTCTCTCTCTCTCCCTCTCCCTCTCCCTCTCCCTCTCTATCTTGCTTCCCTAGTACGTTCTCCTCTCCTTTACCTTCAGCAGTCTCAGTGCGGCATTAGCTCGCTCGAGGCACCGCGCAAGAGCGCATGTTATTTTACATTTCCATCAGCTCGAGAGGCGTAATTAAATCTTCCAGTTGGCAGCGAGAGAAATCCAGAAAGAAGTCTTAATTTAAAATGGGAGAACGGAAATTGAAAGAAAATAAAGGCGAAAAAGGGGTGGCGGCGGCAGCCGGCAAGAAGTTTAAAAATCACATTACCCAAAAAAATTTCGTAAAACGAATTTTTTTCTACAAAAGTATTGCGTTGAACTCGGTAGGTGGAGAGAAGAAGTTTTAATCTTCAAATGTGACGTCGTAGGCTGCCATTGCTAAGACAGGGAAGGCATTCTTCAGCATCAGGAACTTTATTGGAGCAAATTGAATTTCAGCGGGCGACTTGAGCGTTTGTGCCATTTTCTTTGACGGAAGGATAATTTGTAAAAATTTCATTTCTCCATTTCCAACTTCCTGTAATGCGTCAAAAGAAAGTGGAAAGAAGGGGAGAGAGAGGTTTCATAATTTATTTACTCAGTATCACGAGCAGGAAACTCAATGGCATAATAATTTTACTCCGTACCTCCCTGCTCCCTCCTAGCAGAGGCAGGGAAAAGAAAATAAGCAAAAAAAAAAACTGGAATTTGCATCCTGGCGCGCACCGCGAGATGTCAAAATGAAGACACTTTCGCGCCGGTTTATTCATCCGTGTAATTAACAGCTAGTGTGGAGGAAACGTCTGCAATAAATGTTCGAACAGTTTTTATTCGAGGAACATCTATTAATTTTGCGTTTGCATTAAATACAATTCCACATCTGCCCCAATGTCTTTGATAAAACCAGAAATGTTAACAGAGGCAATTACAACTGCATGGTAGATGGAAAGCTACTATCATACTGTGGGAATTGAGCCGCAACAGAACTCTGTCGTCTCCTAATATTTTGACTGTTAACAGTAGCCATCTTCTGACAGCTAAGAACTCGCGGCGACATTGTATACCGGTAGAGCGAGCCATCTGCGTATGCGTAAATCGCAAATCATACTGGAAGGAATAGCACATGGGCGGCAGATATATTTGCTACCGTGACGCCCTCTATGAACGATACTGTGCCACAAATTCTGGTCGACAGACGGACAGTCTGTGGGAGGCAGCTCTTGTCAGTACCGGATTCCACATTTTGTCAAGGTTGAAAGTATCTATAAACTAAATCGCCAGCCGCTGTGGCCGAGCGGTTCTAGGCGCTTCAGTCGGGAACCACGCTGCTGCTACGTTCGCAGGGTCGAATCCTGCCTCGGGCATGGATGTGTGTGATGTCGTTAGGTTCAAATGGTTCAAATGGCTCTGAGCACTATGGGACTTAACATCTATGGTCATCAGTCCCCTAGAACTTAGAACTACTTAAACCTAAGGACATCACACAACATCCAGTCATCACGAGGCAGAGAAAATCCCTGACCCCACCGGGAATCGAACCCGGTAGATGTCGTTAGGTTTAGGTAGTTCTAAATCTAGGGGACTGATGACCTCCGATGTTAAGTCCCGTAGTGCTTAGAGCCATATGAACCATTTTTGTTATGTAAATCAATCGTCAAATGTATTTCAAATGTTTCCCTGAAATCCGAAAATCTGATCTTTCTCGTAGTTTACAGTGTAGCCTGCCTGTACACAGTGCTCCGTGGCAGCAGATTAATCAAGGCGTAGCAGGCGGGTAAAATGTTGTTGACCTGTTCGTAAAATATGTCTAGTGCATGACAATCGGTGCTAACAGGAAATCATACAAACGCCTGCCTTTCATAGAACCATACCATCTTCTAAAGACCCAGCGAGCATATCTATCTTTTGTACTGACAGAAAATTAGCATTTGTCGTGTTACAGGCGTTATTTGCGATAAAGAACTAATGCAAATTTTTTTCTGGCTTGTTTCACTCGCTAATTAACTCCACAATTTCCGGCTGCTGGGGGTGTTCCGTGGATGTTTAGAGCGAATATTTATTCTGATAGGGAGCAGGACAGTGTAAAATGTTGTTTTACATAATTTAACATGAACTTACGATATACAGTCGTATTTAATAATTACGTCCTTTAATTATGATTGTCTTCCGTTTTATTTGACTTCTTTTCCAAGTAGCACATTGGAATAATGCAATGAAATAAATATGCTTTCAATTTCAGTTCATGTACTTCACATTAAATTCTCAACCATGAAAAAGATATGTCTTACTCCGGCGACAAAGAGAGAGTAAGTACGCCAAGTGCGATTAGAACTCACTCACTGAGAGTTCCGTGCAAACTTAATTGTATCGGCCTCCAGAATGCCTAGACCGAATCAAAATCTCTGCAGTAGTTTCTCCAGCCTGGACACACAAAAAGAAGCGAGAAAGTGACTTCGATTTACATGCGTAGATACAGAAATTGTAACAAAATATTTTTGGAAGTGGCTGAAAAAATCAGCCAACCACTTGCAAACCAGAGGTTTATTTCGCCATTGAGCTAGTTTTCGATATTTATAAAAATATCGTCTTCAGAAGAAGTGGGCTTTGTTACATCACATGGCCCATTTCTTCTGACGAAGATATTTTTATAAAAATTGGAACCTAGGTCAACGGCTAAAAAACCACTCGTTTGCAAGTGGTTGGCTGATTTTTTTCAATCTCTTCAATTTTATACAGTTGCTGAATAGCAGCCATGTTTAAGACATATAATTTTTTTTATTTACTCATTAAAATATGACTGCAACTTACATTTTTTGTTTGAATGTAGTAATGGTCGTTTATTATGATTTTGACGGATGATGAATGCAATATGTGTTCTAATGGCAGAAAATAATTTTTATGTGATATGACGACAATTTAACAGTCTTCAGATCTTTTTTTTTTACTTTATTTGTAGTGTGAAACTTTGCTTCTTCCCAAATTTCACGATGTTTCAATTTTTTTAAATCTTGTAGACTTAACTGCTAAGGTCATCATTCCCTAAGCTTACACACTTCTTAACCTAAATTATCCCAAGGACAAACACACACACCCGTGCCCGAGGGAGGATTCTACGTAGACGGGAAGTACCCTATAGGTTTTGATGAATGAATTTGCGAGTATCAAAATATGTGACAAATGGCCGAATCTTTTGATTACACTGACTTAGAGGCTTAAATTTTTTACACCGCCAAGTGACCACAGACCTTAGCAAATTACAAAAATTTGAATTTGAAACACCAAACTCTTAACGGAGAAAGGAGTCTTAAGAGACGAACAGACAAACAGATAGATTGACAAAAAACGAAAAAGAGTTTTTGTTCGTCTTATATAAATACAAATTAAAAATTTCCGATTTTTTTCCGTTACTTATACAGTGAAACATTCCTTCTCGGCAAATTTCATAATTCTAAGTCACCGGGAAGTTCCCTATAGGTTTCAGAGAGTGAGTGTTCGAGCATCAAGATATCTGACGTAAATGGCCGTTTCTTTTGATTGCAGCTTAAAATGTTTACACTGCCATGGGATCAAAGACCTTAACATGTGACATAAATTTGTACGTGACATGTCTATCCGCTCCTGAGAAAAAGGGTTCTTAACAGTCGGCCCGACAGACAGACAGAAAAAAAGCGATCCAATAAGGTTCCCGTTTTTTAGAGGTTGAAGAACGGAACCCAAAAATGAAAATCATCTCTCTCATTTATTTTCATAAATAGTGCCACCTTTTCACTCAGACGTGTACATGATCATTACTTGTACGGAAGGACGAACGTGTTCCTTGACATTCGTTGCGAAAGGAAAAGAATTCTGAATTATTACTCGCTTGATGTGCAAGATGCAGCGCACCTTTGCTTCACGTTTAGAAAGGATATGAACTATTACTGGAGACAGATTCCTCGAAGAGCGGCAGAAAGGTTATGGACATGAAACTTTCTTGTTCAACTTCTCGATATGGACACTAACTATTGGTTGTAAGTGGAAATCTTCCATGGTGGTTAACCATTATATTCAAAAACTTTCTTGAGGTGTTTTAGTTCTTCCTGTATATGATCCTCGTCAGTGATCATACACTGACGAGCCAAACCTTTACAAGCGCTGTCCAGTGCGAATCTGAAGGCCGCCTGGTTGAGTTGCGGTTATGTGACTCTCTAAGGAGGGTGCATAGGCGCAGCAGAAACTAACGGAGAATAAAACAACGAAGGGGTCGCAAATGGCGACTTCCACTAACACTTTGACAAGGGGCATATTGTTATACCCGGCATCTGATAACGAGCATCTCGGAATCAAAAACATTGCTAGTCTGTTTCATGCGCTGCTGTCTTGATCGACTGAAGGACGGTGAAACCAGGAGTATGCGAGAAGGTGTTGGACACCCACGCGTCGTCACTGAAGGTGGAAGTTATAGGCCTACCAACTTTGTAAAGCAGGTTGGGCGTAAGAGCTCCACATAAATAAAAGCTACGTGTTCTCACGATCCAGTGACATCGCCAGCTATGATTCCAGTGAGCACGGGACCATGGGGATTGGACTATGGATCAACTGAAATGTATCGCGTGGTCGTATGAATAACGTTTCTTGTTGCATCACGCCACGGACGAAGGCAGGGGGTCGGGGGGTGAGGGGGTGGGTGTGGGGAGGGGACGGTCACATTTTGCTGCGGGGGACCTTCATCTGGGCTCCCATGGGAGCTGCGGTAGTATCTCGTACACGCGAATAATCCGCGCCATCGCATAATCCTCACACTCTAATTTTAAGGAAGGAAAAAACAAATATTGAGTTTGTGTTCTATTAACCAAACAATTACTCTAGGATAAACATTCTATTCATCTCCGCTTTCATGGCTACCGGAAGAGTCATTGTTGTCGCCATCTACCCATACAGCGTGCAGTGAATTTGGGATACCACATTTTTTGAAAAGTCCAGGAAACATCTGGCCTCTTGTTTTTTCACTCGGCGTGAACTTAACGGTTTTCATTGTCCATCCATTTCGTATATCGATGTTTAAATGTAGCTTTGATTGGTCGATTTAAAACGACTGTTCCAATAATTACATGGAGTCCGAGGAATCCTGTTGCAACAAAGAATGTGGACCAATATACTGCGTTTGCGATAGTAAAAAAATACCCATATGCTTAAAGTATTGTGAAATGCAATCCTAATAGTACAGGACAGATGTTAGGCCTCTACGGATTATGACCAAGACAGTTTTCCTTTTTGGTAACTTCTCTCACACTTCCTCAGTTAATGTGTCTGCGGAAGCTGTCCAGGATCGACATGTTTAAATAACGCACTAGGGCGACTTTGCCAAGCATGTGTCACCCAAGCAACCACAAGGTCATTGCCCATCCACCCTTTCGTATTCGCTCTCACCAACATGCCGTTTACTGGTATTTTCGGAACAGTTTTCCTTTTAAATATCAGATAAGGTGTTAGCTTCCATCCATCGCCAGTTACACACATTTTCTCCTCATCGCCCCCAGTTAGTATCATGGCATTGGATTCCCCGTTGCTGTCCATGGTGTTGTCAAGCGGCATCTCAAAATAGAATGGCGTTTGATCCACGTTACCAATTTGCGGTAACACACAAGAATGTTCGCGGCGCGATTTTATCACTTAGCGATGAAAATTCATCACTTGTTCCTCGTAATCGCCTGGAAGCTGTTGAGCGATAGCAGTTTGTCCCTCGGAATCCTAATTCACTTCGAATGAAGAATCTTGGTGGCGTGTCCCGGCTAGCTTTGAAACCGGTCATGCCTAGTTCTTCGGGTAAAGAGCATTTCACAATCCACGGATCCATATTTTCATTCATCATCTACAAAATCGCAGGCCCTATTTTCAGGGTCCAGTAGACTCTTATTTTGGCCGCAAAATTCCCGGCGATTGTCGTTCATTTCGCCAGTCGCGAAAACAACCCTCACTCAGAATTTGAAGCCATTTTGGCTATTTTTCGACCGTAACTGTCTCAAGAAATATGTAAACGTTTTTTAAAATTACCGCTACCAGTCGCAAACTTTGTTAACTATTGGATTAATTATTTATTTAGTGACATCTTTCGAGGGAATATCTCATCTTCAGGCTTATTGTGAAATTGTTTTTGTAATGCCATTTAGCCTGAAGATGAGGTATTCCCTCGAAACATGTTGCTAAATAAATAATACAATAGTTAACCAAGTTTGTGACTGGTAGTGCTAATTTAAAAACCCTCACCCACTTCGTACTTTCTTCGCACTGCACGGTATTCAACGTTCTATGCTTCTTCAATAATTTTAAGTTTTTCTTTAGCTGTTTACGAGTGATAACGAGAACATGTAGCAGTTATTAACAAGTTAATTCGTGCTTAATACCTTACTTCTAACTGCTACCGACGCGTCGCAGACTGAGTCCGCCAACAGTGTTTTAGTATAAGGGCATCTATTGCTTTCTACCGAAAAAAAGTTTTTTGTTAAGTACTCTTCGCACTGATTAATTATCCAAGATTCCTTCATGTTTCTTTGTTTAAATACAGATTTTAAAGGCAGTTATATTCTTTTTGAATCATCATGTATAGTGTTTGTCGAGTGCACACTCTTAGGAGCTTAACATTTACTAAGTTGCGTCTGAAACGTTGGTACCTCAGCGGTCTTGTATGTAGGTGGTGTCCAGTCACAGGCCACAGCAAGAAAGAAGCTGTAACGATGAAAGAAGATATTACGATAAGCGACAGGAAGGGAGAAACGTTTCAAATCAACTTCAATGGTGACAACAGAACCAACAGGGTGCGAGTGAGGTGAGGAGGGAGCAGCAGGGCAGCTAAGTGGCTCGCGCGGGCTATTTTTGCGCGCTGCCGACTAATTAGGGGTAATTTAAGCCCGCTTTGTGCGCGCGGCGTGGGCGCGGCGTGGGCGGCTCACTGCGCTATATCCGAGCCTGGGCTCCGTTGTGTTGCCTGTGCTGCGCGGGGCACTCTAATTGCACCTGTTGGCCGACCCGGCGCGACTTCACAGCGCGGCGTCACCAGGCTTAGCTCCGCCTCAGCACACCCACGCCCACCCCCGCAACAACATCCCTCACACGCGCCGCTACTGCTGCTGCTACCCTGAGCCGCCAGCGAGGGGCGTCCCCCCCTCCAAAGTATACACGTAACACAGACTTCGTAACCGCTGTGACGAAGGGGCATTTCATAACAGTAGCGATTCTGCGGAAACTCTCACAAGCAAATCTACCTAAGGGATACACTTCGATTTTCATCAGCTTTGAATATGTTGAAGTGTAGAGCAAAATAGGAGACGTATATTTTTTTTATATATATGCCGATACGGCTGTTAAGGGGGTGAAAGACCAGCACGAAAAAACCGAATTTCATATTTCTGAACCAGTACTGATGAAACGCTAAGAGATATAAAAAAAGCTTATTGGTTCTTAATGCACGTTACAATGGTGCACCCAGATTTGGAGAAAAAGTAATTTTTTTCGAAGCCCCTCCCCCGCCCTACTATTGTTTTTTATTTCGATGTGAAAAGCATACCATTGTTAATAGCAAATTCAATTAAATATGATGAAATTGTATTTCAAAGACGCATTTGTCAGAAAAAAAGCCAGAAGTATCTATATATCAATATACATATACTTTATGTGTGTCTTCTCCATTGCCAGTTCTCGTGTTAGGTTGTTTAATAAGTCTTTGCCAGATAAATATATTCTAAATGTGTACTGTTATTTTTTAATTTTATGAAACGTCAGATGTATGGTCCATTCAGCATTTTTTGATCCCAACAATTCTGTGCTTCCTCATTTCGTACAGATGTACAATAATGTTACAACAATAATGTATAAGTAATTTCAAAAATAATATAATTACGTCTGAAAAGTTACAACTTTAAAACAAAAAGAATACACCAAATCTAAAAAGAAAACGTAAACATAGGATATTTTATATTTCAGAAAATTAAAAGAAAATGTATGTACAGAACAATACATGTAGAATACGCGTTTAGAACACATTAACCACTGAAAGATTTATTAAGCAACCCAACATCACAATTGGCACTGGACACACATGAGCCGTACGTTCAGTTATACAGGTGAATTTCTAACTTTTTTCTGACAGATGCGTTTTTGGAATACCACTACATCAGGTATGACTGAATTTGATATTAACGATGCTATACATTTTGCTATTACTCAGACGTCGATATGAAGAAAAAGACGGTTGGGGATGGGAGGGGATTTCAAAAAAAATTATCCAAGTGCGCCGTTGTAACGTACTTTAAAAACCATAGAATTTTCATTTCAACTTTTGTTTATATCTGTTAGCATTCCAATAGTATTCATTTAGATATATTAAACTCAATTTTTTCAAGGAGTTGTTTCATCCCCTTAATGGCCCTATGGACACTGTTTGTAAGCCGACCGCGGTGGCCGTGCGGTACTAGGCGCTTCTGTCCGGAACCACGAGACTGCTACACTCGCAGGTTCGAATCCTGCCTCTGGCATGGATGTGTGTGATGTCCTTAGGTTAGTTAGGTTTAAGTACTTCAAAGTTCTAGGGGACTAATTGTAAGTAGGCTGTTTAGGTTTTTTTAATTGGTAACGCCGCCGCCACGTAGCGCTCTGTATGAAAATCACTGGCTGTGCCGTGTGCAGTCTGTGGCTGGTTGGCATTGTTGTAATACTTGCCTTTGTAGTGTTGGGCGGCTGGATGCTAACAGCGCGTAGCGTTGCGCAGTTGGAGGTGAGCCGCCAGCAGTGGTGGACGTGGGGAGAGAGATGGCGGAGTTTTGTAATTTGTAAGACTGGATGTCATGAACTATCATATATATTTTGACTATTAAGGTAAATACATTGTTTGTTCTCTATTAGAATCTTTCATTTGCTAACTATGCCTATCAGTATTTAGTGCCTTCAGTAGTTTGAATCTTTTATTTAGCTGGCAGTAGTGGCCCTCGCTGTATTGCAGTAGCTTGAGTAACGAAGATTTTTGTGAGGTAAGTGATTTGTGAAACGTATAGGTTAATGTTAGTCAGGGCCATTCTTTCGTAGGGATTTTTGAAAGTCAGATTGCGTTGCGCTAAAAATATTGTGTGTCAGTTTAAGCACAGCCTTGTATAAATTTTTCAAAGGGGACGTTTCATAATGACCTCAGATGTTGAGTCCCATAGTGCTCCTAGCCATTTGAACCACTTTGAACTGTTTATAAAACATGTATCTCTTACTTTGCCCTACACTACAACACATACAAAGCCGAGAAACATCGAAGTGTATCCCTTGGACAGGTTTATTTGTCAGATGACGACAGGTTAAACGCATTTCCCATATGTCCATATCACGTTTTTCGATCTTTATCCTTTCAGGGATCGTTTTATGCAGCTCGTTTCCACTTATCAGAATAATCCTGTATAAGGCAATCGACAAACCGGGATTTCCGCTATCGACAAATATCATGAATCTTTCTAAACGTCCAAAAAACTGCATTCACATCGCAAGTCACTTTCATCTCTAAATTCGAAGATGTGAAGAAGCGGAAACACAGAACTCCAGTAAATGACTGACTCCACAGGTGCACAGAAGAGCTAACACCAAAAAAAGAAGCCGCCTGCATTCGTTTCTATAATTGTTTATTTGTGCACAGTGTTAATCTCTAGCCCTATTAGATTTTTGTTTCCAATGATGAACCCTGTAACACATGTCACGAGAGAAAATCACTGCCAATTAAGGAGATTTAAAATCTGTGTGTCGTATATTTTTTCGTCATAATTCTTAACTGCACTGCCCTTTTACAAGATGACTAGTTTTGATCACGATTATCTTCAAATCTTTGTAGCTGTGTAAGCAACCAGTTGTGTCACGCAGAAACTACACATCAGTGAGTTTCTGCATGATATGACAGATCACTGACGTGTAGTTTCTGCATGATGTGGCTGGCTGCTGGCTGCTGATCACATGTGATCGCAATATTCTGGCGTGATTTTTTTTTTGCTGAAGGCTTCTTGTTGATTACGCAACTACATAGATCTGAAGATGACTATATATAATCGCAATTACTGATATTGTAAAAAATGCGCAAACAAGACAAAAATATGAGCGATATATAAATTTTAATATCAACAGTGCTGAGTTTTCTCACGATGAATATGTTGTTTATACCCAGTTATTTAGATCCTTAGCATAAGAAAGTTTAGTATGTTTGTTTCATTTGGAGTGGTAATATGTAATTAATCCTGCGCTACTAAACCCTCGTAAAATTTACAATTGCAGGTGGTACGAATTCACAGTTCCTGCCAATCTGGTGCTGCCAATATAGGGTGTAAAACAGGACATTTTGTTTGTGACTCACTACTGCAGACCTTATAATAAAGCATAACTATAAATTATGACTTCATTTGAATAAAATATGGAGTAGTACAATTTAAGATGGTTTAGTAATAATGCAATATTTTGTCCCTTTAGTGTTCTAGGGCTCAGGAGTAGTTATGTGCATCGGTAAGCATAACAAATGAATATGTGATTGCTAACATATTAAATAACAATGTAAATGGCTAAATAGTTGGCGTTCCCAAAAGCTTACCGAAGTATTTTTCAGTTGGTTCTTATTATTGTAGCACTGAGTCCGTATATTGGTTTGGTGTGGGCCTCCATGCTACTCTATCTCGTACAACTCTTTTAGTATCTTTACTGCTTCCTACAACCATTTGAACTTGCTTAGTGTTTCAAGCCTTGGTCTCTTTCTATAATTTCTACCGCCACACTTATCTCCTTTGCCAACTTAACTATTCCTTGACGCACCGGGCTGTGTTTTATCTATCGAGACCTTCTTTTAGCTACAAATTTCTTTCCTCCTCAGTTTCATTCATTACGTGTTAGCTCGTTATCATATCTACCCATGTGATCTTCAGCGTTCTTTTGTAACGCCACACTACAAAACCTTCCATTCTCTACTTGTCTGAACTGTTTGTGTTCATTTTATTTCGACATAACGCTACTCTGCAGATGAATACTTTCAGACTCCTTAACTTTTAAATGTGTAAGTGGCACACGTCAACTCAGTGACAAGAATGATGACTAAAAAATAAAATATTTTCGATAAGTGGTACACGTAAAACCAGTCAGAAGAAAAACAAGTGAAGCTTTACTACTGGTATAGACACACCGCGTGTCGATTTTATTTGTCAACAATGCAGACCTTCTTCGGGTAAAAAAATCTTAACACTGTACACATGTTCGTGACAGAATACCCCGATATCTATAACAGTCAGTCTTCGTCATTCCCAATTGAACAAACCCTCTGTCGTACATTGTATGCTTTCCGCTTTTCAGCGTGGGTAGGAAATTCTTTGGTCAAGTTTCATGATAAAATGTCAAATAATCAGTCTGCATTAACCCTGGCGTGGGCTAATGTTAGCCGTAGATCTATCTTTTTATGTTTTTTCGTTCCCTTAGAGAAAGACGAAGATTGTGCATGATTAGTCTGTGTGTGCAAAGAGAATTCGAGTCTGTCAGAGAAGGTCTGTAGTCGCCATCGTAGTAATCCACTAACTCTTCTGTTTTTAATATCTTTTGTGCTACTTAACGTGTTTGAAATGTTTGTTATTCTCGTATCTTGATTAAAATATTTTTATAGCTAAGTACACGTCATTCTGATGAAGTTACCCTTGTAGGTATCGAAACTAGGTCAAAGGAATTAAATTTGTGCAACCAGTTGGCTGCTTTTATCCTTCATGAAAACTTTAAATTCTTTCTAGACTCAATCTTTTATTCTGCTTCGAATGAGCATTACTTTTAAATTTCCTATCAGTTTAAAAACGTATGCCGATCCGGGACTTGAACCAGGAACCTTTGCTTACGGAAGTAATGCTTTCACCGGCTGCGCTATCTAACCACACTCACGTCCTTTATTTTTTCCCTTTAACTGTAATTCCCTTTCCAATTTCACCTTTGTTACCCTACTACTTGTTCATTGTAATGAGTAAATAACGTAATTATAGTCTACAACCTTTTCTCACCCTTTTCTCAATTACTTACTGTCTTCCAAGTCCTTCGCGTTTTAGCCGAAAACGCTGCTACCTCTTTCTAGTTATCTTCCGAAATTATTCATAACAGTTCAATTGCAGCTCTTGAATCTTTGACGCTGTTGAAACCGAACTGTCCTTCATCGAATTCTCTCTTAACTTTAGGTTATTCAATATTCCTTGTAGAATTTCTACCGAATGATATATCAAATTTACTGTTCTATATTCCGTACATTCTGTAGGGCGCGTATTAATTTTGATGCGGACTACGTTATTTATATCGTCAGATTTCAATCCTTTCAGTGTTACAGAAGTTAAAGAGATGAAAAGAAAGTATCCCATTAATCTACAACTCATTGGATGAGTAAACTGGGTTACGTTTTAGTCGGTGACACGACAAATATGTGATAAGGTTGGAACGGCAAATTCGATACACCTGCGTAAAATTCTGTTGATATTTAAAATGCCTCTCAGAAATTCGCTGGTGTGCCCCATCCAAGCTAATGAACATACAAAAATACCGTCTCCATTTTGTCGTTTCATCTACGGAAACGTTATATTTTGGGAAACTGAGTCTACTGTGCTGTTGTCGATTTCCACTTTCGATTTATTAAGAAGGAAAGAAAATTCCCAACTCGTATAAGTGTGTCAGAACAAATATGTACCATTTCACCAATTTTCAGAGGCGTTAAAATAGAACAAAACTTTTTTCTCTCCCTTTCTATGAGCATTGTTGAAAAGACAATTAAATGATGGGGATATTAACCCTGCACAAAGTCCATTCCGTGTAAAGTATTCTGTTCACGAGGAGTCGCTTCGGCCAGGCAGGAATTACAAAACAAAAAACAAAAACACAAAAAAGAGAGATCGAAGAACCGAATCAGTTCCTACCTAAATGGATAATGAACTCCATTTAGTGGCCGTAACGCCCAATTCGATAACTGATCCTGACGGAGGACAGCAAGAATTATTTAGAACACGCGAGGAGGCGTGATTGGTTTCGAAACGCTGATCTAATACTGCGATATTAATCGAATGAAACGGCTGTCGATCTTAGTTACGAGTGACGCTAGCCGACCCAAACAGACGGCGATCGCGGCGCACGTCACACCGTTTGCTGCCGATCGACAAACACGAGGCTATATATATATATATGTTTCATAATGTCCTTTTCATAGAAACTAGGTTTCGCGAAAGTAAATTTTTTTCAGAAGAGTAAATTTCGACGTCGACTGGGATTAAGCGTATATATTATGAACTTTATTTTAGCCGCTATTAGGTGCTTTTAACTAATTACCCGATCATGCGCAGTGGCGCACATGATTCCGATCGGCCGCCATGTCATCCAGTGCCATATGACGTCATGCAAATGCCGTAGTGCAAGCGGAATTGGGTAAACACACCGCTCCCCCAACCGTTGTCCGCTCTCCAGGCTTTCTCAGGCCGACCAGCACAAATTTTTTACTAATAACTAGTCAAAAACCTGCATTTTAATTTGCCATAGCAGCAGTGCTAAAATTATTGATTTTTAAACAAATCTTTTTTTTAAGAAACAAGTAAAATTTCCATTACTCTGAAATATTTGCGTATTGTGAAGAGAAATCAGTTTCAGAAACAGGTTGTTTCGAGTAGTTTTAACCGTCGGGATGTCCGCGCCGTTAGCTGAACGGTCAGCGCGTTTGAATGCCACGCACGTGGGCTTGGGTTCGATTCCCGGCTGGGGTGAGAGATTTTCTCCCCTCAGGGACTGGGTGTTGTGGTGTCATCATCGTTTCATCCCCATTGTCGAAGCACAAGTCGCCCAATGTGGCGTCGCACTCAATAAGACTTGCACTTGGCGGGCGAACTTTCCGCTTGGGAAATCCCGGACACTGACGGCATACGAACATTTCCATTTTTTACTATCGGGATCAACTGGAGACGAAAAGAGCCGGTGCGGCTGATTCCTTACCCGTGTCACACCGCCGCAAAGAAACCTGTTTCAATTAAGAATCAGCAAAAATAGAGGGAAAGTGATTTCAACATTCATTATATAGTGGCAGACGAAGAAAGTGACCGACACAGGAGCTATCGTCGAATGTCAACGGGACTACGTAGATGTAGACACTACTGTGACAAAATAAAACATCTACAGCCGACCTTATGATTTAATTTTATTTTGTACCAGTTTTAGTGCCTAAATGCGCCATCTTCAGGTTGTTGTTGATATGTTCAGATGGTTCAAATGGCTCTGAGCACTACGGGACTTAACATCTATGATCATCAGTCTCCTAGAACTTAGAACTACTTAAACCTAACTAGCCTAAGGACATCACACAAATCCATGCCCGCGGCAGGATTCGAACCTGCGACCGTAACAGTCGCACGGTTCCGGACTGCGCGCCTAGAACCGCGAGACCACCGCGGCCGGCGGACCAACTCGGCCCGACACATCTGTCCCAGTGCTAGAATCCAAGGTGTCGAGAACCATTTACAACATTATGAGCCAGTTTGTCTCAGGCTAGTGCATGCATTCAAAGGAGGTACAACTTCAAACTGATAAGTGGGTTCATACGGCCGTGTTCCCTGTAAATTTGACTCGATTTACTAATCACCGAAAGAAACACCACTAGTGAAGTATCACTTCTTTCCCTCCTTCCTTTCTCGGTTCTGCATTTTTTTTTTTTTTCGCCAGACACTGTACGTTTTAGCTTTATTGAAACTTACACTTTACCGATACGTCTGTCTGTGCGTGGTGGGGGATCAAGATGCGTGGTTAGTTTGCTAAGATAACTTTTTTTTTCGAACGTTGGGTGGCTAAGGGGAGGGGGGGGGGGTGGCAGGAGAGGCATTTGCCTTTCTCGACCCCTCGCTGGTTAGCCGTCGGGGTGCGATCTCGGCTTTCACTTCACGATGGTTTGCTCAGTACATGTAAGCGTTTACTCTGTGCCTCTACAGCGGCAGTCGCGGAGACGCAGTAGCTGGCGCTGTGAGGAATGCGCCGACTGCTGCTGCTGTGACGGCAGACGGGTGGGGTCCCGCAGCAAATCCAATAGAGGCCAATTGCGCCGTCCTAATTGAATGTAGAATGATGATTGACTGGTAACGGCGGCCCGCCCCATTTGACCCCTCCGGACCGACACCTCGCGCGCCTGGACAATCACTCCCCATCAGCCGGGTCACGGCTATATATAAAGAAAGGTACACATCCTTCCTGCAGCGGGCAGGGTACTTCGCAGGCAGCGACTGCAAGAGTGGAGAGGCGGACGTGCTAAATTCCGGGTTAGCTGCTCGCTGGTCAACTGTGTTGGGCCGGACAATACAACACTCGCTGGCACAGTAGTGTATCCCCCGATTTACTTCTGAAAGAGGCCGAATCGGTACTACAGTATAACACACCCAAAGTACTACATCACTTTATTGTAAATAGAACAAGATGAGGTACTTAACTTTGTGAAAATTCATGGCCAAGGAATGTAACGTATATTTGTTATTGTCACTGAACACTAACATATCAAAAAATGGTTCAAATGGCTCTGAGCACTATGAGACTTAACTGCTGAGGTCATCAGTCCCCTAGAACTTAGAACTACTTAAACCTAACTAACCTAAAGACATCACACACATCCATGTCCGAGGCAGGATTCGAACCTGCGACCGTATCGGTCGCGCGGTTCCAGTCTGTAGCGCCTAGAACCGCTTGGCCACTCAGTGCCGGCGAACACTAACATATCACTTGATGCAGTAAAATATATTATTCTCTTGGCTCAAAGTACAACTGAGTATTAACTTTGCTACGCACAGAATGTTTATAAATTAGTTACACAAAAATAACCTTCAATTGCAAAAAGGGCAAAAAGAAATGTTTGATACAGCACTGAAGCCAGAAAATCTTCAAGTTTTATTCTCCCCTAACCCTGTTAGTTACCAACGTTCCTGCAAGGTCACATGCGCAAGTAAGTTATTTATTCCAATGTCATCATCGAGTCTTGTAACAGTGCTATTATTTCTGGTTTCGTGGAAACCAAATCCGCTACTACAGTTCAGAGACATTTCAGATTAATAATCGCAAGGCACCGCCTCAAAGACAAATCATTTCACAGAAACTGGCAGGGTATCACATAGGACGCCGATTCAGCGTCGGCCAGCAGTCCTGACGCGGCAATTGGAGAAGTTCGGCAGTCTTAGATTCGTGGTTCCGGTAAATCGTCGAAACGTGCCAGCCTAGGATTGAATATCCCTAGTGGTACAGTGTGGAAGGTATTACGAAAACACCTGTCATTCAGACCCTACAAATTTGGAACGGTTGCAAGTTTTAAGAGAAAGTGGCAAAGAAGAACGAGCTGAGCTTCGTGTAGAAATACACTCCTGGAAACTGAAATAAGAACACCGTGAATTCATTGTCCCAGGAAGGGGAAACTTTATTGACACATTCCTGGGGTCAGATACATCACATGATCACACTGACAGAACCACAGGCACATAGACACAGGCAACAGAGCATGCACAATGTCGGCACTAGTACAGTGTATATACACCTTTCGCAGCAATGCAGGCTGCTATTCTCCCAGGGAGACGATCGTAGAGATGCTGGATGTAGTCCTGTGGAACGGCTTGCCATGCCATTTCCACCTGGCGCCTCAGTTGGACCAGCGTTCGTGCTGGATGTGCAGACCGCGTGAGACGACGCTTCATCCAGTTCCAAACATGCTCAATGGGGGACAGATCCGGAGATCTTGCTGGCCAGGGTAGTTGACTTACACCTTCTAGAGCACGTTGGGTGGCACGGGATACATGCGGACGTGCATTGTCCTGTTGGAACAGCAAGTTTCCTTGCCGGTCTAGGAATGGTAGAACGATGGGTTCGATGACGGTTTAGATGTACCGTGCACTATTCAGTGTCCCCTCGACGATCACCAGAGGTGTACGGCCAGTGTAGGAGATCGCTGCCCACACCATGATGCCGGGTGTTGGCCCTGTGTGCCTCGGTCGTATGCAGTCCTGATTGTGGCGCTCACCTGCACGCCGCCAAACACGCATACGACCATCATTGGCACCAAGGCAGAAGCGACTCTCATCGCTGAAGACGACACGTCTCCATTCGTCCCTCCATTCACGCCTGTCGCGACACCACTGGAGGCGGGCTGCACGATGTTGGGGCGTGAGCGGAAGACGGCCTAACGGTGTGCGAGACCGTAGCCCAGCTTCATGGAGACGGTTGCGAATGGTCCTCGCCGATACCCCAGGAGCAACAGTGTCCCTAATTTGCTGGGAAGTGGCGGTGCGGTCCCCTACGGCACTGCGTAGGATCCTACGGTCTTGGCGTGCATCCGTGCGTCGCTGCGGTCCGGTCCCAGGTCGACGGCACGTGCACCTTTCGCCGCCAACTGGCGACAACATCGATGTATTGTGGAGACCTCACGCCCCACGTGTTGAGCAATTCGGCGGTACGTCCACCCGGCCTCCCGCATGCACACTATACGCCCTCGCTCAAAGTCCGTCAACTGCACATACGGTTCACGTCCACGCTGTCGCGGCATGCTACCAGTGTTAAAGAGTGCGATGGAGCTCCGTATGCCACGGCAAACTGGCTGACACTGACGGCGGCGGTGCACAAATGCTGCGCAGCTAGCGCCATTCGACGGCCAACACCGCGGTTCCAGGTGTGTCTGCTGTGCCGTGCGTGTGATCATTGCTTGTACAGCCCTCTCGCAGTGTCCGGAGCAAGTATGGTGGGTCTGACACACCGGTGTCAATGTGTTCTTTTTTTCCATTTCCAGGAATGTATTTAACAAAATGTAGACTGAAGATGATACTGTCAATAAAATTGTTGTTCAGTGACGCAGCCATCTTCAAACATGCGGTAAAGCGAATCGGCATTATGTTTGGATATGGGGTAAGCACGAAACACGTAACGCAATCGAACACGTACGGGAATTGCCTAAGCTACCGTTATAGGTGGATAGCGTCCACGTCGACCAATAAAAAGTCTGCGGAAAGCAGTTGGATATAGTGGTCCCTATAATAGCACTGATGTTCAGATGTCTTATCTATCTATCTAGTGAGGAACCGAAACTGGTAGTTAGATAAAATTATTAACAAAGCTACGCTCTTGGTATCTATTTCTACAAGTCTTTGACCAGCTGCAGGCCCATTCCATTTACACAAGACGGAATTACAGTATCTGGAACTTGGTTGGTGGGCAAACTGTTCACTTCCGGCGCTACTGCAGCCATTGTGGATGTTCTATTATGTACCCTCAAACCGCGTTGCAGGGTGTTCCAAATAGCATATCCAGGCACTGTTTGATTTCATATATAAAAAAATGTTGAGTGGAATAGTAGGCCATCATTTGCTCAAAATAGACAGGACTGTGAGGAAATTTTTGAAGCGTGGAGAGAACTGCACAAAGATTGGTCGCAATGAAACAGTTTCTGAGAGCCTTACATGGTCAATATTTAAAGTATCTGTGCCAGAATTTTCCTCATCTGTGAATAGCAAAATTGTTTTTTGGACCTGACATTCGAAAAATGATATTCGATTCTAACATGGCTTGGCGTGGCTCGATTTTTCATTCAGGGAAGTTGTCACTAAAATGTTAGTCCGCAAACGGCCCCAAATTATATTCCTATTGTAGGCAACATGCAGGGAAAATTCTAAAAGTTAGGCTGATGGATGAGTCTCAAGATCCACTTGTTCAACATTCACCTTTGTTTTTCCGTTTAAATGTTGTCGGTATGAGCGAGAAAAAAAGTGGGCGCTTTCATCACGACTTCAGAGTGACGGCATCAGTGCTGCTGGAAGATCAGTATGATGGGACAATACTGTTGGTTACCTCATCGAGATTTAAAACACGGAATTCATCGGGGAAAAATCTGTATTAGATGCTCTAAAGAGAAAAGAAAAAGATCATTTAAGCCTATAGACACATCTTTCTCATGGACGAGAGAGGTATTTTCATGCTACTTCATTGAAACCTTTATTCACACAGAAATAATAAATTACTTTCCATTCAAATTATATGAGTTATGTTAATTTTCTAGTTTATAACGAAATCACAAAACTGAAACTACGTGAAAGAAGCCGGCCGATTCCATTACCTCACAAAACGTAATCAAAAAATGTTCTTCGTTGACATTATTTGTTGCTTCGAACAGAGAACAGAACTTGCCGATAGTATGATTTGCGAGCCAATGTGGGTTTGTTCATATCATCGGAAGTTCATCCATTACGGTCGTGACGGCTATGTAGAGGCATATGTCGACTTGTGTCGACGAAGACATGGTATTCGGGGCAAGTGCATTGCCTACGTACAACTGGCGAAGCCACTGCACGCTTTGGAGCCAAAGACTACAAGAAGTACGCGTTATATTTTACTGCCCACTTACTGAACTTCGATGAGTCCAGAAATCGCATGAACTCATCAGATTCCTGCTATACCGTGAACTGTAATGTTTTCACGCTTTGGAACCAGTGGTTCTCTTTTTACATTAATAATGAAAGTGATTTCTCTCGCAGGTAAAATAATAATACTGAATCTACAAATTCAGGGACGTAGGAGAAATGACGGATGGGTGTGGTATATAACGATCAACTGTTTCTCATATTGTTAATAAGTCATCAAATAACGACTCTTGCACGATAGGAACGTATGTCCCTACTGTTTCTCACATCGTTAATAAATGAGCAAATAACGACTCTTGCACAATTGGTACGTATATCCCTGTAGGTCGACATAATACTTCCGTTAGCTGGCGTATTACGAGGTTAAAATGGACAATGTTGCTAAACAAGTCTTGAGAGGGTACTTTTACTCAACATGTGTTACAACAAATTCCTCTGTTAATTTTAATTCTATTAATCGTGCTTTATTCATCCCTTGTACTCAATGAAATCATCCTCGGATGTACCCAAAGATATGTATATTTCTGCTAGACGAAGGGGAAAAATATTGATTTAACGTACTACTTTTTTATTTTATTTTATTTTTATTTATTTATTTATTTTCAAACTGCAACATCCGGTAGAGATTTAGGAGCACTGGTAACGTAAAATCTTGTTGGCAACAAAAACCAGTTCTGATACTAACTTGCTGTCACTTAACATTATGGGTCGAAAATGTGAATAAGAGGTAAATGCAAAAACTTTCTTATTGTCATGTGATTTTTGGGCCTCGACTACGGTTTAGACATAATTTTGCATTTTATCTTTGTTTATTATTTCGTCTCATTCAACGAGAGGAATCATCACAGATTGTGATGGCAGTTGTTCAAATCTGTAATGTTTACTACTTCGGAAAGTGATGAGTAATTTCCTTTATCTCTGATTAACTTAACCACTGTAGGAACTGAAATGCTGCCAAAAGTAAACAATTATCACTTCGATACGTATTTACATTATTTGCCGATATACAATCTGTTTTCCTTCCATTCTTCTTTATGCTGATGAACACCCTTTCAGAATATATTAGCTTCAAAGTTTGGCCGCTCCTTATTTCAGGGACTTCTGCCGCAATGTTACCTGAATACATAGCTGTTAATGGCGAAGATATGATGGGAGCATTTCAGACTCACGGCAGTTTGTCAAATTTTGATCTATTCAATGTGTCGTGCCCTGGTATACCCTTATTATCATGTTTGTTTTCTGAACCCTCTATGTAAACGAAGTCGTATATGTGAACAGTATTAGTGGCAGAATGAAAAATGTATGTGGTCAAGAGACACCCCAACATTAAATGCAAAGCATTGATGGTGCCCCATTGTTCGTAAATACATCTGTGCAATTGAGTGACTTCAGTATATTGTCCATTTCTGTATTTGCTGCTGCTAAGGGTGTGAGTTCAGCATAGTGACGAGTTGGAAAACTGATACAGCTTGTGGTATAGGAGGTAGTACTGCTGCCTCTAGCTCGCGGGGTTTCGGGTTCGATTTCGGCCGGGTAGAAGATTTTCTTCGCTCGGGTGGACGTTTGTGTTATCATTTCATCTCAGTTTCAGCGTCCGGACAATCCATAAGATTATAGTGTGTTAAAAGTTCCTAGTTACCTTTGTTTTAGTAGTCTAGTAAAAGACTATTTTATAAAGAACAAAACGCAAATGCGAAGACGAAAATGAAGTATTAAAACACCTAAATGGGAACACAGTCTAAGGCTTTCCCCAAAATCTGGTTCCACACATTTAAAGCTAATAAGGAGGATACAAGATATTCCGCAATACTGTGAATGTGGCGGTATAACAACACGAGACAGAAATCACGCGAAACAGAAAACGGCATTCTTACAGCTCTTTATCAGTTATCGCCAACTATCAATCACTAATAAGGTAAGTTCCCTTCACCAAAATTATATCTTAATTTTAAAAACAGTAATAATGGTTTTTCAATAAATGTAATCTTACTCCGTAAACCCTAACAATTACATTAAAATTATTCGAAAAAACAGTCATGTTATAGATATTTCTTTTGTTGGACGGTTTCGGTCTTCTATAAAGACATTAGACTGTTTTTCACTTCTTGGTGACAGCAGAAGACTGTGGCGTGGAGCAGGCCGCTCTGGAGGGTGTGTAGAACACTGCTTAGAGGAGGCGTGTGGAATACTGCACTGGCCTCCAGAACGGCCTACACCAACGAGTAAAAGATGTTTTTCTTAAGGTTATGTTCCAAAAATCCCTAAAAAGTGCCTCAAATACTGAGAGATGACTGTGGGGCAGAACCCTATAAGCCAATTAAAAATTTAATAAGGACGGTAATAATGGTATATGACTATTTGATGAAAATCTTCTGTCCAGTATCTCGTTTAGTTTTATTCTATTTGCAAATGGCCTCCCTAACCAAATCAAAAGGTTTTTCTGCGTAGAATACGGTGACCGAAGTGGAAAGTGTTACACCCGTCCCATACTTACCAAGCCGTGTTGAGCATATCACCATGTAACGGAGATATTAAGTGATTAAAGTTTCTTGCCTCTGGAAGGGTTTGGCTGAGGGGAGGGGTCAGACGTCGTAATAATGTTATTCCGAATGGAATACGCTGAACGATGTCCACTGTCAACATTAGTGTGAGGTATGGCCCCCACAGGCACGAGTTCACTCTTGTATTCGTTGTGTCATGGAAGGAAAAAGCCTCCGATTGTCATCCTGAGAAATTTCTTGCCATGTCCGAAACGCATGCCACCTAAGTTGATGTTGGTAGCCTCTGGAGACTGATGTGAGAGTGTGTGTCCTCCTATCGTATCCTAGACATGATCTACGAGACATATCAGTGGACGGGGTAGCCCAGCCAAGAATCCCCGCATTCCTCAAGGTGTTTGTAGTGTGAACTGTACCGTGGGATCTTTTATTATTCTGGTGCAACATGTGATCTAGTACTTGTACCGTCGAGGGTATGACAACAACGTTTATCATTTTTACCACATACTGGAAAGCATCCAGCCTGTCCTCAACAATTATCAAAACCGGCCAGTTGTCACATCGAATAGTTCCCATAACTTGAGTCCAGGAGTTGGTAAGTTATGAGTCTCGATAATCGTTGTTCCCTATGACCTTTCACCAGGTTGTCTAAAGGCACTTTGGCGATCTAATCGCCACAACAGAAGCGTCACTCGTCGCTAAACACCACAGGATACCACAAAGTGTCCCATTCGACTGCGGCTCTACACATCATGCAAATCTCCTTTGCCTGTGACAGGATATCAGCTGTTAATAAAGCATAGCTATCTGGAATCCCGACCAGGCTTCCAGTAATCTGGTCTCGACGGATCGTGGTGGTTCTATGCATGTTATCTCTTTCCGGTTTTCAGCTGTTAGTACCCAATATCCATCGTCATTAAGCCGGAAATGCTATGATGTGCGCTGGTTGTAACAGACAGACATTTCAAATCCAGATACTGTAGTGCTCCCGCATGTCAAATGTTTTTTTTTTTTTTTTTTTTTTTTGCATTCATTGTACTCTCCATGTGCGTTTATTTTGTTTCTTTAACTTTTTTGCAGAATATTTGTCGTTTTTCTCTTTGTGATGTGAGCATCACCCATTTTGTATCAATAAGACATGAGGTCGCAACTGTTACAACAAAGAGCAAGCACTTTTTTTTTATTGGTTCAAGTTGGGATTATAGCCTAGTGAATAGTGTGAAATATTTAATTATTCGCGCACGTGGCATTAATTGATTTTATTTATTTTTCTCTGCTGATCGTTGTTTCCATGCTCCCACAGGAACATAACTTCATGGGGAAAGGACCATTTGCTTCCTAAGGTAGTTTAGGATAAGACTTGTGTGTTCTGAGTGTGAGATTTTGCTATTAATCCAAGATCAATCCCATACGGTGAGTACATATTTCTGGCATTGACTTCCAATCGCTCATATGGCGTTGGCTGCACAGTCACTGCGGATTGATCGATCTTGTAGAATTTCAAGTAGGCGAAACGTGTGATAATGTGAAGGATTTGCTAGGGTGTACTGATGATTTAAATGTATTTTATCACTTTTATTTTTGTCTGTTTGACCTTCACTTGCCTAATCTTCTAATGCCTTGAAGTTACACATTGATTATTCCCGCCAAAGTCATTCAACCCCCCGTAGCCATTTTGTGTTGATCATCGTTAGAAACAGAAGCACCAGCCAGTGTATGGATGGCGTGAGAAGAGAAGTTACGTATGAGAACCATCTTAATCCGAGAAGCAACATAATTTTTCTTCCAATTCCATACATAATAACGTGCAAGTCCACTTAGGTTTGGATGATGATCGCCCTCAATGTATTATATGAGCGTTGTTCTCCACAATAAACTATATCTTTATTCAGAATCAACGTCAGTGTTCACGCTACTAATTCCAGTCACCTGACCACTTCTAATGATGCAGCCCTGAGTATTTTTACCCCTGAAACAATAATGAGTCAGTCGTTAACTAAATCATAAACCCATGTGGTCACTTATCGTGTTAGGCAGTTGTGAAAATGCTTTTATTCAACTACCTGCTTTCATTGTTTGCTTGGCCATTGCGTTATCCGTTCAAATGACTCTGAGCACTATGGGACTTAACTGCTGAGGTCATCAGTCCCCTAGAACTTAGAACGACTTGAACCTAACTAACCTAAGGACGTCAGACATATCCATGCCCGAGGCAGGATTCGAACCTGCGACCGTAGAGGTCGCGTGGTTCTAGACTGTAAGCCGGCCGTTATTCGTTACGCTTGGTTATTCACTTCAATAATTAACTAATTAACTGACTAAAAAAATTTTCGGGGCGTCCCCAATTATTACCTACAACAAGAATTGAACCGAAGAGGATAGCACGAATGTCAGGCACAACAGAAATTTTAATACCCACCGTCAGGCAGTGATTTCACATATTATTCGACGAACATTAAAGTCACATCAGTCATATTCAACGCCTGCAGAAGTAAAAAACGGTAGGATTTCAACTGAATTACAATAAAGCACACTCTCGCCGTACATGTATTTTTCTCAACACTCGTTCAACCTTGGTTGAAGCCTCGCCTTCGTGGAAAGCAGTAGTGGAGTCCCTGTTCTCGAAAACTAGACAATCAGAGTCCACGGAAGCGATCGTTACTTATAAGAACGTGCTCTGCGCCAATGGGAGACGAGATAACGTGATCGACCTCGCACTCAGCCCATGATCTTGACGCGATGCATGTGGTCCAGATGAATTTCATCTACACTCCTGGAAATGGCAAAAAGAACACATTGACACCGGTGTGTCAGACCCACCATACTTGCTCCGGACACTGCGAGAGGGCTGTATAAGCAATGATCACACGCACGGCACAGCGGACATACCAGGAACCGCGGTGTTGGCCGTCGAATGGCGCTAGCTGCGCAGCATTTGTGCACCGCCGCCGTCAGTGTCAGCCAGTTTGCCGTGGCATACGGAGCTCCATCGCAGTCTTTAACACTGGTAGCATGCCGCGACAGCGTGGACGTGAACCGTATGTGCAGTTGACGGACTTTGAGCGAGGGCGTATAGTGGGCATGCGGGAGGCCGGGTGGACGTACCGCCGAATTGCTCAACACGTGGGGCGTGAGGTCTCCATAGTACATCGATGTTGTCGCCAGTGGTCGGCGGAAGGTGAACGTGCCCGTCGACCTGGGACCGGACTGCAGCGACGCACGGATGCACGCCAAGACCGTAGGATCCTACGCAGTGCCATAGGGGACCGCACCGCCACTTCCCAGCAAATTAGGGACACTGTTGCTCCTGGGGTATCGGCGAGGACCATTCGCAACCGTCTCCATGAAGCTGGGCTACGGTCCCGCACACCGTTAGGCCGTCTTCCGCTCACGCCCCAACATCGTGCAGCCCGCCTCCAGTGGTGTCGCGACAGGCGTGAATGGAGGGAAAAATGGAGACGTGTCGTCTTCAGCGATGAGAGTCGCTTCTGCCTTGGTGCCAATGATGGTCGTATGCGTGTTTGGCGCCGTGCAGGTGAGCGCCACAATCAGGACTGCATACGACCGAGGCACACAGGGCCAAAACCCGGCATCATGGTGTGGGGAGCGATCTCCTACACTGGCCGTACACCTCTGGTGATCGTCGAGGGGACACTGAATAGTGCACGGTACATCCAAACCGTCATCGAACCCATCGATCTACCATTCCTAGACCGGCAAGGAAACTTGCTGTTCCAACAGGACAATGCACGTTCGCATGTATCCCGTGCCACCCAACGTGCTCTAGAAGGTGTAAGTCAACTACCCTGGCCAGCAAGATCTCCGGAACTGTCCCCCATTGAGCATGTTTGGGACTGGATGAAGCGTCGTCTCACGCGGTCTGCACGTCCAGCACGAACGCTGGTCCAACTGAGGCGCCAGGTGAAAATGGCATGGCAAGCCGTTCCACAGGACTACATCCAGCATTCTCTACGATCGTCTCCATGGGAGAATAGCAGCCTGCATTGCTGCGAAAGGTGGATATACACTGTGCTAGTGCCGACATTGTGCATGCTCTGTTGCCTGTGTCTATGTGCCTGTGGTTCTGTCATTGTGATCATGTGATGTATCTGACCGCAGGAATGTGTCAATAAAGTTTCCCCTTCCTGGGACAATGAATTCACGGTGTTCTTATTTCAATTTCCAGGAGTGTATATCGCACATCATTTCGTTAGCCAAATACCGCGTTACTTGGCTGAACAGCTGTCTCTCAGTACGCTGAGGTAATAAAAGCCATGGGACAGCGAGAAAAACATATACAGATGGCGGTAGTATCGCATACACAAGTTATAAAAGATCAGTGCATTGGCGTAGGTGTCATTTCTACTTATGTGATTTACGTGGAAAGGTTTCCGCCGTGATCACAGACGCACGACAGTAATAAACACAGTTTGAACGTGGATGGTAGTTGGAAACAGACGCATGGGACGTTCCATTTCGGAAATCGTCAGGGAATTCAATATTCCAAGATCCAGTGTGTCAGGAATGTGCCCAGAAAATCGAATTTCAGGCATTACCTATCAACACGAACAATGCTGCGGCCGACGGCCTTCATTTAACAACTGAGAGCAGCGATGATTGCGTAGAATGGTCAGTAGCAATGGACAAGCAACATTGCGTGAAATAAAAGCAGAAATCAATGTGGGACGTACGACGAACATATCAATTAGCGTGGTCGGCAAAATTTGGCGTTAATGGTTTATGGCAGCAGATGACCGTCACGAGTGCCTTTGCTAACATCACGACATCGCCTGCTGCGCCTTTCCTGGGCTCGTGACCATATCGGTTGGACCCTAGACGACTGGAATACCGTAAGCTGGTCAGATGAGGCCCGATTTCAGTTGGTAAAAGCTGACGGCAGGGTTCGAGCATGAAGCAAAACCCAATCCCACGAAGCCACGAACCCAAGTTCTCAACAAGGCGCTGTGCAAGCTGGTGGTTGCTCCAAAATGGAGTGAGCTTTGTTTAATTGGAACGTACTGGCTCCTCTGGTGAAACCGAACTGATCTTTGACTGGAAATAGGTGTATTCGGCTATCTGGAGACTATTTGCAGCTATTCATGGACTTCATCGAATTTTTATGGATGACAATGCACTAGGAAACTTTCTGGCACATTAAAACTGTGTGCACGACCGAGACTCGAACTCGGGACCTTTGCCTTTCGCGGGCAAGTGCACTACCAACTGAGTTACCCAAGCACGACTCACGCCCCGTCCTCACAGCTTTACTTCTGCCAGGACCTCGTCTCCTACCTTCCACACTTTACAGAATCTCTGCTGCGAACCCTGCAAAACTAGAACTCCTGAAAGAAAGGATATTGCGGAGACATGGCTTAGCCACAGACTGGGGGATGTTTCTAGAATGAAATTTTCACTCTACAGCGGAGTGTGGGCTGATATGAAACTTCCTGGCAGATTAAAGCTGTGTGCCGGACAGAGACTCGCCTTTCGCGGGCAAGTGCTCTACCAACTGGGCTACACAAGCACGACTCAAGCCCCGTCCTGACAGCTTTACTTCTGCCAGTACCTCGTCTCCTCCCTTCAAACTCTACAGAAGCTCTCCTGCGAAACTTGCAGAAATAACACTCCTGAAAGAAAGGATACTGCGGAGACATGGCTTAGCAACAGACTGGGGGATGTTTCCAGAATGAGAAAGAGCTCCAGAAGTAAAGCTGTGAGGATGGGGCGTGAGTCGTGCTTGGGTAGCTCAGATGGTAAAGCACTTGCCCGCGAAAGGCATAGGTCCCGAGTTCGAGTCTCTGTCCGGCATTCAGTTTTAATCTGCCAGGAAGTTTCATATCAGCACACACTCCGCTGCAGAGTAAAAATCTCATTCTGGACAATGCACTATGTCACCGAGCTACAATTGGTTTGAAGAACATTCTGGAGAGTTCAGCGAATGATTTGGCTACTCAGATCGCCCGATACGAATCAAATCGAACATTTATGGAACATAATTGAGAGGCAGCTCTTGTAGAAAATCCTGCACCAGTAACACTTTCGGAATAATGGACGACTGTAGACGCAGCACAGCTCACTATTTCTGCAGGGTACATGTGACGACTTGTTGAGTCAACGCTACGTCGAACTGCTGCACTACGTCGTGCGAAAGGACGTCCGACACAATATTAGAAGGTATCCCAAGACTTTTGTCATCTCATTGTAAATCAACATCACTTTTGAGAGCTGGCAGGTGTCAACATAGCGCCAACTGGTCAGAAAACAATGACAAGGGTACTCACGCGTCCGAGAAGCCCGGGAACAGGTGGTGTCCGAAGGCGGGCAGCACTGCGGGCCGTAGGGAGGCGGCGGCGGCGGCCGCGGCTGCGGCGGCGGCAGAGTGCTCCTGCAGCCCCGGGGGCAGCGCTGGCGACGGGGGGCGGCCAGAACCCCCGGAGGCGGAGCCCGCCCCCGGCGAAGAGGGCGCCGACACGCTGCCACACGAACACCACGTCAGTAAATATGTACGGTGTTCCACACGGTAGCATCTCTGGGCCATTATTGTTTACTATCATTATCAATACGCCAGATAAGCTCCTTCTCGGAGCTAACATGCCACCGGACCACGACAGAATTCCTATTACATTTTTGAAAGTCAGATTGCGTTGCGCTAAAAATATTGTGTGTCAGTTTAAGCACAGACGTGTATAAATTTTTCCAAGGGGACGTTTCATATGGAAATCCCTACGAAAGAATGCCCCTGACTAACATTAACCTATACGTTTCACAAATCACTTACCTCACAAAAATCTTCGTTACTCAAGCTACTGCAATACAGCGAGCGCCACTACTGCCAGCTAAATAAAAGATTCAAACTACTGAAGGCACTAACTACTGATAGGCATAGTTAGCAAATGAAAGATTTTAATAGAGAACAAACAATGTATTTACCTTAATAGTCAAAATATATATGATAGTTCATGACATCCAGTCTTACAAATTACAAAACTCCGCCATCTTTCTCCCCACGTCCACCACTGCTGGCGGCTCACCTCCAACTGCGCAACGCTACGCGCTGTTAGCATCCAGCCGCCCAACACTACAATGGCGAGTATTACAACAATGCCAACCAGCCACAGACTGCACACGGCACAGCCAGTGATTTTCAAACAGAGCGCTACGTGGCGGCGGCGTTACCAATCAGAAAACCTAAACAGCCTACTTACACGTTGAGGGAGCGAAGTCAACCATTATATTCAGTCCTTACAAACAGAGAACATGCTATAAATCAATACAACTAAATTTCGATCTCAGATCCTAACAGCTGATGAATTTACGAATCCGATGACCGATGACTACAATCACGCGCCGGTTGCATGTATGAGAAGCAAGTACACAAACTTTATACCCATATCTCTGCCAGTAATTATGCCTGAAATTTTGATACTATCATTATGTCGCGGAACGGTAGGACTATCAGTGATGTCAGAGTTAAACATGTGATTATCATAAATCACTTTTATTAAAAATCACAATATGGCACTGGCCGTTAGGAATAGCTGTTTCCAATCAAAATTTGTTTGTGGCCCACGCAGTCGTCGGGAGAGACGATTTCTACGCTAGGTAACACATGAAGAGGGTAGCCCTACAGAGCTGAAAAAATCCTCGCCCCCGCCATAAAGACGTAAAATGGATAGGTCAGTGCAGCCTTCCCGCAGTTTGGCAATGTTGACTATATTTTTCGTCACGGCAGCATACTACCAAGGTTAAAAAACGGCCGAGTCCCCTCGGATTTGTTTATCGGTTGTACTTCATTCGTTTATCGTTCGTTAACAGCGGCTTATTCGTCTTCCGTTAACGCAAGTCTGCTGCCAGGAGGTAAATAAGCTGTGTACCTTGATGTCAGACTTGCTGAGTCCAGCCTTGATACTAATTTGGTCGCCTCGCGAGGATATAGCATCGATGGACTGGTCGATGAAAGCTACATACTCGTACAAGCTGTCGCTAGGCTGGTAAGTGCTAGAGTCTACGTCACCGCTTGCAATAACTTTCATGGCCACTTCACAACTCTTATCTTCTCCGTGTGAATTTTTTAGATGCCATCGTGATCGGCTTTAACTGTAAAGTTATTTGTTTATAAAATCCGCTGTCCGAATGTAGGAGTTATGGCAATTTTAAGTGGAGTACTGCAAACTACAAAAATAGTATACAGAATGGGACTTAACATGCCACGCATGTGACAGCTATATAGGGTGATTCAGCTGCCCCTAACTATGGGTTTTAGGCAACCTGCAACGCCTTGAAAAACCACATGCGAGATTTTCACATTCTCTTGCCTGCTGCGCAAAAACCATTAGTCCTACACAAAAAATTAACAGGACCTTTTTTGTAGGTAATTTAATGTAGTTAAATTTTGTATTGGGATAAGTTTTGGATGGAGGTCATAGTTTTAGAGTTATTCATGAAATACGCATTCGAAGGTCAATTTTATGCGTTTTCCCTGACTAATTCAAAACCTACAGCCTCTAGCGAAAACGAATCCCGGCACAAAATTTAACTACATTAAATGTCCTACAAAAAGGTTCGATTCATTTTTTCTGTGGAACTAATACAGGTTAGTTTGTGCACAGTGAGTTACAGAGTGTGAAAAATTTGCTTGTGGTATTTGATGGCGTCCTGGATTACATAAAACCTTTCGGCAAGGGCAGCTGATGGTTGAATGCTTGGTTGATTTGGGAGAGGGAAGCAAACAGCGAGGTCACCGGTCCCATAGGACGAGGGAAGGATGGGGAAGGAAATAGGCCATTCCCGACATTTGCCTGAAGCGATCACATAAAACCTATACAAGGATGGCCGGTAGCTTTTTTTTTTTGTTTTGCCGATATAGTTCGTTGCGTTTGGTCTGGACGGACGTCACAAGACATCCGTTCAAGTTGATCGTTGATACCTTGACTCAGTTTTTTATGATAGGGAGTACGCAGCCTTCTGACCGAACACGCTGAGCTACAGTGCTCAGGTGATAGAGCACTTGCCCGCGAAAGGCAAAGGTCCCGAGTTCTAGTCTCGGTCTGGCACACAGTTTTAATATATGACATGTCAGACATTTTCTTAAGTTTGGACATGTGCTGAATCACAGTGGCATGTGTGTGACTGGAAACGAGTGATTTGTAATGATAAACTACGCTACATCCTCTGACAATCCGATGGAACGGTTTGGCTCCCGCGAATGCGCGGAGACCATTACCTGCCATCTTGTGTAGAGCCGACAGTGAAGAATGGAGGTGGCCGTGTTACAGTTTAGGGGTGTTTTTTGTGGTTAGAATGTGTTCCCCTTATGATGCTTAAGAAAACGCTAAATGCGGAGCTATATGAATGCAATTTACAAAATGGTTCAACCATTTGAAGCAGTATGGGACTTAATATCTGAGGTCATCAGTCGCCTAGACTTGGAATTACTTAAACGTAACTAACCTAAGGACATGACACACATAAATGCCCGAGGTTGGATTCCAACCAGCGACCGTAGCAGCAGCACGGATCCTGATTGAAGAGCCTAGAACCGCTCGTCCACAGCGGCTGGCAATGCATTTTACAGGATTGTGCTCAGTGTACAGTAGAGGAACAGTGCGACTGTTTGTATCAGCTTGACAGTGCACCCTGGCGCAATGGAACTGCTTTTGGAACGAGTTAGAACAACGACTTCTTTCCAGACCCAGATGCCTACATCACTACTTTCTTTGGTTTCGGCTCTTCAAGACTAATGAGTTGCCATTCCTCCACAAACATTCAGAAAGCAACGGTAGTGCCTCCAACAGAATTCAAGCCGCCGTAATGAGGAAGGGTGGACACACCCCATACTAACGTCAACTAACAGATGAACTGTTACGTCTGATCAGATAGTCTATTACTTCCTCCCACATATGTCTCGCGAAATGATCACAACGAGAAAATCCGAGAAATTAGAGACGACAGGGTCGCTTACTGTTGATCATTTTTCGCACGCGCCTTTCGCGAATGGGGTAGGGCACCTGGCCAGGAGAGACGGGGGCATATATTGGTACGAGAAATACCCTTCGCCACACACCATCATGTAGCTTGCAGATTATACAGCGGGTGATTCAAAAAGAAAGGACAAATATTGATATTTTATTACAGATGAACTATAAAAGATAGAAACATTCTGAGTATGTCACTGCATAGCGGAAGGATCAAAATGGCGACTAAACCAAAAGAGAAATAATTTGTGTGTTGGAATTTGCGCGAAGTCTATACTTTGTTCATGTGCAACCTGCATCCCGCCGTCGATTCAGGAAGAAGCATACAAAAGTGTTGCATGATGGTTGCAGATGCAAAGGTAAGAGCAATGGTTGGCCACAAACGTGTGATGAAAATGTGGGGCGTATTCGAGATGTGGTCACGCGAAGTCCTTGGAATTCCACAAGACGGAACTCAGCTTCCTCAAACAACTGTGCGCTGTGCTCCGAAACGACGCCTGCATATGAAGCCTTACAGGTTGCGTTTACTGCAGCAATTACGTCCCAAAGTGCCAAACAGAACTCACGAATTTTCCATTTCACTCCTCCAAGATAGGGCAGAGGACACTTTTTCCAAAGGACTCATCTTTCCGGACGAATCGACGCTTCGTATATCGGGTAAAGTAAAGCGCCCTAGTGTAACAAAATTCTGGTGTCGTCTTCGAACATGAAATAATCTCGCCAAAACTGAATGTGTTTTGCGCCGTTTCTGTTCACAAAGTAAATGGACACCTTTTTGTGGGGGTTATTTTGACGGGAATATCGTACCTGCACAAAAATCGGTTGTTTTCTCAACTTCAAAAAGCTTCCACTGATTTCATTTTTATACATTACAGCGTCCAGCGTGACTTTTACCTTGAAGTGGTACGTTATCTTAATAACACCATCCCACAACTGTGGATAGGAAGGAGGAGGACAAAAATATCTTGTTCACTGCTCTTGATCTCCGAGGTCGCCAGACCTCAGATCTAGCAATTTTTTCTGTGGGGAGTACACGAAAGACAAAGACACCTATGTCAGCTACTTTTCAAGAGGTGAGAAACTGAAGTTTTTAAGCAATCGATTCAATAAGCAGGGACCAGTTGATTCGTCTGTGGAACAGAATGGATTACCGTTTCGATGTTTCTCAAGCAATGTATGGTGCTCGTGCTGAGTGTATGGTACAGAGTCTGTGCGAAAATAAAACTTTGAACTTTGCTCTGTCCAGTGACATGCGTAATATGTTTCTACCTTTCACAGCTTGTCTGTGGTAAACAACTGACATCTGGTCTTTCTTTAGGAACTGGTGCGCTACTTGCCATGTAGTCCATGCAATGGGCTGGAGCGGTATGCGGTTGATTGCAGACTGCCTACGGCGTTACTGTTTTGCGCGCAACGCCGCTTAAACACTTGCGTCCTACGTGTAACACCGTGTACTTTAAACAACCGTGTTTTTTTTCCCCCTTCCTGTGGAGTACTTCTGCCCTCCGCGCTCTACTACAACTACGGCATAAGCCGCCGCGTGACATTTAGCCTTCCGATTCTGCTATCTTTACAAGTGTTGATGTCCGATGAACTGCACTCGTCCCCTGTCACTTTTAACTGGCGGCGTAGCTCGGGCGACTGAAACCTGACCCTTTGTTACGCCTGGCCGCGTTTGATACGGTGGCAGGCCGGAAAAAAGTAAAGGAGAAGATAAACAGAGCGCTGCCGTCCCCGGTGAGCTAACACGCGCTGGCCTTTCAAACTGAGTTACGTGTGTTTCGTCGCTTTTGGCCGCGACCGCGCGGCGTTCAAAGTCCGGAGCTGCGCATATTTGCTCGGTCGCGGGGGCCCCCAGTCTGTGCGTCTGTCGCGACGGCCGCGTCAGAAGCGGCGCCCGCAAACACCGGCGCCCAGCAGACGAACGCCGCCCGCGGCGACAGATTGTGTTTGCAAATAAAGCCGTAACCCGATTGCATGTTTGTCGCTGTGTCCGGCGGAGGCGAGCCACGATCCGGGCGCGATTGATGTCTGCCCGCTTTGATGTGACGGAGCAGCGGTACACCGCAAGTGCCGCGGGTACGCACTCGGGCAGGAGCCTGGATGGGATGACGCCGCCGGTTTTAACAGCAGCTGGCGTCTCTACCTGGCACAGCCTTCTCTCATATACACGGGCTGTCTGTAATATTCGCACATCGCAATTTTTAATACTTTTTTATGTCAATTTTTAACAATGAAATACGTGAAGATAGTAACTGTTCTCGAGTGCCCGCCCTGTTGGAGGAGAGGAGGAGATTAGTGTTTAACGTCCCGCCGACAACGAGGTCATTAGAGACGGAGTGCAAGCTCGGGTGAGGGAAGGATGATGAAGGAAATCGGCCGTGCCCATTCAAAGAAACCATCCAAGCATTTGCCTGAAGCGATTTAGGGAAATCACGGAAAACCTAAATCAGGATGGCCGGAGACGGGATTGATCCGTCGTCCTCCCGAATGCGAGTCCAGTGTCCCGCCCGGTTGGTCGTGCGGTCTAACGTACGGCTTTCCGGGCGGGAAGGAGCGCCTGGTCCCCAGCACGAATCCGCCCGATGGATTTGTGTCGAGGTCTGGTAAACCGACCATTCTGTGGATGGTTTTTAGGCGGTTTTCCATCTGCCTCGGCGAATGGTGCGGGTTCCCCTTATTCCGCCTCAGCTACACTATGTC
Organism: Schistocerca gregaria; assembly: GCF_023897955.1. NCBI lineage: Eukaryota > Metazoa > Arthropoda > Insecta > Orthoptera > Acrididae > Schistocerca > Schistocerca gregaria. The sequence continues at coordinate 234,871,828 of NC_064921.1, forward strand.
GGCGATTGCTGCGCAAACAAGTTCTCCACGTACGCATACACCACCATTACTCTACCACGAAAACATAGATGTGACACTTTTCTGGTGTGAGACGTTCCCTGGGTGGTCCACCGGGGGCCGAACTGCACAATAACCCTGGGTTCGGTGTGGGGCGGCGGATGTGTGAAGTGGACTGCGGTAGTCGTCGTGGGGTTGTGGACCACTGCGGCTGCGGCGAGGACGGAGCCTCTCCGTCGTTTCTAAAAAATGGTTCTAATGGCTCTGGGCACTATGGGAGTTAACATCTAAGGCCATCTGTGCGGTTCTAGGCGCTTCAGTCTGGAACCGCGCGACCGCCACGGTTGCAGGTTCGAATCCTGTCTCGGACATGGATGTGTGTGATGTCCTTAGGTTAGTTAGGTTTAAGTAGTTCTAAGTTCTAGGGGACTGCTGACCTCAGATGTTAAGATCCACAGTGCTCTGAACCATTTGAACCATCTAAAGTCATCAGTCCCGTAGAACTTAGAACTACTTAAACCTAACTAACCTAAGGACATCACACACATCCAGGCCCGAGGCAGGATTCGAACCTGTGACCGTAGCGGTCGCGCGGTTCCAGACTGAAGCGCCGAAAACCGCCCCGCCACAACGGCCGGTTCCGTCGTTTCTAGGTCCCCGGTTAACATACAATACAATACAATACAGTACAACTGTTTTCGAAAGATGAGATACCGTTGATGACCGTGCAGCTTCTCTAGAATAAATGATAATTAACTGAAACCCTCAGCTGCCGACATGTGTTGTTGATATACCTCGATTGGGACAGCTGAAAATGTGTGCCCCGACCGGGACTCGAACCCGGGATCTCCTGTTTACTTGGCATACACTCTATCCATCTGAGCCATCGAAGACACAGATTAATAGCGCGACTGCAGGGACTGCAGAGACCCCTTGCACGCTTCCCTGAGACCAACACTCCCAACGGTCCACAATCTACATACGTAATGCTCGCAATAGATATTTGCCGATCCAGTCATTACTCGCGCCAACTAAGGTGACGATTCCAATAAGAGTTCGGTCAAGTATGTAGACTGCGGACAGTTGGGTATGTGTGTCTCACGGGAAGCGTGCAGGGGTAAGTCCCTGCAGTCGCGCTATTCGTCTATGTCCTCGGTGGCTCAGATGGATGCCAGCAAGGTAGCTCAGCATGTTCGGTCAGAGGGTTCCGTCTTCTCTGCAATAAAGAAACAGAGTCAAGGAATCAACGATTAACTTTAACGGATGTCTTGTGACGTCCACCCAGACCAAACGTAACGAACTATATCGAACAAAAAGATGGATAGAGCGACTGCCATGTAAGCAGGAGATCCAGGGTTCGAGTCCAGGTCGAGGCACACATTTTCAGCTGTCCAAATCGAGGTATATCAACAACCCCTGTCAGCAGCTGAGGGTTTCAATTAATTATCATTTACAACGAAATACTTTCCATGTGATATCTCTGTCACTGTATTACCATATCGATTACGTCCCATGTAATAGCATGGATAGCCGCAGAAATTTATAGGGGTTGGAGGAGGAAGGCAAAACTCCGAAATTACTGTTTTTGACAAAAATTGATTGGTCAGTTTCTAGACATCTGAGCCGCGCGGTATTAGCCGAGCTGTCAAGGTGCTGCAGCCTTGGACTGTGCGGCTGGTCCCGGCGGAGGTTCGAGTCCTCCCTCGGGCATGGGTGTGTGTTTGTCCTTAGGATCATTTAAGTTAAGTAATGTGTAAGCTTAGGGACTGATGACCTTAGCGGTTGAGTCCCATAAGATTTCACACACATTTGAACATTTTTCTAGACATCTGATATCAGAAGAACTATATCTTGAAACGTGACAGAACCTTGTGTCTAACAGAGTTGTTTGTTATCCATGTTGTCTGAGAATTCTGTAACGAATGAAGACACCGTATTCCACGCTCAAGCGAGGGGGTGAGGGGAAGTGTATCCTCTTTCCCGAGGTTGTGCGGAGACACACTTCTCACAGGGGAAACTGCCCACCGCACTCCCCGCAGATTTAGTAGTAAGATGGTCCAGTAGATAATCCGTCAAAAACTGAACACAGGTCAAGAACGAAACCAGGAACAAGGTTACTGAACTGTGAAAAAAGAAGCAAAATAGTGAGTGGTCAAAACTCAAAATGTGTAATGTCGAGCTGATTTGAATAGCTACTGCGTCGTTGTTGGACAATGGGAGACAGTGTTCAAATCTCCGTCGCGCCCCTTTTCCTTCCCACAAAATTATCAACTGTCCGTCCACTCACTGACGGATCTGTTTGCTGTATTCGTTTGCAACAGCGAGGTACAACGAAGGGACCTCCAGACGGACGTACAACCTATTTGTTCTACACAAGTACCACATGTTATGACTCTTGCGTTCCGTTTTGGAAGTTTTGAGTGTCCAATTCCTTTCTTCTAACATAGTTAACACCCTTTTATTTCTTGTTTTCATTTCTGTGATAGGCCTATGCAACATTTCGTTTGCTCTCACTATTCATCACAAGCCGGCCGATGTCGCCTAGTGGTTCTAGGCGCTACATTCTGCAACCGCGCTGCTGCTACAGTCGCAGGTTCGAATCGTGCCTCTGGCATGGATGTGTGCGATGTCCTTGTGTTAATTAAATTTAAGTAGTTCTAAGTCTAGGGGACTGATGGCCTCAGATGTTAAGTCCCATAGCGCTTCGGACGATTTCAAACATTTATTCATCACATTTACTTGCGACGGTAATATATTCTCATCACATGACTCTGATTCCATAACGAGTGTACAGTACGACAGCAATTGCAAAGGCTACAGAAGGGGAACACACGTCAATTAACGGACGGAAAGTTCATAAGTTTGTGAAAAAAATGGGGCACGAGTGAGATTTGAACACAGATCCCCCGCTCTGTAGCCCACACAACGACGACGCCATAATCCTTGCAAATGCCTTCGATGTTGCACATATTGGACCGTTCACTGTTTGTATTTTTCAGTACACCCTCCTCCTGGTTTCCTGCTTTATCTGTGGTCAGTTTTTGAGTGGGCTATTTTACCACTAAATTTAGGGGAGGGGAGGGGGTGCGAGGGGGAGGCTCCCTTGTGAGGAATAGGCATTTCTACGGAGCCTGGGGCTCACGGTAAGATAAGTAGCTTTTCTCGGATAGCATACAGTAGGTTAGAGAGATGAATACGTGTTGGCTTATTGCTGATCATTCGTCTGTGCAACATTCCGTAGAACTGTTTCTAGCTATTTTCGAGCAGCACATTAGTTTTGTAAAAGAAAGTAGCCCAGTGTCAGTGTGACTTATCATCGACTGACCATTCCCTTTAAGTAATTTTGCGTGTTACGTAATATTTGAACAGCACTGTAATTATTGTGCTACATAAATGATGACATCACTCTACATAAAATGAACGTCGGTAGTTGTCCTACTGCATATTACTATTCTACTAATACAGTGAAAGAAGTCAAGGTACCACAACTGATAGGACAGTAACTGGAACTGCTTGTTCACACAGTGTCGTTGTTCTTGGATTGTTATTTTCTTTCCATGCTCTGTCCAGTGGCATTATCCCCCTACGCTACCGTCACTGAACGCAAACAGAAGAATATGTCAGAAATTTCCCACTTAGCAAATCATTTTCTAGTGTCCACAGCTCCACTCACTATTTGCAGATGACAGAATGACAATCTGCACATGGCAGCAGTGAACTACAAATAAAAACTGACAACCGATGTATAAACACATAGCAACAGGAATAACAAGATGCAAAACAAAAACGCTACAGAACTTATGCACCGACCTAATATGTACGCGTATGACGGCGGCACCCACCTGGGACTGTAGGACGCGGGCAGCGAGTTGGCCTCTGTACCCGCCGCCGCCCCCGCCGCTGACGCCTCCGCCAGCAGGGGAGGCAGCGGGGGCGGCGCCTCCGTCTGCTGCGCCGGCGCGGGGGCGGAAGCGGACGCGGAGCCGGGAGCGCCCGGCGCGCCGACGTCGGCGTCTCCAGCGTCGCTGCAGCTCAGCGGCGACCGGCTCGTCTCCGCGTGCACCACTGGCGCAGACGTCGATGCAGCCTCCATGTCCTCTACAGGGCTCGCTCCCTCACGAGACTCCACCTGCGCCCAACCAGCATCCGACTCTTACGCCGGAGTCCGCCATTGTAAGGCTATGTAAGTAACGAGGAGAAGGCCACTGACACGGCTAACTGAGTCGGCTATTGAGCAGGTCATTCGTGTACAACCAAACGGGAAAAAAACTCGTTTTTGAGAAAACCACACTAAAGTTCGTAAAGCACAGTCAACTCAAAATTGACAAGATCGGTAGATAATCAAAAACTGAACACTTTTCTTCATGCTACTCTAACGGAAAAACAAATCGCAACACCAAAAACTAATTAATGTAGAGTGATGAAATTTCCGGAATACATTTGTCTAGTTAACATATTTAAGTGATTAACATTGTCAGATAGTAGGTTAATGTCAGCGCGAAATAAGTCATTGCAAATGTGAAATGCTGGTGCATAATAATTGGTATAACCACCAGAATATTGAAAGCAAGTATGCAAACGTGGATGCACTGCGTTGCACAGGTGCTGGATGCCAGTTTGTGGGATGCAGTTCCACGCCTGTTGCACAAGGTCGATCAATATAGGGAAGGTTAATGCTGTTCGTGGATGACGCTGGAGTTGTCGTCCAATGATGTCCAATACCTGCTCGTCTGGAGACAGATCTGATAATCGAGCAGGCCAACGCAACATGTCAAAAAATGGCTCAAATGGCTCTGAGCACTATGAGACTTAACTTCTGAGGTCATCAGTCCCCTAGAACTTAGAACTACTTAAACCTAACTAACCTAAGGACATCACACACATCCATGCCCGAGGCAGCATTCGAACCTGCGATCGTAGCAGCAGCGCGACTCCGGAATGAAGCGCCTAGAACCGCTCGGGCACACTGGCCGGCAAAAGATAACTAAACTAGTTATAAGGCAAAAAAAAAAAAAACTAAATAAAACGTGCTGCCCTTCTTTGAACTTTTTGGAAGTACTCCGTCAGTCCTGTCTGGTAAGGATCCCACACCGCGCAGCAGTATTCTAACACAGGACGAACGAGTGTAGTGTAAGCTGTCTCTTTAGTGGACTTGTTGCATCTTCTAAGTGTCCTGCCAATGAAACGCAACCTTTGGCTCGCCTTCCCGACAATATTATCTATGTGGTCCTTCCAACTGAAGTTGTTCGTAATTTTAACACTCAGGTACTTAGTTGAATTGACAACCTTGAGAATTGTACTATTTATCGAGTAATCGAATTCCAACGGATTTCTTTTGGAACTCATGTGGATCATCTCACACTTTTCGTTATTTAGCGTCAACTGCCACCTGACACACCATACAGCAATCTTTTCTAAATCGCTTTGCAACTGATACTGTTCTTCCGATGACCTTACTAGACGGTAAATTACAGCATCATCTGCGACCAATCTAAGAGAACTGCTCAGATTGTCACCCAGGTCATTTATATAGATCAGGAACAGCAGAGGTCCCAGGACGCTTCCCTGGGGAACACCTGATATCACTTCAGTTTTACTCGATGATTTGCCGTCTATTACTACGAACTGCGACCTTCCTGACAGGAAATCACGAATCCAGTCGCACAACTGAGACGATACCCCATAGGGTCGCAGCTTGATTAGAAGTCGCTTGTGAGGAACGGTGTCAAAAGCTTTACGGAAATCTAGGAATTCGGAATCAACTTGAGATCCCCTGTCGATAGCGGCCATTACTTCGTGCGAATAAAGAGCTAGCTGCGTTGCACAAGAGCGATGTTTCCTGGAGCCATGCTGATTACGTGTCAATAGATCGTTCCCTTCGAGGTGATTCATAATGTTTGAATACAGTATATGCTCCAAAACCCTACTGCAAACCGACGTCAATGATATAGCTCTGTAGTTAAATGGATTACTCCTACTACCCTTCTTAAACACTGGTGCGACCTGCGCAATTTTCCAATCTGTAGGTACAGATCTATCGGTGAGCGAGCGGTTGTATATGAGTGCTAAGTAGGGAGCTATAGTATCAGCGTAATCTGAAAGGAACCTAATCGGTACACAATCTGGACCTGAAGACTTGCCCGTATCAAGCGATCTGAGTTGCTTCGCAACCCCTAAGGTATCTACTTCTAAGAAACTCATGCTAGCAGATGTTCGTGTTTCAAATTCTGGAATATTCCATTCGTCTTCCCTGGTGAAGGAATTTCGGAAAACTGCGTTCAATAACTCCGCTTTAGCGGCACAGTCGTCGGTAACAGTACAATCGGCACTGCGCAGCGAAGGTATTGACTGCGTCTTGCCGCTTGTGTACTTTACATACGACCAGAATTTCTTCGGATTTTCTACCAAATTTCGAGACAATGTTTCGTTGTGGAAACTATTAAAGGCATCTCGCATCGAAGTCCGTGCCAAATTTCGCGCGTCTGTAAATTTTAGCCCATCTTCGGGATTTCGCGTTCTTCTGAACTTCGAATGCTTTTACCGTTGCCTCTGCAACAGCGTTCGGACCTTTTTTGTGTACCACGGGGGATCCGTTCCATCTCTTACCAATTTATGAGGTATGAATCTCTCAATTGCTGTTGCTACTATATCTTTGAATTTGAGCCACATCTCGTCTACATTTGCATAGTCAGTTCGGAAGGAATGGAAATTGTCCTTAAGGAAGGCTTCTAGTGACACTTTATCCGCTTTTTTTAAATAAAATTATTTTGCGTTTGTTTCTGATGGATTTGGAAGAAACTGTATTGAACCTAGCTACAACGACCTTGTGATCACTAATCCCTGTATCAGTCATGATGCTCTCTATCAGCTCTGGATTGTTTGTGGCTAAGAGGACAAGTGTGTTTTCGCAAACTTTTACAATTCGCGTGGGTTCATGGACTAACTGCTCGAAATAATTTTAGGAGAAAGCATTTAGGACAATCTCTGAAGACGTTTTCTGCCTACCACCGGTTTTGAACAAGTATTTTTGCCAACATACCGAGGGTAGGTTGAAGTCCCCACCAACTATAACCGTATGAGTGGGGTATTTATTTGTTACGAGACTCAAACTTTCTCTTAACTGTTCCGCAACTGTATCATCGGAGTGATAAAGAGCTAGTTGTGTTTCACAGGAACGATGTTTTATGAACCCATGTTGACTGTGTGTCAATAGATAGTTTTCTTCGAGATAATTCATAATGTTCGAACAGAATATATGTTCCAAAATCCTGCTGCATATCGACGTTAACGATATGGACCTGTAATTAAGTGGATTACTCCTACTACCTTTCTTGAATATTGGTGTGACCTGTGCAACTTTCAGGTTTTGGGTACGGATCTTTCGTCGAACGAACGGTGGTATATGATTGTTAAGTATGCAGCTAATGCATCAGCATACTCCAAAAGGAACCTAATTGGCACACAGTCTGGACAAGAAGACTTGCTTTTATTTAGTGATTTAAGTTGCTTCACTACACTTCTACCTATTGGGACAACGTTGTTACGGAAATTGTTGAACTTAAACTAGCAACTGATCCCATAAATAGAGAAGCAGGGTTTTGCATAAATTATTCTTAGAATCCCTTTCTGTATTTGCTCAAGTAACAGATGGACGCAGTTAATGCTACTGGCTCACCAGCTGGTGATGAATATTCGCTATCGATAACTTCTGCAGGTTTTTGCATAAATTATTCTTGCTCAAGTAACAGATGGAGGCAGTTAATGCTACTGGGTCACCAGCTGGTGATGAATATTCGCTACCGATAACTTATGTGGTTCTTGCTCGGCCAGTTCAGGTTTTGAAATTATACTACTGGAAACAGAAAGAAGAACATCTTGTCACAAGTGACTAAGGCATGCCATACTTGCATGGGACACAACGAGGGGGCACTTAATGCGATGATCAAACACGCAGCGATGCCGACTATCCAGGAACAGCGTTACCACCCGAAAATGTTGTAAGCTTCTGAGCAGATGCTCAGCTCCAGAGGCAGTAGTAGCCAGTTTCCGTCTCTGTCTGCAACATTAACAGCATGCCGCGACAACATTGGCGTGAACTGTTTCTGTAACTGTCGGAGATTGAACGAGGGTGTGTAGTGGGTCTGCGGGAAGCTTGATGGTCATACAGCAGAACTGTGTTACGCGTGGAGCTAGAGATCTCCACGGCGCAGCGATGTTTCCACCAACGGTCAGAAGAAGGCGCACATACCCTGCGTCCGGACAGAGGCAACGCACAAATGCACCCCGAGAGTGTCGCATCTTACGAAGTGCCGTACTGGACCGCACCAAGACTTCACAACAAAATAGTGACACTGTTGCTATGAGAGCATCAGCGAGGACTATTTGCAACTGTTTCTGTGCAGAAGGGCTGCCATTCTGCGTGCCTTTAGAGCGTCTTTCGCTCACGCCCAACATCTTGCAGCCCGCCTCTAGTGATGTCGCGATAGGCGCTTACGAAAGGAAGATAGAGGACTACTTATATTCAGTGATGAGTCGCCTCTGCTTTGGTGCCAATGTTGGTCGTAAGCGTATGTGGCGTCTTGCAGGTGAGAGTGTACACGATAGATGCACACAGGGCCGACACCTGGCTTCATACTCTGAGGAGCGATGTGTCATAACGGATGTTAGTCTCTGGTGATTGAAGAGGCAAAACTGAACAGTGCACGATACATCCAAAACACCATTCATCCCGCCCTGCTACCATTCCTGTGCGGTCTGCTTTTCCAACATGACAACGCACTTCCACATGTATCCTGTGACACCCGGCCTGCTCTCCAAGGCGTACGTCAACTGCCATCGCCAGCACGATCCCCAGTTCTGTCTCCCACTGGTCATTTTTGAGACAGAATGAAAGGTTGTAAGTGGGCTGCTTCTGTGTTGGCAGCGCTGTGTAGCGCTTTGTATTGGATCTCTAACTGCACTTTCTTTGTAAGAGACTCTGTGGCTGGTTGCACTCGTTGTTGGAAGTTAGTCGCCATGCAGTGATGGAAGTACTGTTGGGCAGTTGGAGGTGAACCGCCAGCAGTGATGGATGTTACATGTAAGAAGTTAGCATTGATGGGAGGTAGAGGTCTGAAGTGTTAGCGTAGGCTAACGACCTGGAAGTATCCGACTTGGAGATTGAAAATTATTCATGATTATATGTCTTGGTACTGGATGTCGATGACGATTTAGATTCGTGTCTGAACTGGATGTCACATTATTAAGGCAAACAATATATTATTTGGTTTGCAACAAAATCTTTCCTTTGCTAACCACATGCCTTTTAGTAGTTAGTGGTTTTATTGGTTAGAATCTTTTATTTAGCAGGCAGTATTGACGCTCGCTGTATTGCAGTTGTTAGCGTAATGAAGATTTTTTTGAGATAAGTGGTTAATGAAATGTATAGGTTACTGTCAGGACTGCTTCTTATTCAGAGCCATTCTTTTGTACTGATTATTTGAAGTCAGGTTGTAATTTATTTATTTATTTATTTATTTATTTATTTGAGCAGTCAGATTGCGTTGCGGCAGAATATTGTGGATTAGTGTTGACATGATAAAAAAAAAAAGTAAAGAGAAATTAGGTTCACTTGCATTCAATTTCACTCAGCAGTTTAAGTAAAATATTTTAATAAAGAAATTTCAAAGTCAACACGCGCACTATGCGAGACCGCCAAGAAATCTGGCCCACTTGAGGCGGAAACTGTATGGCAGCCATTCCGCAAGACTACATGCGTCACCTCTACGACCGTCTCTGCCTGCCTGCATTGCTGCAAAAGGAGGCTACATTTGGTACCAGCGCTGACATTTCGCACGCCCTGTCGACAGTACTCAGATGTGTATGGCTCTGTCGGTGTGATCCATCGCTTTTCTTCTTCTTCTTTTTTCTTCTTCGAGTCATGCAGCCCGCCACCAATTCCTCTCCTGTGCAAACCTCTTCATCTCAGAGTACCACTTGCGAACTACATACGCAATTAGTTGCTGGATGTATTCTAGTTTCTGTCTTCCTCTATGGTTTTCGTCCTGTACAGCTCCCTGTAGTACTACGTCAGTCATTCCCTGGTGTCTTAACAGATGCCCTATCATCCTGTACCTTCTCCTTGTCCGTGTTTTCCACATATTCCTTTCCTCTCAGATTCTGCGCAGAACTACCTCATTCCTTACGTTATCAGCCCACCCAATTTTCAACATTCATCTGTAGCACCACATCTCAAATGCTTCGACTCTCTTCTGTTCAGTTTTTAACACAGTTCATGTTTCTTTACAGCACAATGCTGTCCTCCAAACGTACATTCTCAGAAATTGCTTCCTCAAATTAAGGCCTATGTTTGATACTAGTAGACTACTCTTGATCAGGAATGACCTTTTTACCAGTGCTAGTCTGTTTTTGATGTCCTCCTTGCTTCGTCCGTCATTTGTTGTATGTGTGTGTGTGTGTGTGTGAAATCCTAGGGGATTTACTGCTAAGGTCATCAGTCTCTAAGCTTACACACTACCTAACCTAAATCATCCTAAGGACAAACACACACACCCATGTCCGAGGGAGGATTCGAAACTCCGCCGTGACCAGCCAGACAGTCCATGACTGCAGCGTCATTTGTTATTTTGCTGCCTAGGTAGCAGAATTCCTTAACTTCATCGACTTCGTGACCATCAATCCTGACGTTAAGTTTTTCGCTGTTCTCATTTCTGCTCCTTTTCATTACTTCCGTCTCACTTCGATTTACTCTCAATCCATATTCTGTATTCATTACGCTGTTCATACCATTCAGCAGATCATGTAATTCTTCTTCAGTTTCACTCGCTTTGTTCTACACATCCTCAAGTTTGTCAATAAAATTTCCCTCTGCCGTGTCGACCAAATCGCGGTGTTTTTTTTTGTTTTCATTTTTCAGTAGAGTAAAAAAAATGGCTCTGAGCACTATGGGACTCAACTGCTGTGGTCATTAGTCCCCTAGAACTTAGAACTACTTAAACCTAACCAATCTAAGGACATCACACACATCCATGCCCGAGGCAGGATTCGAACCTGCGACCGTAGCAGTCGCACGGTTCCGGACTGCGCGCCTAGAACCGCGAGACCACCGCGGCCGGCCATTAGAGGAAATGCACAGAATTCTGTCGTTGCATATGTGCCTTGAAAATGTGGGGGTGTTCATCTATCGAAACATCAGCAGTTGTCGAAAACGTCACCTGCCTGTATTCCCGTAAGTTGTCTGCGCAAGATAAAGCAAGACTACACTTCCCCCTTGATGTCCTAAGTACGTCGTTCCAGTGAGCACATTCTCCAATTCTGTCACTCACTCAAAAACCTAACAATGGGGTTGCCAGGAGACTGGCATGCCACCACTCACTAGCCACTACTGCCGACCGGGGTGGCCGAGCGGTTCTAGGCGCTACAGTCTGGAACCGAGCGACCGCTACGGTCGCAGGTTCGAATCCTGCCTCGGATACGGACGTGTGTGACATCCTTAGGTTAGTTAGGTTTAAGTAGTTCTAAGTTCTAGAGCACTGATGATCTCAGAAGTTAAGTCCCATAGTTCTCAGAGCCATTTTTGAACTAGCCACTACTGTTGATGGACTTAGGCTAAGATCAGCATGGAATGACGCATCCGTATCAGTCGTCCAAGTACTGTTCGATTCTGTGCTCAAGCGGCTTAGAACCGCTGTTGCTGCCTGAATTGGCAGCCCTGCGCACAGAATTTCACCCCCTATATAGCCCTAAATTACCTACTGATTTAATCATGTACTCTGCTACTATAACGTACATGGGTGATAAGTAACATTTCATCATGCCTGATGTTGCAATTTTAATGGCCGACAGTATAGCCGTAGAAGAAATCCCCGGAGAACTGGTGCAACTAAAATACTGAAGTTCATCCGACCGAGGAAAGAACAGTCTAGTCACTGCGTTCGGCGCTACTGAGCTTCAGTACTGCCAGCACAGAGAATAACGGCTAATCTCGTCTTTCCCGGAGAGTCCGCGGGCGAAAGTAATGGATACGTCCCGCGAGCTAATGAACGACGCGGGCGCCGCTGATATTCGAGTCCCGGCGTCGCGAGTACATAAAGCGGGCGTGAGTTACGGCGGCGGTAAATGGCGTGTAAGCAGCCACTTAGCCGAGTACGCGCTCTTGGCCGACAGGGACGCCTCCGCAGAATTAATCCGCGCGCGGCGCTGCGGTCGCTCCCGGGGTTAATCACGTGAAGTGCGAGCAGTCTGAAATATGGCGCCGCAGCAAGTTTTGCGCGAGAATTATCGTCTTCGAATCTTGGAATAATTTAGGGCGCTAATTAAAATGAATGCGCCACAGCCGCAGCTGCTAACATCTTAGCAGATGAGGACAAGGAGTTGCTGTTACACGCGGCAACAGCCGTCTCCTGCGGCCGGGGGAGATCTTAATTCTGGCGCACTAATAGTAATTAACTACGCGACGGACTGCCCCGTCTTCCACCCACGCTGGTGGGCCACAACATTAAGACCACTGCCCACCGCGACACTGAATACTGTAACTTGGCGTTACGGGCACGTGGCACGGTGATGAAAGTGCATGATTCGTTCAATAATCAATGCCCTGGTTTTATTTACTGTTCTTAATACGAGGCCCATTTTTAAACCAAGTGCCACTCTCAAATAAAAATGAAACAACTAGACTTTTCTTAGCAGTTTTACAAGCCCTTTCAATAAGCAGGTTGGCTTTATTCGGGATTTCAATACACCATATTATTCCCCACTCCTCTGGCTACAAAACTATATTTTTCAATATTGTCTCCGTTCAACGGGACAGCTTTACGCGACGTTACTGAGCGCGGAGTGCATCCTACACTGCGTCAAAGAGATGGAAGTCGAAAGATATAAGGTGGATGAGGAATGAAGTTTTGTGAGCTCTTCTCGGGCGTGCAGACTTGTGTGAGGTCTTGCATTGTCGTGGAGATGAAGAAGTTCGTTTGAATTCTTATGGCCACGAACACACTGTATTCTTTTTTTTTTTTTAATTTCCTGAGTGTAGCACAGTATACGGGTCGACAACCAGAAGTGATCGTCGCAAGGGCCAGAGGTGGACCAACGCGTTATTGATTCCCTCAGTTTGTGAAGCTTTCTCTTGAATAAATCGTCGATTTTTTCTGAAATTACGATCATTTCTTTGTCTGTGTCTCTGCATCAGTGTATGTACTTGCGTCCCATTCGGAAAATTCCTTCGTGGTACATTATTTAATTTGCGTTACTGTGTATATAAATTAGGCTTCATTGGTTGTCCTGGGAGGGAGATGGGGGAGAGTTGGGTAGGTAGGGGAGGTGGAGAAAGGAGGAGGAATTTCGTCGTCAGGAACGTAAGTTATTGGGATCTATCTACACCTTCGACATATGCATCAGGCGGCATGGGAAATCGCCCTGAAACATCTTCTACATGTTTTGTCAGTAGAACGCAGTCTTCTGTTCTTCTTCCCCGTAACATTTTCTGTGTGACAGTTTCAATTTAAGTTGTTCGTAATTGCAATCCTTAGGGTTTATTTGAACTGGCAGCGTAAATTTGTGTGTTTCATGGTCCAAGCTAAATTTAACGGATTCCTTTTGGCACTCACGTGGATAATTTCATACTTTTTATTTTTTAGTGTCAACTGCCCCTTCAGACCGTCGAAATATCTTGTGTAAATCATTTTGAAATTCGTTTTGATTTTCTGATAACTTTATTAGAAGGAACAGGACAACATCATCTGCATACTAAGAGTGCGCCTCAGATTGTCTGCTAAACCGTATATGTAGATGAGGAACAGCAGAGGGCCTTGAATACTAACTTCGGGAAGGACAGACATCATTAGAGTGTTGAAAAATATCCGCTACCAGTTCCGATAAAAGGTTATTTATTTGTCACACAACCGGTTTCGGGATTGCGCCCATCCTCAAGTGTTTATACATTCATGTACATGTTTATACTGTTGGAGATCACTGTATAAATACAAAAAAATTATTTGCTGGTGACTACACAGATACAAGTGGGACAATTGTAAGTCGTAAAGCAGCATTTGACGAAAATATATCTGTACTTACATAAAGATGAAGCACCATTATTACAGTTATGCTGTGGTGATAGTTTTGCCACTTAGTTACACACTTATTGGCATTTCCACATCCATATTTCAGTTTTACCAAGTATAACTTCATATTTCACTATTTTGATGTGCACTCGTGAAATACACTATGTTTATATAAGAGTACAAACATGTGGGCTGCGGTCAAAGAACTTAAATGTAGCATATGTAAAGATATTACTCTTACAGATACTTGTAGGTTATGGTCGAAGAACTTAGCCACAGCAAGTGCAACGGTATTGCATATATAGAAATTTAAAAAGCTGCGACGTTTCTTGATACACATTATGAAATTTTTTAGATTCACTTTTTTGTCGGAGAACTTAGATCTATATGGTGCTTCATCTCTATGTAAGTACAGATATATTTTCGTCAAATGCTGCCTTACGACTTAGAATTGTCCCACTTGTATCTGTGTAGTCACCAGCAAATAATTTTTTTTGTATTTATACACTGATCTCCAACAATATAAACATGTACATGAATGTATGAACACCTGAGGATGGGCGCAAGCTCCAAACCGGTCGTGTGACAAATAAATAACCTTTTATTGTGTCTGGTAGCGGATATTTTTCAACACCCTGTAAAGGAACAGTCACAGAATTCGACAGCGTCCACTGTGGATAAAAGTCACAGACATCATTTCTCTTTTACTCAATGACTTTCCGTCAGTTACTAGAAACTGTGACGTTTCTCACAGGAAATCACGATTGCAGTAGTACAACTGTAACGATACGCCACTGGCACGCACTTTCATTTGAATGCGAGTGTGACGAACAGTTTCAAAAACCTTCTGGAAATCTACAAATATGGAATCCGTTTGAGATCCCTTGTCGAAAGCTGTCATAACTTCGTACGAAAAAAGAGGCACTTGTGATTCAGGTTTCAGGAGAGTTGCTACCAACCTACTCCAAGCTAGAGGAAAGTACATCGTCACAAAGGAAAGGGTGTTGCACTCCAGGATGCAAGATCACCTCGCTTCTAAACTGATACTGTTATTACTCAGCTTCGCCGCGAGTCCGTAGAGGGTGGTATATGTGATGTACAGTAATACTGGTCAGCATTTCCACCCGGAATTTGCGAGTGTAAGTCGGACCTTCCCTGATCCGCCTTGGTGTCATCGGATTTACTGTTACCTGTGCACGGTGCAGCTCTCGTAAATGTCGTCCCGTGCAGATTCTTCATTGGCGCATTGGACGTCTCTGTCGGTGGAAGCTAATTATCTGAAATTGCTGTCGATCAACTTTGGGGTACCTATTTACTCGAAATTAACATTCAGAATGCCGTAATATCACTTTTATTCCTATTGGATCAATAATGAAACACTCATGTCACAAACTACTCGTAACCGAGAGCATGGCTTCCACCGAACAAGACAGGAAGAGCTCTTAACGCCGACCGCCGACTTTGGCGTGCAGTCCGTATCTCTTACTAGTTTCGTCACAGTTCGTGGATCTCCGATCAAGTTCGTACTTACTAAGATATGCATTTGTTAATGAGCGGGTGTGAATTTTAACGAGGCAAAATTGTGATAAATAGCTTTAAACATCCAGAGGCTCCTCCTAGTATTCATGTTGTCATAAATGACTAATTATTAAACATAAACAAACAAAATCGGTGACTTTGGCGCCAAGATGGCGGTACTTCCCGTCATGTATATTTCGCAGGCTGACGCTTGTTGCCACGGTCCAGCGCCGAGCCCCACCCCACTACGCGCGACACGTGGTCGCTTCGTCACCTACCCACCCAGCGCGGGAAATGCTCTCCGACTCATGGCCGGCTACGGACTACAGCACTTCCTAACTATCGTGAAAACATCAATAAGAGACAATAATTTATTAAAACTGGTAAAAATGTCTTCCTCCCGTAAGAGGCACCTCACGAGGAGCAAACAGCCAGCGGTCGCACCCTACTGTGGGCAGCACAGTTACGCCACTGGCGGCTGAGGCGGCCACAGTAGAGCGCTGTGGCTGAGGGATTGGGTTGCTTGGTGTGAAGCACGGAGAGACGAGTGGTTTCAGTCAGAGCTCGGACTGACCTTGTCGACGTCGAGGGCGTCCTTGTCGGGGTCCCTCTTGCCCCTCTCCTGCTCCTCTCGCTTGCGCTGCTCCTCCTTGAGGCGCTCCGCCTTCCTCCACTTGGCGCGCCGGTTCTGGAACCACACCTGCAAAACGTGTGCTCCGTCAGGCCAAAGTCTTTCACATTTATCTGGCAGCTAGCGCTGCAAACACACACCAAATCGCTCGTCATTCCTCCATACTATCAAGGGAACCACAGCCAACGTCTCACCAATTTCGCTCATACAATAGTCCAGTGCCTGTGTTATTCTGAATTACGATGCAAAGTGCCTTTGCACACATGCATGCAATCGCATTTCAAGTAAAATGTCTCACGTGTACAGGAATATACATAATGTATGTACCAGTACAGGTTGGCTCAAAATGGCTCTGAGCACTATGGGACTTAACATCTATGGTCATCAGTCCCCTAGAATTTAAAACTACTTAAACCTAGCTAACCTAAGGACATCACACAAAACCCAGTCATCACGAGGCAGAGAAAATCCCTGACCCCGCCGGGAATCGAACCGGGAACCCTGGCGTGGGAAGAGAGAACGCTACCGCACGAGCTGCGGACGAGTACAGGTTGTAGACATACGGTTGACGACATGTGGAAATTTGGGTCTAGTCGTGAGTCGTGCACGGATAGGCAAATGGTACGGCGGCAACTCGCGATAAGCGGGAAAGCTAGGTTCGAGTCCCGGTCCGCCACAAGTTTTCATTGTCATTGCATTCTACAGCTGATGGTTGTCCATATTCGGAATTACCAAAACATTTAATGTATTTCATAAGTGTTGTAGTCGCCACAGTGCCAGTTCCTTTGGGCATGCATGCATGTCTCAAGGTACTTTGCATAGTAATTCGGAATAACACAGGCACTGCAATATCCTATTTAAAAGCCGACACCGGGC
This sequence comes from Schistocerca gregaria, assembly GCF_023897955.1. Lineage (NCBI taxonomy): Eukaryota > Metazoa > Arthropoda > Insecta > Orthoptera > Acrididae > Schistocerca > Schistocerca gregaria. Next base: position 234,888,907 of record NC_064921.1, read on the forward strand.
AAACGGCTTTCAAGTTTAGTGTCTCAGCTCTACGGCAATATATACTACTCGCCATTAAAACTGCTGCACCACGAAGATAAGGAAAAAGATGCTGTGATATGCAAATGATTAGCTTTTCAGAGCATTCACACAAGGTTGACGCTGCTGCTGACACCTACACCGTACTGACACGAGGAAAGTTTCCAAACGATTTCTCATACACAAACAGCAGTTCACTGGCGTTGCCTGGTGAAACGTTGTTGTGATGCCTCGTGTAAGGAGGAGAAATGCGTACCATCACGTTTCCGTTTTGATAAAAGGTCGGATTGTAGCCTATCGCGATTGCGGTTTATCGTATCACGACATTGCTGCTCGCGTTGGTCGAGATCCAATCACTGTTAGCGGAATATGGAATCGGTGGGTTCAGGAGGGTAATACGGAACGCCGTGCTGGATCCCAATGGCCTCGTATCACTAGCAGTCGAGATGACAGGCATCTAATCCGCTTGGCTCTAACGGATCGTGCAGCCACGTCTCGCTCCCTCAGTCAATAGATGGGGGACATCTGCAAGACAACAACCATCTGCACTAACAGTTGACGTTTGCAGCAGCATGGATTATAAGCTCGGAGACCGTGGCTGCGCTTACCATTGACGCTGCATCACAGACAGGAGATGAATCCAGGTTCTGTTTACAGCATCACGATGGTCGCATCCGTGTTTGGCGACATCGCAGTGAACGCACATTGGAAGCGTGTATTCATCATCGCCATACTGGCGTATAACCCGACGTGATGGTATGGGGTGCCATTGGTTACACGTCTCGGTCACCTCTTGTTCGCATTGACGGCACTTTGAACAGGTGAACGTTTCATTTCAGATGTGTTACGACCCGTGGCTCTACCCTTCATTCGATCCCTGCAAAACCCTACATTTCAGCAGGATAATGCACGACCGCATGTTGCAGGTCCTGTACGGGCCTTTCAGGATACCGAAAATGTTCGACTGCTACCTTGGCCAACACGTTCTCCAGATCTCTCACCAACTGAAAACGTCTGGTCAATGGTGGCCGAGCAACTGGCTCGTCACAATACGCCAGTCACTACTCTTGATAAACTGTGGTATCGCGTTGAAGCTGCATGGGCAGCTGTACTTGTACACGCCATCCAATCTCTGTTTGACTCAATGCCCAGGTGTATCAAGGCCGTTATTACGGCCAGAGGTGGTTGTTCTGGGTACTGATTTCTCAGGATCTATGCACCCAAATTGTGTGAAAGTGTAATCACATGTCAGTTCTAGCATAATATATTTGTCCAATGAATACCCGTACATCATCTATATTTCTTCCTGGTGTAGCAATTTTAATGGCCAGTAGTGTAAATGATGAATGCAGGAGTACAGGTTGTGTACACATTGCATTGTATTGTATTGTATTAAACCGGGACCCTAGAAACGACGGAGAGGCTTCGTCCCGCCATAGCCCTCAGTAGTTCACAACCCCATACCAGGTCACAGCAGTCCATTCACCCTACTTGACATCCCACACCGAACCCAGGGTTATTGTGCGGTTTACAATGTAAAGTTCCTTCGGACATGCAAGCATAATCGATTTACGAGTACAGGATGTAGACACATGAAAGTTTGGGTCTGGCCGTAAGTAGTGAATCGATAGCTAAACGGTACGGGAACCGCTCGGGACAAGCGGGAAATCCGGATTCGACTCCCGGTCTGGAATCTATTTTCATTGGCGTCATTCCATCATACAGCTGATGGTAATCCACGTTGACAACCGCGAATACACCTAATAAAATTTAATAAATTTATATCAAAACTACATACTGCGACAGTACTTCGTTCCGAAAAGTCTCGCCAAAGCAGTAGCACAAACTCAAATTTACGTTACAGTAGCTTTAGACAGACTTCCTTTCAGTGTCAATGATCACCACAATACGACCACAAAAAAAAGCACGTACCCCAGTGTGTGTGTTGTTCTTAGTTTAAGTTAGTTTAAGTTAGATTAGTAGTTTGTAAGCCTAGGGACAGATGACCTGAGCAGTTTGATCCCGTACGAACTCCGTACGAACCACCGCCTCTGTCACTGTTTATTTGTATCTTGCGTAGCGGAAATCACAGATTTAACCACAGCGAGAAACTAGCCCTGGTAATGTATTCGTAAGTGCGTTGACGTGTGTGTGTGTGTGTGTGTGTGTGTGTAGAATAGGAGCCGGGTCGCTGATCTGCACAAACCGCGCGAACGCTCCACTGGGCAAGCTTTCGGTGGCGCATATCACACCCCGGGGAGCTGGGGCAGCGAGAGAAGGGCTGTGTGTGTTTGAGCGCAGTGAATGCGTTTTGTCGCGACGCGTCGCCACCCGTGTCGACTGCTCGCGAGGGAGGTAGGGATTGGGGAGGGGGGGAGGCACCCAGCCGTCTGGAGTGGCGAGACCCCCCCCCCCCCCTCCCCCCTGTTGTTGTCGGCCGTGTTTGCCTGCCCTGCTCACTGACTGGGCCCTCCACAGCCTCGCCGCACCGCAGTGCAGCTTAACTGCTGCTGCCTGCGTTCCCCTGCTGCCTGTTCTAGAGGGCCACTCCACTTCACAGCTGCGCCACCGCCACCGCACCGGTTCGGCACTCGTGCTCGTTAGCACTGTAGCTCCGTGCAGGACACTGTATCCGACCGATTTCCGGCAGACCTCTTTCTGTTGGCGGCACAGCTGGGCTTTGAAGAAGGAATTTTCTATACGGTGCGAGCCAAATAAGATACCACACTCCAAATACACTGCCTGACAAAAAAAAGTGCAGCACACAGAAGACACGGTCGGATGTCAATGTAACTTCGTACAAGTACACACAATCGGCGGGTATGTACGTTGCTGATTTGACATAGCTTTACGCTTTGACCGTCATTAGAATCTATGGTGCATTTAAGTAATAAGAAATCAGCACAAGGTAGTTAAGTTTTTAGACTGGAAACGAAGCCTGAAACTACGAAATTCTCTAGCTGCCTGGCTGGCCAGCAGCAATTCTCTGTGAAAGGTACAACAGCAGCACATCAGTGTTGTTATCCGGCGCGGTAGGGTACATGAGGTGCGTGAAATGCATCAGATCACTGAACAGCACACTGATGCCGCGTACTCGTGTGAAACAGCTTTATCAGCACTTGACATCATAGTCGGCCTCCATGTAGCCGGTGGGCTGAATAGTCCTCTATCCAGATTTTTGGAGGTATTCGATCGTGCCAATGTTGCATCGAGATTTCACTCGGCCAAATCTGACTACCACAAGGAAGCATCGCAACATTGTGCACCGAGCACCTCGAACCGCTTCACATCTGCGCCTACCATCCGAGGATAAGTCATCGACTACATGCAACATTCCCTGTCATCCTGCGACGTTGGTTGGAGACTAGCAGCAGACAGACTACGGAATTACCATTCCATGTGTACGATGCCATTAACGCGACAACACAAATAGTCCACATGACGCCATCGTCATAGGATGACACAGCGGTCGGTCGGGCCCTATTGGCCCGTCTATGACGAGAACGCGGTCACCTGTCTCACACGTGTTATGCTAAAGAGTACAGTTATTAATTAATCTACATCTGTATTTTAATGGATAATCTGCAAGTGACACGTGCCTGGCAGTGGTTTCGTCGAACCACCTTCACAATAATCCTCTTTTTGTTCCACTCTCGAAGAGCGTGCGGAAAAAAACTAGTACCTACACCTTTCCGTGCGAGCTCTGATTACCCTTATTTTATTGCCTCTATGCACTATGGGACTTAACATCTGAGGTCATCAGTACCCTAGACTTAGAACTGCTTAAACCTAACTAACCTAAGGACATCACACACATCCATGCCCGAGGCAGGATTCGAACCTGCGACCGTAGCAGCAGAGTGGTTCCGAACTGAAGCGCCTAGAACCACTCGGCCACAGCGGCCGGCGTCAAAGATTCTTTTATTTCCACCGTCAAGTGGTCGTACTTCCCTTGGAACGCAGCTAGATGTCAATATGACCTTTTGTGCTCCTTATCTTCTAAGGGATCGTTTCTTGCACTTTGTCCCCATTTTGCAAAATCGGTTTGTATATAACTGCAGGCACTCCGTTAATTACGAGGTACGTCGTATGGTACCTAGCTTGCGGGAGCTGTGTTGACAAGAAAGCGGCTGGGTAACGTAAAGTTTCGCAAGACTGGAGATAAGTATTTCCTTTACTGTTGCGAAACATGTGGGACAAATCTGAAGAGTATTGGATAAATGCTTCCCGTACACGTACACCTGCAGTGTCCCGTACCTTTTGCGGACTTAATTTGACGAGGCCTGGAGGTGGATTACCTGTGAAGGGCAAGGAGGGGAGAGTCCAGTAATGACATTGGACGGCCGCCTCGGATTTCCGCGGACGGTCGACGGCAGATTGCCGCCGGCGCTGATGACGCGAGCATCGACCGGGTGCGGCGCCGCAATCTGCGTACGTGTGTCCGGCGGCTCCTGCCCCAGTAACACCACACCGCCTCACCTCGCCTTCCGGCGGCAGCAATATTCCCAGTTTTAAGCTGCGCGCCGGAGCTCGGGGCCGGCGCAAGACGTAATGGAATAAATGTTTAATGGAGGGAAACAACATTAAACCGGACAAACTGCGTTTCCCATTTTCCTCGGGAATGCTCGGGCCAGGCTGTGCCGAAAGGGCGAGATTAGATTTTTAGCTTTTAGTGGAGGGAGGGAGGAAAGGGGACGACGGCGTAATCAGCTCAATGTTTTTGAGGAGCGAAATTCGCCGTCCCGTCTGGAATCATCCCTCTTAGGCTGAAATATGAACAAGTTGCGAGGAGCGCGCGCGTGCAATATATTTGTTTGGCTGACGGCAGTGCCCTGTGTTCCTACCCACCCCCGTCTCTCTCTCTCTCTCTCTCTCTTCCCCCCATCTCCTTCTCCTCTCCCGCTCCACACACTCCTGACACATGCACGTACGTCGTGGCCGCGCCTGCTCTCGACTCGACTCCACTGTGCGTTTTCCTCCAGCTCGGCGCGATCAATATTTGAGGCCCCTAAACGAGAAAGTCGCGGCCGATCAGCTTCCGCTACGTCTGGCTCTCCGGTCGGCAGCTGGCGGCAGCTGAGGGGGGAGGCGGAAGGCTGGTCTGCTAAATAGCTCAGGTCCGCCGCTGGCCTCTCAACACATAGGGAACTCGTACAAAACCCACGTGTAAATAATCAACTGGTACCAGTCCCACCTGAGAGCTGCGCCAGTAAGGTTGGATTTACAACACCTTTAACTTTCTCACTTCCGATTATGTAAGATATTTCGGCATACACTTGTTATGTAATAGACTGTGAAACAAAAAAGGACGGACCACGAAGGAATCATCCGAATGGAACGGAAAACGGTAGATGTGATGTAGACGTACAGCTAAACGAATGATTACAATTTCCAAAAACTGGATGATTTATTCACGAGAAAGGGCTTCAGAGGGTTGGCATTGATCGATAAAGAGTTGTTGGATGTCTTCCTGCGGGAAATAGTGCCAAATTACTTCCAACTGTCGGGTTAGATCGTCAGAATGCCTAGCTGGTGCCGGCTGGAGTGGCCGTGTGGTTCTAGGCGCTACTGTCTGGAACCAGGCGGAATTCTGCATCGGGCATGGATGTGTGTGATGTCCTTAGATTAGTGATGTTTAATTAGTTCTAAGTTCTAGGCGACTGAAGACCTCAGAAGTTAAGTGGCATAGTGCTCAGAGCCATTTGAACCTATCTGGTAGGCGAGCCATGCCAATAATGCTCCAAACGTTCTCATTCAAAAATGTTCAAATGTGTGTAAAATCTTATGAGACTTAACTGCTAAGTTCGTCAGTCCCTAAGCTTACACAATACTTAACCTAAATTATCCTAAGGACAAACACACACATCCATGCTCGAGGGAGGACTCGAACCTCCGCCGGGACCAGCTGCACAGTCCACGACTGTAGCGCCGCCGCAGACCGCCCGGCTAATCCCGAGCGGCCCAAACGCTCTGAATGGTGAGCGATCCGGCGACTTTGGTGGCCAGGGCAGATTTGGGCAATCAAGAAAACAAGCAGTACCAACTGTGTACGTGTGCGGACGGGCATTATTTTGATGAAACGCAAGCCCAGGATGGCAACAAAATGGGGTGTAGAATGTCGCCGACGTACTGCTGTGCTGTATGTGTGCCGCGATGACAACCAAAAGGCTTCTGCTATGAAATGAAATGGCTCCTCAGACCATCACTCCTGGTTGTCGGGCCGTATTGCAGGCGACAGTCAGGCTGGTATCCCACCGTTGTCCGGGGATCTCCACACACATCTTCGCCGATCATCGGGGCTAAAGTTCGTAGCGGGACTCATCACTGAAGACAGTAGTGAGATTCTAGGTCGAAGACGTGTCCGAAAAAGTGTCTCGTGCAAAGTGCAGAACGAACACCTATCTCCCTCTCCCCCACAAATTTCTCCCGAGAGCCAGATTGAAACCAATCACGGGCCGGATTCAGCTTGTGGACCACCGGTTGCCCATCCGTGGTCTAAATCTAACTGTTGTGATCGATTCCAGCCTAATTGCACTACTGGTCACTAAAATTGCTACACCACGAAGATGACGTGGTACAGACGTGAAATTTAACCAACAGAAAGAAGATGCTGTGATATGAAAACGATTAGCTTAACACAGCATTCACACTAGGTTCGCCCAAGTGGCGACACCTACAACGTGCTGACATGAGGAAAGTTTCCAACAGATTTCTCATACACAAACAGCAGTTCACCGGCGTTGCCTAGTGAAACGTCGGATTGTAGAATATCGTGATTGCGGTTTATAGTATCGCGGCATTGCTGCTCACATTGGTCGAGATCCAATGACTGTTAGCAGAAAATGGAATCGGTGTGTTCAGAGGGGGAATACGGAGCGCCGTGCTGGATCCCAACGGCCTCGTATCACCAGCAGTCGAGATGACAGGCATCTTACCCGCATGGTTGTAACGGATCGTGCAGCCATGTCTCTTTCCCTGAGTCAACACATGGGGTCCTTTGCAAGACAACAACCATCTGTACGAACAGTTCGACGACGTTTGCAGCAGCATGGACTATCAGCTCGGAGACCTTGGCTGCGGTTACCCTTGACGCTGCATCACAGACAGGAGCGCTTGGGAGGGTGTAATCAACGACGAACCTGGGTGCACGAATGGCAAAACGTCATTTTTTCGCATGAATCCAGGTTCTGTTTACAGCATCATGATGGTCGCATCCGTGTTTGGCGACATCGCGGTGAACGCACATTGGAAGCGTGTATTCGTCATCGCCATACTGGCGTATCACCCGGCGTGATGGTATGGCGTGGCATTGGTTACACGTCTTGGTCATCTATTGTTCCCATTGACGGCACTTTGAACAGTGGACGTTACATTTCAGATGTGTTACGACCCGTGGCTCTACCCTTCATTCGATCCCTGCGAAAACCTACATTTCAGCAGGATAATGCACGACCGCATGTTGCAGGTTCTGCACGGGCCTTTCTGGATACAGAAAATGTTCGACTGCTGCCCTGTACAGCACATTCTCCAGATCTCTCACCAACTGAAAACGTCTGGCCAATGGTGTCCGAGCAACTGGCTCGTCACAATACGCCAGTCACTACTCTTGATGAAATGCGGTATAGTGTTGAAGCTGCATGTGGATCTGTACCTGTGCACGTCATCCAAGCTCTGTTTGACTCAATGCCCAGGCTTATCAGGGCCGTTATTACGGCCAGAGGTGGTGGTTCTGGGTACTGATTTCTCAGGATCCATGCACCCAAATTGCGTGAGAATGTAATCACATATCAGTTCTAGTATATTATATTTGTCCATTGTATACCAGTTTATCATCTGCATTTCTTCTTGGTGTAGCAATTTTAATGGCCTGTAGTGTATGTTATCCTCGGATTGAAATGCCAAAGGCCTTGCGGCAGTGGTAATACCGGTTACCGTCATATCACCGAAGTTAACCGCTGTCGGGCTGGACTAACAATTGGATGGGTGACCATCCGGTCTGCCGAGCGCTGTCGGCAAGTGGGGCGCACCCTCTCCTACAAACTGAGGAGCTACTTGACTGAGAAGTAGCGGCTTTGGTCTCGTAAAGTGAGACAAGGCAGGGAGACCTGTGTGCAGACCACAAACCCCTCCATATCCGCATCCATTGACGCCTGTGGGCTGAGGACGACACAGCGACCGGTCGGTACCGTTGGGACTCTATGGCCTTTTCGAGAGGACTTTAAGTTTTTCGGATCGAGATCTAGAGTATAAGATTGTTGCTACCATAGCTTCAGTTGCTGTGAGCCGTTACAACAGTTTCCTTCCCTATCTTCAGCAGTGGTGACCGACTATAAAAAAACCTCCCCTCGGCCACATCGAAGCCAGCCATCGACTCTGCCTATTGAGAGCTCAGCCGCAATACAAACACAGCGGCTGGCCTCGGGCGAGCGACAGCATGCTGGTATTGTGGCCTGGTGTTTCCTCGTGGCCACCCCTGGCGCACCATCTGGCGCTGCGGTGGTGGGATTAGCCACCCTGGCGCACACCCCGATGCCGCAACCCCTACGCCCCATCAGAGGTTTTTATCTGCTCAGCACGCCGCCTCGTGTACTTAGGCGCAATACTGCCTCGCGATAATGATGGCAAATCCTAATCCGAACAGCACCTCAGGCAGTGAACGGTCCTTTTGGTATTTTCTGTTTGGCGTAAATGCACTGATATCGCACTGTTGTGCTTTCATGAGGTACTGACGCTACGACTTATATTCCATATCTGGTTGAAGAAAGAGAAACGTAGATTACGGCATTTGTAATTGTAGAAAAGCTTTTGACACTGACGACTTGAGAACGCTTATTGGAATACTGAAGTTGTAACGGATAAAAAATATCATTGACACAAGGTACAAAATGACACAGCAAGAATGGCTAGAGAAGAAATGTAAAGAATGACTATTGTAAAGACAGATACCGTCTGTAGGGCAATTAAAGAAATCACTGGAGAACGGAGCAGCAACTGTACCCATACCGTGATTTGAGGTAGCAGGTCATTCCTAAGTAAAAAGGGAGATGGAAGAAATATATGGAAAGACTATAAAAAGCAAAGAAACATGCAGATAATATTAAACAATGCGAGTAGGAAGGAGATGAAGGGAAGGTGGGAAATACGATACTGCTTGTCGTTATTGTACACTTTACCTTCAGTTGTTAATTTAATTTGTAAAATGACTCCGAGCCTTCGAAAAATAAGGTGCCACGGTCCTATACGACCCATATGCACTTTACCGCCATCTGCTAATATTCTTGTGGCAGATCGGCCCATTGCCTGTGTTTTCCGCCAAGACTTACTAAAGGCTGAGTCTGCATGCGATGTCATTTCCTCGTCGCAACCGAGAAAGCTGTTTGTTTAGTACCATTCAGCACCTGTAAGCTGTTATCGTAATACATTTACGGGATTCTGATACCACAATTTCGTGTTCTTCCGCTTATTCGCCCTATTTTCCAGGTCCAAATTAGAAAGTCCCTCAGTGCTGACCCGTAATCATCTAAGACTATTGATGAATCTTTCAACATCCGTTGCATCTGATGTTGCCAGTATATGTGCGTTACAGAACGTTGGGAGAGCGTATTGGCTTAATGGCTTAAAGTAATCCAGCCAAATGAGTACTTTTCTATTTCCTTCGTAAGAGGCATCATTAGATTTTGCACTTAACGACCTCTGATTCGTATGTATACTGTACATTTAACCTGAATGTCCGATTCATTATCGCGAAACCGCCATCGCGCAATAAATGAGAATTAGCAGCTAACAAGCGGACTCAGCATTTTTTATAAAATTTTAAATCAAATTTTTTTTAAGTATATGTAAGTGTGAGTATGTTTCCTGAATGTTTCCGTAACGTATATCTGAGGCGGGACGTGGCTACCAGCTTGTTAATTAACTAGCGGGATGTGGGAATTTAATTGTGCTCTCCCGTCTACTGTACTATATCTTAACGGGGTGAAAAAGGCGAGTGACATACTACTAGCGTGAAACAATCTTGATACTGCTCTTGGGAGCTCCACTGTCCTGTCATTTACGTTTCTGTTCTTATATTGGTCGTTGAGAAATGCGGCATCAACCACCGCGGTATAACGTGGCAGATTATTGTGTTCTTTTTATTTAAGACTTCAAAGAGAGTGCCGGCGGTAACTTGTCTGTGTTCCTGTAATTTAAGCCGGCCGCGGTGGTCTCGCGGTTCTAGGCGCGCAGTCCGGAACCGTGCGACTGCTACGGTCGGTTCGAATCCTGCCTCGGGCATGGACGTGTGTGATGTGCCTAGGTTAGTTAGGTTTAAGTAGTTCTAAGTTCTAGGGGACTGATGACCACTGCTGTTAAGTCCCATAGTGCTCAGAGGCATTTTGTGATTTAAGTCTATCTGTAAATATTTTACCCCCTGGGCGATTCTTGCCATAAACTACCTCGCGTTGAACCGCCTAAGCTGGCACTCAAGTTTCAATGTGTCGGACTCTACCTAAGGGAACGACGTGTACTTAAGGGGGGCAGACTGCGGTGACGCTCGATTTTTGAATGGATATTCATGATTTTTTTCAATAAAATAACAAAGAAATTACAAAACTTGCTGTAGTTGTTTAGTGCACATCCTTAAGATTGTATTAAGTATTTTTTAACTAAAAATCTTGCACTCAGAGAACATATCGACGAAAGGCCTTTGCGAAGTGCTAACGAGATTGCTGTGAGCTCTTAACGCCACGACTTTCGCTGTAGAACAAAATTTCAAAAACTGATTTGAAACTGATGATATTATCTAACGTAATACGTGGATTTTAACAAAATGGCGGCACTATGAGATAAAAATCAATGTTTTCGGCAAAAAAGTCATAAAAACATGCACGAAAAATCTAAGTTAAAGCAATCGCAAAAGTCCTACGTACTACAGTAGAAAAAAAAAAAACGCCGACTCACAAGTTAAAAGAAGCTGTGATATAATTCCATGCATATTTCGTGAGTTACAGCTCCCGCCAACTTCAAAAATGTTATTTTAAAAAGAAAACAGGAGTTTGAGGTTTCAACTTGTTTCTATATATTGAAATTGAACAAACCTTTAATCGGCAATGCCAACAATGTACCGTTGGTCTTTTTTCTCCGATGTCAAAACACACTCATTTTGACGAAATTATGTCGACTAACTGGCTTCCGCTTACCAATCGAAGCGTTTTTTGCACGATTCGTATTACTTTTCGAACCTTTTCTATCGACATAAATACGTTTGTTTGTCGTTTACAAACACTCAAGTATCACTTCGTATTAAAAAAAAAGAAACTAGTGAAACGACAAGTTAAGCAGACGAGAGAGATTCACGTCCTTTTAGACTGTTTATTATAAACGAATCATGTTACGAAGAGAAATGTTGTAGAGAAAAATATTTTAATTGATATTAATTCCGTCTGTGATACTGTCCGAAACTAACAGAACCCCTATTTCGTCGGTAACTATTACAGTATTGCGTCGGTTGCATTCAAGCTCTCGGATGCACCAGACCCTCCACGAAGTAAATCGTGGTTTCAACGAATTTTAACGTATATGGCACATTGTATATGAATGAATCTTAAAAAAAAAAAGACTCTCTAAGGAACATCTTAAGCCAATAAATATTAGGCTAAAAAATTTCTATCTTGATCTATCCCCTTAATTGACTACTGGAACATAGATTTCATAAATTCATTTATGCTGTTAATTTGTGAGGAAAGGTGCAAAACTGGTACAATCTCTTAAATTTTATGTAATTGTCTTGCGATGTCATAGTATATGTGGTAATATTGTGGATTTCCCTGTTTTAAAGGCTCTAGAATCTAATTGTTTTATTGTGCCTGTATTCGTTCGGTCGGCTTGTTGGGACCTGTGTCGAATGAAAAATGTTCATACCAGCTTCTGAACGAAGCTTTTCACGATCAGAGCGCGACGACCTTCGTCTGTTACTGGCCTGTCTTTTGGCGCTGCAGAGACACTGTGGGGTATGATGTAAATTTTGTTCGGGTTCGGCCGGCCGCTGTGGCCGAGTGGTTCTAGGCGCTTCAGGCTGGAACAGCGTGACCGCCTCGGTCGCAGGTTCGAATTCTGCCTCGGACATGGATGCGTGTGTTGTCCTTAGGTTAGTTAGGTTTAAGTAGTTCTAAGTTTTAGGGTGACCTCAGATGTTACGTCCCATAGTGCTCAGAGCCATCTGGACCATTTGTTCGGGTTCTATCAGTTGTTAAGTTTACTGATTCACTCGTTAGCGCCCATAAGCTATTTTGCTATTTTCTGTTGGCGCTTTTAAATAATTTTGGATGCTATATTGACTGGTTGCCTGTTTTCTACGTCGGCGCCTTTAAATTATTTTCGTGTTACTGTATGTGTTTTACTGGCGCTTTCAGACAATTTATTAATTACCCTACCTGTGCTAACTTAATAACTAAAAGCGCTCAGTTTACCAGCGTGTGCCTTATGTACATGGCTTGGATAAAATATACTTGTGAAATTTTTCTGCTGAGTGTGGATTGAGTCGATTTCCAGTGCTGGATCCCCGCATGCTTAGCATTTCAGAATCCAAATCCCTTGCATCTATATATTTTTTTTAATAGCTGCACGAGAAATTGATATAGTTACATTAGCTACCTTGTTCTCTTTGGTACTATTGTTCAGCCGTTAGTAATCGATGCAAAAACGGATGTGCTATCTTTCTTCAGGATAAGGGTCACACGAGACGACGAAGGACTGTACGAAGAATGGCCCTCTGTCTCGTCCAGTCCATTGAATCTAACAGAGCGGGAGGAATCGTGTGAGGGGACTTCAGAACGCCGCCCTTTCTTCCCACGAGGGAGACCCGGCCGAACCACCTCGGCGGACCAGCGCTGTCATTTTAAGTTCTGCTCCGGAGCTCGGACAGGCGAGCTAAATAAAGTGTATTGGACGCAAATTCGATGTCGTGCGTCAAATTGTGGGCGCTCTATTACATCTGGCGGTGCTGTCAGCCGGGCAGCCGCGAGGGGGGCGAGGGGCGGTTTTCCGCGGAGCGGGCCGGATAGAATCGCGATAATATTGACATTAGCCGTCTGACGGGCCTCTCCCCCTAGCTGCGATCTCCGGGTCTGCAGAGACCACCTCGACCCCGCCGGCCTGCGGTCTACGCTTGCGGCGCAGCGCCAGAGATGGGATGGGTTTTTAAGAAGCCGAAGCCTTCTCTCCCCCCCCCCCCCCCCCCCAAATCCACCCCCTGCTCACATACGGCGCGCCGCTAACCGGCTTAGCTAGTGGGACCGGTCGGCCGGGACCGCTGAAAATTATTGACATTATTTCAGATTAAATTGGGATTGAAAAAAAATGTAGGGGGCCAGAGGCCCTCGGGCGCACGTAGGGGGTGAGGGGTGAGGGTTGAAGATCTCCCCCGGGAGCCGCGGCAGAGCGTCGACAAACTGGAGTAGACAGCCTCCGCTGCCGCTTCTACTGCCGGCGCCTCGGCTGCCGAATCAAAACGTGCCACGCACCACGCCAGCGGAAAACTTCAACATGTCTCCGTACACCCGTACACCCACCTCCCGGCAGATCATGGAACGGCAGCTGTTACCATATCGCACCCCAGCAAGAACAGTGGCACAAAAAAAAAAAAAAAAAAAAAAAAAAAAAAAAAAAAAAAAAAATCTTTATTTCACTGAAAAACTGAAGTGCACCAACAGGCTCGAGAAAAAGACATATCTCTCTCTTACAGTTTGTCCACTTCAGGGCAGTTATGTGTAGAAGTTGTCGGCTACTTCAAGAATCGCCACGGCAAGAACAGTGTCGTTTCAGCATAGCTACTGGCAAGTGTTGAAGAAGGGTGGCACGTTCTGTGTGTGACACAGTGTTGTGTACATAGTTCCGCGTAGTCAGCGCGTACACAACTTTCCCACTAAGCGCGCCCCGCTAAGCACAACAGCGCAGGCGCAGCGCTCGTCCGTCTCCGCACTACGAGATGGCGCTGCCTTAGAGACGGACCAAATTCTGCTTCCGCCGATCCGCGTATTAATAAGTAACGCAGCCAATGAGATTGCTGCTAACGTAGAACCTTTTCTCCTCGCGGATCACACTCGCGCAGTGATACCCAAACGCTCGAGGTATTATAACAAGTGTACAGACCTCCAATAAGTCAGTCTGCATTAGTCTGTACGAGTCTGCATTAATCTGCACCTGTCTGTACCAGTCTGCATTTGTCTGCAGCAGTCTATAGTCAAGTTTCAGTCTGCATCTAATAAGATTATCATGTTCCTATACATAGCCATGAAGATAAATGAATAGACACTTTGGCAAGTATCAGAGATATGTGAGAATAAGATTAACGTACCAAGACCAAGGGAACTTCAGATTGTCCATTGTCAACAGCATCCAGAATCAAGTTACATAATATATATGATTTTTATTATTTTAATAAATGTGTGTGAAAATTAATCAAGTTCTGTTTAAAGTTGGTCACCGTCAATCTGCTACTCTAAGCGTGCAAGTGGCATTTCTATCGTCTGACCTAACGGCAGAAGATAAACACGTCACGATAAGACCACGAGACATATTCCTAACACTAGCCTACTTCGTTACAGCGACAAGTCAAATAATCTGATGGTGTGTGTACCGAAGGTCTTACAGTACGCTCACCACACACAGAATAAGATAAGCTGAATGTAATTAGTTTTAAATTTAATTCATTATTGTAACGTCTCTGTGTATACAACGTCTATAACGTACACCCCAGTGTATGCAAGTCTGAAAGAACTCACACTGTTTTGACGATTACAGCTGTTGTAAATACTGCATTGCAGTTTACAAGGAAAAAATGGAATTTATTTTCTTAAAAAAAGTTCATATTGAATCGGCGAAAAGTATTCCTATATTACATAAGCCATTTATGACACTACGTTGTCGTAAATTGTGTTCCTTAAATTGCAGATCTAATTGATGTTCCTTATTAAATCGTGTATTTTGTATTTTTCTTATAAAACAGTTTCAAGTTTGTTTTGATTTTTATTCTAGCGTAAGTAGTAATTTCGCGTGATCGAGTTTCGATAGTCTTATTATATTACAGTAAGTTAAAAACACATTATTTTTAATGGAAAAGTGGCAAAAGTTTACAAAAGACTCATAGCAAAAACAACATAGTTTTGGAAAAGCAAGAAGAGTGACACAGTGTAAGTAGGCTGTTTAGATCTTTGTTGGTAACGCCACATAGCGCTCTGTATGAAAGTCACTGACTGTGTTGTGTGCAGTCTGTGGATGGTTGGCATTGTTGGAATATTCGCTACTGTAGTGTTGGGCAGCTGGATGTGAACAGCGCGTAGCGTTGGGCAGTTGGATGTGAGCCGCCAGCAGAGGTGGATGTGGAGAGAGAGATGCCAATGTTTTGAGAGGTCATTATGAGTGAACGATCTGGACGTGTGTGCGTCAAAAAAAGGAAATTTGTAAGACTGGATGTCATGAACTGATATACATATATTATGACTTTTGAATACTATTAAGGTAAATACATTTCTTGTTCTGTATTAAAATCTTTCATTTGCTAAGTATGCCTATCAGTATTTAGTGCCTTCAGTTGTTAGAATCTTTTATGTAGCTGGCAGTATTGGCGCTCGCTGTATTGCAGTAGTTCGAGTAACGAAGATTTTGTGAGGTAAGTGATTCATGCAAGGTATAGGTTATTGTTAGTTAGGGCCATTATTTTGTGGGGATTATTGAAAGTCAGATTGCGTTGCGTTAAAAATATTGTGTGTCAGTTTAGTGATGATCAGAATAAGTAAAGAGAGAAATGTCTGAATACGTTCAGTTTTTCTCAGCTGTTTGAAAATCAAATAACGTAAGAGGTTTACTAGCACAGTCATTTATAATTTCTCTAAGCTGACATTTCAACAGTTCCAAGAAATAATTAATAATTGTCTGACAACACCACACTTTCGACGAGAACAATGTAAATGTTCATATACTGCTGTGTAGAATATAATGGAATTTATTGTCAAAACTACTTACCTGACATTTGAGAGAAACTTTTACAATTTATTGTCAGTTTTATAGAGTCTTTAAGTCGGTTTTTCTCAAATGCTGTGTTTTTTAGTTGTGTCACTATTCTTACCACGGTGCGATATCTTTATGTAATAGGAATGACATCCTAGCCCGCAATCGATTTCGGTATTACATCACACTATCTTCAGACCCTTGAACACAGTAAACATCCGAACTACTTTACATCAAGACACAGTCTTCTGTTCACCAAATGCGCTTGGCGATAAACAAATCCATGTAGCAAAAATAATGTTCAAATGTTTGTGAAATCTTATGGGACTTAACTGCTAAGGTCATCAGTCCCTAAGCTTACACACTACTTAACCTAAATTATCCTAAGGACAAACACACACACACACACACAAAAACACACACACACACACACACACACACACACACACACATGCCCGAGGGAGGACTCGAACTTCCGCCGGGATCAGCCGCACAGTATGCATGTAGCAATAAGAGAATTTCCAACCAGCGAAGTAGCTGATGTTATCAAGTGGCTTGCTTACACACAGAAACTACACAGACAGTATGTCATATTATTGGGATTTCCGTAGTATGAAAGCTGTTAGTACCCTTGGAAAGGCATTCACCTATCTCTATATTAAATGATCAACTTATGAGATGAGACCTATTCTTTGAAAGACATTTGTTTTATATAATTTACGTAACCGTAAAGATGCGCACCTAGCGCGGACGCTATTACATCGATTGCGCAGTCAAAGAAACATTTTAACAGAAGCTGAACTGACGTTCCGCTTCGATCTAAATAAAAGATGACAGTAAAAAAACTTTTGTAGATCTTCAGATTTTATCGTACTTCTGCTTGTAATGTGAAAACGTAAAGAAGGTCGACTGTAAGCTATAAAAATAAGCGGTCTTGCCAGCGTGCAGACAACATTATTAATTAATAAAATTCAAGTAATTTATGTTCGAAACTGTAAATCGGCAAGTTATTGTTATGAAGGTGTTGAACGGTGCAAGACTTGTCTTTAACCAAGGAGAAAAGTAATGACTGTAATTTGTGGCAAAAACGTGAACCAAGGAGACAGCACAGGGCAGGCTGAAGTCTGATCGCACCATACAGTTACAAAAGTACTTATGTAAGTTATACTGTTTATAAATAAGCCCTAACTTGTTAATGAGAATTGTTTGAATATATTTAGTGTTTACCAGATTTCTTATTCTATTCTTTTCCTATATTTTGTTTTACCTCCATGTCATATTGTTTTTGTAAATACCAAACAGCCTTTACTACAGCAGAGAATACTGCGGCATACGGTCGCAGACAGAAGGCCGCACCTTGTCTTCTATACAACTCATAGCTGCCCCATTTATTAATGATTTCATTTCCGAATGCTTTTTTTTATTGTTCATTGTTAAAGGTCCCTTAGGTGATGATAAATTTCATACTGATTACGTAAAGAAAACCGTGTTGTTCTTTTCCAAATAATAGAAACCTTTGCGTAATCAAAAACTAGCCTCCTTCTGACAACGATCAGGAGCCGACCAGAAGACGGACGTCTTTGACCGCTTTCGTGTTTCCTGTGGCAAAGCTGTCCCAAACTGGGAACACGACATTCTAGTATGAAAAACAATATATATACATACATACATATATATATATATATATATATATATATATATATATATATCAAAATTGAAAAAAAAATTCAAATATATGTAACCTAACTTTTTATCATACTAGAAGTCTTAGACAACATCTACGGGAAAGATAGACGGCAACAAATGATTCAAATGGCTCTGAGCACTGTGGGACTTAACTTCTGAGGTCATCAGTCCCCTAGAACGTAGAACTACTTAAACCTAACTAACCTAAGGACATCACACACATCCATGCCCGAGGCAGGATTCGAACCTGCGACCGTAACGGTCGCGCAGTTCCAGCGACTTATGAAATTAAGTTCTTACAATATATAAATGGAATGTGAATACTGTGAGTGAGAATGCAGTGCAATGTCCGCTTCCACTGCTCTCTCTCTCTCTGAACATGCCAGCAAACATATACAGTGGCTACATTTTTGCCAAGTCTTTGTGCGCTATCGCAGAAGGAATATCCAGCTTCCCGCAGTGTGCATGCTTACATTCAACATTCTGGCGGTTACACTGGTAATTAATTTAACAAGATTTCACATTTTCGATGCCTTATGTCGAGCTTGCATTAAACTGTGATGTTGCAATGTTAATCATTTAAATATGCAACCTCGGCAAATGTATTCAAACTCAATGAGATATCGATAAAGGCGTCTTTCTCGCCTTAAAGACATTCACGACTAACGTAAACTCAACACGTCCAGTCTCAAAGGTAACTAACGCTCGTGACCGTTACAGCGTGTATTTAAAGCAAACATGTTTTGCATCCTCATTGTCGTGCTATTAGTGTCACTCTCATGCGACTGGCGCGAGATATGAATAGACATCATCTTTCAGATGTAGAAACACGCCTGCCAACCTTCATTTACGTCTCACAATTCCTTCTTGGTGACGCGATTTCTTTTTCCGTCAGTGTACGAGGGTAGTCCAGAACGTAATCCACCGCATTTTATTCTTCAACAATTCTTTATTGAACACAGTGAGACTTACACACACAAAAGAGTGGAGTTTTATCTACAAATCCTATTTTTCCACGTAATCTCCATCCCGTTCTATGGCCTTCTCCAGCATGTATACCCTGTCGGTACCAACCGTTGTCCTGGTGGTGGAGCCAGTGCGTCATTGTGTAAATCACCTCCTCATCGTCCTCAAAAGTCTTCCACGAATGGCACCCTTTAATGGCCCAAACAAGTGGAAGTCCGACGGGGCTAGGTCCGCTGTATCAGGTGTGACAGCCGTGGATGGTCTCCCATCCGTTGCAAATCATGGAGCTCCGCCGAACCACCTTCTGCTGATCTCACCCTCCGTGCCCAGCGCCTAACTGTACTTCTGTCGACAGCAGATGCTCCATGGACTTCGCAATGTGTTGTGGATATTCTCCACAGTTCCTTTCCCTGCAGTGAGAAATTCAATGACGAGACATTGCTTATAACGTACATCACCCACAGACTCCATTTTGAAACTGTCTTGCAGCTACGCTGCCTGTCGGAAATGACGGAAACTTGGGGCGCTCACTCAGGAGACTTCAGATAATACATACGTAACATTTCGCATTCGTCGCATTGTTTTCGCCTGAGAAAAAAAAAGCGGTGCATTATTTTCTGGGCAACCCTCGTATATTGCGCCTGAGTCATAGGCAACTCGGCACTCCTCTTCGTAGGCTCTGTCCCGAATGGTTGGTTAGTTGTTTGAGTGAGTGAGGGGACGAGACAGCATGGTCATCGGTCCCGTAGTATTAGGAAATGACGTGGAAGGACGTCGGTCGTGCGCTTTCAAAGAAACCACCCCAGCAATTGCCTGAAGCGACTTAGGGAAATCACGGAAAACCAAAATCAGGATAGCCGGACGCGGGCTTGAACCGTCGCCTTTCCGAATGCAAGTCCAGTGTGCTAGCCACTGCGCCACCTCCCTCGGTATGTCCCGTATATTGTAGAGGATATAGCGTATAGTGACTTCCGTCGTGCAACGTTCTGTCGGATGTTGGATGGGCGGGGAGAGTACACGACGTGCCGCCCAATGGGACAAACGTTCTGATTCACAGCTAACAATATCAGATGTCTATTTTGTTGAAGTCCGCTGCCCGTGGTCTCGCGGTAGCGTTCTCGCTTCCCGAGTACGGGGTCCCGAGTTCGATTCCCGGCGGGGTCAGGGATTTTTCCTGCCTCGAGATGACTGGGTGTTGTTGTGTCCGTCTTCATCATCATCATTCATCCCCATCACGGTCGGAGGAAGGCAGTGGCAAACCACATCCACTAGGACCTTGCCTAGTAAAGCGGTGCGTGTCTTCCGCATCGTTCCCCTATGGTCTGTAAAGAAGTGTGGGACTTAATTTCCATTCACATTGTTGAAGAGCCTGTAGGTGTTGTAACGTAACACCGAAATCGCTTACAAATACATAAGACCTATAAATACAGTTGAAGGTGTCATACCTACCCTAAAGAACTTAACAGGGGAAGCATCGGGCGCTGTCACAAGCATGACCCCCGAACACACATTTCAGTAACGGTGTTCATATCTTTACATGCATAAATTTCCAAATTTCTCAGCTAAATTTCCGAGAATAAAGTGGCATAAAAACTGACAGTCTCAAAAATGGTAAGAAATTGTAGAAAATTGCAACAGTGCTTCAGTCTGTTGCCCACAGCAATGGCATACCGTCCTGACGACTTGCGGAGAACCATGTGAGAGCGCTTATTCACGCGATCTACTATCAATAGAAAATCCAACACGGTCCGAGCGCACGCAGGTTGGACCGGAAGTTCAGTGAGGGAAGACGGACAGCAGGAAACCTTCTATACATTCTGCCGGCCGGGATGGCCGAGCGGTTCTACGCACTTCAGTCTGGAACCACGCGACCGCTACGGTCGCAGGTTCGAAACCCTGCCTCGGGCATGGATGAGTGTGATGTCCTTAGGTTAGTTAGGTTTAAGTAGTTCTAAGTCTAGGGGAGTGATGACCTCAGATGTTAAGTCCCATAGTGCTCAGAGCCATTTCAACCATTCTTCTATACACTCTAGGGAAAAAATAGAAAAGCTGACTTTCTCGAAGGTAGGCAGAAACGAGCGAATGAAACAGTACTCCCCTGATTTACACTATGTCTCGCAGAACCATAGCCTGCAGTCGTAGTGCCAAGTAGAGCCAATACTAATAACGATCAATTCACAAGTCGATTTTATATCGTGTGAATTTTATTATGATGTCAAAGTTACGAGACTATGTTTCCATTATATTTCTGTAAACAACTGAATGACATTACGACTAAACAGCTAATACGTCACCTGACCACTCCATCCCAGTTGCACGTTGCTATCTCAAGGCTTCCACGGACAAGAAATGTTTGATTTTCGGTAGTTGATGTAACTGTAACCAAGTTTAAAAATTCAAAACACTGTCATAATCCTCTCATTAAGAGGTATGATCTTACGCTGAAGCTTTAACACAACAAGAAACGTAGTAAAGTTAGAAACCATGTATACATCTTGACTGAGTAGAATTCACGGCACGAAAATTACCCAGAGTACATTCGTCCAGTATTTGAGAATGGGAGATCTTAGTTAACTCTAACAAGCTTAACACGTAATTTCAAACCTTTTCGAAATTTTTTCTCGCTTTGCCTCCCCCCCCCCCCCCCCCCTCCCCAGTCGTCACATACACACACAAAATATTGAATGCAAAAAAATTTATCGCTTATTACATTCCCGCTGTTCATGCAGAAAAGCTTCAGCATCAGGCATGACGTTTTAATTTATTACTTATTTACTGCTAACTGTATTTGCAATCCATTCCGCAAATAGTATCCACTCATACCACTGAACGTGCCGGAAAAATATACATGATTGCACGAAACATAGTTATAAACTATATTTTCTTGGAGTATCAAACGTGTAAGCCAACGGCCTTGCTGCAGTGGTAACACCGGTTACCGTCAGATCACCGAAGTTAAGCGCTGTCGGCCTGGGATAGCAATTGGATGGGTGACCATTCGGTCTGCCGAGCGCTATTGGCAACCGGGTTGCACTCAGCCCTTGTGAAGCAAACTGAGGATCTACTTGATCGAGAAGTAGCGGCTCCGGTCGAGTAAACTGAAATACGGCCGGGAGAGCGGTGTGCGGACCACATGCCCCTCCATATCCGCATCCAGTGACGTCTGTGAGCTGAGGATGACACGGTGGCCGGCCAGTACCATTGGACCTTCATGGCCAGCTCGGACGGAGTTTAGTTTCTTTTTTATCAAATGTGTAACGCATTAACAGTTGGAGCTCGAGTCTTTAAAGGATCGAAAGAGTGGAGCCCGGGGGGAGGGGGGGCTGTTGCTCCACATCTAATAAGCTTGGATGTAAACTTTCGAAAAGCTGTAGTTCTCTGAGTTTCCATTTATTTGGAGATATACTACAGCAATGTTCTAAATACTCATGTAAACAAACTCTTATTATTATCATTATAGTCTCTATATTAAAATGTCGCCAGACGTATATGAGCCCCCCCCCTCCTCCTCCTCCTCCTCCTCCTCCTCCTCCTCCTCCTCCTCCTCCTCCTCCATTCTACAGCTTGCTCCACCGTTCCTCCGCCGTACCTATCTCCAGGTACATGTTTAGAGTGCAATTCACACTTAAGTGTTTGGCAGAGGATTCACAGAACCACTGTCGAATTATTATTCGATCGATTCACTCTCGAAAAATATGTGCGAAGAATGAACACTGATTTCTCTTGTTTTACTACGAAGGTCATTTCTCCCGATGTAGTGGGAGTCAATAAAATATTTTAGTATTCGGAGCAAAAGTTGTAGAATGAAATTTTGTGAAAAGATCTCGTCGCATCGAAAAAAGCCTTTGTTTTAATGATTACCACCCCAGCACTTGTAACATATATGTGACTATCTCGCCAACTTGCGATCATACAAAACGAACTGCCGTTCTTCCCACTTTTTCGCTGCCCTTCGTCAGTTCTGTATGTAAGTATTCCATAACGTGTAGCAGTACTACGGAGTAGGTCGGATAGTATAGACAGCCTAGAGGATATGTTACATCATCTAAGTGTTCTGACAATAAAACTCACTTCTTGTTTCATCTTCACCGTATATTCTTTAAGATGATTCTAATTTCAGTGTTACTAATTGTAGCCTCTAGGTATTTATCTGAATCTACAGCCTTTACATTTGAGTTATTTATAGTCTAACTGAAATTTAAAGGAATTTTTTTGTACTCATGTGGAGGACCTCGCCCTTTTCTTTGATTAGGTCAATTACCACTTTTCACACCATGTACATATTTTATGTAAATCATTTTGCAATTCCTTTTGATATTTGATACTTTACTAGACAGTAAACGACAGTATGATCAAGCAAATTAAGAACTGAAAATGAAGTTCATCTCAGGAATTCAGTCCGTGTCGCACAAAATAAGTTCCACTACTTGCAATAAAACTGCTGTAGAATTCAGATAGTGTTACGTGTATCTTTTTGTTCTGTCTCTCAATACCGGTTGGCCTACATAAGATTTCCCACCGCACTAATCAGCTGAAAATTTAATTTTTTTTTCTAATGTTAGAAATTAGTAGATGAAACAGAAAACTTTAGAACAAGTTAATTGTAAAACTAGCGATTTGTTTGTAGTAACGAAACCACATTGACATCATTTAGTACCTAAGGCGTGAGCTGACTATTATACTCGTACGTCTCATTTAACTGAAATTATCTCGTTTTACAGGACTCTCACACAGTTCCGGTTTGAAGTAGATGAAAATATGATGCATTCCTAACATTTCTTTGGCATAATGTGTTCAATTTTATTTAATGAAAATAGTTACCCACATGTTGAAAAGACGGTAAGAACACAAGGAAACGCATTTAGTAAACTGATTGTATACCGTTATTATATTAATAAGTATGACTTTGGATCGCTGTAACTACAGCGTAATGAAATAAAACTTTCGTGCTGCCCGCGTTTTGCCTTTATTATTTAAAAGGCGTCATCAGTAGCCTGAATGTCTGTGTTTCCGCTCTTACTTCACATCATTGGAGGTATAAACAGATCTGGCGCTTTCTGACTTTCTGTGATGTCTTAGTTGAAATTTCTACTTACGAATTTAGTAGATACTGCTCTATATGTGTTCTTGTTCCAGTTTTATAGCTGTTCTTCCCATTATTTTCACGCAAAATGTCATCTGCATAGCATCAGGAAATGAACAATCGTTTTCTTTGTGTTACACTATTTTGGATGTTGTTCACACATGTTGCCAACAACAGAATGTATGTGATTCCCTCTCTCTCTCTCTCTCTCTCTCTCTCTCTCTCTCTCTCTCTCTCTCTCTCTGCGTGTGCGTGTGTAAATTTGTATTTGTTAGTGCCGTGCAGACAAAATCTCGATGGAGATAAGGGCAAGGACAGCCATAAAATCGGAACAAGAATACATACAAATTAGTGGGTTGAAATTTAAACTATTATGATGTAATGGAAAAATGAGAAAGTGCCCTAACGGTTTATAACCTTCAATGTATAATGTCCAGCACGCAAATATGTATATATTTCAGTCCACTGAAGATGTAGAAGAATTCGTTTCATCCAGTTTACACGGTCCAAAAAGCGTAATCTACACCAATAATAAATCTGTAAAATTATCGTGTTTGTTTGCTTGTCAGAAACCACAGTACCGATTTCAACCAAACTTGGTGCACATATCACTTATTGTCTGCAAAGACTCGTTGTGGGAGTGAGACCCACCTGCCTAACAAATGGGTGAGGGTGGGGGTGAAAAAGAAGTGTAGGTCATGACACGAGAATACTCAGATTTTATTCATCCAGTATTTCAGAATGAGAGTTCTGAGTGACTTGCAACAAACTTTACACATAATTTCAAACCTTTACGAAAATTTTTCTCGCTGACACTCCCCACAAAACGAGTAAACGAAGAAATTTTAACGTCTACTACATTTTCGCTGTTCGTGCAGTAAAACCGACGTATCAGTTACGATACCATAACGTTTACATTTATTGCTTCTTTGCTAGTAACTCTATCCGCAACACATTAAGTAGACAGTATGCACATATGCTGCTGAGTGTGCCTACAAAATTATATCATTGTATGACGCACAGTTCAGGAGATACGAGGGAAGGAGGAGATGGACAGAGAGAGGGGGAGGAGTAGGAGGGGGTACACAGGGAAGGAAGAGGAGGAGGTGGAGAAGCGGGAAAAGGAGGTAGAGAGGAAAGAGGGGGAGATGAACAGAAAGAGGGGAAGGAGGAGTTGGAAAGAGAGAGTAGGGTGTAGCAGATGAACAGAGAGATGGGCGGGATGGGATGCAGGGGATGGACAGAGAGAAACTGGAGAAGGAGATGGGCAGAGCGAGGAGGAAGGGAGAGATGGAATAATTGAACTGAAATAAATATATGCCAGGGCAACACCAGGTACTCAGACAGTTATTAATATAATAATACGCGACTCTGAGGACGAAAGAACAATAAAATTAGATATCTGCATACCGCCTTAAGGGTGGTAGGACGTCAAACGGACCGTCTCGGAGCAGGAGAGACACCACAAGACATTTTAATTTCCACAGTCTATACTTTTACGAATAAATTCATAAAACTTTGTCAGCATGACCAGGAAGGATTGTGGTTTCACAATCATAGCAGTGGAAGTTCAAAAACGTAACAAAATAATTTTTTTTACGTGTGAAAGTTCATTTTTTTCACTTCTATTGGCTGCGTTTGTTGCTATAGGTACACGTTTCTTCACAAGTAAGAGAGATTCTTCGATGAATTTTGCACAGCATACAAACCATACTTACAGGTGTATAAAACTCTAGAAATTATTTAATTTATGAAAAAATGAATGTGCTGTTATATTTCAACCTTCATGCTTAGAAAACACCCAAATTTTATAGTTAATTAGCTCAGTTTTTATCACAGTTTTTAATAGAGTTGGAAAATTCTAGAGTTTCATACACCTGTAAATATGGTTTGTATGCTGTGCAAAATTCATCGAAGAATCTTCCTTACTTATGAAGAAAAGTATACCTATAGCAACAAATGCAGCCAACGGTAAGTGAAAAAAAGGTGAAATACAAATGTAAAAAAATAAATTGTTTTCTTATATTTTTGAACTTCCACCACTATAAGTGTAAATCCTGAATCCTTTTTGGTCATTCTGACAAAGTTTTATGAATTTATTTTTAAAAGTATAGACAGTGGAAATTAAAATGTCCTGTGGTGTCTCTCCTGCTCCAAGTCGTCCCGTTTGACGTCCTACCCCCCTTAATAACTTGTTGCCGGAAATGAAGCTAAACGAAGACATAGTGCAGTTGTTCCAGAAAACACTCTATACCAATTCCATAATTGTACACCGAGTAGATTGCGAGTCTGAGCGAAGCGAATGTGATGTGATTCGACGAAACGAGACACCCAGCACCCTCCACACGTACTCCCGCCGAAGTATCGCGGCTAATGTAGTTTTGAACAGATTTTAATAAACCAGTTTTGCTTCCTATCTCGTATAGGGAGGGACTCACATTAACTGTCAGGTTACAGTAAATCACTGCGACGTTGAGACCAACCTCCGTCAGACGACACTTACACATACCTCAGTGCACGTTACGTCGATAGCTTCTAGAGCAACGGAGTGCGTACGTAAAGGCGCCGGTAAAGGGAAACGGGAAGGAATGAGTAGAGAGAGAGGAACCGTGCTGCAGTTTTCACGGCCTATAGCGCTTTCCGGCTCCCTCCCACAGCGTCTCAGGCGCGCGCGAACCCAGCGCGGTAAACCGAGGTGACATTCATACAATCCCCATGACGGCTTTATTTATGGCGTCTCCGGTTTCCGGGGGATGCAGGGGCGCCGGTTTCTGCGGGCGGAAGAAATACTCTGTAGAGACACTTCGCTCAAACCATCCAGCAGTCCCCCACTCTCAGATACAAGCCGGTGTCCCAGACAAAAGTGACACGCACCTTGCACCTTGTAACTTATCCGTCTACCTGTTCATATCTCTCCAGAAGCCTGTACGCCATTGCTATCGATGTGTGAATCATTTATGCAGTCAGTTTGCTCTATCAACGACTCAAAAAAATGGCTCTGAGGTCTATGGGACTTAACATCTGAGGTCATCAGTCCCCTAGAACT
Organism: Schistocerca gregaria; assembly: GCF_023897955.1. NCBI lineage: Eukaryota > Metazoa > Arthropoda > Insecta > Orthoptera > Acrididae > Schistocerca > Schistocerca gregaria. Next base: position 234,915,693 of record NC_064921.1, read on the forward strand.
TAGAACTACTTAAACCTAACTAACCTAAGAACACCACACACATCCATGCCTGAGGCAGGATTCGAACCTGCGACCATAGCGGTCGCGCAGTTCCAGACTGTAGCGCCTAGAACCACTCGGCCACTCCGGCCGGCTATCAACGACTCCCCAACGGCTAACCCAACTGTAGTTATCATTCGGTGAAACAGCTTTAGTATTATTACATCTTCATCTACATCTATACTCCGCAAGCCGCCTTACGGTGTGTGGCGGAAGGTACTTTGCATGACAGAGTCCCTCCCTCTTCTCCTGTTCCAGTAGCGTATGGTTCGCGGGAAGAACGATTACTGGTAAACCTCCCCCGGAGCTAGAGCCTCTAATTTCATCTTGGTGGTCTTTTTGCGAGACATCCGCGGGAGGAAGCAATATGTTGGTTGACTCTTTTAGAAAAGCACGCTCTCGCAACTTTTAACAGTAGACCATACCGTGATGCAGAACTGCTCTCTTCCAGGTGTGCCACTGGAGTTGGGTGAACATCGCCGTGGCGCTTTCGCCCTTACTGAGTGAGCCTGTAACCAAACGTGCTACTCTTCCTTGGATCTTCTCTATTTCTTCTAACAGTGCTGATAGGCGTTTCCTAAGCATTTTTCCAATGAATCGCAGTCTGGCATCTGTCTTACTAGCGATTAATTTTATGTCGTCGTCCCACTTCAAATCGCTCCATACCCATTCTCCTAGATATCTCATGGAAGTAAATGCTTCCCGTGATTGTTCTGCAATTTTGTAACCATATAATACATCTAAATCCATATAGATATTCCGCAACAGCGTGTGGCGGAGGGTATCCCGTATCTCTACTAGTAATATTCTTTCCTGTTCCAATTGGAAATAGAACAAGGCATAAACGACTGTGTATATGTCTCCGTATGAGCCCTAATTTCTCGTGTCTTTGTAATATACTGATTATTCCTTGCTACTGTAGTGTTATCTTGAAGCTGTGAGAAAGGAGGATAGGCGCTCCAAGGCGCGGAAGCAGAGACGATGCTGAGGGCAGAAGAAACTAGGAGAGATATTGTTACATGAAATAAACCGTAAGGGGAGAGATCTGTGAAAATGCCGACGCCTCCAGACGCGGTCCCAGGGCGCTAGTTACTCTTCAAGGAATTAACATGTAACTTCATATGTAGTCTAGACGCTGTGGTAGGTTGCCACCTTAGAACTTTGTAACCAACAGGCACGTAATAGCGTATAAAGCCAGCTTGATACCAGCCCTGGGAACAGAAAGATCAGTAGGCTCACAAGGGTTAGAAAGAGAGCGACAACGCCAAAAAACTGAAGACCTAGCAGTCCCTAGTCAGGGGAGCCCGATGGGCGGGGTTAAATGACGTATAACAATGTTGCAAGCCTTATTTGGCAGAGCAGTTACGTTTAGCTTTCAGCTGAACAATGTTGATACCAAATACGGACTTAGTGCAATTGCATTAACTTCCGCGCCTTAGGAGCAGTAGAGGGGACCTAACTAAACCGTGATTGGCAGACGCCTGCAAGAGACCTGCGGGATTGGCCGGGTGGCTTTAAGTGGGAAAAACAGTGCCCCCACGGGTCTCTTTAAAACCCTTAGATTCCGCATTTCGGCGGAGTTCTCAGTCCGACGATCTGGGCGCCGAATCCGCGTCCGTCGTCTCTAGCCTCGGTCCAGCTCCGCGCAAGTATGCTCTCGCACATTGAGTACCTAAGTGAACAGTGTCATATTCAGTATGTTTTCCTTTGCTACTAAGCTGTTGCCTTAAGATGTTGCTAGTGTTTGCTACTGTGGTTAGCAGCCGCTCCTGGGACTTCTGCACTGGCCTCTGTTGTAACAGTGTTATTCATGCTTTTTCCAACACTACAGCTAGCCTCCAGTGTATTAGTTAGTCCGGAATAAACAACTATTTCAAAACCCTGTTTGTCGAAGAGTCTCCACGAGTTCCCTACCGAGTCTCACCACCTGCATTTCTAGTAAATGCCTGTACCAATGTTGGCTCAGATAGAAGAAAACAATCTAATGGCTTCACTGTGAATTGTCCTTCTGCCTTCTGCTCTGTACCGCTCGGGGGCGCAGACTGACCAGTACCCCTTTTCCTCCCTCTCCCCCCCCCCCCCCCCCCCCCCCATGTCAGGACACGTCATCTTATCGTTGTGGTCTTTACGCGTTATGTTATGTTGGAGGCAACATATTCGTTCTGCAGTCAGCTTCAAATGCCGGTTCTCTAAGTTTTCTCAAAATTATTCCTCGTAAAGAAAGTCGCCTTCCCTCCGGGGGCTCGCATTTGAGTTCCCGAAGCATATCTCTAACACTGTTGTAACGTTCTTTACAAAAATTTATTCTTTATATGGAATACAATGGATGAAGGCGATTGCATACAAATATTTATGTTGTCTTACCGCTTGAGCAGCAACGGTGGAACGCGATATATTCTGGTCTCTCATTATATACTAGCTACAGGCTCAGCAGTGTGCAATGCTGTCCATAATATTTGAAATGCACATGAAATTGTTGTGGTCGATAAATGGAAACATTTATGAAACACCCAACTTCTTTGGAAAACATATGACCTGGATAGGGAGGCGGTACTGATTGTGGTGAATTACTAAAACTGATTTTTTTCTGCCAAAACTATATTGAAAGTTAAGTTAGACTTTTCAGAAACATTTAACAGTTGAAGTTGGTCAGAAAAATACAGTATATTTACCAATTGATCCACAAACAAGGATTTATGCAGCAAGTATTATCTAACTCCATTAAACCAGTACACATGCAAATCATCAAATTACATATAGCTCTGTTAACAAATCTTAAAAACATTACAAAAGTGAAATATAACTAGTCTCATTATCAAATCAGTTTACGTACATTCTGTGGTTACTTAACAATTACAAATTATCAGCCAACTCATCTATAATAACGCGCTGACATAACAAAAATCATAATTATTTAACATCTCTACTTTTCTTGTGAGAATACTTCTACTTACACGTTCTCGTAATTCCTAATTTAATCTAACATTTGCTGGCTTCACACAGCACACCACGAAAACTGCCTACTCCATCGTCTTTCGCTCACAGACAGCTACCTACAATTGTGCGCCAAGCGCGCTCCAACACTACAATCTCAGGGCAGAAGCAGTATCTTTGGCTCTGCGATCGTGCACAGTCAGCGATCCGCATTATAGAGCCTGTCAGAGACATACATCGTTTACCATCTTCGGGTGCCACATACAAATGTGCACCAGTAGACTCCTTTCACAGTAACAAATCTAATAACCTAACTCTGAATTGCTTCGATGTCTTCCTTTAATCCGAACTGGCGTTGGTCCCAAACACGACAACATTGCTCAACAATGGATTGCACAAATCTTCTATATGTGGGCTCCTTTATAAATGAGCTATAGTTTACTAGAATACTGCCAGTAAACCAAAGGAGAACATTCGGTTTCCTACAACCGACCTTACGTGCTCGATCCACGTCAAATTGCTGTGCAACGTTGCGCATAGGGATTTAACCGAAATAATTTTGTCAAGCAGGACACCACTAATACAGTACATACATACACAATATCGTCTGCTTTAACTTATATTTTCCGCATTTAGAGCAGTCTCCACCTTAAGTCCTTCCACCTAGTTTTGGATATCGCTTAGTTTCTTCTTCTTGTAGGTTTCATTTCTGATATGTCATCTTCCGTTCTAATGATGTCCTCTTTCCATTTCCTTCTGTATTCTTGTACTTTCTTTTCCTTTTAGAGACGACTATCATAACGTTGTTGTTATTTCTGTATTTTACTTTCCGCACACGGCTTCTTAGTGTATCCTTTTTTGTAGTTATCCACGTTTCACTTCCATATATTACAGCTGGATGTGACAGTTACAATTATGAGGGTGAGTCAAAGGAAAACCTTAAATTTGTAATAACAAATCGAAATTTCGCGCCGCTATCCTGTAAGTTGATAACCGTGCTACAAACAGCGTGCAGAATGGCCATAGGTGGCAGCATAGTGCAGATGCACACATACCGATGCAGTATCAGTATAAAGATGGCCGCCCCACTTGCGACTTGCACCAGGGAAGAACAGCGTTGTCCTATTCGGTTTTTGCGTAGTGAAGGTGTGAAACCTATTGAAATTCATCGACGAATGAAGGTTCCGTACGGTGATGCATGTTTGTCACAGCAGCAAGTCTACGAATGGAGTAGGAAGTTCGCAAATGGCGTGACTTCAGTGGAAGATGCTCCTCGTCCAGGTCAGGCTCAACGAGTTGTGACTCCACAGAACATTGCAGCAGTTGAAGCCATAGTGAAGGAAAACCGCCGAGTGACAATGTTTACAGATTAGTCGTGGGTCAGCACACCACATTGCGCATGATGTGCTCCAGTTTCACAAAGTGTCTGCAAGATGGGTGCAACGACAGCTGACTCCTGAAATGAAAGAACGACGTGTTGATGCTTGTGAAGAACTTCTTCGGCGCTTTGAACAAGGAGGTGATGCCTTCCTTGCAAGAATCGTTACTGGGGACGAAACCTGGGTTCACTTCCACCAACCAGAAACGAAGAGAGCGATAAATCCAGAACTTGCCCCAAGTGATTTCCATATGTTTGGACCACTCAAAGACCCAATGGGAGGAAAGAAGTTCCGTTCTGATGATGAGGTACGCCACGTGGTGCATGAGTGGTTGCGCAGACTACCAAAAGAATTTTTTTCTAAAGGAATTTATGCACTTTGTAAGTGCTGGCGGACTTGCATTGAGCGTGGGGGAGATTATGTTGAAAAGTGATACAGCTTTGTACCACTTCTGCACAAAAAATAATATTTAAAAAAATATTTAAGGTTTTCATTTGACTCACCCTCGTATAACTCACAACTGAATAAAAGCAGTTGTTATAGTTTTCGGACTGAAACAGAACAACAATGAAAACTTTGTATAACATTTTTGTGGCAATATAAGTGATATCTACAGAAGATGATGCATAGGTTTCTAATCACGCGAGGGCGAACAAAAAGTAAAAAAGGAACGTGCCTTACAGAGGCCAGAGCTTTTTTTTTTAAGAAATAGTCCGAATATAACACGGTCTATTAAGTTTCAAGCCGAAAAAAGAGAAACTCAGTAGAGAGAAATTCATGTATTTACAAAAACATGGTCACTATTAATCATATTTTCTTACGTTGTAATAAGGTAAATCACGCAGAAATAACACGCTTCTGATCACATTCTTCACTGATGTCCCTGTTAACTTCACTACCAATATTTGTTACATCAGTGTCAGTACTTTTGTCACTCTCTCTCACCACCCCCACCCTCCTGAAGTACGTCAAACGTTAGTATCCGGGACCTTGTTGCATTACAGATTTTCCAAGTTTCTATGTTGCATATACTCTTCGCTTAACGAATAACAGGGAAATTGATATTTGCATCATAGATGTGTCAAATTCCGAAGTTCGTTGATGGTATTCGTTTTGCGTTAGCACATACTGGTAAAGTCAAATTATTTTCTTCTTGTTTAGAGAAAAACTGTGTCTCTTCTATCGCACAAAACAGTGGCTCTGTGAGCACGGTAGTAGTCACTATCCAAATGAAATGTCAGGAATCAAATGGTTCAAATGGCTCTGAGCACTATGGGACTTAACTTCTGAGGTCATCAGTCCTCTTAGAACTACTTAAACCTAATTAACCTAAGGACATCACACATATCCGAGGCAGAATTCGAACCTGCGACCGTAGCGGTCGCTCGGTTCCAGACCGTAGGGCCTAGAACCGTTCGGCCACCTCGGCCGGCTATCACGAATCGAGGACAGTTACAGTGATACCTCATGCATAAAGGTTAATTTACAAACGCTAGCGATATTATGAAATACTCTTATTTTTAGTCTATCGATCATTGTTTTGTATCTTAAAATGACCCTTTGCAGGCGCTGTCACGCACGTGGATGGTGAAAGTGGTAGCGCTTCTGCGTAAATACAAATACGACCGGAAGATGGCCGAGGGTCCCTGAAACAAGTAACACTGAGGTAATTAAAACAGTGATCAACGGACTGAACATAAGTTTATTTTCTAGGAATAACGATCGCGTAGCTCTCCCTACCGACAAGCCTGTTCGGTTTTGAAGAAACTAGCGGTATTTTGATCTCTTAGGTTTTGTGGTCGTGATTAATTAATGATGTACTACCGAATTTTTAGCTCGGACTTTGTTTCCGTTTTGTACTCAATATTTTTACCCTTGGCCCAGACATTTTCTTTAGGTGCTGCGAGTTTTGCTGTTGTTTGTGCACGCTAGCTATACTCCAACCAGACTATGGAGTATGATAGGTCTCGCCCCTGTTTGCAGAGTAGTGGGCGTGGGGAGTCGAACTGAGATGTAAGTAGTGCCGTGAGAAACAACACAGGGTGATTCAAAAAGAAAGAACAGGCCTCAAATGTTTCCGCATGTCACTGGACAGACAAAGGTTCAAAGTTTCATTTTCGCACAGACACTATGCCATACACTCAACATGAGCACCATACATTGCTGGAGAAACATTCCTCACACGAATGAACAGGTTCCTGTTTATTGGATCGATAGCTTCAACAAATCGATTTCTCAACCATTGAAGCGTAGATGCCATAAGTGTGAGACGAAGACTGTCTTGAGTACACAACAGAAAAAAAAACCGCAGGGTGTGGTGCCTGACGACCTGGGAGGCTAAAGGCGATGAACACGACCTTCTTGTTCACCTCTTCCAGTTCACCGTTGTGGGATGGTGTTGTTAAGATAAGGGTGAGGTGAAGCGTGACGCCATGATGCATGAAAACTAAATCATTGGAACCCTAGTGAAGCTGAGGCAAGAACCAATTTACAGCATGTCCATGTATCATATTCCTGTCACAATGTACTCTGAGATAACCTGGAGGACTGAAACGCAAAATTCCTAGCTTCTGTTATGATCTCTGGGACGCAATTGCTTCAGTAAATGCGACTTATAAGTCTTCATATGCAGGCGTCGTTTCATAACAAGCCACACCGTTGTTAGAGGAAGTTTTAGTTCCTGGCCTGCACGTCTTGCGGTCTTCCAAGGGCTCCGTGTGAAGGCATCTCGGATACGCTAGACACTTTCATCACACCTGTGTGATGCTTTTCCCATGCACATGCAACCAACTTCCAAGAATTTTGTATGCCAGTCATAAATCTGCTTGTATAATATTACTTATAATCCGTCTTGATTGCAAACTTTTTTTATTCATATGACCGGTTTTGGTTCATTCAGAACCATCTTCAGATCTGATTTTTCAGTTAGAGGAGTAACCCGTCCAAATCCAGCAACTTTCACATGCTGGATTTGAACGGGTTACTCTTGGTTCTGAGTACTGTGAGACTTAACTTCTGAGGTAATCAGTCCTCTAGACTTAGAACTACTTAATCCTAACTAACCTAAGGACATCACACACATCCATGCCCGATGCAGGATTCGAAACTGCGACCGTAGCGGTCACGCGGTTCCAGACTGTTGCGTCTAGAACCGCTCGGGTTACTCCTGTAACTGAAATATTAGATCTGAAGATGGTTGTGAATGAACCGAAACCGGTCATATGAATAAAAAAAATTTGCAGTCAAGATGGATTATAAGTAACATTATACAATCACTGATTGCTGCTATCCCATCAGACATTGTCTGTTTTTGCAAAATCTGCTTGTGTAGAGGCGACTTCTTGCTGAATCGACGGAGGAATGCACGTTGCACTTTAACAACGGATAGACTTCCAACACACAGAACGGTATTTCTTGTGGTGCAGTCGCATGTTGCTACAAACAATACCGCAACTGTGTCAAAACTTCGAATCTTCCTCTATCCAGCGACATGCGGAGTGTGTTTCTGTTTTTTGTAGTTTGTCTCTAGTTAAGAAATGAAAACTGTTATTTCCTTCCGAGTCACCTGGTAGGCCAGTGTGGTTGAAATCCTGGCGGCAAGTAACCACGTAAAAAAGCACTATTAGCAACAACTGAAGAAGACTGCTGGATCTATCTTCGAAATACTTCGTATAAAAGAACACCCAGAAGAGTACCATTAGTGATAAGTTGCTCCATTTCGAAATACGGAACGAGGGCAACATTTTAAGTTCAAATGGCTCTGAGCACTATGGGACCTAACATCTGTGGTCATCAGTCCCCTAGGACTTACAACTAGTTAAACCTAACTAACCTAAGGACATCACACACATGCATGCCCGAGGCAGGATTCGAACCTGCGACTGTAGCAGTCCCACGGTTCCGGACTGAAGCGCCTAGAACCGCACGACGACCGCGGCCGGCAACATTTTAAGTTTCTACGGTAATGTTAACAGGGTCGAGTGGATACAACGGGTGATCAAAAACTCAGTATAAATTTGAAAACTTCATAAACCACGGAATAATGTAGATATAAAAATTGACACGTATGCTTGGAATGAAGGGTGAAAGACGTCTTGCGCGCGTCGTTTGGTGATGATCGTGTGCTCAGCCGCCACTTTCGTCATGCTTGGCCTCCCAGGTCCCCAGACCTCAGTCCGTGCGATTATTGGCTTTGGGGTTACCTGACGTCGCAAGTGTTTCGTAATCGACCTACATCTATAGGGATCCTGAAAGACAACATCCGACGTCAAAGCCTCACCATAACTCCGGACATGCTTTACAGTGCTGTTCACAACATTATTCCTCGACTACAGCTATTGTTGAGGAATGATGGTGGACATGTTGAGCATTGCCTGTAAAGAATATCATATTTGCTAATTATTGCTATTCTGATCAGATGAAGCGCCATCTGTCTTACATTTTTTGAACTTTTGTATTTTTTTTTTTTTTTTGTTCTAATAAAACCCCATGTCATTCCAAGCATGTGTGTAAATTTGTACCTCTCTATCTACATAATTCCGTGATTTATTCAGTTTTCAAATTTATACTCAATTTTTGTTCACCCGATACTTCACGTAATATGACATTTTCTGATACACATGGTGTTGTGTACATAGTTCCGCGTAGTCAGCGCGTACACAACTTTGCCACTAGAGCGAGGCCTGCTAAGTACAACAGCGCAGACGCAGCACTCGGCCGTCTCTGCACTACGAGATGGCGCTGCCTTAGAGACGGACCAAATTCTGCTTCCGCCGATCCGCGTATTAATATGTAACGCAGCCAATGAGATTGCTGCTAACGTAGAACCTTGTCTCCTCACGGATCACACTCGCGCAGTGATACCTGAACGCGCGAGGTATTATACCGAGTGTACAGAGCTCCGATTAGCAGTCTGCATTTATCTGCACCTGTCTGTACCAGTCTACATTAGTCTGTACCAGTGTATAGTCAAGTTTCAGTCTGCGCCTAATAAGATTACCATATTCCTGTACATAGCCATGAAGATAAATGGACACTTTGTCAAGTATCAGAGATATGTGAGAATAAGATTAACGTACCAGGACCAAAGGAACTTCACATTGTCAATTGTAAACAGCATCCAGAATCAAGTTACGTAATGTCTATGCTTTTCCTTACTTTAATAAATGTATGTGAAAATTAATCAAGTACTGTTTAAAGTTGGTCACCGTCACCGACACCGTCAATCTGCTACTCTAAGCGTGAAGTGACATTTCTATCGTCTGACCTAACGGCACACATGATTTGGCGTGCGACACTATCACGTTAAAATTTAGGCTGGAGTCAGAGAAATGGGAAAAGAAAGTATCAACAGCAAAAATTAATACTGTAGTCGATGAGATGAGAGGTGGGATGTAGAGACAGTAGCTTGCGTGGTGGTACTTGCACTGCTCGTCACGACACAGTGTCCTGCGTTCCTGTCAGTGTAATTGGCGCCGCGAGGTTGGCAGCGCGGTCGGCGAACCGCGGAAACAAAGCAGCAGCGAGAGCGCCACTTGAGGTGCGCGCGCCGCTTCCCCCACCCTACCAGCCCGGTCCCTCGCCAACACTTCCCGTCGCGCCGCTTTGTTGTCGTCGTCGTCGACGCTGCAGCGTCCCTTTTCAGCGACGGAGGACATTTTATTGTGTTTCGCTAATTGGGAGCTCTAATCCGAGGAGGCCCGCTAGCGGCGAGAGCACACGCGCGCTCGCGAGCACAGAGGAGGAGGACCTCCGTGTTTGTCTATTATTTTCACTAAACTCCCTTTGTGCTGTCGCTGTCTGCTTTTAATTGCGTTTCCTCCAGCTTCGTTTGTGCAGCGCGGCAGTGTTTTGTGAATGCCAAGTTTCCGTCACCTGCGCTCGCCAAGGGAATACATTAACGCGACGCTGCGCGCGGACGAGACGTCCGCGTCGTTAGCGCTAGCTCGCTGGCTGGGATGCTGCGCCGCACCCGTTCCTCTTGCGGCGGTCACCGCTGCCGATTTCTGTAATTTAGAAAATAAGGCCGACGGAGCGGCGCGACGCGACGCTGTAAAAAGAAAAAAAAAATCCGCGTTCCCGCGGTGGGAATTGTTTTCGGTGACGGAAATGCATAAAGGCAGCCGAATTAAATCCCGCCTCATCATCGTACCTTGCAGCTGCGTTACTTCGACAACGGCCAGTGTTGTTTGCATACATCAAAACGACATGTGTTTCTGAGTCCTCCCAAAGGCCTTCTTGTAGTACAGTAAAGAAGAGACAGCAGTGCAATTTGTTACAGAATACTTCCAAAAATCTCTAACCTGTGTGTTTCTCGCGACCCACGTAACCGCACAGGACAAAAGTTTAACCACCTTCAGGCGACGTGTTGCTAATACCCCGACAATAGCCACAGTACGGTGAATACGAGAGTGCACAAGTCTCTTCAGATATGCCGTGTTTAACTGAAGCCACTCAGTCATTACGTTTATATGTGACAACTTCCAGAAGACGAATACCGAAACCTTTCTCTCTCTCTATCTCTCTCTCTCTCTCTCTCCCTCTGAGTTGTTTACACGTCCAGGCGTGAAGCGGTTTTGCTAAATCGGTAGATTATCGCTTTCCCGATCAGCTACTTTACACAAATGGCGTCTGGAAGTCAGCCTTTCCGGTTTCTGATTTAGTCAGCGTAACTGCTATTTGTCTTCTTTTAAGTAACAGGAGGCAGAATATCTCATTCTCAGTCTAATAACCTTCGCTGCGTAAAAAGTCACTCTGTCCGGATTGGCCGCAAATTTTTGAAAACGTGATATAACGTGAGAACCGAAGCAAGTTACTAAAACGGTTGTACGTTTACATGGCACAGATAATCGACTGTGTTGGTGCAAACCCGGCAAACTGCATTTACAGAATAGGTGGTACTGGAAAATCGCTTTACGAACTCTGGTTTTTGGAGTCCTATGCAAAGGTAGTGATAGTTGTATTCCACAGAGTTAACAAACTGCGGGAGTATTGCTTGCAAACAGTTCTAGACATTTTCAATGGGTTTAATGTCGGGCGATTAAGAGGACAAATCGAAGTGCAGTAGGGCACCGCATTGTTTGTCGAACCAGTGACGCGCGCGCGCGCGTGTGTGTGTGTGTGTGTGTGTGTGTGTGTGCAGCACTTCCGGTAGAGACAGTCATAACTACTTAAATCCATCGGCTCTCAAGCACGCATTGTTGTGCTGGGTCCGCGGATCATCATCATTTAAGACTGATTATGCCTTTCAGCGTTCAGTCTGGAGCATAGCCCCCTTATAAAGTTCCTCCATGATCCCTATTCAGTGCTAACATTGGTGCCTCTTACTTCAAAATCATTCTTAACCGAATCCAGGTACCTTCCCCTTGGTCTGCCCCGACTCCTCCTACCCTCTACTGCTGAACCCATGAGTCTCTTGGGTAACCTTGCTTCTCCCATGCGTGTAACATGACCCCACCATCTAAGCCTGTTCATCCTGACTGCTACATCTATAGAGTTCATTCCCATTTTTTCTTTGATTTCCTCATTGTGGACACCCTCCTGCCATTGTTCCCATCTACTCGTACCTGCAGTCATCCTAGCTACTTTCATATCCGCGGATAAATCACAAAAATCCGCCGATTTACCCCACATACAGGGTGGTCGGAAATTGCCGTTAGAGACTTCTAGAACTTGTAGAGGGCAGTGAGTACATCGTATTTTGAATAGGAACCCATGTCCGGCAACGTCATCCAACGAGACTACAGAGCGTCAAAGTTACTGCGCGGGCGTCTGTAAATGTACGTATACAGGGGGTTATTCGGTGATGATGTTACAGACTTTTTAGGATGATGGAGAACGATAAATGTATTAATTTGAAGTAAGGATCCCAGTACCGGAAGCGAACGAGTCGAAAGTTATAAACGAAAACCGTTTTGATACCTCTGACAGTTGAATAAACGTACCGGTTCTTGTGTTGTGAACAGTGTAGGGTTGCTAACTTTCAGTGGTGGTAGTGTGGACAAAAACGAGACAGAAATGTCCAATAAACGTGGGCTTTAGATTGCATAACTGAGGAGCTATGACATTCGTTCATCATCTCTAATGTGAGACACATCCGCTCTACTGAGCAAGTGTTTATAGCTGTTAAGGTACTCAGTTTAGAGCCCAAGTTTATTGGACATTTGTTCTCGTTTTTGTTCACACTACCACCACTGAAAGTTAGCAACCCTACACTCTTTGCAACACAAGAACCGGTACATGTATTCATCTCAAAAAATGGCTCTGAGCACTAGGGGACTTAACTTCTGAGGTCATCAGTCCCCTAGAACTTAGATCTATTTGAACCTAACTAACCTAAGGAAATCACACACATCCATGCCCGAAGCAGGATTCGAACCCGCGACCGTAGCAGCAGCGCGGTTCCGTACAGAAGTGCCTAGAACCGCTCGGACACCCCGGCCGGCTGTATTCAACTGTCAGAGGTACCAAAACGGTTTTCGTTTATAACTTGTGAGTAGGCTGTTTAGGTTTTTTTTATTGGTAATGCCGCCGCCACGCAGCGCTCTGTATGAAAATCACTGGCTGTGCCGTGTGCAGTCTGTGGCTCGTTTGCATTGTTGTCTGCCATTGTAGTGTTGGGCAGCTGGATGTTAACAGCGCGTAGCGTTGCGGCAGTTGGAGGTGAGCCGCCAGCAGTGGTGGACGTGGGGAGAGAGATGGCGGAGTTTTGACATTTGTAAGAATTGGTGTCATATATATTATATATATTATGACTATTAAGGTAAATACATTGTTTGTTCTGTATTAAAATCTTTCATTTGCTAACTATGCCTATCAGTAGTTAGTGACTTCAGTAGTCTGAATCTTTTATTTAGCTGGCAATAGTGGCGCTCGCTGTATTGCAGTAGTTCGAGTAACGAAGATTTTTGTGAGGTAAGTGATTTGTGAAACGTATAGGTTAATGTTAGTCAGGGTCATTCTCTTGTGCGGATTAGTTAAAGTCAGATTGCGTTGCGCTAAGAAAATATTGTGTGTCAGTTTAAGCACAGTCTTGTATAATTTTTCAAAGGGGACGTTTCAAACTTTCGACTCGTTCGTTTCCGGTACAGTGATCCTTACTTCAAATTAATACATTTATCGTTCTCCATCATCCTAGAAAGTCTATACATCATCACAGAATCACCCCGTGTATACGTACATTTACAGACGCCCGCGCCTATAACTTTGACGCTCTGTAGTCTCGTTGGATGACGTTTCCGGACATGGATTCCTATTCATAATACAATGTACTCACTCCTCCTTCAAGGCCTAGGAGGCTGTAACGGGAAATTCGGACCACCCTGTATAGAGGAACACGACCTCCGTGCAGATGTGAGAGACTGGATCTTCCGAGTGTGGCTTGTACGTTAGAGGAAGACTAAAACGACCGACCTGAGATCGCCAGGCCGTACACATCATATATCGGCGAAACTGGCCCACGCTTCTGGCGAGTCAAAGATTGCGTTTCATTGGCAGGATACTTAGAAGATGCAACAAGTCCACTAAAGAGACAGCTTACACTACACTCGTTCGTCCTCTGTTAGAATATTGCTGCGCGGTGTGGGATCCTTACCAGGTGCGATTGACGGAGGACAACGAAAGGGTTCAAAAAAGGTCAGCTCGTTTTGTATTATCACGTAATAGGGGAGAGAGTGGGGCAGATATGATACGCGAGTTGGGATGGAAGTCATTAAAGCAAAGACGTTTTTCGTCGCAGCGAGATCTATTTACGAAATTTCAGTCACCAACTTTCTCTTCCGAATGCGAAAATATTTTGTTGACACCAACCTACATAGGTAGGAATGACCATCAAAATAAAATAAGAGAAATCAGAGGTCGAACAGAAAGGTTTAGGTGTTCGTTTTTCCCGCGCGCTGTTTGGGAGTGGAATAGTAGAGAGATACACTCCTGGAAATTCGAAATTGGAATAAGAACACCGTAAATTCATTGTCCCAGGAAGGGGAAACTTTATTGACACATTCCTGGGGTCAGATACATCATATGATCACACTGACAGAACCACAGGCACATAGACACAGGCAACAGAGCATGCACAATGTCGGCACTAGTACAGTGTATATCCACCTTTCGCAGCAATGCAGGCTGCTATTCTCCCATGGAGACGATCGTAGAGATGCTGGATGTAGTCCTGTGGAACGGCTTGCCATGCCATTTCCACCTGGCGCCTCAGTTGGACCAGCGTTCGTGCTGGACGTGCAGACCGCGTGAGACGACGCTTCATCCAGTCCCAAACATGCTCAATGGGGGACAGATCCGGAGATCTTGCTGGCCAGGGTAGTTGACTTACACCTTATAGAGCACGTTGGGTGGCACGGGATACATGCGGATGTGCATTGTCCTGTTGGAACAGCAAGTTCCCTTGTCGGTCTAGGAATGGTAGAACGATGGGTTCGATGACGGTTTGGACGTACCGTGCACTATTCAGTGTCCCCTCGACGATCACCAGAGGTGTACGGCCAGTGTAGGAGATCGCTGCCCACACCATGATGCCGGGTGTTGGCCCTGTGTGCCTCGGTCGTAAGCAGTCCTGATTGTGGCGCTCACCTGCACGGCGCCAAACACGCATACGACCATCATTGGCACCAAGGCAGAAGCGACTCTCATCGCTGAAGACGACACGTCTCCATTCGTCCCTCCATTCACGCCTGTCGCGACACCACTGGAGGCGGGCTGCACGATGTTGGGGCGTGAGCGGAAGACGGCCTAACGGTGTGCGGGACCGTAGCCCAGCTTCATGGAGACTGTTGCGAATGATCCTCGCCGATACCGCAGGAGCAAGTGTCCCTAATTTGCTGGGAAGTGGCGGTGCGGTCCCCTACGGCACTGCGTAGGATCCTACGGTCTTGGCGTGCATCCGTGCGTCGCTGCGGTCCGGTCCCAGGTCGATGGGCACGTGCACCTTCCGCCGACCACTGGCGACAACATCGATGTACTGTGGAGACTTCACGCCCCACGTGTTGAGCAATTCGGCGGTACGTCCACCCGGCCTCCCGCATGCCCACTATACGCCGTCACTCAAAGTACGTCAACTCCCCATACGGTTCACGTCCACGCTGTCGCGGCATGCTACCAGTGTTAAAGACTGCGATGGAGCTCCGTATGCCACGGCAAACTGGCTGACACTGACGGCGGCGGTGCACAAATGCTGCGCAGCTAGCGCCATTCGACGGCCAACACCGCGGTTCCTGGTGTGTCCACTGTGCCGTGCGTGTGATCATTGCTTGTACAGCCCTCTCGCAGTGTCCGGAGCAAGTTTGGTGGGTCTGACACACCGGTGTCAATGTGTTCTTTTTTCCATTTCCAGGAGTGTAGTATGATTGTGGTTCTATGAACCCTCTGCCAAGCACTTAAATGTGAGTTGCAGAGTAATCACGTAGATGTAGATGTCACAGAAATCTGCTCGCATATGGTCAGCTAGGAAAGAAGGGATCGCATTCAGTTCACAGGACGACAGAAAATTCGGAACGCGCGGCTCCTATCGCACGTCACAGTCGCAGCGTGGATTCGGCCTCGGTACGGACCTGGAGCGAGGGAAACGCCGAGGGACTGACAGTTCGTCGCCCAGCCGAGCAGATTCTCGTCGGACGACGGCGACACGTCGAGGCGTCACCGTAGCCACGGAGACGGTCGTGAAGCGGGAGCAGGCGCGAAAGGCTCGTTAAGCAGACGAGAGCGGCGGTTCGTGCCCGCGGCGGGTACCCGGCCGCTCCTAACGAAGCCTGGAATAGACGGGAGGACGCGAGGCGCTGTTGACCCCGGCGTGCAGCCCGGCCTCCGCTCTAATGCAGTTCTCGGCGCTAATTGGCGGCAATGCTCGGCATTTGCGGCAAACGCGGTAACGAGCTCGCCCTCGGCGGCACGCGCAACACTGCCTCTACTCGTACACTCCCGCTCGCGGCCCCCAGCGGCGCCGCTCCACTCCTCCTTCTGGCCGGAGTGGGCGCCGGGCGCTGCCAGCGGGCTTCTGGAAGCCGCATTCACCTGCTGCGCTCACTCTACACCTCGCAGCACTTCCGCAGAGACAACCCGTGCTCCCTGGACTATCCAATACAGCTCTAAAACTACCTTAGGCTACCGTAGGCGATTATAACTAATCGTACACTACGATAGTTTCCCTGATAAACAGAAAAGCCAAAGAAACTGGAACACCTGCCCAATATTGTGTAGGGCCGCAGCGAGCACGCAGAGGTTCCGCAACATGGCGTAGCATGGATTCGACTGCCGGCCGGAGTGGCCGAGCGGTTCTAGGCGCTACAGTCTGGAACCGCGCGACCGCTACGGTCGCAGCTTCGAATCCTGCCTCGGGCATGGATGTGTGTGATGTCCTTAGGTTAGTTAAGTTTAAATAGTTCTAAGTTCCAGGGGACTGATGACCTCAGATGTTAAGTCCCATAGTACTCAGAGCCATTTTTTTTTATCGCCCTGTATAAAGTGCCGTGTAATGTATAGAGAGTTTTTGGTCTCCAGTCTGTTACTTAAAAGTAAACAGCATTATTAGCAAAACTGAACTTGATTTGTAACTTGAAACAGAGGAATGTACCAGTAAAAAAAAAAAAAAAGAAAAAAAAAAGACACTACAGATTTTACATGACGATAGTATCTGTTCCCGAAAGAACAGTTACCGTAGATGACCATGCAGCTTTGCTAGAAATGAAATGATAATCAAATGGACACCCTAGCTGCAAACAGGCGTTGATGTACTTCGTTAGGGACATGTTGAAAATGTGTGCCCCGGTGGGGGCCACGAGTAACGAGTAAGATGGGCAAACATCTCTTAGGCGCACTCGAAAGTAGTGGTGTGGACATGTTGGGAAAGTGGGTCTCACGGGGAGCGTGCAAGGCATAAGTCCCTGCAGTCGCGATATCCCTGTGCCCTCGGTTGCTCAGATGGATATCGCGTCTGCCATGTAAGCAGGAGATCCCGGGTTCGAGCCCCGGTCGGGGCACACATTTTCAACATGTCCCTAATGAAGTACATCAACGCCTGTTTGCAGCTAGGGTATCCATTTAATTATCATTTCACTACAGATTTATCTATTTAGTAATAGAAAGGGCAATTTCAACAACCAGAAAGCTAGAATGCAAACTGCAAAACAAAAATGTACCAAACAGTGCATCAGTACTTCGTCGTATTTATACACGAAGGCTGTTCAGAAAGTAAAGTGCGATCGGGCGTGAAACGGAAACCATAGTGAAAATCCGATGAGCTTTGCTTACTTGTGTTGAACAGGGTCTCTAGTATACCCGTCGATTGCGTCACATCGCTCTTTTCAGTTCTGATCACACAGTGAGCACGTAAAGATGCGTAGAACAATAGTGTCTCCCCCAAGTATTAGCGGCGGGGCAGGGATTGTCTCTGCCTCGTGATGACTGGGTATTGTGTGCTGTCCTTAGGTTAGTTACGTTTAAGTAGCTCTAAGTTCTAGGGGACTGATGGCCATAGATGTTAAGTCCCATAGTGCTCAGAGCCATTTGAACCATTTTGAACCCCAAATATGAGAGCCTGCTGAGAGAATTCGCCTGACGTCCTGCAAACCACATAACATAACTGTTACGCGTTTCTTTCTTCATGACAATTCTCGGACGCATTCGGCAAGGGCAATCGAGATGTTTCTGCAGCCTTCTCAGTGGGAAGTGTTTGATCATTTACAATAAAATTCGTAACTGGCTCCCCTGAGTTTCAGCTCTGCTCACATGAAATGCTGGCTATGAAGACAACATTCTGGCAGAGACAATGAGCTGTAGATCATCGTAGAGAATTGGCGAACAGGCGGCTGCCTTCTATGACGAGGGTATTACAAAGTTGGTACAAAACTACGAAAAATGTCGTACTTGGAGCGGTGACGAAGTAGAAAAATAGCTGGAAGGTGTAGCTAACTATTTAAATAAAACATTTTTGATTTTCACAGTGGTTTCCATTTCATGACCTATTGGACATTGCTTCCCAAATAGTCCTCATGAAACATGTTTACGCTATTCGTAAAGCTTTTTCGCATTTGTTAGTAGATACAGGGAACTCTTTCCTTCGAACACGAGGAAGAACGTTCTATTGAGAACAAAATAACAATAATACATGGTTGTGCAAAATAACAGTACTTGCTTCAAAAGTAAGTGCTTTGGTTACATAAAAGCGCAGAAGCTACGCGATCAACTAATTTTTATTACTTATAAAAGCAATTTAGCTCCTGTAAGGATATAGAATACACAATGAACTAACACCGAATGATTTACGGTTCTAATTATGCACGAAACAAACAAAAAAAAGAGAAATTGTTGGATCGCAGTTTCTCTCTGAAACATTCACTTTTATTTCCTTCCTTAGCAGTGCTACGAATACTACATTTTACTATGAGAACGTGCTACGTCGTTTGTGAGGCTATAGGGCCTTTTACGAATACTATGGAGATATTTGTATTCTATTTTAACTTGTAATTTTCAAAATCGTTTCGCCAAATGCCAATTTTCACGGTGTCCTGGTTATTCAACTTGCAAATTACGTCGTATGTGTTATTATTGTAACTGAGTTTGAGCCGGTTAAGGCCAATGAATAGTTTTAATTTATTTTATTTGTCATTGTGTAATTTGTAATGTTTTCATTACACTAGAAGAACATTTGCTTAGATAATACACAATGCAGCCAACGTTTCAGCTAAATTTCTCTCGCAGAGTGTACTTTTGATTTATGGAAGGGGCATCTTAATTTCATCTTCACTTGAGCGTTAGGGTAGGACGTGCCGAAGGGTCGTTGCTAGATCAGTTACACATCGCAGGGACGCTGTTTACGCTTACAGTACATGGGGTTCAAACAGCTAATACAAAAACTACTCAGACACACAAATATTTTTGCTTCGAAGCTCGTTCAGGAGACAGATCACTCCAATGTTCAAGATTCGTTTCTCACGTCAAGTGCACAAAGTTAAAAATGAAACACACTTTACACCAGATATGAAAAATAGTCCATTCGTTTCTGACAGATCAACAAGTATTTTAAACCGCCAGAGTAAGTGATCATACGATGTTTTTGCATAGTCATTCACAGATTCAAGCCGAATACCTTTCATGGGTAACTTCAAGAATCACATGCACTTCGGAGATTTAATTATATTAAACTATACTGAAATAAATAAATTAAATGACAAATATAACAAGAAAATTGTCTCAACCCCACAATAAATGTTAATGTCTTAATTTAGACACAAAGTGCGATATGTCATGAGACAAAAAAAGGGTTGCTAAGGTGATTGGTCTTCGAGTGAATGCTTGTCTACAGTGAAGAATGCTACAGCAGCCAACAACAAATGCGAAAAAAATCGTGTTAACAATTTATCCACGCAAACGATCAGTAGTAATACCATTAACGAACCCGAGCCTGATGTTCAGGGCTGTAACAAAACCGAAAATAAAACTTTAAATTACCAGCAAGGGCTGCCAGATATAGGCTTCGTAAAGTGTGTTGGTCATACGAACAAAATTTTAAGGAAATGTAGTGCGTCGAAAAATTAGTAAACTGGAATACTTCGTGGTGCGAATTATGGTTATGGGAACAAACTAAAACAGTCATCCGAAACATTGGGAATCACGTAAGTAAAAATGCAAAAGAGATTAAAGAGACAGGACGGTTTCTAAAGAAATATCTGCTAGCCAACTGCAAAGGTATTGTTTCATGTTTGTTTTATACCACCTCCGCTTACTACAAATGCCAATTGACTTCTGCTTTCTTCATTCCGTGGAAATACGAACACCTTCACTTTTGTCTGCAAATCTAAACGCAGCACAACCTAGTATTGTTTCTGACGATCTGCAGAATGAACGACAGATAGATATATCCTGTAAACTGTTATGGTCTTTACTTCAAAACCTTACGGGTTTCGTCACGAATACTTTCTTACTTGAACTTCGAAGAGACGCTTTTCGCGATAAGAGCTAATTTTACATTCGCAGGAGTAAAACTTGGTGTCAGAACAAAGTGCAAACACACACAGAGTATATAAAATATCGGTAAAAAGCTCAAGTAATTACAATATAATCCTTTTCACAAGTTTTGTATGCCATATTCCAATACCGTGAGCACTGCAAGATATGAGAATGTAACGAAGAAAATTGCACTACTCTGGGGTTAGTGTCCGCGCTGACAAGACATCGGACGCTTCTATAAAATCTGGGTAACTTCTATGTGATAATTACGAAGAAGCAAATGAAAAGGGGAAAGGAGAAAACTTTCTAGACTCGCCTATTATTTCATGGCAGAGTTAATATTCTCACCCCAGCCATACTAGGTCTAGGATGGAAGTACAGCACAGGTTTCGCACGTCTGCCTATCAAAAATGAGGTCATAAGAGATAAAAGCCATTTTTGCTACTAAGAAGAAGGGCACAAAACAATTTCAAAGAAGGAACAATTACAGAACATGTAGTAATCATTCTTAAACTTTTGGCTTTCTGATCTCATTTCCTTTGACAAATCATAATAAATAGGAGGTATGAAGAATAACAATCATTATTCGTTTCCCCGTCTTAAACCTACTGCAATTATTTAGAGTATTTTACACTAGACCCGTTTCGCTTTTATTTACGAAGCTTCTTCTGTGGTCACACTGGAAATGGAAATCAAGAAGTGTTGTAAATAAAAGCGAAAGGCGTCTCGTGTAAAGCGTCTAACTGCAGTTAGCTTAGAAACCAATGACATTGATTTTAAGAGCTGCTGCGGAAGATGGACATGTAAACAAATATACAAGTTGTTTATAAATTTCGGGAACACTTCCAATTATTTATTTCACAAGAACCAAACATTATACAGAAGTCATACATCAAACATATGTCATTTTGAAGAGAAACCCTGGAAGGGTGTTTTTTTTTTTTTTCATGTACACCGCCACAGCGTAGTTTGGTAAGTTGCCGATAGTCAACGCTAGTCGCATACATGGCGGCCGTGCCACAGAAGGGGTCAGCTGTTTTGAAATGGCCTCCCCGATCACCAGATCTCATTCCGAGTGACTCTTTTCTGTGGGGACACATTAAAAATCTGCTGTATGCACCGCTTCTACCACGTGACGCAGCAGAGCTCCGGGAGAGAACACAGGAAGCGACTGCCACAGTCGACGATGCCTTGCTGTGACGGGGACAGCAAGAATTCGATTACCGTATTGACGTCTGCCAGGTCACTCATGGTTCGCGTATCGAATGTTTGTAAAAATAACTTTCAGAGTTTCTCTTCAAAATGCAATATGTATGACGTGTGTACAATGTTTAGTTCTGAAAGAAAGAAAGAAAGAATTCCCGGACTTTATGTACACCCTGTATTTTGAATAAGAGCATCTTCATTCATAAAAAAAACGTGAGTTATTAAATCACGATACTTGACGGACCAGGTGGCCCATAATATGATAACAGTTTAATAAACTACTTGCTTTTGAGCGAGGTGATGCGAAATGTACGTTCCTGTTGAGAGTAGGTAAGGTGCTAAATTTCAAAATCCGCGAATCAAACAACGCAAAAAAAGAAAACAGTGAAAAACTTACCAAAATATCCATGGAAATACATTGTTAACGTTGTAATCAGAAAAAGTTGATTTATGCATTCCGTCATTGCACATTATGTCATTCAAAGTGCACAGTTGTTTGTGCACTTTTAACACTACTCGGATGAAGTATAATATGAGACGACCAAAGATGATCTTTATTATTCAGAATCATATATCAGAGTTATAAAATAATCGACATGCGTATTTAAAATTACGATAATAACTATGGCTGGCGAAATCTGCTTGTTCATTTAACATGGATTTGGGCTTTATGATTCTTATGAAGGTGTATTTCCATTCGCTCTAACAGATCTAGAGTCTCGTCATTGGGTTCATTGTGTAGTACTAGCAAATTGTTTTCCGTCTTGTTGACAATGTATCTAATTTCGAGCTTATGCTTTGAAATGGCGAGAATTTAGAAGAAGCTAAGTCTAAAGGCACACACCTTTTGGGAAACGGTTTTTGAAACTTCTGACTCTTTTTCGCTCAACATATTAGGCAAGACAACTGGGAAATAATATTTAACACACCCCACTGTTGTTGATATTTTGCGAATCTGTTTTTATCATGTGCTAATAAGTGTCCTAGCTTATTCTTACTGGATAATGCAATTGTTATATTGTTTTTTTTTTTAAATATGTCGGTAGGTTTTTATGACATAAGGCCTGGATATGGAGGTACTAGCAATTTTTTTCCTGATCCGTATGGCAATTTAATCTCTTATTTTTATGTATTTTTGTGTATAAATTATCCATTGTTTTCGTTGTGCAGCCATCGTTTATGGCAATATTTTTATTGCGCCTAATTCTGTATTAAGGCTTTCTTCTAAGTTCAATTTGTGTGTTTCGTTTAGCGTGGCCTTAAATGTTGCATAGCTGTGTGTGATGGATTAGCATGATGTCTGTTGTCTATTGTTCACAACTGCCGAATATGGACAACACTAGATCACAATAAGAAATCGTGCAGTACTTCCAAAATAATTGCTACGAAAAATTCATATGTAACAAAACGGGAAAAAAAACGAGTATCGCACGCGGATGAAACCCCCGGTCGCAGGTGCATTCCCTCACAGCTCATGGTGGACGCCGGCCACGTTAAGCTAACACAAAGCGGGCGTCCCATACGCTGCCGATACACTGAGCTGAAAGCCTATTAGCAGCAGCGCAAATGCTAAAGAACTGCAGATCCATTTTGAATGTAGCGCTCTTTCATTTGTTTACTGACGTTTTAACAAGCTCATGAATTTTAACATGGAATATAACTGCGATAATTTGATTTCGTGCTCTTGATTTAAAAGGTACCAAATATATTTAGTGACGCCATTAGTGTTTCACTAACAGGGACTCGCATCGGTAATCAAATTACAATTTTTAACCAAAAAGTTATTTTCGCTAATGATATTGCTATTAAAATTCCGACATTATTCCCCTTCGGTGGATTGTGTTTAAACATCAAAGGGCCGGCGCATTCTGTGAAACGTAATTTCTCTAACGAAGTATACGTTTTACGCAGTCTATTTTTTAGATGATTTTAAATATTTATGGCCATAACGAGTGGAAATGACGAATGCAGCGAAAGAATCAGATCAAAAGATATGGTAATCTGCATTATTTTCAGCTAAATAAACAAATATGAACACAATAATCACACATAGATGTATGTCCGAGGTCTCTTCTGTTTATTGTTTTGAAAATGAGTTTAATAGTTATCCTTTATCTCTTTCTAAAGATTAAGAAAATAAACCTGAAGCAAACGTTACGTGAAGGGGAGTTTCGTGTAATGCTTTTCCTTCTTATATTTCTAAATACTTCAGAATAACGAGCTAGGCGACATTAATTATAGAGTTTCTTCGCATCTAAGAAAACACGCTAAGAACATGCAGAGAATCCAACTATAAAACAAGCTCAGAGTGCAAGAATGAAAAGAATTACATGTTTTATACTGTTTCTGTACAACTAAATTTAATATAGTTCTTACTTTTTGTACACACATTGACGAATGCTATATCTATAAAAATAATGTTCCTAGCATGGAAAAATTCTGAAGGGAAAGACTAGTTATGTGCGATAACGTTTGTCCACTGCTGCTCCAAAACAAACGCATTCTGAGAAACAAACGTATGAAATTACAATAGACGGACGGACATTTGCACTCTAATCCGTAGAAAGCTTCGAGAGAACAGACAGAGCTAAAATGTAAACATTAAATGCTAATAGAAAGAAATAGTGGCTATTTACAGTGGAAAGCAACTGGGTAAGGAAAGGCAACCCGTAATATTTATCAAGCAGACGAGGTACTAATTGACGAATACTAAATGTAAACGCAGCAATCAGTGTTTTGTCGCGAAAAACACCAATATCGCATATTTTCGTAATATTCCATACCTTTAGGAGGTGTAATATAATAATACTGCTGATAAGTCTTACGGCCTAGAGACTGTAACAAAAAAATGTTCAGTCGAAGGAAAATACGTCAAAAGCTCGCAATAGGATCGTTTGTACTACATAAACCTCCCAAATATGAAAAACTGAGATTCCCAAGTTTTATCGCAGGTTCGAATCCTGCCTCGGGCATGGATGCGTGTGATGTCCTTAGGTTAGTTAGGTTTAAGTAGTTCTAAGTTCTAGGGGACTTATGACCTAAGATGTTGAGTCCCATAGTGCTCAGAGCCATTTTTTGAACCATTTTCAGTCCGTCTTAAACTATCTAGTGCTAAAATTATCACTTGTAGTTCAAAATGGTTCAAATGGCTCTGAGCACTATGCGACTTAACTTCTGAGGTCATCAGTCGCCTAGAACTTAGAACTAATTAAACCTAACTAACCTAAGGACATCACACACATCCATGCCCGAGGCAGGATTCGAACCTGCGACCGTAGCGGTCACGCGGTTCCAGACTGAAGCGCCTTTAACCGCACGGCCACACCGGCCGGCCTCACTTGTAGTAATCAGCCAAACACACAATATGATCTGCTTCTCTTGTCTGACGAATGCTTCGCCATTTTCTCTCCTTTCCTATTCCTTGACGTACGAAGTTAAGTATCTCTGGATTCTGGTAACCCTATCCTAGTGAGAATTTTCTGTACACCTTTTTTCACGCCTATTTCTCATAGGCTCTCTTTGCTTGGAGCCTTATGAGTCTATTCATTTATAAAAATAACTCTGTTGCACCATATTACAAACACTTCAGTAAACCTTGTTCATGTCCCCTACTACACGTTCTGGCCCTGTATATAAACTTCCCGAAACTGCTAGTTCATTCAGTGAAAATTCTTCAATCTTTCAATCTGATCCTATCGTCTTCCTAATTTCGGCCATTACGGTTAACTTTACTCCCTAGGTAGGCGAATTCCTTCACTTGATCTAGTGAGTGTCTCACTTTTCACGTTTTGCTTCTTATTATTATCCTCTTTACTACCGTTCAGCGTAAAAACTCTAGTTTACCGACCTTGTCGAAGATGTTGTTCTCTACAGCGTCGACCCTCTGTCCTCAAGTAGCTCCTCAAGACGTCCTTTACAACTCCTCAAAATTTGTCGACATCATTTAAAATATACCGTATATCTGCACAAGTTACGTGTTTACAGCAGTTGTCTCCCAGCTTCTATGCAAGCACGACATCGTCTCAAAAATCTCTGGCATACCCGACTGAATAGCTCCAGCATCAGTCGAAAATAGGATAACCTGCGTGAATCCCCGTTAGTTCCTCTTCGGCCTTAGTAGTTGTTCCTCAAATGCTACATTTCACATTGTTATGTAACGCCCTAATATTTATCAACCTAAATCAAGATATTCACGAAACTTTCTGGGAGATTAAAACTGTGTTCCGGACCGAGACTCGAACTCGGGAGCTTTGCCTTTCGCGGGCAAGTGCTCTACCAACTGAGCTACCCAAGCACGACTCACGCCCTGTCCTCACAGCTTCAATTCCGCCAGTATCACGTCTCCTACCTTCCAAACTTCACAGAAGCTCTCCTGCGAACCTTGCAGAACTAGCACTCCTGGTAGAAAGGATACTGCGGAGACGTGGCTTAGCCACAGCCTGGGGGATATTTCTAGAGTGAAATTTTCACTCTACAGCGGAGTGTGCGCTGATATGAAACTTCCTACCAGATTAAAACTGTGTTCCGGACCGAGACATGAACTCGGGAGCTTTGCCTTTCGCAGGCAAGTGCTCTACCAACTGAGCCATTCTCCAGAATGGCTTTGAAACCAGTTGTGGCGCGGTGACATAGTGCGTTGTCTAGAATAAGATTTTCACTCTGCTGCAGAGTGAAAGTCTCATTCTGGAAACATCCCCTTAGCTGTGGCTAAGCCATGTCTCCGCTATATCCTTTCTTCCAGGAGTGCTAGTTCTGCAGGGTTCGCAGAAGAGCTTCTGTAAAATTTGGAAGGTAGGAGACGAGATACTGGCGGAACTGAAGCTGTGAGGACGGGGAGTGAGTCGTGCTTGGGTAGCTCAAACGGTAGAGCACTTCCCCGCGAAAGGCAAAGGTATCGAGTTCGAGTCTCGGTTCGGTACACAGTTTTAATCTGCCAGAAAGTTTCATATCAACGCACACTCTGCTGTAAAGTGAAAATTTCATTCAAGATATTCACGTTCTGCAGTCTCTTTCTACCCCCATCAGTACCTCTAATTGAATTCAGTGGATCGCTGGCCTCACTATAAAGGGTCCGTTTCTTGAGATCAGAGGAATTTTTTATATAGGAGTAACATACTCCTCTGGCCGTCTCTAAGATCCAGCACTCAGTCACAGGATCTGTTCATCATCATCATCATTATCATATTTTAAGACTGATTATGCCTTTCAGCGTTCAGTCTGGAGCATAGCCCCCTTATAAAATTCCTCCATGTTCCTCTATTCAGTGCTAACATTGGTGCCTCTTCTGATGTTAAACCTATTACTTCAAAATCATTCTTAACCGAATCCAGGTACCTTCTCCTTGGTCTGCCCCGACTCCTCCTACCCTCTACTGCTGAACCCATGAGTCTCTTGGGTAACCTTGCTTCTCCCATGCGTGTATCATGACCCCACCATCTAAGCCTGTTCGCCCTGACTGCTACATGTATAGAGTTCATTCCCAGCTTTTCTTTGATTTACTCATTGTGGACACCTCCTGCCATTGTTCTCATCTACTAGTAACTGCAATCATCCTAGCTACTTTCATATCCGTAGCCTCAACCTTGTTGATAAGGTAACCTGAATCCACCCAGCTTTCGCTCTCATACAACAAAGTTGGTCGAAAGATTGAACGGTGCACAGATAACTTAGTCTTGGTACTGACTTCCTTCTTGCAGAAGAGAGTAGATCGTAGCTGAGCGCTCACTGCATTGGCTTTGCTACACCTTGCTTCCAGTTCTTTCACTATGTTGCCACCCTGTGAGAATATGCATTCTAAGTACTTGAAACCGTCCACCTGTTCTAACTTTGTTCCTCCTATTTGGCACTCAATACGTTTATATTTCTTTCCCACTGACATTACTTTCGTTTTGGAGATGCTTATCTTCATACCATAGTCCTTACATTTCTGATCTAGCTCTGAAATATTACTTTGCAAACTTTCAATCGAATCTGCCATCACAACTAAGTCATCCGCATATGCAAGACTGCTTATTTTGTGTTCACATATCTTAATCTCACCCAGCCAGTCTATTGTTTTCAACATATGATCCATAAATAATATGAACAATAGTGGAGACAGGTTGCAGCCTTGTCTTACCCCTGAAACTACTCTGAACCATGAACTCAATTTACCGTCAACTCTAACTGCTGTCTGACTATCCATGTAAAGACCTTTAATTGCTTGCAAAAGTTTGCCTCCTATTCCATAATCTCGTAGAACAGACAATAACTTCCTACTAGGAACCCGGTCATATGCCTTTTCTAGATCTATAAAGCATAGATACAATTCCCTGTTCCACTCATAACACTTCTCCATTATTTGCCGTAAGCTAAAGATCTGGTTCTGACAACCTCTAAGAGGCCTAAACCCACACTGATTTTCATCCAATTGGTCCTCAACTAATACTCGCACTTTCCTTTCAACAATACCTGAGAAGATTTTAGCCACAACGCTGATTAAAGAGATACCTCTGTAGTTGTTACAATCTTTTCTGTTTCCATGTTTAAAGATTGGTGCGATTACTGCTTTTGTCCAGTCTGACGGAAGCTGTCCCGACTCCCAGGCCATTTCAATTGTTCTGTGTAGCCATTTAAGACCTGCCATTCCACTGTATTTGATGAGTTATGAATTAATTTCATCCATCCCAGCTGCGTTATTGCACTGCAATCTATTGACCATTTTCTCAACTTCCTCAAATGTGATCCTATTTCCATCATCATTCCTATCCCATTCTACCTCGAAATCTGAAACATTACTGATCGTATTTCCACCTACATTGAGCAACTCTTCAAAATATTCCCTTCATCTGCCCAAGGCATCCACAGGATTCACCAGCAGTTTTCCTGACCTGTCCAAAATACTTGTCATTTCCTTCTTACCTCCCTTTCGAAGACTGCTAATTACACTCCAGAATGGTTTTCCAGCAGCTTGACCCCATATCTGTTAACAATAGATATCGACACCGGAAGATTGAGAACAAAAACTTAGACCAACAATTCTTCGGGTCACTTAAGATATGAAACAAAAAGATTGGGACGCACACTCGAATATATACAACAGAAATTAACTGAAAACACTTTAAGGGGAAAAACAAACTATCTTAAAGCACTCAGTATAAATTAGAAGTGAAGGTGTTCTATCTCTATTAATTAACTCTTCTTAATTACTCTGTGTCTCTCCTTGTCTGAAAGCGTTCGAGTTGTGTGCAGCAGACTTTCAGCACCAAATTGCCTTGTGACGCATGGTAATGTACCGAGGCGTGGAGATAAAAGATCGGTGTGCGTGTAGGTTTTCTATAGAAGCCGTAACCCAGGGTTGTGTCCGTTGTTCTCCTCTTATACGCTGGGGAAAGGTAGCTGGTCCCCCCCTCCCCCCTTTTTTCCAATATTCAGACAAGGAGAGCCTCGCAGAAAAATTACAACAGCTACAAATAGTGTTCTGGTGGCATGGATAGGCCTATTCAGACATCTAGACTGAACGAGCGTTTCATTCAAAATCGAGAACTCCAGAGAAACGGGTTGTCTGAGACAGAGAAAGAAAAGCTTATCTACCTTATGCTGGCATAGTATCCGGAAATATCGGTAGTCTCCTGCGGAAACATGGCATTCAGTATATTTTGCTAACTTCAACTAACAGAGATAATCAGAACAGTCGAGAAGAGATGCAACGAACATCAGAGACACACCCGACTGCACGAAACTAAGCAAATCAGCTGTCTCCGAGTACTGCCTCGAATATAATCGTGAAACGAAATACGATGAGACCAGTACCGTAGTGCAAACGCCAATTTTTTGGGACAACGTAATGAAGCAGTGCGTCGAATCAAATTCGCCAAAAAAATTATTAAAATTCCGCCAGCATTACATCAATCAGAGTTGGGAAACGCCGACAGATTTTACGTTTCATGGAATATCAGTGCAGGCTCTGAAAGTCATAAGAGCATCGTAAGGCGTGGTGGCCGTGCCGGAAACTGAACTCGACTTCAGTAGCGGCACAAGAGCAACGGCAGCACACACAGTACGTTTGGAGTTCAGGCAGCGAGTACACGCAATAGCAAAACTTGCATCACCCGAAGAAGACAGCTGGGTCGATAGTCGAAATATTGTGCATGCAATGAAAACAATAAAGCGGCAGAGCACCCGAAAGGACGCCATTAATCAGATTAATCAGACACGACGAGAAGACATGAAAGATCACCCTGAATCCTCGTGCTAGCAGGAAGCGAATCGCAGAACGTACAGTAAATCGCTGCTCGCTTGAGACGCAGGAGCTCTGTCCGCTTGAGTCGCCTGCTGCTTACGCACTTCACGATCGAAACTGAGAGCTGACTTACGCAACATGACCTTTTTTTATTGCTAACAGCCAATCGCATGTTAATTAATAAGCAACACGTATATAGGATGAGGCATTTAAACCTGTTTTTTGGAATATCTGGAAAATTACAAATCGGATTAAAAAGGGTTTAAAGTTTTTCGTCTGTAAGTGGGGCATCCAGTTACACCAAACACGACCACCGCGAGGTGGCAATTTTCAAATCTTAAATAGCAACCTTCATTTTTTAATGACGGATTCCAATTCTCCGGGAAAAAAATACGTAACTTTTGTCTTTAACATTTTTTTCGTTGCGTTAAAGATGGAGCTGTAACCGAAACCGTACGGATTAAAAATCAACGAATGTGACAATCTCTCAAAAAATACACATTAGATTAGGATCCCAGACGGTTAAAAAGCTAGTTACATTTAAAAATAATGAAAAACCGTTTTTGTACCAAAAAGTCTTGATTCTACAGAATACAATGCATTACTTTTGAGGAGGAGATCAGTTTTTAACTTCCCGTTAACAACGAGGTCATTAGAGACGGAGTACAAGCTTGGATTACGGAAGGATGGAGAAGGAAAGCCTCCGTGCCCTTTCGAAGGAGCCATCCCGGCACCGGCCTTAAATGACTAACGTAGATCAAGATGGGCGGATGGTGGTTCGAACCGTCGTCCTTCCGAATGTGAGTCCAGTATGGTAACCACTGCGCTATCCCTCTCGGTAATACATTACTTTGGCACATTGTTGGTCTAATTTTTTTCACAGATGATGCTCGACATGTCTTAACTAATGAGCACTCTCAGCCGACCAATAATGCATATTATGCCGATTTAATTGATCACGACACGTAAAAGTAGTTTCATCAGAGAAAATTATCTGTGAAATAAAACCACTGGTAGAGCACTTGCCCGCGAAAGGCAAAGTTCCCGAGTTCGGGTCTCGGTCCGACACGCAGTTTTAACCTGCCAGGAAGTTTCATATCAGCGCACACTCCGCTGCAAAGTGAAAATCTCATTCTGGAAACATCCCCCAGGGTGTGGCTAAGCCATGTCTCCCCTATATCCTTTCTTTCAGGAGTGCTAGTTCTGCAATGTTCGCAGGAGAGCTTCTGTAAAGTTTGGAAGGTAGGAGGTGGGGTACTGGCAGAAGTAAAGCTGTGAGGACGGGGCGAGAGTCGTGCTTGGGTAGCTCAGATGGTAGAGCACTTGCCTGCGAAAGGCAAAGGTCCCGAGTTCGAGTCTCAGTCCGGCACACAGTTTTAATCTGCCAGGAAGTTTCATATCAGCGCACACTCCGGTGCAGAATGAAAATCTCATTCTGAAAACCATAATAGCCTGCTAGTTCTTATTGTATCCGACTGCAAAAGTTCGAGCGGTTTCGAAAAATCATCGCAACGTAGTTCTTGATGCAGCGCTCAGTGACGAGGGTGGAATCTGTGTTCATGCGGTATGCGGAGAACACTCAGTTGAGAAATTCCTGAACCTCGTGTGATGTTGTGAGGACTAATGTATTTCTTGCTACATAATAACCGGTTTCTAATTAAAAATTTTAGAATAACTACTTTTGTAACGACCTGCATCCTGTGATGCTAATCCGACGTGCATTTCTTGAGCTATTATCGTTTTTCAACCGTTTTTAACCCGTTCTGATTTCTGCCTTTTACCAACCTGTGTGTTACACAACGAAAGAAACTGTTAAACATAAAAGTTACGTATTTTTCCGCTCGGAATCCGAATGCGTAATAAAAAATGGGGTTTCTTTTTTATGATTGCGAAATAGAGCTCCATCGCGCCACCTGTGGGGTGGAGTAGTGAGGTTGAGTTTGATGTCACTGGGTGCCCTCCTTCGAGATGAACAACTTTTCTTATAACCCTTTCTTTAATCCATTTTTCAGTTTTCCATATATTTCCGAAAACAGGTTTCAATGCCTCACCTGGTATTTGCAAGCAAAAGGTAAAATGTTATCCGAAAACTATGTTCAAAAGCTGATGTAACTTTGTTGTTAACTGATTCTCCCGTCGATTCTCTGTAGATCAACATAATCATAAACGAAAACACAATATTGTGTACGTTATAGAGGATTAATTTTTTCGGTATTCTCTTTTTGGTTTACAAGGACACTATCAGACTTCAACCAACGATCGTCTTCAAAGAAATTACAATGTTTGTAAACAACTTTGAAAATTTTTCTCGGCATAAACAGTGTTCCATGAAATTTCGGGATTGCATCCGGATGACGTCGACTTCTTGCCATGATATTTCGGCTGACAACCATTCAGTTATCTTGGGGTGAGTGTTTAACACTAGCTAGTTCACATCACTAAACTTTATACAAAAAAAAAAAAATGGTGTGTAGACGCATGCGCAAAGGCGGCCGGTACATGAGCGACCTCTGAGTTTCGCGCCACCTTGTTTTAGTCCACAAGAATATTCAATCTACGATGGATGTGGAGAGGGATGGTTACCTGCCATTTCTGGATGCCTTTGTCAGTCGGAAAGTGGGTGGATCATTGGGGCATTTCGTCTACCGTACCCCACACGTAAAAACGTGTATATGCAGGCGTCCATTTGTGACCACCCACCACGAACTATGGACGTCCTTTGAACGTTGGTACACCGGGCACATGTTGTTTCTGATGGAGATAGCTTTGCAAAGAAGCTGGAACACTTACAGTCTGTGTTCAAACATAGTGGATACTGTCCGCATCAGACCTACGTGGCTTTAAGAAGGAAGAAAGGTGACCACCCAAAAGAGCAGGAGGAGAAGGCGTCACTTCCACATGCCGGCAATATTTCATCGAAATTAGGCAAACTCTTAAGGAAACATCGTGTCAAAGTAATCGTCCTCTCACCATGCACTCTTCTCGGTTCGGCCAAGGACGATCTGCGATTGCGGAGGACTGAAACCTTAAGAATATCTTGCCAGCGCGGCGAAGCCTACATTGATCAGACAACCATGAAAGGTATATTGAACATGATCGCCACACTCACCTTTCGCAGCCGAGTAAGTCAGTCATAGCCGAGCATCGTATCCCCATAGGACATTCCATGGATTATTCTGCCATGGAAATACTGGCCTCGACGAGATCCTTCTGAGATTCGATTATTAAACAACCGGTGGAAACACGTTCGGCAGAAGATCTTGTTAAATGCGATGACTAATTTCAACTCTATAAGGCATAGGACCCGGAGATTTCTTTAGTATGCACAGAAAGGAAACTTTTGGGTCTAGTGATACGTCTAGCGACAACTAATACAAGGAGAAATTGGAGAAATATTCGAAGGCGTGCGAAACTCTACAGAAGTCGCTGCCTTTGCGCATGCGTCTCCGCTCCAGTTTTTTGCTATAAAGTTAGCCATGTGATCCAGCAATCTCCAGTGTTTAATACTCACCTGAATAAGGCTGAATGTTTCTCAACCGAAATATTGTGGGAAGAAGTCTACGTCATCCGGTTGCAAACCGGAAACTTGATGGAATAACGTGGGAAAGATGTTACCGCCTAATGATACATAAACACAATAGGAGACAGAACTGACAGTTGTAACAGCAGATTATATTAAGAACATAGGAAATGACAATCTATTCCATATGTAATACCTCTCCCAAGTCATGATTTACTGGTTCGGTCTCTCTATATTTATTTGCTGTTCAACTCCTAACCGTTTCGATTGCATTTTCGTTGCAGTGTCAGAGATGACATTTAATCTGCATTCGTGCTTCAGTCTAGATGAGTAACATTTTTTCCAATGTTATTTACAAACTTTGTGACTTCTTTGCCGACGATAGTCAGTGAAAAAGTATGATGATCGCCTTGTAAGCCTAAAACAGGTTAACCAGAATAAATTAATACTGTAGAACGTACAAAACATTGTGTTTTCATTTATAGCTTTGGTGTATTTACATAAAGCAGTTTTCTCTAGAGACACAGTAGATGGCATGAAATCCCAAATTACGGACGCAGGGACGCCATATACACATCCTACAGCCGTGAAATTTTAAGGCTGTACTCGTAAAATTGTCGGTTCTGAGATATGTATTGGACTTGAGTTGTTGATTCCTTCAAGTACTCGGTTCCGTCCATCACTAATTCGAGGTACTCTAACAGCAGTAACTATTACAAATTTTCTTCACACCAAACCATCGCCTCAGATAAACGAGCTGGACTTAAACATAGGGATATTTACAGTGGCCAACTCCCACCCAAACCTAAACTACAGCATATAGCGTCCGCCGTGTGCACTCCAATCTGTAAGCGCTCATTCAGCGGAACAAATCCAAGCGCAGAAAGTAATTTACAAATACTGATAACTCTAATGTCGTTACTATTTTTATTAAGGGGCTATTTAATTTGTTTTCTATGCGTGCAGTCTAATCAGATAACGAAACAAAAATAGGAGTGCGAACTTTTTTTTTTTCGAAGCCCGGCGCCACAATCGATACCACTCGGGTAAGCGCACAGATTTTAATTAATTTTCCGTCTATATTTTGTTACGCCGATACAATTTTATTTGCAGGATTGCGTTTGCTAATCCTGGTAATTAATTCTTATGTATTTTAAAACAGGCAACGTTATATCTGTAATAAAGGCTCGGCCTCATATCCAATATTTAAACTGCTGGAATGAGATTCGGTGCATCGAAAAACTCATTTTTTTTGGTACCAGTTGTTTTTTGGTACAGGAATAACTGAAGAAACGTTCGAGCAATTATTGTTTCGTGAATTATTAACTCGTGCGCTATTGTTGGGAAGGTGTCGCACCAGGAAGCTCATTGCCGCAAATGCCCTCTGCTGTCAGGAAATCAGAAACTCGAAACGGTTTCACAATTAATGAACAGGTACACTCATTAGTTATGTATCCGTTCGGAGGAATAGCAAATGAGTTGCGGTCTTCGGTGTCAGTGCAGATTTCACCTACTATGTCTGCGACCAAGTGTGCACAAAGGCTAAATCCACTTCTGTTACGACACACATACTCCGAAAGCCTCCATAAACAGTGATGCGTTAAGGAATTGCCGTTTGCACTAATGTTAACACACTGCCGTCCGGCGACACTACAGTGGTACTGTGCGCGAAATAGCGGTCAACGGCCGGCGACACCGAAGTGGTGTCGTGTGTGCGCAATGGCCGGCGACAGCACTTTACTATGTTTTGCACTCTGTTGGCGTTTTGTTTAGGTAACAATAAGTCACGCACGTCAACAAGCTTTCTGTTTTTATAAGTACTTGTGCCCTTACGGTTATTTAGATGAATGCGCGGACGTCTTATCAGACATTCCGGACAACTTGGCCGATTGGGAAGAAGACATTGGATATAAAAAAGATGAAAGTGAAGCTGAATCGTCGGAAGATAGTGAAATACGTCCAAGAAGAATTCGGCGAACGCTGCGGTGGCCAACTGATTCGGATGAATCAGACGAAGAAAACAGTGTGCAGTCGTTAGACTTTGATTTACCAAGGACCAATAATAAATTTGAATGATCTCCGGGTCCAAACATATTTCCCAAAGATACGCAGAGCGTTGAGGATATCTTAGAATTATGTATTGGGAACGATCTATTTGAATATAGTAGCAACGAAACCAAAAAGTACTACAGTCAGAATTGCAATAGAAGGAAACTATAGCAAATATGCGAAATATGTCGACGTTACGGGATCCGAAATTAGAAAATGGTTTGTGCTTGCTATTCTTATGGGAATTGTGAGAAAAGAAAGGATCAATGATCATTAGTCAATGAATCCGTTGACAGACACACCGATATTTCGCAAAACTATGTCCCGCAACCGATTCATACAAATATTATCTTTTTTACATTTTTCCGACAACAACAATAAACCGAATAATGCCGACTATGTTTTCAAAGATGCCTATTATCGAGCGGTGACCTCAGCCGAAATAGTGGCACAGTGGCTAGCTTCGCGGTCTCGTATTTATTTTATTTTATATTTTCATTTATGTACCCATTCCGTAAAACGTTACTACAAGAACGTTTTTTAGTAACTTAGGGGGTATAGGGCGTTATATTAATGGCAAAAATATATCTGAACTTCACAATATTTATGACAGATTTATTCTATAATATATGTATGTATAGTATGTTCTGGGGTCAAATCCATTCATTTTCTCATAGTCTTATATTTTACTCTTATATTAATTCTTATATTTTGTTCTTACTTTTACTCTTCAGGAAGATTTGCGGCATTCCCTTGGATGATACCGATGGTAGAAACATTGGAAACAGCAATTCCGAACACCAGGGGCGAAGGCACGTTTGCCACTATAACATTTCTTCGTTCGAATGTCACTCGCGAAGGCAGCGAAAGAAACTTTGTTTACATTCCTCATGATTTCACACGTTGTCAATAAGTTCGAGTAAATCGCACATAACGAATCAGCTTTCCTAAAACTGGAACTATCTGCAGATTGCGAATTAGCTACTCTACAGGAATTTCACCGAAAACCATTTTTAAATAATTTTCTCTTTTATATACTTTTTACTTTTTTCAAATTCATTCACCAGTCATACAAGTAGCATACGAATAAGCACAATGTTTTTTCAGTATATATATCGTAAAAATGGAAATGAGCGTTTGGCGTAATTGGCCGGGAGGCCCTTTACGGGGCAGGTTCGGCCGCCTTAGTGCAGGTCTTATTACTTTCGACGCCACACTGGGCGACCTGCGCGCCGGATGAAGACGAAAAGATGATGAAGACAACACAACACCCAGTCCCTGAGCGGAGTAAATCCCCGACCCAGCCGGGAATCGAAGTCGGGCCCCTTAGGACGGCAGTACGTCACGCTGACTAATAATCTTCTACGGACATGGGTAGATAAACAGCTAATTGAAAAACAAAAATAAAAACAGTAACCTGGTTTCGAACACGGGGCTCAAAACAGCAAAGCCGCACGTGCAGTACCTCAAAAACTTTGACCGTAGTTCTCGCAGAAACGGTCGAGTATTTACAGTTAATCCGAGAAAACTATTCGTTTATTTTGATCCCTCTTGCACTGAGCGATATTTATGGGAAATTTGGGTTATGACATTTACTGTGTTCTCCTCGTGAGTTGTAATTTAACTGTAACACTTCCGTGACGTACACTCGAAATTACTTTTACATCCGACGTTTTCGCCCCGCTGAGTACGTCTTGCTTAAGAAGTCCTGCGTCCAGTCACGAAACTGGTGTGATCTACTAGTAATATTGCTCAGTAGGTGACAGTATTGAATTATATCGGACGCCTTCTTTATTGCCTCTATGCTTGGGGACGTTCAAAATTCCCGTCGTTTGGTAGCGATTTAGCGGCCCTACGAACGGAAAGTGGGCGCAGCGACGGCTGTAGAGCGTTGCCATGTTCAATGTGGCCGAGGCACGCACGCTGTCAGAGGGCCAATGGGCAGAGGGCGGCTACGGCGTTGCCTGGCAACGGTTTGGCGGCGTCGGCGCATGTGCGTCCTGCAGGGCGGGAAGGGGGTGGAGGGGTAGTCCAGGGCGGAGAGGGAGGAGAGGGCGCCATCCCCGCCCCGCCAGAGGCGCCCAACGTCGTTACGGCGCTCCGCGCGAACCTAACTGCGTCTTGTCGCAGTCTCTGTGCTTCGGACCAGCCGAGATACGGGAAAGCCATGATCAACAGCGGGCAGAATGCCATTACAAGGTGGCTAGCTCCTGTTTCCTTATGCGAGGAATTCAATTGAGAACGCGGTACAACGCCTCTGCTTACTTCAGCTGCAAGTCACTGAACTCTGACTTAAGTTACGCTACTGCTTGGAAAAAGTGCGGCATCAAGACCGAGAGATGTGATCACAATGAAATCTGTTCCATCGATTAGGGACGTAACTCTACACAAATGATTAGCATTACAGACATGTACACGCTCTGTGACTCCGGGAATTCAGTACGGAGCAGCGCCACCAAGTGTTGCAATCAGAGCTGTTAGGCGCCATGGCAAGGTATCAAAGCCGCGCGGGATTAGCCGAGCGGTCCAAGGCGCTGCAGTTACGGACTGTGCGGCTGGTCCCGGCGGAGGTTCGAGTCCTCCCTCCGGCATGGGTGTGTGTGTGTGTTTGTCCTTAGGATAATTTAGATTAAGTAGTGTGTAAGCTTAGAGACTAATGACCGTAAGATTTCACACACATTTGAACATTTTTTAAGACTGCTCAAATATGTTACTGGGAAATACTCTACCATGCGGTTTGTATGCGAGTCCACCAAGCGTCAACAGCGGCTGCAGGAGGACCTGAACGAACTAGTTGCCAACCGTCCATATCTCACACATGATCGATGGGCGACGTGTTAGGCGAACATGCACCGCCAGGTCATTCTTCACAGAAGGCTTGCACAGTTCTCACCATGCGCGGCCGGGCGTTGTCCTGCTGAAATATGGCATGTGGAACGGCCTACAGCAACGGCTTTACCTCGGGCTGTGAAACCTCCATGATCCATCGGTAGCTGTTCAGATCCCCCTCAAGATATAGGAGGCGAGATCGCGTGTTATAGGAAATGTCGCTACACTTGGCGTTTGTCTGCTTTGCCGCTCAACGATGCAATCTGCCAGACTGTATTCACCAAAACGGCGTCGACGCCGTAGAACAAGATGAAGAGGGAATCGTCCGAAAACACATTCTCACTCATCGGCCTTCTCGTGTCCATTGCAGTCTGGTGGGTCCTGGTCAATGGAAGCCCATGCAATGGCATGTGTGCCATAAGTTCAGGCTGCATAAGAGGGCTTCGAACTATCGACGCACACGTGTCCATGCCAGCTGCAGCGCTCCAGCATCACGCCAACACTGTGGAGAAAGCTGTTCTGTTCATTACGGCCAAGCGGGCAGAAAGGCGGTAATCTTGCACTGTGGTCACATTGTGTCGGCCAGTAACCTGTCTGCGCTCTTCTCTCCACTGGCTCTACATATGCGTCACTGTTGTGGCACCGTGCCCTCTACAAGCCGGAATGTCATAGAACGGCTGACCCATCTCCTGGAGACCAATTATTCTGCCCCGTTAGAACGCCCTCACATGCCATTATTCCATCCTGTGATGTCCGTGAGACGCAGCGACACTTTGTTACAAGTTTACACTTTGTATGAGTGCCACTCAACACTGACCTGTCAGGTCATACGAAAGAGGGCGCCGTTGAGCCTACGTACACACTAACCCTCTGACATTTAAGTCACTTATTATGGTTCCGTGGCTCTACAGTCTGGAACCGAGCGGCCACTACAGTCGCAGGTTCGAATCCTGCCTCGGGCATGGATGTGTGTGATGTCCTTAGGTTAGTTAGGTTTAATTAGTTCTAAGTTCTAAGCGACTGATGACCTCAGCAGTTTTGTCGCATAGTGCTCAGAGCCATGTTATTATGGTTCCACAGTTCTACACATCATCCTACCGTTGCGTGTTGCAGACCATTGCTTTAGAGTGTTTACGTTTTACAAGCATACTGTAGTTGGTATCTGACCAAAGTTATGGCGTTCTGGTGACAAGCAAAATCCGCAGGCAGTCGTCTCAGAGCTCTGCTCCAAGTGGCGAAAGGAAATCACTTTGAAGTCTCTGTTTTATAAAAAACACCACAAAAATATCTGATGTTCACCGATGGTATGCATCGCTGTGATGTCAAAAAACTATTCTTAATTTTGATTTGGGCCGGAGCTAAGTTTTTTCTTGAAATCGGTGTTTCCCACATGAGAAATGGCAGCCACAATGCTTCGTGCAGCGGAACCGGCAACACAGTGGGGCTAGGCGCCCTATTGCTGTACTTGTGGTGCAAGTAGTCCAGCACTCTTGCTGTGAAATGCCAACTACATTACTCTAAATCACATTTAAACTGTCTCATAAAAAATACCTCGACAGCCCTTCGCCTTAATGATGGCTTGAATCCTTTGGAGGCCACGTTCTGAGTGTCTGTGGCTCAATGGCAGGCCAATCGTCCACACGAGACGAAACCGGACAAGGTGTAAGTAGCCTGTTTACATGTTTGTGTGTTGGCATCGCTATAGACTGTATTAATATCACTGACGGCGCTCTGCACTCTCGGTAAGAAACTCGGTAGTTGGACGGGCTAGCAGTTGGCAGTTAGCGAGCGGAGTTCTTGGAGATGTGTCCTTCGTGGAGACACAGTGTTGGTAGGACTTGCATTGTAAAATGAGGGTGGGATGGTGTTGGTACTGTTTGGGTAGTAGAATTTCTGACAACTATATTTTTTGGAATTGGATGCCACATGAATAAGATAAAATCTGCTAAATACATTTTTTGCTCTTCAACAAAATCTTTCTTTTGCTAACCATACGCCTCCTGGTAGTTAGAGCCTATGGTAGTTAGAATCCTTTTATTTAGCTGGCTGTAGCTGCTGCTTTCTGTAAATGCTGTAGTTTGTGTTATAAAGATTTTCTGTGAGGTTAGTGACTTATGAAAAGTATGGGTTATTGTTAGGATTTCTTCCGATACAGGGCCATTCTTTTTTGTTAATTATTTGAAGCCATGTTGTCACTGTATAGCAGTAAGATTGCGTTGGGCTTGTACATTCTGGGTAATAAATCAATAGGTTAAGTTTGAGTTGTCTTTGTCTGCGAAAATTCTGTAGGCCAGTGTTTGAAATGATCAAAATAAGTAAACACTAAGAAGTTTCAAAGGTAATAATGTGGGACGCTAGGATCTGGAGCGACGTCGACGAAGGTGTTCCATTTGGTTCAGGGGGAGGGATGGGGAAGGGGAGGGGTCCAGACACGGCAGTCTATTTCAAGAATGCTGCTGCCCACGAAGTATTGCTTCACACATGCTGCTTCAGGCCAGGGAGCAGAGTCATACTAATGGAAACAATCGTCGTCTCCGAACCATTTCTCTGCTGTACACAGAACACAGTGCTGTTAAATGAGCTCATATCGGTCAACATTCGGCCTTTTCTGAAGCAAACCTAACCACGAACCGCTCGCCCATACCATAACACCACCTTCTCCGTACTTACTGTTGTCCCTACACATGGTAGTAAGTAGCGTTCTGCAGGCATTCGCCATCCTCAAACCCTTCAGTCGGACTGTGCAGGATACAGCGTGATTCACCACTCCACAGCATTCGTTTCCAGTCATCCACTGTCGAGTAGTGTCCCTGATTTCGCCACCTCAAACGTAGCTTAGCATTCAGTACAGAAATTTGTCGCTTTACGAGGAGCTACTCTATCACTGTATCTCATTGCTTCTTATTCCCTCCGCTTAGTCTCTGTCCTAGCTGGACTGCAAATAGCGCTTTCTTCCTCCGATATCATGCGATTTTTTGACAACCACCTTACGCCATGCTCAACGGTACTTGTTCGCCAGTGCATGACGCCTGCCTCCTTTTGATTTAGCTGTGCTTGTTCCTTCACGTTTCCACTTCACAATCATGTCACCAACAGTCGACTTGGACAGTGTTAGAAGAGTTGAAGTGTGCCTGATGGACTTTTTGCTCGGGTGACAGCCAATGACCGGGTCATGTTCCCCTGAGCGGCCCATTGTCCAGCCACTGATTCTCTGCTGACAAAACATTACTATCCACATCCTTTTATAATGGCGGGTCCGCTTTTCATGGCATCTGGTGTTCAGTTTTGCATTACTTAGGTTGACCGGATACTTTTGATCAGACAGTGTACAACAAAAGCGCCCCCTCTGGCGTTGAGCGGCAACGAATATTCCCGTAGACAGATTGCGATGACTTTCCAGCCAGTTGCTCGGACTGTGGCGGTGGTGTACGTGTTTTAGACGAACTTCGCTACTTGGGATCAGCCTCGGGAATAAGGAACGCCAGAAAATCTTCGTGTCATTTAGCACTTCAGACTGAGTTGTCAGTTGCTTCTAACTGTCATACATCGACTGAATAATTTGCTGAATGGATTATGATCTACTCCATTGAGTGTAAATACGAGGGGCATTCGGAAAGTGCTGTAACACACTGTTTTTCTCAGCCAGTTTAGTTTTAAAAAATGCAGAAATTGTTTTGGGACGTCGTGAAATATTTACGATTCAGACCCTTTAGTTACACGAAGTTCCGATAAATGATGGAGCTATACGTAGCGTTCAAAGTGGCGTCGGTAATGGAAGTGCTTTCATAGGAGACAGGTCTCACTGAGTTCTTTTTGGCGGAAAATCAGAGCAGCGTAGATATTCATAGACGCCTGCAGATTGTCTATGCAGATCTTGCAGTGAGCAAACGTATGGTGAATCGTTGGGATAGCGTCTCCCATCATCACAACAGGGTCGCCCAAACCTGTCCTGTGTCCCACGTACCGGCCAGCCGTGACTACTGGAGTGCTGGAACGCACAGACACGCTCATTCGAGGTCGTCGACTGATCACAGTCAAAAACCTCGCTGCACAACTGGATGATTCTGCTGGATCAAGTGGTTCAAATGGCTCTGAGCAGTATGGGACTTAACTTCTGAGGTCATCAGTCCCCTAGAACTTAGAACTACTTAAACCTAACTAACCTAAGCACATCACAGAAACCGGCAGTCGGTAATAAGAAGTTGTGATCACGACTCCGGAGAAAGAAACGGAATGAAGAGGAAGAGTAACAAGGTAGGGCAACTCATTCACATTGTGCCCACCGTCTCATCCAAACACAATAGCCCTTTTGTGGCATTATGTCGTGTCTCAACGTTGACCATCTCTTACTGCTATGGTTCCGTGCAAGCGACTGGCACTTCCTTTGCGATCAAGATAAGGTGACGATTCACGCGGTGGCGAGGGGAACGGTAGGAGCCTGCCTTGCCACTGTTTTATGACTGCCGATAGGAGAGACTGGAGAGGGGATAACAGCGCCGACTCTTTCCTGCAGTGCTGGCACTATTACCCACTTGCTGTGCAGACGTGACTCACGCGGTACTATTGAAAGCGCTCGGAGACGAATATCTTCCAGCCAGCGATGATTTTCTGCGCTGCTCACGGTGCCAGTAAAAATCATATTCTTACTATAGGAAACTTTAAATATCACTAACTTGGGTCAGAGGCGGAGCGTCACATGACCACCTGATCCAGTTTTACACCATCCACAGCACTTCAAAGTGAACAATGTGATCTTTTAATGGGTGGGCCTACTTATATGTTTCTCGAGCAGACACTTTGTGGCTGATGTAAATACATCCGGACAATAACTATTAGGATTGTAGGTTTATGTTGCTGTTACAACTTCAGTTTCTCCCTCATTTTAAACATTCGATGCACTGCCGAAATCGGAACGACAGAAGGTCAGTGTTTGTCAATCTGGTCGAGTTCACCGGCCACACAATCCGAAAGTAATGGGCGTACAGCAGATACAGAATACTTGGGTGGGGTGGGGTGCCGGCCACCCCCTGCAGGCGACGGATTAGCGCCGGTGTTTGGGCGCGCTTATCCCGGCCTGCTGTCCTGCGTGACGTCACGGCAAATGGCCCATGCGGGCGCCCCGCAGCGCACCCCGGGGGTTCCCCGAGCAGGGCGCGCAACTCAACACTGGCAGCTCACGGCGCAGCCGGAAGACGCGCCGCACTGCCCTGCGTCCACTCTCCACAATGGAGGGCACTGGGTGCGTGTTGCGTTCAAGCGTGGTGCCGGGAAGGCAATTTCACTTTACGATACGAACTACCTCCGAATCATCACCCAGCAAAAACACTACTGGTCATTAAAATTGCTACACCACGAGGATGAGGTGCTACAGACGCGAAATTTAACCGACCGGAAGAAGGTGCTGTGATATGCGAATGATTAGCTTTTCAGAGCATTCACACAAGGTTGGCGCCGGTGGCGACACCTACAACATGCTGACATGAGGAAAGTTTCCAACCGATTTCTCATTAACAACAAGCAGTTGACCGGCGTTGCCTGTTCAAACGTTGTTATGATGCCTCGTGTAAGGAGGAGAAATGCGTACCATCACGTTTGCGACTTTGATAAAGGTCGGATTGTAGCCTATCACGATTGCGGTTTATCGTATCGCGACATTGCTGCTCGCGTTGATCGAGATCCAATGACTTTTAGCAGAATATGGAATAGGTGGGTTCAGGAGGGTAATACGGAACGCCGTGCTGGATCCCAAAGGCCTTGTGTCACTAACAGTCTAGATGACAGGCATCTTATCCGCATGGCTATAACGGATCCTGCAGCCACGTCTCGATCCCTGGCTCAACAGATGGGGACGTCTGCAAGACAAAAACCATCTGCACGAACAGTTCGACGACGTTTGCAGCAGCATGGGCTATCGGCTCAGAGACCATGGCTGGGGTTACCGTTGACGCTGCATCACAGACAGGAGCGCCTGCGATGCTGTACTCAACGACGAACCTCAGTGCACGACTGGCAAAACATAATTTTTTCGGATGAATCCAGGTTCTGTTTACAGCATCATGATGGTCGCAACCGTGTTTGGCGATATCGCGGTGAACGCACGTTGGAAGCGTGTATTCGTCATCGCCATACTGGCGTATGACCTGGCGTGATGGTACAGGGTGCCATCGGTTACACGTCTCAGTCACCTCTTGTTCGCATTGACGGCACTTTGAACAGTGGACGTTACATTCCAGATGTGTTACGACCCGTGGCTCTACCCTCCACTCGATCCCTGCGAAACCCTACATTTCAGCAGG
Organism: Schistocerca gregaria; assembly: GCF_023897955.1. Lineage (NCBI taxonomy): Eukaryota > Metazoa > Arthropoda > Insecta > Orthoptera > Acrididae > Schistocerca > Schistocerca gregaria. The sequence goes on from NC_064921.1 coordinate 234,960,120, forward strand.
ATAATGCATTGGATAAGGTCCTGTACGGGCCTTTCTGGATACAGAAAACATTCAAGTGCTCCCCTGGCCGGCACATTCTCCAGATATCTCACCAATTGAAAACATCTGGTCAAAGGCGGCCGAGCAACTGGTTGGTCACAATACGCGTCACTACTCTTGATGAACTGTGGTATCGTGTTGAAGCTGCATGGGCAGCTGTGCCTGTACTCGCCATCCAAGCTCTGTTTGACTCAATGCCCAGGGGTATCAAGGTCCTTATTGCGGCCAGAGATGGTTGTTCTGGGTACTGATTTCTCAGGATCTATGCACCCAAATTGGGTGAAAATGTATTCACATGCCAGTTCTAGTATAATATATTTGTCCAATGAATACCCGTTCATCATCTGCATTTCTTCTTGGTGTAGCAGTTTTAATGGTCAGTAGCGTATAACGATTCTGCTAGGCTTCAGCATAGGTTCGATATGTGGAGTTCAACGTACTATAGTAGTGTGTCTCGCTCGGCTACTTACGAGGCGGTGTCCCCAGATGTACGCTCGAGTTTTTGAACAACCTGTTTTATGTAGGTCACGATCCCTGGTATCATACCCTACAGGCATTCACCCTGGTGGGCCGTCATTTTGGAAGTAATCGACAAGAAAGAATTTCAGAATTTCTTGTGATAGACTAGAGCACTGATAAAACACAGAACCGAATTATCTGGATGCATTTACTTCGATTTTTCTCTTCCTTTTCGACGTTTTATATTTCCGTCTGATTATTGCAATCGTTGTTTCTATTACTCACATGGCATCAATTGCGTTTTATTTATGAAATATTCTCTCGTTTAAGTCTTCATCTGCAACATTTTCTTCATGGTGCGAGAAGAATTTATGTTTTAAATGTCAGTTTCACAATCACTATCCAAAAAATGTTCATCTTGTAACGAAAAATTAATTTTGACACCATTTCACATCCAAAATTAACAGATTATCTTGTCTTTTGTTTCCTAACCGATATATCGGTGTTTTTAATCGTTGAAATCATATTCTAAAAATAATAACAGACGTAAAAAACTGAGAGCAAATAAAACACTTAATACGATGATTAAAATTAAAAAGATCAGAAATAATTTTTTTAAATATAATAAATATGCAGTCATAAGGATATAAAAAAGTCGGAAAGCGTCTAACGTAATTTGAACTAACAAACTGCAGCATACTAGTCAATAAACAAACGCTATTCTGCACGACCACTTTGCTAATAACGCCATTGTCAATGGTTACACAGTCACAACGAATTCTGAATTTATTTTTTGTAGGTTAGTTGCAGGGCATGACACCTGGGACCCTAATCTACACCACTGAATAAGTTGTCTCAAGAAGTCACCCCCCCCCCCCCCCCCCCCTGGTGACCTCTCCTTGTTAGCTGACCAAGTGTCAAGACTGCACCATCACCACCTCTCGGAATGACATCTCTGCCTGAAAATGGCGAGTTGCACCGTAGTACCGTAGTTCTGTGTCCATCCCAGCAGCAGACCGGGTAAGTCAGTTCGAAGATCAGATGAAGTTCAAATGGTTCAAATGGCTCTAAGCACTATGGGGCTTAAAATCTGAGGTCATCAGTCCCCTAGACTTAGAACTACTTAAACGTAACTAAACTAAGGACAACGCACACATCCATGCCCGAGGCAGGATTCGAACCTGCGAACGTAGCAGCAGCGCGGTTCCAGACTAAAGCGCCTAGAACCGCTCGACCATAGCGGCCACCACATATGAAGTCAAGGACGTACCACCTCCAATAGTACACTGTTCCTTCTCACTGTTATTGCTGGAAAAAGGTCTTCAGGTGTACCTGCTGGTCAGACCACAAAAGGTAACTTATTTATTAGGGAACATCTCCAATATGTTTGCAATACGAGCAATAAAATACGTCAGTGCACCTTAGTAAAAACGTAAGAAATTATCAAAGCTCATTAAATACACGTCGAAATTCAGCAGTCGTCAAATTGATACGAGCTGTACTCCGCGCTTGGATATGGGCCACTGGCGGATTGAGAAATGCACTATGTGTTCAAAAGTATCCGGACACCTCCGAAAATATACATTTTTCATACTAGGTGCATTGTGCTGCCACCTACTGCCATCTACACTATATCAGCGAACTCAGTAGTCTGACATCGTGAGAAAACAGAATAGGAAGCTCCGCGGGACTCACGGACTGGTCAGGTGATTTGGTGTCACTTGTGTCATACGTCTGTACATATCGCTAGGTCCACTGTTCCCGATGTGATAGGAACTGGAAACGTGAATGGACGTGTACAGCACACAAGCGTATAGGCCGACCTCGCCTGTTGACTGACAGACTGCCGACAGTTGAAAAGGGTCGTAATGTGTAGTAGGCGTACATCTATCCAGACCATCACACAGGAATTCCAAACTGCATCAGGATACACTGCAAGTACTATGACAGTTCGGCGGGAAGTGAGAAAACTTGGATTTCATGATCATGCGGCTGCTCATAAGCCACACATCTCGCCGGTAAATGTCAAATTACGCCTCACTTAGTGTAAGGAGCGTAAACATTGGACTATTGAACAGTGGAAAAACGTTGTGTAGAGTGACGAATCACAGCACACAATGTGGCGATCCGATGTCAGGGTGTGGGTATGGCGAATGCCCGGTGAACGTCATCTGCCAGCGTGTGTAGTGCCAACAGTAAAATTAGGAGGCGTGGTGTTACGGTGTGGTCGTGTTTTTCACGGAGGGGGCTTGCACCCCTTGTTGTTTAGCGTGGCACTATCGGAGCATGGCAGAGAACATATGCGAATCCCGAAACAGTGGTCATAATTTTTTACGCCAAAAGTAAAAGGTTTGCTGAGAAACCAACAACAGAGACGGATGCAGCATTGCGTTGTCTACAAGAGACAATTTTCTTTTCTTTTTCTTTAGACATATCAGATGACTTGTAATTTTCTTCCTGTTGTATCGCTCGATTCAGTTGCTTGGAGCAACCAGCACTAATACTGCGCCAAGCAATGCGACAGAGAATCGTGTAAGTGTTGAATTTCGCAGCCGTCCTACTGTGAACCAATTAAATCGCTTCAAATTCATTTCTACGCTCTCTAGCAATCAGGGTTGCTTCTACGTCGTATTGCCAGTCGCATCGCGTGTCGTGTCGCATATCGTATCGCCTCAGTGGGAAAGCATAACAGGTAACGACTCAACAACAGTTAATACTTATGTTAACCCCGCCCATCTCTTTCACTAGCTGGTCGGCACATAGCAGAACACACACTGTGTGTACCAGTTCCATTAGGACAGTTTGTGTGAAATGCCAAACTGCAATGCTGTCTCACGGCGAGCTGTGGTGTTACGATCCTTGAAGTTTCAAAAACATTTGTGCAGAAAGTCAAAGCGCTAGCGTTGCTGTAGCAGGCATCTTGGCAGCGGGTGTAACAGTGCGTCGGAAAATACCAGTGGAGCAGTGAGGCAACATCAAATTAAGAGTCCTCCAGCGCTTGTGGGCGAGAATTCGTCAAATTCGACCCGAATACCGAGGGGCATGTTCCTGGTTGCCCCTCCATGACGAAATGACAGCCCACAAAGCGAAGATTATGGATTAGTTTTTGGCCAGAAAGTGGATCACAGGTCTGGATCAACCACCATATTCGCCGAATTTGGCCCCTGCCGACATCTGGTGGTTCCTCTTGTTGAAATTGGCATTGAAAGGACACCGTTGTCATGCAATTAAAGACAGCCAAGGAAATTGTACTGCAGTGTTAAATGCAACTCCAAAAAAGGACTACAATGGTTGTTTCAAAACACTCTTGAAACAATTTCAGTTATGTTTTTATTTACGGGGAGACTGAATAAATACAATGATTTTGCGAAAATAATCCTTTATTTTATTTTTCAGAGCCGCAGTACTAACGGAACTGTGGCACTGTCTGTGTGCCTGTGGTCATGGAAACGACTGACTCGTACGCACGGCGGCTGTGAGGAATGTAGTTGCGCGAACGCCCGCAGACACGGCGCGGTCCAGACACGTCAAGGCGGGGAGCCGCTAAGAGGTCGGGGGCGGAAGTTGGCGCCTCCATCCCCGCCGGCGGCAATCAGGGTGTGCGGGCCGATGGGATTAGCGCCTCCCCCCTCTCGCCCCACCCCCCGCACAGCCACCCTCCGCGAGCCAACATCTGCCGCCTGATTACCCAGTCCCACGGGACGAGGTCGCGGATCTGCCCGCTAGCTCCGAGGCTGACGACTCCGTGCCGGCGGCTCCTGCTGCCAATGCGGCAGCGCTGGACGCGTTTTGTCGTCAAAAAGCCGAAGGTTGAAGTGAACACCACAGAGCTTTACAAGTCATGGTACTACAGTCGAAAATTGGATTCAACACCAAAGGGCTTTACACTGAGGTGATAAAAGTCATGTGATACTTCCCGATATCGTGTTGGACCTCTTTTCGCCTGGGGTAGTGCAGAAGTTGGCGCCTCCACCCCCGTCGGTGGCGGTCAGGGTGTGTGGGGGGAGCGAAATACCCTCAGACTTAAAGAAGAATATAATAATTCCAATCCCAAAGAAAGCAGGTGTTGACAGATGAGAAAATTACCGAACTATCAGTTTAATAAGTCACAGCTGCAAAATACTAACACGAATTCTTTACAGACGAATGGAAAAACGTAGAAGCCGACCTCGGGGAAGATCAGTTAGGATTCCGTAGAAATATTGGAACACGTGAGGCAATACTGACCTTACGACTTATCTTAGAAGAAAGATTAAGGAAAGGCAAACCTACGTTTCTAGCATCTGTAGACTTAAAGAAAGCTTTTGACAATGTTGACTGGTATACACTCTTTCAAATTCTAAAGGTGGCAATTGTACAGAAACCAAATAGCAGTTATAAGAGTCGAGGGGCATGAAAGAGAAGCAGTGATTGGGAAGTGAGTGAAACAGGGTTGTATCATCTCCCCAATGTTATTCAATCTGTATATTGAGCAAGCAGTAAAGGAAACAAAAGAAAAATTCGGAGTAGGTATTAAAATCCATGGAGCAGAAATAAAAACTTTGAGGTTCGCCGATGACATTGTAATTCTGTCAGAGACAGCAAAGGACTTGGAAGAGCAGTTGAACGGAATGGACAGTGTCTTGAAATGAGGATATAAGATTAACATCAACAAAAGCAAAACGAGGATAATGGAATGTAGTCGAATTAAGTCCGGTGATGCTGAGGGAATTAGATTAGGAAATGAGACACTTAAAGTAGTAAAGGAGTTTTGCTATTTGGGGAACAAAATAACTGATGATGGTCGATGTAGAGAGGATATAAAATGTAGACTGGCAATGGCAAGGAAAGCGTTTCTGAAGAAGAGAAATTTGTTAACTTCGAGTATAGATGTGTCAGGAAGTTGTTTCTGAAAGTATTTGTGTGAAGTGTAGCTATGCATGGAAGTGAAACATGGACGCTAAATAGTTTGGACAAGAAGAGAATAGAAGCTTTCGAAATGTGGTGCTACAGAAGAATGCTGAAGATTAGATGGGTAGATCACGTAACTAATGAGGAGGTATTGAATAGGATTGGGGAGAAGAGGAATTTGTGGCACAACTTGACAAAAAGAAGGGACCGGTTGGTAGGACATGTTCTGAGGCATCAAGGGATCACAAATTAGCATTGGAGGGCAGCGTGGAGGGTAAAAATCGTAGACGGAGACCAAGAGATGAATACACTAAGCAGACTCAGAAGCATGTAGGTTGTAGTAGGTACTGGGAGATGAAGCAGCTTGCACAGGATAGAGTAGCATGGAGAGCTGCATCAAACCAGTCTCTGTACTGAAGACCACAGCAACAACAGTGCAGAAACTCAACGTGGCGTGGTCTCTGCAAGTCGTAGGAAGTCCCATGCAAGAAACACTGAGCCTTTGTAGCCGTCCATAATTGCGGGAGTGTTGCCGGTCCCGGATTCTTGACACGAACTGACCTTTCGATTATGTCACATAAATGCTCACGTCACGTGATTTTGGTGACCAAGAGATTCGCTTGAACAGTCCAGAACGCTCTTCAAACCAATAGCGAACAACTGTGGCCCAGTCACATGGCGCATTGTCATGCACAAAAATTCCATCGTCGTTTCAGAACATGCCGTCCGTGAATGGGTGCCAATTATCTCCAAGTAGCCGGACAACCAGAGCACTCTGACCATCCCATGTAAATGCAGCCTACGACATTATGGAGCCACCACCAGCTTGAACAGTGCATTGTTGACAACTTAGGTCCCTGACTCTGTGAGGCCTGCGCCACACACTAACCCTACAATCAGCTCCCACCAACCGAAATCGGGATTCATCCTTTACACAAACGACGCTGCTCTCGGTCGTTAAATGAATGCCGTCGGCCAGTGCGTTGTCCTTAGTGAAGGTATATCTGAAGTATGGTATTCTTGGCACATTCTTGACACTATGGATTTCAGAGTATTGAATTTCCCCACAGATTTTCGAAATGGAATGTCCCATGCGTCCAACTCCAACTACCGTTCCATGTTCAAAGTCTCAGTTTCCGTCGTACGGCCGTGAACGTTTCACATGAATCGCCTGAGTGCAAACGACACCTCCGCCAATGCACTACTCTTTCATACCTTCTGTACGCGATATTACCGCCATATGTATATGTGCGTATTGCTGTCCCATGAATTGTGTCGCCTCAGTGTACTAGCAATGTTACTACACCCAAATACTCCTTTATCACTCTTAAAATCTACATCATCTAAATCCAGAAGTTTTAATTCTTGTAATTCGAATAAGACAGGTACTTCAACTGTCGCAAACTTCAAGTTATACATATACAGGCTCTGTAGTCTGTCTTTGGATTTCTTTAACGGGGCTCTGTCATTCACTCTCGTGCAAAAATTATCTAATCTTTCTGGGAATCGCAAGTCCCCAGTAACAACTTTAGCCAATGTCGGTTAAATTTTGTCCGGCGGTGCGAATATTCGAAAGAGCATCAAGTACACAATATTTCGAGCCATTTAGGAATCTAGTGCTTGTAACACAGAGTTTTCAGATTTTACAAGATCCATTTCCCAAGTCCCCAGTAACAATTTTTGCCAATGTCGGTTAAATTTTGTCCGGCGGTGCGAATATTCGAAAGAGCATCAAGTACACAATATTTCGAGCCATTTAGGAATCTAGTGCTTGTAACACAGAGTTTTCAGATTTTACAAGATCCATTTCCCAAGTCCCCAGTAACAATTTTTGCCAATGTCGGTTAAATTTTGTCCGGCGGTGCGAATATTCGAAAGAGCATCAAGTACACAATATTTCGAGCCATTTAGGAATCTAGTGCTTGTAACACAGAGTTTTCAGATTTTACAAGATCCATTTCCCTAGGTTGCCAATAAGTTAACTTTCAAACGAATGCTTTCAGAGCACGATATTTTGTGTGTTTTAGGACACGTAACGTTTTAGTGATACAGTACTTGGCGTTTTTGATTCTCACACGCCTTCATCTTGCTGTATTTGAATAGTGTGATAAAACTGAAATACTCCATTCAAAAATAAGTAAAGGTGAGTTACAGTGAAGCGTAGCATTTTTCATTTCTGTACAGTGAACGCCAATTGAAAAATCAAAGTAAGAGTAAACTCTCAATTGATAAATTATGAAGTGGCTGAAAAAAAAAAACTGATGAAAGAGCCAGAAATAGTACGCAATCCGGCGGATGGATTAGTAGCTTGTTGTACTGACCTGCACTCGGGCCTCCGTGAGATTGATCTTCATGGCGAGGTCCTCGCGGGTGAAGACGTCCGGATAGTGCGTCTGCGCAAACGCGCTCTCCAGTTCCTCCAGCTGCGGGCAAACGCATCCGTTGACGATGGCACACTCACGCACAGCACAAGCGCTCGCAAAAGCAATGTACGCGTCCACAGACCAAGTTTTGCGCCTAACAAGGAGAGCTCCCCAGCGGTGCGATCGATATTTGTGGTCAGATGGTTGAGAAGCTGCCTGTACATCACTTTTTCTAAATTTTTTGAGAATGCTGGCAAAAGTGAAATCGGTCTCTAGTTTGGTGGTATCTCCCCTTTCTTGAATAGAGGTTTAACATCTGCATATTTCAGCCAGTCAGGAAATGTCCCAGTTATAATTGACTAGTTACACAAGTAACTTAGAATTGTACTAAACTCACAAGAACATGTCTTAATTAACTTTGTTGATATCTCATCATTACCACTAGAATTCTTTTTTTTTTAAGATTTTATTATGGGAGTTATTTCTTTTGGTGAAGTGAGTGACATATTCATGTACCTGAAGCTATTTGTAAAGACTTGTTTCAGATATTCAGGGGCATTATTTACTGATCCTGACAATCCCATTCTATCAGTAACGGATACAAAGTACTTGTTAAATAGATTTGCCACACTATGCCCATCGGTTACTAATGTGTCATCTACATTTAGTGCTATTTGCTTCTGTTCCTTTCTGGTTCTACCTGTCTCCTCTTTCACTATATACCATATTGTTTTTATTTTCTTCCCTGACATCGCTGTCTTTTTCTCGTAGTGCATTTGTTTAGATGCCTGAATAACTTTTTTTAATATTTTTTCTTGTGTACATTAATGATCTCTCATCAGTTACACTGCCAGAAGCTGAGTTCGTTTTGTTTGCAAATGACAAGTGTTGCAATAAATAGTATGTCGAGTGTAGTTCTAGAAAAATCTGCTAATGATATTTTCATGGATATTAATAAATGGTTTAAAGCCAACTGACTGACATTAAATTTCGAAAAGACTCACTATATGCAGTTCAGAACCTGTAAGAGGTTTCCACCCAGCATATGCATAAAGTATGAAGAAGAGCAGATGAAGAGGTTGACAGTCATAAATTCCTGGGATTACAACTTAACAATAAATTCAGTTGGGAGGAGCACACCACAGAACTGCAGAAACGCCTTAACAAATCTGTATTTGCAATTCGAGTGTTAGCAGACATAGGCGACATAAAAATGAAAAAGCTTGCATACTTTGCCTACTTTCATTCCATAATGTCATATGGTATAATATTTTGTGGTAACTCTTCAAGTCAAACAAAAGTTTTCAGACTCCAAAAGCGTGTAATACGTATTATTTGTGGAGTTGGGCTGCATGAGAGAGTGAGTATGGGCAATTGGGAGTGGAGGCGCACGAGAGACTTACAGCGATGGACTAGTGGGTCTGATCGAGTTACAGTTAGGGCAGCTTCTGAGAGTGAGAGGTGAGCAGCATGTTGAAAAGAGCACGAATATGTTGGCATATCAATAATTTTGCGAAAATTTTTAAAGGTACTGCGGAAGGTAGAGTGAGGCAGCTGCTACCCCGCTTTTCAGTCAGTGTTTTAATAAAGAGGAGAATATTTCGGTTTTTTTTTTTTGTGCTTCCACAGGAGAATTTTTCCGCTGGTAAATAAATGTATGAAAACAGGGAAAATAAGTGCAATATTTAAGTTTCAGACGTAGCGCAAAATGTAAGCAAGCTCCGTTACATTTAAGTCAGACAATGATGCCAGTTTGACACTGACGACATGCTCACCCCACAGATGATTGTCAGTTGCCTGTTACTATTTGTGGCAATAAAATGCGATAGTGCATTAACGACGAGTGTAGTAGTTAGAGAGAATGTGATAATGAGGTTGTGCATCTGCCACAGAGCGTTATAGTCAACGGCGAAAGAAGGGCCCTGTCATTTGCAGTGGACTTGGCGCGGCTGTTTCGCACATCTATAAAATCAGTCAAGAAACACTGTTCTGTACAAGTTTAATCGGCAAAACATCAGTGTTTTCGCGGCGCTGTAGTTGGCCATTCTTTTCACTCCCGCAGCTGCGCTAGTGCCAGAAGCTTTTTGCATTTCGCCATTGACAGTCGGCATCAGCGCTGCCAACCGTCAGGGCTCTCGCATCGCCTATCTAGAAACTTGGGTCTGAGGTGCTCACCTGTTGCAAGGTGAAGGTGGTCCTGTTGCGTCGCTGCTTGCGGCGGACGAACGTATCATCGTGGATGGCGGGGTGGTAGGAGTAGCTCGTGTCTGCAACACACCCACACATACACTCATTACTACTACTCGAAAAGAGAACATTCGCCCTTTATCAACTATCCTCGCCTGAAACATTAGGTGCAATACAACATGACGAGCAGCTACGTCGCTGAAATATTGTGCAGATTCAAGAGCAACATTTTACTTTAACCTAAGGACCACTAAAGCAGCTATTGCAATGGGCAAGAGTCAAAGAGCCTGCGATGCCACACTCTCTAGCGGGGCAGTGTCATACGAACGATATGTTACAACAGTTTCAGTTATTCGCTTTAGACCAAATTTTTTCGCCACGTTTTCCTCGTCTGTCAGTCAAAAATTAGAACGTAATCCTTTTCCAAATATTCGCAATTGGAAATTCTTCTACCCTATCCCCGTCTCGCTGGTATCTGGCTGTGAAGATCTGAGTCCCGATTCGAACAAAAATCTGAAATAGGCCGGACTTGTCACAAGGGCAAGACGATTCACGTGTACCTAACAGCAGCTTGAACCTCCTGACGCAGCTGGAAGAGAGAGAACATAATTTATTGAAGAGAAAATTGGTATCTTCTCCTGACTGGTTGTTGCCAAACACATTGACACCGGTGTGTCAGATCCACCATACTTGCTCCGGGCACTGCGAGAGGGCTGTACAAGCAATGATCACACGCACGGCACAGCGGACACACCAGGAACCGCGGTGTTGGCCGTCGAATGGCGCTAGCTGCGCAGCATTTGTGCACCGCCGCCGTCAGTGTCAGCCAGTTTGCCGTGGCATACGGAGCTCCATCGCAGTCTTTAACACTGATAGCATGTCGCGACAGCGTGGACGTGAACCGTATGTGCAGTTGACGGACTTTGAGCGAGGGCGTATAGTGGGCATGCGGGAGGCCGGGTGGACGTACCGCCGAATTGCTCAATACGTGGGGCGTGAGGTCTCCACAGTACATCGATGTTGTCGCCAGTGGTCGGCGGAAGGTGCACGTGCCCGTCGACCTGGGACCGGACCGCAGCGACGCACGGATGCACGCGAAGACCGTAGGATCCTACGCAGTGCCGTAAGGGACCGCACCGCCACTTCCCAGCAAATTAGGGACACTGTTGCTCCTGGGGTATCGGCGAGGACCATTCGCAACCGTCTCCATGAAGCTGGGCTACGGTCCCGCACACCGTTAGGCCGTCTTCCGCTCACGCCCCAACATCGTGCAGCCCGCCTCCAGTGGTGTCGCGACGCGACAGGCGTGAATGGAGGGACGAATGGAGACGTGTCGTCTTCAGCGATGAGAGTCGCTTCTGCCTTGGTGCCAATGATGGTCGTATGCGTGTTTGGCGCCGTGCAGGTGAGCGCCACAATCAGGACTGCATACGACCGAGGCACACAGGGCCAACACCCGGCATCATGGTGTGGGGAGCGATCTCCTACACTGGCCGTACACCTCTGGTGATCGTCGAGGGGACACTGAATAGCGCACGGTACATCCAAACCGTCATCGAACCCATCGTTCTACCATTCCTAGACCGGCAAGGGAACTTGCTGTTCCAACAGGACAATGCACGTCCGCATGTATCCCGTGCCACCCAACGTGCTCTAGAAGGTGTAAGTCAACTACCCTGGCCAGCAAGATCTCCGGATCTGTCCCCCATTGAGCATGTTTGGGACTGGATGAAGCGTCGTCTCACGCGGTCTGTACGTCCAGCACGAACGCTGGTCCAACTGAGGCGCCAGGTGGAAATGGCATGGCAAGTTCCACAGGACTACATCTAGCATCTCTACGATCGTCTCCATGGGAGAATAGCAGCCTGCATTGCTGCGAAAGGTGGATATACACTGTACTAATGCCGACATTGTGCATGCTCTGTTGCCTGTGTCTATGTGCCTGTGGTTCTGTCAGTGTGATCATGTGATGTATCTGACCCCAGGAATGTGTCAATAAAGTTTCCTCTTCCTGGGACAATGAATTCACGGTGTTCTTATTTCAATTTCCAGGAATGTAGAAGAAATATACGAAAACTCACATAACTGAGTTGAGACCCAACTTCAACTGAGAAAGTGCCGCAGAAACTGAAAAAACTCTTGTGGAAGACGATAAAACAACGGCAATGTATATTACACAAAAGATTTAAGTTTTTTGTTTGTTCTGATGTTCAGTTCGTAGACTTGTGTAATGTAGTTCATCGTACTGATCTATTCTGTGTAAGTCTCGTCATCTATCTAATCTTCAGAACTCGTCCATAGCTCCGCATTCCTAAAGTTTATATTCTCACCTTGTCTGTACTGTTTATTGTCCACATTCACTTCCATACAGTGCTACACTTCGTATAAATAGTTGAGGAACGATTTCTTAACATTTAAATTTACGTATGATCTTAGCATTTTTCTTTTTCTTTTTGAGAAAATCTTTCCTTGTTACTGCCAGTCAGCATTTTAAAGCCTCTTTACTTAAATCATGGTCAGTTATTTTTCTGCTGAAATAGCAAAACTTATTCACCACTTTTAATGACTCATTTCCTATGCTAACTACGCCAGTATTGTCTGATTTAATTCGGCTACACTCCACTACACTTGACTTACTTTTATTGACGTTCACCTTAAAAACTTTTTTCATTATATTGTCCGTTACGTTCATTTAAACTCAAAATTTAAACTCTCCTACTCGAACTTTAATCCCTCTCGAAACTTCTCTTTGCTTTCCTTCCCTGGTGCTCACTGTGCAGATTGAATATCATCGGGGATAGACAACAAACCTTTCTTACTGCCTTCTCAACTACTGCTTCCCTTTCATGTACTTAGAATCTTATAATTGCAGTCTGATTACTGTAAAACTTGTACATAATGTCTCTCGTTCTGTATTTTACCCCTGCTACCTTCATAATTTGCAAGAGAGTATTCCACATTATATTGTCAAAAACATTTTCTCTAATTGCAAATGCTATAGGCGCAGGTTTGTCTTCCTTCTAAGCGACGCCGTAGGTTTAGTATCATTTCGATTGTCCCTAGAACTCTCCAGAAAAACTGATCTTTAAGGTCGGATTTTGTAGATAATTCGTGATAGTATTTTATAAACATGACATATTAAAGTGATGTTTCCGTTACACGCCTGTCAGTGGAAGGGCGTGGATCAGAATATTACTCACACATATATTTTATAAGATCTCTTCATTGCAGATTCTCTCTTAGCCCTTTCATCCACAATTATTTCCTGGGTGCATTCTCATCCCCGGTTTCCACTTCAATATTCAATACAGTAGCAATGTAGTTATTCTCGGATGGCGTAACACGCGTTCCACTGTTTTGTCCGTTCTTCTGTGTAATTTTTTGTACATGATATTTTCCTCGCCCATTCCGCGAAGAATCTCCACAATTCTTATTACAGCCCTCCATCCAGTTTTCAGCATCCGTCTGTAGCACCTCATCTCAAATGCTTCTTTCTCTTCCTTTTCCGGTTTTCCCAAAATCCAATGCTCTGCCCCATAAGTACGAAGTAAGAAATGTTTTCCTTAAATTTAGACGTATGTTTGACACTAGCGGACTTATTTTGTCGTGGGATGCTCTCTTCTCAATGCTTGCTGCTTCTTGCGTCCATTTTGTTTCGTCCGTCATCCATTTGCTTATTTATTCTATTTTTATTTTATTTTTGTTTTTGCTTGTCCTTCAGTTCGTCCGCTACGTGGTGGCCAATTCTGATGACGAGCAGAGTAAAACCGTGTATGTAGATGCAGATGTCGGAAAATCTAAAGTTTTTAAAACATTTTATTTTAATTTTTTTCCGTCGGTGACTGTGGGCTTTGCCTGGTCTGCTAATATTGGCCACGAACTGATTGACCCTCATTAAAACTTGAGCATATGCACGCTTTGCCGTACACTTTCCCTCCAGCAACATTAAGACTTATTAACATTCTCATTAATAAGTTAACACATAAATACGCGGCCGGCAGAAATTTAGAATTCAGCTTGTAAATGAATGTCGATCGGAATCCTATAATTCGAAGGCTAACGTTGTGAATAATATACTTACAGCCTCATTTTTAAACTCGTTTCCATTTCCCCCCCCCTTCCCCGCTGTCCCCTCTCAACCCTCCTCCCTCTCTCCTTCGCTTCCGCGAATTTCGTCCGCGGACATTCTTCCATTATCAACAGTGCAATAACACTGTCATAGGTTCATGAATATGTAAGCGCTCCGCCAGATGTGGTCACGGAATTAAACAGCACTGCCTCCCTCTCTCGCTCGTTCACGCGCGCGCGCGCGCTGGCTCTTTTCCGCATTTTTGAAAGTCAGCGCCGCTTAAACACGTGCACGGCCACATGTACACACGCGCTCCCGGCCGCTGTGGGGGGGAGGGCAGAGAGTCCGCGCGGCCAGAGAAAATCCCGAACCTCAAAATTAATTTCCTTGTCATAAAAATTTAATGTGGATTTAAAATGCGGCGGCCAGGCGGGAGGCAGCCAGCGCCGCCGGCTTCCTGCGGCCGACCCGGTAATTAAAATGTTTTATCCGCAATTAACGGGGCACTTAGCGCTGCCACCGACGCTGGCCGGACCTCCTTGCGCAGAAAGCAGGCAAGGCTGCGCCTCTGGCGAGGTCACAGGTCTCGTTTAACTTCCAAGGACGGTGAGAACTGTATCGAAGCTTCTCTTATCTCTGAATGACAGGTCTCACCTATCGGAATTCTATTCTTTTTTTCGTCTGTGCAAGTCAAAATGTTATACCAGAGGGCCTTTATGGGTTTCCAGGTGGAATAAGTATGAGATTCACTCGATATTCAACTGACAGGGAGCAAAGGGCAAGGCCAGATAGCTCATGGAGTTTCTCTTCCACAGGGTTAATTACTAGGACCATTCCTGCTCTAGCTCTACATAAACGACCTTATTTGTCATATTGTTCATTGCAAGCAGCGTACCGCAACTGAATCTACACCATACTTACGTAAAACAATATACGTCAGTAAAGAGCATTTGTATGTTTTTATTAAATGTACCTGGTAAAAATAGCCTTGTCCTGTTGATCTTCAGTACTTTACTATGACATTAATAGATGTTCATAAAAACGATTTATGTGAACTTTTAAGTTTCTGTTATGTTAATTATTTAGTTGATCACTTAACCAGTATGATATAAGCGACTACGCTAGTTTTTACCTTGTCACTAATTTCAAATTGATATTTAACTACATTTTGTCAAGACGATCTTCAGAAGAACTTCAAAAAAATTATAGGGCAGCTGTATAACCAATTAATGATCTTTTACGTAAGATTTAATGGTTTTCTTTACCACTAATGCGGGCATGGATGTGTGTGATGTCCTTAGGTTGGTTAGGTTTAAGTAGTTCTAAGTTCTAGGGGACTGATGACCATAGATTTTAAGTCCCATAGTGCTCAGAGCCATTTGAACCATTTTACCACTAATAAATGAACAAACATATTCAGCATCAGAATTTCTTGATGTAATTATATGCAAACTCTATTTATTAAAAAGGGTTTTAAATTATTATATTAGAATGAAACTAGGTTAGTTATTTTTGTAACATAGAGGACGTTACTTATACTACATGATGCAAGCTGAGGCTGCTGCACTTGTTATAAACTACCAACTCAGTCCCCCCCCCCCCCCCCCCCCTACCTGTACACCAGTGAAGTCACTTGGTGAAATGTACTGCTGCGAGTTTGTTGGACGGTAGCTCACTTGTATGTCGAATGGTATGTTGACTAGAGTGGATCATTGCTAATGGATAACGCATTGTTTTGCTTATTGTTTTATGTAAATCAGTTCTGACTCTGTAATGTCCTTGTATTTCAGCGCTGAAAATGGCTATTTATAGCTGAAATCTGGATACGCAAGAATAACAAAAACAGTGGGACTGCCGCCGATTGCTGTCTTCCTATCCGTCCTTAATTAATCTACAGTCTCTGTGCACATTGATTCTTAATGGAACTAAAGTTTGTAAACGACCTTCATGCATACAATGATAAAGCAGAATATCTGCTCTATGCTGCTAATGCAAGCACCATTTTCTCCTGCATCATCACTCTTTCGACTCGGTGTGAGGTTTCCTTCGTGATCCACTAAAAGCTAACTGCTTCACTCTGTATCCGTATTCACTCTCGCATTATTTGTGGCTTGTTCTAAAAAGGCCAATCGGGGCCTTCATCGCACTTCCTTTGCTTGCACTGCTCCTAGAATGCTAGCAAGCAACTAGTTGCAAAGTGTGTAACCCGTCGTCTCACGCCGCCTTCCTTCGACTGTATTCCTTAATGCCCTTTGCTTGCCAATTCTTTGGAAACTTCTTTGGTTGACGTAACAAAATAGTGTTCTGTAACCAGTTCAATGATGATTAAAGCTCTTCCGGGTGTTGTATCACGTCACTGTACTTCACCTGTCGGGGAAAATATTACTAGCACTTGGTTGGAGTGCAATGAGCTGCCCCCTCTCCCCTGTTGCTGCCGACATCTTCATGGAAGATTCTGCTAACGGCGCAAGCTTCTACACCTTTACGCCCCCTTTTGTTGGCCTCGGTATGTAGACGGCACATTTGTCATATGGCCACTCGGGGAGGAAGGGTTGGGAAGCTTCTTTCAGCATTTAAAAGCCTGAATAAGAATATATAGTTCACTCACGAAACCGAAAACAACGTTCGTTACTATTTTCTGACATAGAGGATATAGAATTGTCAATGGTACACTGGGACACGAAGTGTACCGGAAGTCAACCTGCACAAACTGATACCTGCACGTGGAGAGCCAGCATTACCCAGTTCAGAGGTGTTCATTTCCGCACATTCTGACTGCTCGTGCCTACCGGATAAGTAACGCTAACGACATCAAAGAAGTGTTGAGGAAGCTGCACCACACGTTTCACCGCCAACAGTTATGACAAGAACATTAGAAGAAAACCGATCGAGGCCTTCAGAAAAAAATAAGAGAAGAAGGCAAGGAAGAGAAGCTTCCGCTACTATACTTCCCATACGTGAAAGGCGCTAATGAGCGGCTAGGCTACTTCTTCCGCCGACGAGGTTTGAAACCGATTTTCCGGAGCAGACATAGGATCCACAACATGATATGTTCAAATGGCTCTGAGCACTATGGGACTTAACATCTGAGGTCAGCAGTCCCCTAGAACTTACAACTACTTAAACCTAACTATCCTAAGGACATCACACACATCCATGCCCGAGGCAGGATTCGAACCTGCGACCGTAGCAGTCGCACGGTTCCGGACTGCGCGCCTAGAACCGCGAGACCACCGCGGCCGGCAACATGATAGGTTCCACCAAGGATGCAGACAATAAACTAAACACTAAGGAGGATATGAAGTGCGTTGTGTACGGATCTGCCTACACAGGGGAGACAGGGAGACTCGTTAACACACGAGTAGCAGGACGTGAACGCTATGTGGGAGTAGCACATCATAATGAATCGGCGATAGCGACAACAGACGTGACTGTGGACAGCCTGTCTTGTTCCAAGAAGCTCATATGCTGGCGAAAGAGTCGTGGACGAGCCAACGTGAAAGTTCGAGAGGCGACTGACGTCATTACGCAGCCTGACAACATCAGTAGAGAGGACGGCTACAAATTTGCGGCGGCCTGAGTGCCTGCTATCCCTGTCCAACGGGTCGCGCGAGGTCGCGGACAGAAGCCTCATATGGCACAGACGCGGCAGCCCAAACAAACATTTATATGGTGACTGTCAGTGCCCTTTCGCGCACACTAGGGGGAAAAAAAACGTGCCCACCAGAAGCCAAGAGCTGATTTGCAGACGGTCGCCAATCACCGTCAAATCAGCTTGACCATGAGCAGCTTCTTTCCTACACTCTCCCCTTGATCATGACTGTCCCATTAGATTCCAAGACCAATAAGCTTCATAAATATAGCGCACTGACGCCGTAAAGAGTGCTACACTGCCGCACCAAAAAACGTGAACCATCAAAACTGCATAGGCTTCCGCGGCCAGAGTCGGTTTATATAAATTTTTTCTGAATGTTTCGCATCATGGTACTGATGACCAGCAGACCCAGAAGAAGGCCACTGTAACCTTGGCAGAAACATTGGTTTCCTCAGTTTATTTTTTTTTTTTTTGCATTATAAAACTTTCATGTGGAATATTCTTCGGAACTCTTTCAATAATTATTTGCCAGATAGAATTAAAAGTTTCCTCTGTTCAAATTGGTTCAAATGGCTCTGAGCACTATGGGACTTAACGTCTGAGGCCATCAGTCCTCTAGAACTTAGAACTATTTAAGCCTGACTAACCTAAGGACATCACACACATCCACGTCCGAGGCAGGATGCGAACCTGCGACCGTAGCGGCCGCGTGGTTCCAGACTGAAGCGCCTGGAACTGTTCGGCCACACCCGCCGGCAAAGTTTCCTCGGGATTCAGATGGAACTGCAGGGCGAAATGCGCAACAGATGTACATGAAATACATGAATAACTGTGTCTGAAGTATGTAACAAATATATAAAATATTTATACATACCAAATACTTGTCACATCTGCGTACGAGAGAGAAGCCTGGAGAAGAAGCTAGTTAACAGCAATAACAGAGCAGTGGGGTAAGGAAATAAGTAAAACTGAAAGTTCAAAATTCCTGGATATGCATGAACTGGAAAACACGTATGACAGATCTTCTCAAACGACTGACTTCAGAAACATATGCTCTACGTGTAATTGTTAATCTTGACGATGAAAACGTCAGAAAACTGACTTACTTTGCGTACTCCCATTTATTAATGATATAAGGAATAATTTTCTCGGTCAATTCCACTCAGAGACATAGTACTCAGTGTACAGAAACTTGTTATAAAGATAAAATCACATCAGATGTCCATCCATCTCTTATGGAGTTTGTTGTGAAGAACCAGTCACCATTTGAAAATAACAGAATTTATAAAGTTGACACTAACAAAAACAAATTGCTCCCACTAGTCACGGCTTAACGTGAGTGTGGCACAGAAATAAGCTGAGAATGCAGGCATGAAAATATTTTGCCTCGTCTCTGATCAATTAAAGATGTTTTTAATTAGTGTTTGTAATTAATTGCCGGCCGTTGTGGCCGAGCGGTTCTAGGCGCGGCAGTCCGGAACCGCGCTGCTGCTACGGTCGCAGGTTCGAATCCTGCCTCGGGCATGGATGTGTGTGATGTCCTTAGGTTAGTTAGGATTAAGTAGTTCTAAGTTTTAGGGGACTGATGTCCTCAGATGTTAAGTCCCATAGTGCTCAGACCCATTTGAACCTTTTTTGTAATTAATTATCTGGTACAAGGTTACATAAAGTTCACGCCATAAAGTTACAAGGTGGTACGCTAACTATAATTACAGCTATGAATGCATTTTCTTTTGCATATGTAAGGAAATGACAACCACTCTTTTATTAAAACTATTCGGATATGGAATAAAAATATATAAGTAATTAAGAACATTGCTAAGAAAAATTTACCGGTACCAGTACATCTCCCATCATCTTACAGTGTCTTTTTTTCCTCCACTGCACAACGCTACGTATGCACGTAACTGGATGGAGTATCCCATAAGAAGTGCGTTCCCGTATGTAGGCCGATGTTATCGGAAGTGAGCACTCTTTCCCATTCCGCTCCACATATCCGACGCGAAGATTTAACACAGACGTGGCCAACATACAGGAATTTGGAGCGGACAGCAGAAACATCGGTACCGTAAATGGTAGCGAAGTACACCAGCTACGTGGAATAAAAGTCCTCCTCTCATCCGCTAAAAACTTTTGTTAAATTGGAAAGCTGCCAGTAGATACCGATAACGAAGTTTTCAATTCGATGTCATATAGGGAAAAAGTCTTTCATATTCAATTTAGTTAGTGGGGAAATAGCAGTGCAAGAAAAAAATTTTTTTGCACCAGTGCCGCCTGAGTCGTTATTGCATTTCTGTCCGTAAATGGGGAGTTATATATATGTATAGCTGCCGTTAGCTGGCGAAGCGACAGCCATGGCGGCGGCGCCGTCGCGGTGGCGTCGGCTGCGGCGAAGATAACGGTTCCAACTTCCTCTCTCTCCGCGGATGCAATTAATATCTATTCTGGCCGTCGTGACTCGATTACAGGATGTTATTAATTTAACAAGTGGATCAGGTTTGCGAGCGGGTTGGCAAGTTACTACGCCTGGCGCCAGCGCCCGACGCGCGGCGCTGCCTGAGTAATCGCGTTAGGTTAGGCAGCCTGGTGCGCCTGCGAGCGCGGCCGCCCGCCAGACACACACGGCGCTGGCGCTGCTCGCGGCGAGGCGGGGGAACCCCCGAAAAATACTGTATGGCGCCGGGCTGCGGCGGAAGAGCCGGCTGCCGCGAAGCAGCCTTGCGCAATTAACGGACGCGCTAAAAATGGGACTCTCTGCCACATAAAGGGATGGTACGTTTCCAGAACGTCGATTTTTAACTGTTAAAACATGGCAAAGTATCCCCTGTACTGAGCGGTTACTGTTGATGTATATTTCATGATAATACAATTTTGAACAACAATACATAATGCATCTTACTAGCAAAAATAAGCACATCAGAGCAAAAGTTACTCGCCTTTAGGAGACATGACGCTAATGCAGTGTTATACCATCTCCAGCCTTGTTAACGATCTCAATTCGGCCAGTAAGTTCAAAAACGATTCAAATGGCTCTAAGCACTATGGGACTTAACATCTGAGGTCATCATTCCCCTAGACTTATAACTACTTAAACTCAACTAACATAAAGACATCACACACACCCATGCCCAAGGCAGGATTCGAACCTGCGACCGTAGCAGCAGCGCGGTTCCGGGCTGAAGCACCTAAAGGTTATTCACCGAGAGCTGGGACGAAAGATAAACAGTGTCACGTGAGGGAGTACGCTCGTTTCCAGAGAAAGCATCCGGTGTTCACGTGATACGTAGGGGTGTGGAAAATCCTTGGCGCACGCTTTGCAGCTGGCGGCGTTCGGCTGGCTGAGGCGCTCTCACAGCGGACCCTCAGAAACCTGGGCATCGATGTGCGAAATAAATGTAACAATAATGTTAAAATAATGTTAAACTGAGTTCATTCTGTCGAAGTAGATTTATTTTTATTCAGGTTGCCAACAAAACGCTCCATTCAAACACAATTAATTGTTAATTTTAATAACAATACCAGTAATAATAATGATATAGGACGAAATAAGGTTCACTCTGTCGAACTTGAACTGTTTTCATTGAGGTTTATAACAAACCGCTCCTCTCTCTCCTCTATAATGTAGTCTAATTTCCACATTTGAGTTACCACTTTTTCTGCGACATGGAGGACGCACTTGTTCCAATCTTCTGCAGTCTTACTGCTTTTTCTAGCAGTACTTTAACTTCCGGCATTTTGTATGTTTTGTTTTTCGCTGCAACATAGGCTTTGATTCTGGCCTACACTGACTCGATGGCGTTTAATTCACAGTGGTACGGAGGAATTCTGAGAACAGTTTTCCCTGCATTCTTCGCCATTTCATCTATAGCATGTTCGTTGTGCGCTGTTCTGTGATTTTTAACTATATATAAAAGTTCTTTCTTCAACATACCGTCTTCGAAATCGATGTTTTTAGATTTCAGGCACTCTGATATTTCGTGCTTATTGGAATTCGCATTAGGAACTTTTTCTTTTCTCCAAGAATGGTACCGCGCGTTATCAAGAACAATAACTGCATTTTCCTGAAGGCGAGAAAGAACATCTTGAAACCACTTCTCCAACGTTTCGGCGCACATCACCTCATGATAATCTCGTTTTCTTGGATTCGAAAGTCCACAAACTTCCTTCAACGAACCCTGCTTTGCTGCCAATGTTTGCGATAATCAGACGTTTCCCTTTACCTGATGGGCCCTTGCCTCCGGTGGATAATCCGGACAGAAACGCTTATTTTGAAGAATTTACAGTCCCATCTACCCATACGTAACTTCGAGTATGTCCTGCGTTCACACACGTCTCGTCCAAATAACAAATGGGTGTCCCTTCATCTCTCAACGCAGCCTCCATCAAATGATGTCATCCCTGTCTATTAGCATGCTATCGCGCCCACGCCGGACACATCTGAAATTCATTTCTCTCAATAGCTTATAAAATGTAGTTCTCCGAAAATTGCCCAGATCTGCATCTTCGTTCACGACTGTAAGGACTTTGTCAATTGTTGGCAATTCGTTACGAAAAAAAAATCGTGTACTTTGGTTCGTATCGCATTTCTATCGAAGTCATCAACACTTTCCGAAAGTTTCTGTCGTAATTTTCCTTTCTTGGGAGACTTCAAACAGTGTGTGGCCTTGTACTCACTTATCACACGATACACTGATGAACGTCCACCTGTAGGTGCAGCTGTTTTCGAAACAATGTCACTCATCGACTGCTCTGGATGTTCCGTTTTATACGCATTAAGCACCGTGTGCTTCTCAGAAGAACTTAATGATTTTTCTTTGCTCGCTTCTTTGGTGGACTCAGAACTGACACGTCGACCTCGCTCGCTGAATCCGTGGATGGCATAATGAGGACAGCCGTATGTGATGCAAATGAAATAAGTGAATATATAAAATAAGAAACCATCCGATGCTATTGGATGCGCACATAAACAGTGAATGCTCAGCCTGACTACAAACACATATACTTACTCTAACAATCAACAACTAGTCTTTCAAGCGTCTTCACAGATGAACTTAAGATAACCTGAAATCGCCGCTGTTCAACACCCACTAGTGAGCTCACACCTGCAACTGAGACGGCCACACTGACTGAGCGCCGCGCCTGCGAACCGCACAAAGCATCGCTCATAAAGGACAAACGGTTGCACCCATCGCGTTCGAACAAACTACAAAACTAAATTCAAACCTTTCGGAAACTTTTCTCGCTTACACCCCCCCCCCACCCCCCTCCGCCAAAAATAAAAATTAAAGGGGAAAAGTTTGTCGCTTACTATATTCGGATATTGATTTGGTAAAAGTTCTGCATCAGACGTGAAATTTTAATTTATTATTTCACTATTACTGACTCTATTGGGCGGAAAATTTGCAGACGTCATCAAAATATAGTACTGAAGGCAATTATAAAATTTTGCTGTGCGACACACAGTTTAGGAGATAAGGCGTGATAAATATAGAGTAACGAGAAAAAACAACTTTTCCTGAAAGCTTGGATATTTCTCTTTTTCAGTGACAATAAATTTTAATGTAATGTAAAAATAGGTGTCGGAAGGTAGTTGTCGGATCACTTTATCATATTCAGGTGACAAATTATAAAAAACCACGAATTTCATTTATTAATTTCTGACGCCCCTTCCTTGTAGATCCCTCGAAGGCAACGCTGTGGTCACGCGCCTTGCCATGTTTACGTCTCTTGTTTCCGTGAATGGAGTATAGAATCGCTCGCCCACATCGGCCGGTCGGCCAGGAAGAGTCCACACAAGTTACCTGGATGTTTACAGATGCTGAGGGTGATGGCTGTAGCTGTGACTGTGGATTTCAAGTCGCCTGCAG
This sequence comes from Schistocerca gregaria, assembly GCF_023897955.1. Lineage (NCBI taxonomy): Eukaryota > Metazoa > Arthropoda > Insecta > Orthoptera > Acrididae > Schistocerca > Schistocerca gregaria. Next base: position 234,983,589 of record NC_064921.1, read on the forward strand.
TATATACCACCTGCCCATCAGCACACAATTAAGTGTGCGTTGTGACCATTGTTCACTCCTGGGATTAATATCGAGTGATTTAGCGGGCCAGGCGGAGTAAAGGCTGAGTAAATGTTCGTCAAACCACCAACTTGCATCCTATTATCAACGATTCGTGTATTGAGCAAGCGAAACTTGACTATATACCTCTCTTATCTTATTCTCACGTAACTACTCGAGACATACAACGGTAACAGCCAATAATCGCACAGTATTCTTCAAATACTGCAGAAGCTTACACTACACTCGTTCGTCCTCTGTTAGAATATTGCTGCGCGGTGTGGGATCCTTACCAGGTGGGACTGACGGAGGACATCGAAAGGGTGCAAAAAATGGCAGCTCGTTTTGTATTATCACGTAATAGAGGAGAGAGTGGGGCAGATATGATACGCGAATTGGGATGGAAGCCATTACAGCAAAGACGTTTTTCGTCGCGGCGAGATCTTTTTACGAAATTTCAGTCACCAACTTTCTCTTCCGAATGCGAAAATATTTTGTTGAGCCCAACCTACATAGGTAGGAATGATCATCAAAATAAAATACGAGAAATCGGAGCTCGCACAGAAAGGTTTAGGTGTTTGTTTTCCCGCGCGCTGTTAGGGAGTGGAATGGTAGAGAGATAGTATGATTGTGGTTGTATGAACCCTCTGCCAAGCACTTAAATGTGAATTGCAGAGTAGTCATGTAGATGTTGATACAGGTTTCCTAAATTTATCCAACAGAGTTTCACGAGGAGTACATCTTTCTTCCAAGGATTCCTACTACAGTTCTATGGAACATTTTTCCAGGAAAATAGCGATCTATTAAAATTTTAACTTATTTAGTAAACATTCTCCACGCCAGCACGGACGCGCCTGCTCCACGCCAGCGATTCCTACTTTAATCCTGCAATGTAGACCTGGTGATGATCTCTTTAGAGGATTGTAACTGGTGATCTAAAAATAAAAATTAACAACTTATAAGCCATCACATCTGTGTTTACTAAATAAGTTTAAATATTAATAGATCGCCCTCCACCCCTCCATCCACCCACGAACCACACACGACTGTCACCAGCACAGATTTAGATTGGCAATCCAAAGTTCATTCATCACTCCGACCAAATGAACCTGTGCAGCTAGTTCAGATGAATCACAGTCGCCACATTAATGTTACTCGACGATTTCTCTAAAAGAATAACCGCTCACGATAATCGAAATACACTACTGCCCATTAAAATTGCTACACCACAAAGATAACGTGCTACAGACGCGAAATTTAACCGACAGGAAGAATATGCTGTGATATGCAAATGACTAGCTTTCCAGAGCATTCACACAAGGTTGGCGCTGGTGGCGACACCTACAACGTGCTGACATGAAGAAAGTTTCCAACCGATTTCTCATACACAAACAGCAGTTGACTGGCGTTGCCCGGTTAAACGTTGTTGTAATGCCTGAAGTAAGGAGGAGAAATGCGTACCATCACGTTTCCGACTTTGATTAAAGTCGGATTGTAGCCTATCGCGATTCCGCTTTATCGTATCGCGACATTGCAGAATATGGAATCGGTAGATTCAGGAGGGTAATACGGAACGCCGTGCTGGATCCCAGCGACCTCGTATCACTGGCAGTCGAGATGACAGGCATCTTATCCGCATGGCTGTAACGGATCGTGGGACAACGTCTCGATCTCTGAGTCAACAGATGGGGACGTTTGCAAGACAACAACTATCTGCACGAACAGTTCGACGACGTTTGCAGCGCTATGGACTATTAGCTCGGAGATCATGGCTGCGGTTACCCTTGACGCTGCATCACAGGCAGGAGCGCCTGCGATGTAATACTCAACGACGAACCTAGGTGCACGAATGGAAAAACGTTATTTTTTCGGATGAATCCAGGTTCTGTTTACACCATCACTATGGTCGCATCCGTGTTGGAAGACATCGCTGTAAACGCACTTTGGAAACGTGTATTCGTCTTCGCCATACTGGCGTATCACCCGGCGTGATGGTATGGGGAGCCATTGGTCACACGTTTCGGTCACTTCTTGTTTGCACTGACGGAACTTTAAACAGTGGACGTTACATTTCAGATGTGTTACGACCCGTGGCTCTACCATTCATTGGATCCCTGCGAAACCCTACATGTTCGATTGCTGCCCTGGCCAGCACATTCTACAGATCTCTCACCAACTGAAAACATCTGGTCAATGGTGGCCGAGCAACTGGTTCGTCATAATACGCCAGTCACTACTCTTGATGAACTGTGGTATCGTGTTGAAGATGCATGGGCAGCTGTACCTGTACACGCCATCCAAGCTCTGTTTGGCTCAATTCCCAGGCGTATCAAGGCCGATATTAGGGCCAGAGGTGGTTGTTCTGGATACTGATCTTTCAGGATCTATGCACCCAAATTGCATGAAAATGTAATCACATGTCAGTTCTAGTATGATATATTTGTCCAATGAATACTCGTTTATCATCTGCATTTCTTCTTGGTGTAGCAATTTTAATGGCCAATAGTGTACATTCTAAGACAAAAAAAATTAAGCGCAGGATAGCTTCCCACGAAGGGCAAAGAAACGGGGGTTATACCATATCGTCGAAGTACTGCTTTACTGTAAGGGTACTGTGGATGGAAATGAAATGGCACCTCAGTCCTCGGGGCGTATGGCGGGCGACAATCAGGTTGGTATCCCATTGCTGTCCAGGCATCTCCAGCCTCGTCCACGGCGGTCATAGGGGCTCAGTTCGAAGTGGGACTTATCACTGAAAATAATTCTACAGCAGTCAATTAGGCCCGCAGCTCGTGGTCTTTCGGTAGCATTCTCGCTTCCTGCGCACAGGATCCCAGGTTCGATTCCCGGCGGGGTCAGGGATTTTCCCTGTCTCGAGATGACTGGGTGTTGTTGTGTTGTCTTCATCATCCCCATTACGGTCGGAGGAAGGCAATGGCAAACCACCTTCGCTACGACCTTGCCTAGTCGGCGGTGCGGGTTTCCCACGTCGTTCCCTACGCTTCTCTGAATATGGGACCTCATCATCATCATCATCATCATCATCATCATCATCATCATCATCATGTCAATGAGATTCCAGGCTGGAGAAGTGCCAGACAGTGTTGGTATACCATCCTGACTATCGCCCGCCATGCGAGCCTGTAACCCGAAGTGATGATCTGGGTTGCCATTGCATTTCAGAGGAGGACCCCTTCGGTTGTCATCCGCGGCAGCCATTTCAACACAGTGGTAAGTGGACGGTATTCTGTGTCCTGTTTTGTTGGCCTTCCTGGCAAGACATCCTGGGCTTACATTTCAGCAAAATAATGCCCGCCCACTCAAGTGGCGAGTTTCTACTGCTTGTCTTCGTGCTTGCCAAACGTTACCTTGTCGAGCAACGTCGTCGGATCTTTGCCTAACTGAGAACGTTTGGAGCTTTATGGGCAGGGCCCTCCAACCAGCACTGGACTTCGACGCGCTAATGTTCCAATTGGACAGAATTTGGAACGATATCCTTCAAGACATCCAACATTCTATCAGTCAATGCCAAGCCGAATAACTGCTTGCTTAAGGGCCAGAGGTGAACCAACCCATTATTGATTTGTTGAATTTTTAAAGCTCTTTCTATAGAATTAATCACCCAGTTTTTTCTTGAACTGGAATCATTATCTGCTCATGTACATCACATCTACAGATTCTCATCCACTCGGATAGTTCCTTCACGGTGCGTCCTTTTTTTGTTAGGGTAAAAAAAAAGAATAATGGTCTCCAGATTTATGTTAGTCGACGGTTACTAAAGGAATAAAAGCTCACATTAATCGAATTATTTTGCACAGAAATACTTTGGCTAAAATGGCATCGGTTCGATCCTACTTACGACATTGGTGAGCTATTATAGTGACTGTGAACTGCCTGTAGATCTGCAGGATAAAGCACACCGTCTTCAGTCCACGAGTGGCCTGCCGAGACCATCCGACCGCCGTGTCATCCTCGGCGGAGGATGCGGATGGGAGGGGCGTGGGATCACCATACCGCTCTCCCGGTCGGAAGATGGTATTCTTGACCGAAGCCGCTACTATTCGGTCGAGTAGCTCCTCAATTGGCATCACGAGGCTGAGTGCAACCCGAGAAATGGCAACAGCGCATGGCGGCCTGGATGGTTACCCATCCAAGAGCCGACCACGCGCGACAGCGAGATCTGCAAGATCTTGGCATTGACTGATAGAATGTTGGCTTTCTTGAAGGATATCGTGCCAAATTCTGTCCAATTGGCTCATTAGAACGTCGAAGTTCAGAGCTGGTTGGAAGGCCCTGCCCATAAAGCTCTAAACATTCGCGATTAGGGAGAGATCCGGCGACCTTGCTCGGAAGAATAGGGTTTGGCAAGCCAGAAGACAAGCAGTAGAAACTCGCGATGTGAGTGGGTATTATTTTGCTGAAATGTACAGGGTGTATGTATCACATACACCCAGAGGAGACAGTGTTGACCAGCCCTAGAAGAAAATCTATACTCATGTGTCTGGAAACCAGTACCTGTACAGATTTGGGGCAAACCGTCCTCTGACTCCTGTCTGTGACGTAGAAGTAGATACTACAGGTAGTGTTGCATGTCGTTACCAAACATCCTGACGTATCCTTCTTCGCGGTTAAATACACCTCCCTCCTTTCACAATGCGTCATATGCATTAGTTTCACGACACCCTCAGACAGCTCTTGACAACGAAATAGAGGCAGGCATCGAAAGCTCGGGATTTTATCCGAATCTGACGCGGCAAGTTAACCGAGATTTAAACTTTTTTACATGTTTTGCCACGTGTCGACTACTGGCCCAGTGCGATCCAACTCCTGGTTTCGGACTAGAAACAAGGATGAAGGCGAAACGGCGTTGTTTTGCAGCGCGTTGTCAGGGGAGTGCCGGGTAGAGCCCCGCGGTCGGGCCACGCGCCGCTGCAGGGGTGCCAACCCTGCGCGGCGCTGCGCTCTCTGGCCAGCCCTAATTTGGTAACCCCATTATGGGGCGAATTACGGGGATTACAGCGTGTAGGCGGGCGCCGGCGCGGGTCCCGGGAGGCGGCGCCTATCGCAGTGATGTCATCACCCGCGCAAGAGTGCCGCTGCCGCTGCTGGCCCCGGCTAATGGACGGGACGGGATGGGACGCGGGCCCTCTGCTCGCCGCATCGAGGCCGACGGGACGAAACAGCACAACACTGCCGGCGCGGCCTCCGCTTCAGGGTACCCAAAGCGGGTTGCGTGCGCGCAGCTGCTGTCAGTACGCAAGAGGTGCACTCAAGTTACAACACCACTGACCTTTTTTTTTTTCCTCGCCAAGCTGATCACAGGAATACACACTGAGAGGCACAAACAAATTACGAGGGGGCGTTCAAAACAAAAATTTAAGATTTTCTTTCTGAAAGCAGGTTGGTTTTGTTCGTTATTCCAGAACACCACATTATTTTGGCCGAAAAACACTATTTTTAAACATGATCAGCGTTCAATACGGCGACCTTGCGCCCCCCTCCCACTTTCGAGGGCCTGTATGCTCGCATGCTACCACTCCACTAGTGGGCGTCTGAACCAGCGTCGCCGGCCGCTGTGGCCGAGCGGTTCTAGGCGCTTCAGTCTGGAACTGCGCGACCGCTATGGTCGCAGATTCGAATTCTGTTTCGGACATGGATGTCTGTGATGTATTTAGGTTAGTTAGGTTTAAGTACACTACTGGCCATTAAAATTGCTACACCAAGAAGAAATGCAGATGATAAATGGGTACTACAACTGACATGTGATTACATTTTCACCCAATTTGGGTGCATAGATCCTGAGAAACCACTACCTAGAACAACCACCTCTGGCCGTAATAACGGCCACGATACGCCTGGGCATTGAGTCACACAGAGCTTGGACGGCGTGTATATGTACAGCTGCCCATGCTGCTTCAACACGATACCACAGTTCATCAAGAGTAGTGACTGGCGTATTGTGACGAGCCAGTTGCTCGGCCACCATTGACCACACGTTTTCAGTTGGTGAGAGATCTGGAGAATGTGCTGGCCAAGGCAGCAGTCTAACATTTTCTGTACCGAAAGGCCCGCACAGGACCTGAAACGAGCGGTCGTGCATTATCCTGCTGAAATGTAGGGTTTCGCAGAGATCGAATGAAGGGTATAGCCACGGGTCGTAACACATATGAAATGTAACATCCACTGTTCATAGAGCCGTCAATGCGAACAAGAGGTGACCGAGACGGGTAACCAGTGGCACCCCATACCATCACGGCGGGTGATACGCCAGTAAGGCGACGACCGCGATGTCGCCAAACACGGATGCGACCATCATGATGCCGTAAACAGAACCTGGATTCATCTGAAAAAATTACGTTTTGCCATTCGTGCACGCAGGTTCGTCGTTGAGTACACCATCGCAGGTGCTCCTGTCTGTGATGCAGCTTCAAGGGTAACCGCAGCCATCGTCTCCGAGCTGATAGTCCATGCTGCTGCAAACGTCATCGAACTGTTCATGCAGATGGTTGTCTTGCAAACGTCCGCATCTGTTGACTGAGGGATCGAGACGTGGCTGCACGATCCGTTACAGCCATGCGGATAAGATGCCTGTAATCTCGACTGCTAGTGATACGAGGCCGTTAGGATCCAGCACGGCGTTCCGTATTACCCTACTGAACCAACCGATTCCATATTTTGATAACAGTCTTTGGATCTCGGCCAACGCGAGCAGCAATGTCGCGATACGATAAACCGCAATCGTGATGGGCTACAATCCGATCTTTATCAAAGTCGGAAACGTGATGGTACGCATTTCTCCTCCTTACACGAGGCATCACAACAACGTTTAACCGGGCAACGTTTGTCAACTGCTTTTTGTGTATGAGAAATCGGTTGGAAACTTTCCTCATGTCAGCACGTTGTACGTGTCGCCACCGGCGCCAACCTTGTGTGAATGCTCTGAAAAGCTAATCATTTGCATATCGCAGCATCTTCTTCCTGTCGGTTAAATTTCGCGTCTGTAGCAAGTCATCTTCGTGGTGTAGCAATTTTAATGGCCAGTAGTGTAGTTCTAAGTTCTAGGGGACTGAGGACCTCAGATGTTAAGTCCCATAGTGCTCAGAGTCATTTGAACCATTTGAACGAACGTCGTGCTAAATCAATAACGTTGCAAGCGGTAATTTACTCACAGGACAGCATCTGATCTTTATCGCCAGTTATACTTTTGCCCTGTGAAGCTATTGGGCGTTGCTATTATTGCTTATTTCTGTATCAATATCCCAAAAACCTCATCCCTGTTGTCAGTAGTGTTCTCTCTATTTTGTGAAGAACCCATACATCACTTCCTTACAATAGGAGTATCCATAGCTTTTGTAAAATGCCCAATAGCACTCACATTAAAAAAATAAAAATTATAAAAATCTTTCGATACGACGACTGTATCGCATCATGGTACTGATGACCAGCAGACCCAGAAGAAGGCCACTGTAACCTTGGCAGAAACATTGGTTTCCTCACTATATTTTTTTTGCATTACAAAACTTTCATGTGGAATATTCTTCATAACTCTTTCAATAATTATTTGCCAGGTAGAATTAAAAGTTTCCTCTGTTCAAAATGGTTCAAATGGCTCTGAGCACTATCAGACTTAACATCAGAGGTCATCAGTCCTCTAGAACTTAGAACTATTAAGCCTGACTAACCTAAGGACATCACACACATCCACGCCCGAGGCAGGATTCGAACCTGCGACCGTAGCAGTCGCACGGTTCCGGACTGTGTGCCTAGAACCGCGAGACCACCGCGGCCGGCTACAGTAACGAACACAGATTTGTTTTTCCACGACACTAAACGGGAAAAATCAAAGGGCGTTTGATTGGAATATATGTAACACTCGCGTGAAATCAATTCTCGTCCACAGCATTGAAACCATCGAGAAAAGCTTTGTGAAGTCGATCGAATACGAACGTAAGCCCAATAAAAATTAAACACTGGTCTCTCGCACAAGACAGGGCCGCGATGTAACCAACTATTTCAATAACAAAACAAGAATTAAGGCAGTAATTTCGCCAAACAAATATATTTCATATCTGATGGGAAGACAACAATGTACGACCACGTTTTTATCCAACTGATTAATTGGAGATAAGAAATGGAGACGCTAATGGAGCAGGACGACTTAAGACAGCATAAACTGAGAGGATCTGCAGGACTGATAATAAAAGTAGGGGCACCCGAAATATGAGATTCATAAAGAGCCTTGATAACGCTGTGGGGAGAAAATCTACGAAGCTACGAGGAAGATAAATGACAAAGAAGGCAGATGGATTGCGCTATTAAATGAGCAGAGTGGAATATTAGAAAAAGGCAAGTAGTTGTTCTATCAGTCCTATATTAACTTAATAAGGACATCCTCATAGAGTTTTATGACTCCAGAAGCGAAGTCATGTTCTATAAATGGCTGCAGCAAATGAGCAGTGGTGTCGTTCACGACTTCTGGCGCAGTGTAGGCTGACAGAAAAGTCATGTAGCGGAGGAAAGTTCTTTCGCTTGTGCTGTGCGCTCTGTATGTCCATTTGGTTTCAGCCATTTCGTGTAAATAATTTTAACACACTATGTGCCCTCCGCCACAAACCGTACAGTAGTGTACAGAGTACAGTTTTAGATTGCTTTTACATTTATGTTGTTGCACACTCTTAAGCTAGAGTTGGGGTGATTTCCTCGAAATTAGAAATTAAATCCAAAACAGTTTTTCTAAAGCTGTGTTTACACGGACCTTGTTTTACTGCAATGTGTGGCCGCAAAAGCATTGTCATTAATATTGCTGTGATATGGCTGAAATACTCGGCAATACTGAGGATGGCCGGATAGCGAGGCCGATTGAGCAAATCCCAGCAGTTAGTTGCCGAGATATGTCCGCCGTGTTGTCTGTCAAGACTGGAGAATATTTCGTAGGGTCTGGCCACATCTACTTCGGTTATTGTCTCTAAATGCTTCAATCTCAACCTTGCTTTTTCTACCGCGAACACTGCTGCAGTGTCAAATTACGTAATCTGAGCACTGAAACAATACGTATTATTTCCCTTTAGTTGGGAAGACGGCGCACTAACGTACAGGTACTCGATTTGTTGTTTACCATACTGTAGAAATGGGCAACGAGAGGATAATATGGAATCACCAAGAGAAATGCTTGCTTGAACATACGAGGGTAAGTCAGTTATGATCCACAAAGTAGTTATAAAATTTTATTATAATCAAATAGGAAACTTACAAGAACATCATTTTTGGACATAGTCTCGTTGCGTTTCAACGCACTTGCTCCATCGTTGTACAAACTTCCTTGACGCCCTCATAAAAGAAGATTTTCGTTTGAGCTGCGAGCCAGGAATACACCTCTTCTTTCACTGCTTCGTCCGAGGCAAATCTACGGCCCCTTAGTGCCCGTTTGAGTAAGCCAAACAAGCGATAGTCGGAAGGGACATATCGGGACTACATGGAGGGTGATCCAGTGCTTCAGATTTGAGCTTCTGGAGCGTTTCAGCAGCGTGGGCAGCAGTATGCGGGCGGGCACCGTCGTGCAACAACACAACGACTTCCGACAGCAATCCTCGGCGTGTGCTTCGAATTGCAGGCTTTAGCCTGGCAGTGAGCATCTCACAGTAACGTACTCTGTTTACTGTTGTGCCTCTTTCCCCATACTGTTCCAGTACTGGACCTTGTGCGTCCCAAAAAACCATAAGCATCACATTTCCTCCGGACGGTTGGGTCTTGAACTTTTTCTTGCAACGGCGAATCTGGATGTTTCCATTCCATGCCCTGCCGTTTACTCTCTGGCTCGTAATGATGGATCCATACTGCGTCGCCAGTAATGATCCTGTCTAATAAATCGTCCCCTTCGTTACCATGGCGATCCAAATATTTTTTTGCTGATGTCCAACCGCGTTTGTTATGCAACTTTGTGAGTTGTTTCGGGACCCATCTTGCGCAAAATTAGTGCAACCAAAGTCTGTTGTGGATTATTTCGCAGGCAGAATCGTGACTAATTTGCTGACGATGTGCCACTGTCTGTCTAAGAGAATCAATTCACGTGACGCTCAATGGTTTCTTCATTTGTGGCGGTAAACCGTCCTCCGGCTCCTTCATCGTGTGTAACACTTGTGCTACCATTTCGGAATTTTTCAATCCATTCGTAGACACTCCGTTGTGGTAAACCACTGTCCCATACTGTACCGAAAGTGATTAATTTCGGCCTCTGATACGCCTTCCGACCACAAAAAAAGTATCAATGCCTTCTCTCTGCGATAGCAATGGAGATACTATCGAAGACAGTGCTGCAAAAGCAGAGTCACTAAACACAGCCTTCCAAAATGCCTTCACAAAAGACGTCGAAGTAAATATTCCAGAATTCGAATCAAGAACAGCTGCCAACATGAGTAACGTAGAAGTAAATATCCTCGGAGTTGTGAAGCGACTTAAATCACTTAAAAAAAGCAAGTCTTCTGGTTCAGACTGTATACCAGTTAGGTTCCTTTTAGAGTATGCTGATGCATTAACTCCATACTTTCTTAGCAATCATATACAAACCGTTCGCTCGATGAAAGATCCTTACCCAAAGACTGGAACGTTGCACAGGTCACACCAATATTCAGGAAAGGTAGTAGGAATAATCCACTTAATTAGAGGCCCATATCATTAACGTCGATATGCAGCAGGATTATGGAACATATATTGTATTCGAACATTATGAATTACCTCGAAGTAAACAGTCTATTGACCTACAGTCAACATGGGTTTAGAAAACATCGTTCTTGTGAAACACAACTAGCTCTTTATTCGCATCAAGTGTCGAGGGCTATAGACAAGGAATTTCAGATCGATTCCGTATTTCTTTATTTCCAGAAGGCTTTTGACACTGTACCACACAGGCAGCTTATAGTGAAATTGCGTGCTTATGGAATATCGTCTCAGTTATGTGCCTGGATTTATGACTTCCTGCCAGAGAGATCACAGTTCATAGTGAAACGTCCCCTTTGAAAATTATGAATGGCAGTGCTGGAAAAACTCTTACGTTATTTGTTTTACAAACACCTGAGCAAAACTCAACATACTCAAACAGTTTTCCCTTTACTTATTCTGATCATTACTAAACTGACACACAATATTCTTAGCGCAACGCAATCTCACTTTCAATAATCCCTACAAAAGAACGGCCCTGACTAACAATAACCTATACCTTCCACGAATCACTTACCTCACAAAAAGCTTCGTTACTCGAACTACCGCAATACAGCGAGCGCCAATACTGCCAGCTAAATAAAATATTCTAACTACTGAAGGCACTAACTACTGATAGGCATAGTTAGCAAATGAAAGATTTTGATGGAGAACAGTTCGCAGCTCGTGGTCGTGCTGTAGCGTTCTCGCTTCCCGCGGCCGGGTTCCCGGGTTCGATTCCCGGCGGGGTCAGGGATTTTCTCTGGCTCATGATGACTGGGTGTTCTGTGATGTCCTTAGGTTAGTTAGGTTTAAGTAGTTTCAAGTTCTAGGGGACTGATGACCATAGATGTTAAGTTCCATAGTGCTCACAGCCATTTGATGAAGAACAAAAAATGTATTTATCTTAATAATGTTCGCAAGTCATAATATATGTATCTATCAATTCACGACATCCATCTTTACAAATTTCCTTTTTTTACTGGTGGCCACACGTCCAGATCGTCCGTTCTCAAAACTCTGACATCTGTGTTCCACATCCACCACTCCTGGCGGCTCACCTCCAACTGCGCAACGCGACGCGCTGTTCCATCCAACTGCCAAACACTACACAAGCGAATATTCCAATAATGAGTCCAACCAGCCACAGACTGCACGCAGACAAGTCAGAGATTTTCATACAGAGCACTTCGTGGCGTTACCAACATAAAAACCTAAACAGCCTACTTACAAGACACTGGAATACATACAGCAAACAATTGTGGACGTAGGTTGCAATTGCTACCCTTAGATAAAAAGTTCGGCACGGGAGAATAATTCTTGGCGGGCCGCGTCAAACCAGTCAGAAGACGTATGGTTCAAAAAATAAAAATATTACTACGCTTGTAGTAATCCAAAAATAATCATGTTATCGTGGGATACAAAGCCGGCAAGAACTTACACAGTGATCCACGGATTAGTAAACTTACCGTTACAGAAGTAAGCAACTGAACTGGAGCTAAGTACTTTCAGTGACACTGCTATTACGGAGACGCGTTATTTCAACAAAAAACTTATAAAAGATCTTGCAATCTTTTAGAACAAATAACTTTGGCTAGGCAAACACGAAAAGAGAGGAAGAGCAGGATTACTGCGTTTCCATAAATAGTTGCAATCACTCATAAGATAGCAGTGTGTTTCAAGAACTCAGATGTGAGCTCCAGTTTCAAAACATAATAACTCACAACAGACATTATGACACACAGCCAGCAAAAATAAAATATATTCAGAATACAGTATTTTGAACTTAGTTACGGAAACGGACCAAGTTATTAAACTGGCTTAATTGGAAGAGCGTTTAGCAGACGTTTTTAAGAACATACTGGGATGAGTGGTAGCAACCTTCCCACTTAAGAGAAACGCAGACGCAGAACACTCGATGGTACAGACAGTTAGACCCGAAGTGATTTTGTCTTACTTTTTAGAAGTAAAATGTCACGATACTGTATTAATTTGTTGTAACCGGTATATTATACACTGCTGTAATTGAAATATAATTAAATTTACTTACTACTCCAACCCTTATACCTACGCTAACAGATGCGTATCGAAAACCCATGACACACGTGTCATGTCTGTAAACATTCAGTGACGGTCGGCATACGTTCTTTGTATCACCATACGCTCAGTTGGCAATGTTTGTCATTGCACATCTTTTATGGCCAAGAATCAAACAAATATACCCAGTAAATCTGTAATGAGACCATATCGTCGGAAACTTTCTACGTCACCTCACATTGAAAAATTTGCGCATAAGAAGAAATAATTAAATTCACTCTCATATCAGCCCCAAGTTTACGAAGCAGTTTAATGAGAGAAAGCATTGTTATAAGCCTTTCAGACCCTCTGGCTACAATTGTGTACATTAAATTTTACTGTGTCTTAGCTGCAACAGAAGTATTTTTTCTCACTGGAAAACTGAAGTACACTTTGTGAATGTTCACTCTTTTCATGATGCAAGTGCTGCCAACTGTTGGGCATCACAATGAAAATATCAGCAAGTCAATGTAGCAGTGCGCAGCAACTCGTGACTGCCAGAATACACGAGTGTGATTGGTTCGCTATATTCCACTGTATAACTGAATATTGTTATTTTGCATGGCAATTACTGAATAATCCTTTTACTATTTTTTAAAACAGAGAATATTTCGTAATTGATTATTTTACTCTATAAAATGAAGCCAAGTGTATAAAGTCTATTTTGGAAACGAGCAAATATTTTTGTGTAAATCTTGGATCTGAAATCATTAGAAAATCACTAACGAGCATTACGACATATAAAGGTTTTTCTTCCTCCAGAAAATATTCGGATCTGAAAAGGTTAAGAAAAACAGATTGTTCAGAAGTATACTGCACGCGTCGGCAGGTCACGTGAAAGGCGCGTGTTTTTCCACGCCAACCCCGTGGAAAGCTTACATAGGCATAGCGTGCGACGCAGAGACGTTAACGCGACTGAGAAAAGTCAGGAGAGCGTAACAACAGATACCTATAGGACGCCGAATGTGTCCGACGTCAGCGTGAACGATGACGGGAGTCGTGGGAGTGCATGCAGAAAAGACAGAATACTGACAAAGCAAGAAAGACGTGAGCACAGCACATGAAAAATATCGGAAAACTTGTATTTGGCACAAAATGTTGAACATCAGGAAACAATTTGGTGCAATCGGGGCTAGTCTTGTACGTTACCAGTTGGCTGCCCCAAACAAAAGGGAAACAGTAAGTTATAATTCACAAGAGAATAATCGTAGGTCTCTTCTTTTATTCATTCAATTTCCTACGAGTCATTCTCAAGAAAATATCGATACACTGAACCGTGTCCCATTACCATCTTCCAGGTAACAAAGAGAACATTATACGCGCGTATAAGTGAACACCTCCTCAAACGTAGAAGAAACATCGGAACATTCTTTGAAGATAAATGCTATGGAATTCTCTGCTCAAGATTAAATACTGTACCTTGTAACTTCAGTTACATTTCATTACAGTCAGATTTCATCATACGAACAGCAGGCTTAAATTCCGTCGTACAAATGAACAGTGAAAGTGGGATGTGACAGATAGAAACTGTTTGAATAGTATAACAACAGGTGTATTACAAGTTAGTATATCTAGTGTAACTTATATTCTGTTTAGTCACTGCTTTTTGATTTAGCAAAAATGATGTAGTGAAGATCTGATATTGTTTTAGAAAGGCTTTCAAAAGGATACTCGTAAATGGACTAAGGCCGAAATTATACAATAAAGTAAAATAAAAATAAATATTTGCAGACACCAAAGAGTCATTAAAAATTAAGTCATTTGATATCCACTATTGGAAAAACTCATTTGATATCCACTACTGGAAAAACAACTCTCGACTTACCCGGAAACCACAGTCTTCTGTATTATGCAATTTCCATTAAGTCCGAGTCTGGATCGTTTCTCATTCCTTGCGACCCATCTACCGGACATTCGTTGACTACAGACATGTCTACCCCACCTGAATTTCAGTCATCATTTCGTTAGCTTTTGGGTGTCTTGTAGCAGTTCCCAACACGGATAATTCCATCGAGCGCTAATCTTTTGGAATACTTTGTGTCCCATTTTCACACTGCGTCTGTGCTGGTGGTTGCGCATCTGCGCGTTGTGTACATCCGAACAGCTGTCTAGAAACTGTGTACTCCCTACTTTAAAAGATAACATTTCCATTTTTCACTTTTCTCACATCCACTGTGTTTCATTTGACTCACCTTCGCAAATTCATGACTGTTGTTTCATCAGTCGATAGCGCTCAAAGGGCGGAAGAGATTTTTCAACCAAATATCTTACGATTTGGCATGCAGCTGTCTGGTTCTAGCAGTCTAGCAGACGTGGTACTCACAGGGATGCGTCGGCGTGAAGGGGTAATCTAAGGTTGGCAGCCGTGGTGCGCTTGAAGGATGCAGCGACGGCGGGCAATGATAGCAGAACATGCCTCGGTGCCCCGCGATCTGAAACAGGCCGACAACTTACGTTCAGTAAACCAACTTTGAACCTGAAAACAAATATCCGATGATTACTTCGAAGCTGCAACTAGTGAACTGTTCTTAGGGCTTTTTTGTGATTGATTTTGGAAATACACAAAAATTAACATGTAAGGTACTAAAAGGAGACATTCTTGTCAGTAGCGAATTACCGCGATTCTTGTTTGTAGAAAAAAAAATGCACTTTCAGTTTTATTATCTCAAAATAACTGGTTCCGGATAGATATACTGATCATTTCTTGTAGTTAGAAAATAACCAGTATTAACGGAAATACAATCAGTTTCACTGCAGTTTTATTGTTATACTACCCCTTGAGGACGGCCTCCTCACCACCACAGCCTCTTGCTGTCTTCAATGACAAAAAAACAGTCTGATGATGAAACTTCCTGGCTGATTAAAGCTGTGTGCCGGACCGAGACTCGAACTCGGGACCTTTGCCTTTCGCGGGCAAGTGCTCCACAAGGAGCGCTAGTTCTTCAAGGTTCACAGAAGAGATTCTGTGAAGTTTGGAAAGTAGGAGACGAGGTACTGGCAGAATTAAAGTTGTGAGGGAGGGTCGTGAGACGTGCTTGGGTAGCTCAGATGGTAGAGCACATGCCCGCGAAAGGCAGAGGTCCCGAGTTCGATTCTAGGTCCGGCACACAGTTTTAATGTGCCTGGGAGTTTCATATCAGCGCACACTCCGCTACAGAATGAAAATCCCAGTCTGATGATTGTCTTATAAGCGACCGAAACTGGACACCAGATGAAATATATACAGCTTATATGCGATCTAGGCTGTTTTATTGAAATAATTCTAAACTTCCCTTCGTCAAAGTCGCTCATGTCAGTGAATTTCCCCATTTGCGGAACGTATCGTCGCTAGAATGATACCCCATTCATCTCTGCTGCGCTTATACAGGCTGATTTCGTGATAACGTTATAGACTTTCAGGATTAAAGGAGGAAGGCAAATGTATCAGTCTGATGTAAGGAACACCGTACGGAAACGATTATGTCGCAAGCTATAAGCCAAAATCGTTCTGATAGCTCTGACGGTGGACCCTTTCTACTGCAAGCACCTTGCTTTCCATAATCTGACAAGACGTCGTATGGACTAAAAAATAAGAAAACGTGGGCTCTAAAGTATTTGTTCATCTTGCTACAGTGAAATACATTTTTTCTACTGAAGAAGTGCTCTTAGCTCTTAACGTATCCTTTTTAGAGCCCATGTTTACGGAACAATTGTTTTGGTCTACATCTGTTCGCGGAAAGAAAGATAGTCGGTACGCCTCTGTGTGGGCTCTAATCTATGATTTTATCCTCAAGGTCTCTTCGCGAGATATAGGTAGGAGGGAGCAATATACTGCTTGACTCCTCGGTGAAAGTATGTTCTCGAAACTTTAACAAAGGCCCATACAGAGCTACTGAGCGTCTCTGCTGCAGAGTCTTCCACTGGAGTTTATCTATCATCTCCGTAACGCTTTCGCGATTACTAAATGATCCTGTAACGAAGCGCGCTGCTCTCCGTTGGATCTTCACTATCTCTTCTATCAACCCTATCTGGTACGGATCCAACACTGGTGAGCATTATTCAAGCAGTGGGCGAACAAGTGTACTGTAACCTACTTCCTTTGTTTTCGGACTGCATTTCGTTAGGATTCTTCCAATGAATCTGAGTCTGGCATCTGCTTTACCGACGATTAAGTTTATATGGTAATTCCATTTTAAATCACTCCTAATACCTACTGCCAGATAATTTATGGAATTAACTGCTTCCAGTTGCTGACCTCCTATATTGTAGCTAAATGATAAAGGATCTTTCTTTCTATGTATTCGCAGCACATTACACTAGTCTACATTGAGATTCAATTGCCATTCCCTGCACCATGCGTCAATTCCTTGCAGATCCTCCTGATTTCAGTACAGTTTTCCATTGTTACAACCTCTCGATATACTACAGCATCATCCGCAAAAAGACTCAGTGAACTTCCGATATTATCAACAAGGTCACATATATAGTGTTTAATAGCAACGGCCCTACGACACTCCCCTGCGACATACCTGAAATCACTCTTACTTCGGAAGATTTCTCTCCATTGAGAATGACATGCTACGTTCTGTTATCTAGAAACTCTTCAATCCAATTGGTTAGACAGTCTTTATGCTCTTACTTTGTTCATTAAACGACTGTGGAGAACTGTATCAAACGCCTAGCGGAAGTCAAGAAGCCGTGCGGGATCAGCCGAGCGGTCTTCGGCGCTGCAGTCATGGACTGTGCGGCTGATCCCGGCGAAGGTTCGACTCCTTCCTCGGGGATGGGTGTGTGTGTTCGTCCTTAGGGTAATTCAGGTTAAGTAGTGTGTAAGCTTAGGGACTGATGACCTTAGCAGTTAACTCCCATAAGATTTCACACACATTTGAACATTTATTTATTTATTAAGTCAAGAAACAGGGCATCTACATGGGAACCCGTGTCTATGGCTCTCTGAGTCTCGTGGACGAATAGCGCGTCTTTTTCGTGTTTTTCCTCCTCCCACAATATGGAAAGCACAGAACTTGCAGAATGATTTTCGTTCAGAACGTATAACTCGGCCGTTTCTTGACCAGGGCTCTTTCCTCAGATTTATTCATTTACCTTTCATTATCATCCTGAAAGTTGGCAACATGAGCACGGACTCATCCTGCATAATTCATTTTCCGTGTCATGTGCCTGCAACGCAATCAGTTTCGCGTATGCAAAGGTCACAGTGTTTAGGCTCTCAGTGTATACTCTCGGGAGGCGCAGCTGATGACATGGAATTCCTCATTGTTTTATGGACGCAGGTACGCTAGATAATCCGAGTAACGAGAATTCCTGGGCAGAAGGTTATGATGGTTGCAGCAGCTAGGCCATTTTCGACTGTGGACTTCTCGATTGCTTGAAACTCCCAATCTTTGCGCTCACTTGTTGGGATGGTGTCTTGCGTACCCCTTGCTCGGTGAACGCGCAGCAGAACACGGCGGTCCGTCTCCCCACGGACAGGACTGGAGGGGGAGGGGGGGAGGGGGGGTGCTGCTGCTGTTGGCGCTCTTATCCACTCCCTGGGGAGAGCTGAGCGCTTTGTCGGAATGCCGCCCCGGGTCATTACCGCCTCATGAAATGTTGACTCAGTCTCTAATTAGCGGCCAGCGTCACGTGCCCGCTGGCTAATTGATGTTGGCTGCCCTGGGACGGGACGGACGCGCTCCTATGGCCGCGCCTGCACCTCCCACCAATCGATTTGTGTCTTGTAGCTCAACGCACGACCGAACTATATGATGCGGACAAAATCGTGACATGACTTTACGTCTGGAGTCTCTTATCCGACATCATTACGTCTCTCTTTCCCGCGTTGTAGTATGTGGTCTTCCAGAGTCTCACTGACCATGTTAAGTAACACTGTGGGAAGATACGCCTTACCTAAAGAAGCGCTGAATCACAGCTCGATCAAACATACTTTACATTGACGAATCAAAATATTACGACCGTTGCTGTAAGGGTACATTATTTCCCACTAAAATATTAATTTTTAAATGTAAATCTAGGCTAATGATTATCAAACTGTTGATCAGAGAAGGGATGAAGGCGAAAAGTGGGAGAAACTTCCTTTATTAATGAAGAAAATAATTGCCCAAGTTTCACTGTTGAGTGCGAGCTGCGATCCAGCTTTGCGTTCTGGGAAAATGACGTGAATGCGGTGGTCCAGAGGCGCGGCGTCCATGACTTTAAAATCTTGTTGCCATCTACTCTTTAACAGGTATAATCTTAGAATGAGAATTTCACTTTGCAGCGGAGTGTGCGCTGATATGGCAGATTAAAACTATGTTCTGGACCGAGACTCGAACTCTGGACCTTTGCCTTTTGCGGGCAAGTGCTCTACCAACAGAGCTACCCAAGCACGACTCACCCCCCCCCCCCCCCCCCGCCCTCACAGCTTCACTTCTGCCAGTATCTCGTCTCCTACCTTCCAGACTTGACAGAAGTTCACCTGCGAACCTTGCAGAACTAGCACTCCTGAAAGAAAGGATATTGCGGAGACATGGCTTAGCCACAACCTAGGGGATGTTTCCAGAATGAGAATTTCACTCTTCAGCGGAGCAAAAGTCCCGATTTCGAGTCTCGGTCCGGCACACAGTTTTACTCTGCCAGGAAGTTACAGGTATAACCTTACTTTAAGCGTTTAAGCCAATAATGTAGGTATTACAATTACAAACCGTGTATATCTCTTGCGGCAGGGTAAATCACAGCTCGCAAATTACCCAGACTATATTCTTCCAACAATTGAGAATAGGAGCACTTACGAATGTTGAGCAAGCTATACACAAAATTTCAACCTTTTCAAAAGTTTTCTCGCTGACACAGCCACAAAATAATGAACGCAAAAAAATTATAGCTTACTACATTTTTCTCTGTTCGCTGAGTAAAACTTTAATATCAGTAAACACGTTACAATTTATGACGTTACTACTGTTAACTCTATTAGTAACAGATTTTGGAGACCGTATTCACATACACCAGTGATAGTACTTGCAAAATTTTATCATTGTACGATACGTAGTTGAGGAGACCCGAGGTCACAAACATTGAGATGCGTGAGAAACTAACACAGCGTCTTCAACAATAAAGGTTTTACATGCTGAACGTCAAATATTAAAGACCTCAACTCGTTGGTAAACTAATTAGACGTTTGTAGCTGTTTTATGCACGTGAGTTCGATTCTTTGCAGAATCGGGGACAGGGGGTTACGCGTTGTCTTTTATTAGCCCTCACGGAGTCCCCCTCCTTTCTTAAACAGTAACTCTAGTTACATAATAGGCCCCGCAGGACTCACGACTCCCCTTATACTCCCACGAGGGCTGCCCGGCTCCAGAATCACACTTCCATAGGCCACAAATCCCTAGGGGCTACAAAACTTGAATCATATTTTCACTCTGCAGCGGAATGTGCCCTGATGTGAAACTCCGCGGCGTATTTAAAACTGTGTGACTGGCCGGGACTCGAACCCGGGAACTACACGTTTCGGGGACAAATGCTCTACCGACTGAGTTACCCAAACACGACTAATGTCCTACATCAAAACTCTGTTGCGAAGCTTGCAGGACTAGCACTGCTGTACGAGTACTGACGGAAATAGAGCTGTGAGGGCAGGTCGTTAAGTCGTGCTTGGGTGGCTCTGTCGGTGGTTTTCCTTGGGAAACCCCAGAAAAGTGTCTTTTGTTATATATTCGCCGTCACCCAAGACGGCTATGAGTAGCAAATGGCTTTGATTTTTACGGTATATTCCTAAGACCCCGATCTCGAACAACTTGGAATTTTTTTTTCATATCTTCATTGGTTTCCAAGATACCAAGCTTCGAAGTTACCCAACTTGTACATGTAAAATCCGATGTGAGGGGAAAGTAATGTAGCATGGAGAAATATGCTGTAAAGTGTCTCAGTTATGAACTGGGAACTCCGTTTTGTAGTACTGAAGCACGTCAAATTTTTTTTGAACGTAAAATTCGCTCTGAGGTATAAAATGCATTTTGCGTTATTTCAATTTCGCATAAGTAACCTATGTAAATATTACTGGCCCATAATTTTCATTTCATATGAGTCATATCCTGCTCCTATCGGAGCCCAAAATACTCGGATATGTTCCTGTCTATTTAAAAGGCTCTCACTGAAAAGAAGGGTACCATCTGTCTCATTCCACCTTCTTCAGCAGCTTTAAAATTTTCCCAAATATTTTGGTCTCAGAACATATTCGCGGCTTTTATACTGAGAGATAAGAAGACAGTGGCAGTGGCAATGAGACGGAAAAGTAATATACAGGGTGATTCAAAAAGAATACCACAACTTTAAAAATGTGTATTTAATGAAAGAAACATAATATAACCTTCTGTTATACATCATTACAAAGAGTATTTAAAAAGGTTTTTTTCACTCAAAAACAAGTTCAGAGATGTTCAATATGGCCCCCTCCAGACACTCGAGCAATATCAACCCGATACTCCAACTCGTTCCACACTCTCTGTAGCATATCAGGTGTAACAGTTTGGATAGCTGCTGTTATTTCTCGTTTCAAATCATCAATGGTGGCTGGGAGAGGTGGCCGAAACACCATATCCTTAACATACCCCCATAAGAAAAAATCGCAGGGGGTAAGATCAGGGCTTCTTGGAGGCCAGTGATGAAGTGCTCTGTCACGGGCTGCCTGGCGGCCGATCCATCGCCTCGGGTAGTTGACGTTCAGGTGGTTATGGACAGATAAGTGCCAATGTGGTGGCCCTCCATACAGTTGATTGTGGAATTTGCAGCTCTCTGCTAGCTCTGCGAGTCGATTTTCCTGGGCTGCGAACAAATGCTTGCTGGATGCGTGCTACATTTTCATCACTCGTTCTCGGCCGTCCAGAAGTTTTCCCTTTGCACAAACACCCATTCTCTGTAAACTGTTTATACCAACGTTTAATACACCACCTATCAGGAGGTTTAACACCATACTTCGTTCGAAATGCACGCTGAACAACTGTCGTCGATTGACTTCTGCCGTATCAATAACACAAAAAGCTTTCTGTTGAGCGGTCGCCATCTTAGCATCAACTGACGCTTTCGTTCTTTGTAGTTTTTTCGTTTCACGCTTATTTCGTGAGATATTTGGCCCGGTCACGATCAAATGGACCCTCCTGTATACCTGACGAGTATCTTCCATTTGCACCGCATAGCACTATCAAGCCTTGTTCCTTAGAAACAAATGTTAGTAATCAGTGAATGTGACTGCAGCAGGGTAGTGGCAGAGCAATGTACTCGCAGTGGGCAGGGAGTTAAGCCCTGGACGTCCGCCGCAGAGACAGCTGTGTCCATCTGTCTCTGGTTGGCAGTGAGTGCTCTGCGCGGCGAGACAGACAGCCAGGCTTGGCCGCTGCTTGCAGCTAAGCGCGGCCCGACCAGACGCTCAATGCGATGCCCGGTTCGGCGCCCCTGTCACCGCCGCGCTTCCCGATTGGAGCTCAAGCCGGCGCGGAGGGCTCGGCGGCAAGTGCTCTCAACAGATTCGGCGATTAAATTTTCATCGAAATCACTTTACGCGCGCAACGTCTTTATCGACGCGGGCCGTGATGACGGAGCTTAAGCGCTGACGGCGGCGCAAAACGGCCGCCTGATACCCAATCAGCGGGCCGCATTATGCCGGCAAATCAATTGGCATGGCGAGCGCGCCGTCAAACGGAATGGACGAGTGGGCCGCGCCGGACCGAACCACGCTAGGCTGGACTCGCCGACCGGCGCGAGAGCGTGCCTGGCTTCCCGCCTCCTGCTGCCTTGACGAGATGTCAGGAAGCGAGCATTACTAACCCTCCACGCCGCCGGGTGTGGCGATTTTACAAAAAAGTGACGCCTACTTAAGCAGGGCTTACACTAGCAAGTCGCTTGCAGAAGTTATTGCTGCAAGTTATTGCTAGCCTCTTGCACCAGTGTTTACACAGCAGCGCAAGAATTAAGCAAGATTGTTACGCAAGTTCTTTGGCAGGAAACTTGCGTCAACAACTTGCTGATACTGTCTACATATGCTTTCAGTACCAATACGAGTGTCAGCCAAAGTGTAAAATGACAAGTAGGAGGGTGAGATATGCTGCACCTCTTCTAATTGTAATGAAAAAAAGTGAAAAAGGAAACGAGAAGTATTTGGGTTAGAGAGTAGATAATAAGGAGATGGCACAATGGTGCCTATGATAACCTTTTGCAAGGACTTAGTATCGAGAGCATGGGTACTTTTGAAAACTTTTGCAGAATGTCCTCAAATGATCTGGAGTATTTGTTGATGTTAATAGCGCCCGTCATACCAGAACGAGACACAAACTTCCGTACTGCTATTTCAGCAAAGGAACGTTTGCTAGTCACTCTACAATTTGTAGCTACCGGTGAGCTATGAATAAAATAGGCATTTCATTTATTTATGCGAAACATGCAACCAAAAAAAGTTTGAATTTTGAAATCTTTTCTTTGTAGGAGACTCATACAAGTCCCTAATGTACTTTTTCATATTCCCGTCAGCACGGTTTCTCTGATCGTATCCGACATATGTAGAGCCATTTTCAACGTCTTGAAAAGGGAAAATTATTTGAAGGTATGTGAAAACACAACAATGAAATAAAATTTTTATTGAAATAAAATGCATTTTACAGAATGATATGCTTATAAAAATGTTTTTTTTTTCTAATGCTCATAAAATAGAAAGTGACAAGCTAATTAAATAGAACATGTAATAATTACAAATCGTCTTTTTCTAGACTCCTAAAACAACAAGCGAGTGGATGCAGGTGGTAAAGGGGTTGTGTCTTCAAGTTAAGCTACTTTCCCTGTACTTCTTTCACAGGTGTGTCGAATATCGACGAGATTTCATTTAAAGCGCTCATCTTCTTCACTATATCCTTAAAGTCTCTGTTATGCACGTTCCATATTTCGGGGTAGCTCTCCACGGCTTCAATAAAATGTTCTGTATCCTGCTTCATCCATTCCCGTTTCTCCTCCATTTCTGAAACTTGTTCGCATATAACACGTAAGATGGTTGCATAAAATTAAGTCACAACATTAAGTAAGTTGTTAAATATGAGTGCTATGCAGACGACATACTTATTATAACCTCGCTTCCTACTTGCAGAAAATAGAAATAAATCCTAAAATCTGCAAGTTACTTGCAGATACTTCTCGCGTGGTGTTCACAATGGAAGCGGAAAACGTGCAGCAAGTCACTTCCGCAATAAATTGCTACGGCCGCACGTCGACTTGGCGATATGTTAAAACTCGCAAATCGCGCGGCAAGTTCCTCCCCGCAAGTAAATTACTGCAATAACTTGCTAGTGTAAACGGAGCATTAGGGAAGAATACAATGGTTCGACAAAAGTATGGAAACAGCGCGAGAAATGGAGATGCAAGTCAAGCTGGCTCACTGTACGAGCGGAGTTCAATAAATAATGCAAAACGTTCTGTTCTCGCGAATTTCGGTTGAAAAAATGTGGAATTTGCTGTGGGACATCGTGGAACATTCCCACTTTAGCCTCTATAGTTTCATGAAAGGTGCGAATTTAACGAAATGGGACCTAGATAAACTGACAGAACGAGAGATTGTAGAGAGTTTCAGGGAGAGCATTAGGGAGCGATTGACAAGAATGGGGAAAATACAGTAGAAGAAGAGTGGGTAGCTTTGAGAGATGAAATAGTGAAGGCAGTAGAGGATCAAGTAGGTAAAAAGACGAGTGCTGGTAGAAATCCTTGGGTAACAGAAGATATATAGAATTTAATTCATGAAATGAGAAAATATAAAGATGCAGTAAATGAAGCAGGCACAAAGGAATACAGTCGTCTCAAAAATGAGATAGACAGGAAGTGCAAAATGGCTAAGCAGAGATGGCTAGAGGTCCAATGTAAGGATGTAGAGGCATATATCACTAGGGGTAAGACAGATACTGCCTACAGGATAGTAAAAGAGACTTTTGGAGAAAAGAGAACCACTTGTATGAATATCAAGAGCTCAGATTGAAACCCAGTTCTAAGCAAAGAAGGGACAGCAGAAAGGTGGAACGAGTATATAGAGGGTCTATAAAGGGAGATGTACTTGTGGGCAACATCGTGGACGAGGACATAGGTGAAGATGAAATGGGAGACATGGTACTGCGTGAAGAATTTCACAGAGCACTGAAAGACCTAAGTCCAAACAAGGCCCCGGGAGTAGACAACATTCCATTAGAGCTACTGCAGCCCTGACAAAACTCTACAATCTGTTGAGCAAGTTGTATGAGACAGGTGAAATGCCATGAGACTTCAAGAAGAATATAGTAATTCCAATCCCAAAGGAAGTAAATGTTGACAGATGTGAAAATTACCGAACTATCAGTTTAATAAGTCACAGCTGCAAAATACTAACCCGAATTCTTTACAGACGAATGGAAAAACTGGTAGAAGCCGACCTAGTGGATGATCAGTTTGGATTCCGTAGAAATGATGGAACACGTGAGGCAATACTGACCCTACGACTTATCTTAGAAAACAGATTAACGAAAGGCAAACCTACATTTCCAGCATTTGTAAACTTACAGAAACCTTTTGACAATATTTACTGCCATACTCTTTTTCAAATTCTTAAGGCGGCAGTGGTAAACTACAGGGATCGAAAGGCTACTTACAATTTGTACAGAAACCAGATAGCAGTTATAAGGATGGGGGGGCATGAAAGGGAAGCAGTGGTTGGGATAGGAGTGAGACAGAGTTGTAACCTAACCCTAAAGTTACTCAGTCTGTATATTGAGCAAGCAGTAAAGGAAACAAAAGAAAAATTCGGCGTGGGTATTAAAAAACCACGGAGAAGAAATAAAAACTTTGAGGTTCGTCGATGATATTGTAATTCTGTCAAAGACAGCAAAGGGCCTGGAAGAACAGTTGAACGGAATGTACAGTGTCTTGAGAGGAGAATATAAGATGAACATCGACATAAGCAAAACGAGTATCATGGAATGTAGTCGAATTACGTCGGGTGATGTTGAGGGAATTAGATTAGGAAACGAGATGCTTGAAGTAGTTGAGTTTAGCTATTTAGGGAGCAAAATAACCGATGATGGTCGAAATAGAGAGGATATAAAATGTAGAATGGCAACGGCAAGGAAAGCGTTTCTGAAGAACAAAAATTTGTTAACATCGAGTATATATTTAAATGTCAGGAGTTCGTTTCTGAAAGTATTTGTATGGAGTGTAGCCATGCATGGAAGTGAAATGTGGACGAGAAATAGTTTAGACAAGAAGAGAATAGAAGCTTTCGAAATGTGGTGCTACAGAAGAATGCTGAAGATTAGGTGGGTAGATCACGTAACTAATGAAGAGGTATTGAATAGAATTTGGGAGAACAGAAATTTGTGGCACAACTTGACTAGAAGAAGGAATCGGTCGATAGGACATGTTCTGAGGCATCAAGGATTCACCAATTTTGTACTGCAGGGCAGCGTGCAGGGTAAAAATCGTAGAGGGAGACCAAGAGATGAATACACTAAGCAGATTCAGAAGGATATAGGTTGCAGTAGGTACTGGGAGATGAAGAAGCTTACACAGGATAGAGTAGAATGGTTAGCTGCATCAAACCAGTCTCTAGACTGAAGACCACAACAACAACACACTTTCATGAAGGTTCGATAGGTGGCGGAACTATACGTAACCTTCAAAATGGCGCCTGTATCATAGGTGCGTTCCAGGCAGAGAGCTGTCATTGAGTTTAGGTGGTTTTGTTGATTCGTGGTTGGGGACCAGACAGCGAGAGGTAATCGGTCCTATCGGATTACGGAGGGATGTGCAAGGAAGTCGGCCGTGCCCTTTCAAAGGAACCATCATGGCATTTGCCTGAAGCAATTTAGGAGAAATCACGGGAAACCTAAATCAGGATGGCCGGACGTGGGTTTCAACCCTCCTCCTCCTCCCCCCACATGCGAGTCTCTCGTGCTAACCATGCGCCACCTGGCTCTGTCATTGAGTTTCCTTTGGCGGAAAACCGTAGTATCGCATATATTCATCAGCGCTTGCAGAATACACACGGGAACCAGGCGTTGTGAGAGCCATCTGTCATCACCTCAACAAGGTCGCGCAAACCTGTCCGATCTCACCAGTCGCACACAGCTGTGACTCCTACAGTGTTGCAACGTGCGGACACACTCACCTACGTGATCGACGGATCACAATCAGACACCTCGCTGCTCAAATGGACGTTTCTTCTGACACACTCTTACACCAGTAGGGGTACAGAAAAGTGTGTGCCCGATGGTCTCCTCGCTGCCTAACAGAAGACCACAAAGAGCAAGGAAGAACCATCTGTGCGGGACTGCTTGCGCATTACGAAGCTGACTGTAACAATTTCTGGACGCCGTTGTTGATGCAGCACGACGATGGCTCGGCCGTCGACCAGTAGAGTGGTACCATGCGGGCATGCAGGGCCCCCCATAAGATGGCGTAAGGAAATTATGCAAGTCTGCAGGCTTTCGTGGCCGTTGTCACTGAAGTTAAAATCTTCTGGGTTATTAGGCCGCGTCATGTTTCTTCTAAAATGATCCACGTTTCGATCCCTCTGCTGGGATCTTCCTCAGTATCTTCTGGTGTTCTAGCAATAGTGGACATCAGAAGATCCTGAGGAAAATCCCAGTAGAGGGGTTGAAACGTGAATCATTTTAGATGAAACACGACGCGGACTAATAACACATAAAATTTTAACTTCAGCAACAGAGATTACGTTGAAAAATAGGGTTTTGTAGCCAAAATAATGGAGAATAATATGGCGTATTGGAATCCTGAATAAAACCAACATGCTTTCAGAAAAAAAAAATGTTTTTCACTACTTACTGCATGCCCATTGTATATGACCACGAACAGTACATGTGCAATTTCCTCAATACGTTGCAAGTGTCAGCCGTGGGTGCATTATGTCGTAGCTAACTAAGTTCTGACGTGGGCAAATTGTTGGTGCTCTTGTGGTACGTGCCCCCGTAATCAAAGTAGCCGAAATGTTTCGTATTTTAATAGGCACCGTATAGAAGATACACTCAAGAGCCAAATAAACTGGTATACGTGCCTGATATCGTGTAGGGGCACCGCGAGCATGCATAAGTGTCCCAATATGACGTGGCATGGACCCGACTAATGTCTGAAGTAGTGCTGCAGCGAAATGACGCCATGAATCCTGTAGGGCTGTCCATAAATCTGTAAGAGTACTAGGGGTCTCTTCTGAACAGTACATTGCAAGGCAACCAATATATGCTCAATAATGTTCATGTCCGGGGAGTTTGGTGGCCAGTGGAAGTGTTTAAACTCAGAAGAGTGTTCCTGGAGCCACTCTGTTGTAATTCTGGAGGCGTGGCGAATTGCCCAAGTCCGCCGAAATGCACAATGGACATGAATGGACGCAGGTGATCAGGCAGTATGCTTACGTACATCTCACCTGTCAGAGCCTCTACCAGTTTGAACAGTCCCCTGCTGACATGCAGGGTCCATGGATTCATGAGCTTGTCTCCATACCCGTACACGTCCATCTGCTCGATACAATTTGATACGAGACTCGTCCGGCCAGGCAATATGTTTACAGTCATCAACATTCCAATGTACGTCTGTTGACGGGCCCAGGAGAGGCGTAAAGCTTTGTGTCGCGCAGTCATCAAGGGTACACTGGTGGGCCTTCGCCTCGGAAAGCCCATATCGATGGTGTTTCATTGAATGGTTCGCACGTTAACACTTGTTGACGCCCCAGCATTGAAATCTGCAGCAATTCGTGGAAGTTCTTCACTTGAGCGATTCTCTTCAGTCGCCGTTGGTCCAGTCCTTGCGATGTCGGAGATTTGATGTTTTACCGGAACCCTGATATTCGAGGTACATTCGTGAAATGGTCCTACGGGAAAATCCCCACTTCATCGCTACTTCGGAGGTGCTGTGTCCTATCGCTCGTGGGCCGACTATAATACCACGTCCAAACTCACTTAAATCTTGATAACCTGCCACTGTAGGAGCAGTAATCGATCTAACAATTGCGCCAGACACATGTTGTGTTATATAGGCGTTGCCAACCGCAGCGCCGTATTCTACCTGTTTACACATCTCTGTATTTGAATGACAGGCTTTTACCAGTTAATTTTGGCGCTTCAGTGTACGTACCGCATGCAGAAAAAGCAGAAAAGTGGCATCCACCAAGTTGAAACGGAATGTGTGCTGCGTGATCGGGGCGGACGACCATTTAACAGGTTTCTGGAGAAAAATAATGGAACGACGGTTGCAAAAGTCATTGCAGAACTGAACATTGCACTTGGGAATCCTGTCAGCACCAGAACTGCACGAAGGGATCTGCAGTAGCTGGGAACTGCTGAGCGAGCAGGAATTCCAAAAGCATCATCACTGATGCAAATGCCCGTAACACGAAAACGTGCTACCGAAACATGAAACCTGGACTGCAGAGCCACTGAAGAGAGTCATGTGGTCAGATGAGTTTCACACTGTTTCCGTCTCCTGGGAGAGTTTACGGCCCAAGAGTGAAAAATGTCGAGGGTTCGGTGATGATTTGAGCAGGCATATCCTGTCATTCCAAGGCTTCCATGGTTCTCTACAAGGCGGCATCACTGCCAAGGATTATGTGACTAGTTTGGCTCATCAGGTCCATCCAGTGGTACAGTGTTTGTTCCTTGGTAGTGATGCTGTGCTCCAAGACGACAGGGCCCCCGTTCACACAGCTCTCATCGTCCACGCCTGGTTTTGTGAGCACGAGGTGGATTATCGCATCTCACCTCGTCACCACAGTCACCAGACTTCAACAATAAGTCTTTGTGGTCTGCTTTTGAGACAAGGTTTGTAACGTCTCAAGTCAATACGCGATTTATTTGTTGCAGTAAGCTACTTTGCAGAACACCCCGTATTTTGGGGCCGTTGGCTGTGAAGGAGACAGCCAGTTGTGTTTTAGCAATGACTCATTCGCACCTGTCGCTATGCTACCCATGGGAAGCGGTATCTCTGTCACTTCAAGCGACTAAATATTCAAACCCTTAAGAATCTAAATAAACTATATTAAATATTATTTAATACTGTAAGTCGGTACACTGCCTTTTGTTATTCAAGAGAATATGGTATAAAAATTTCAGCCTTCCATTTGTCTTAGTTTCAGAGTTAAAGAAAATTACCTATAATGCCCCAAACCGACACTTAGACCAGAAACCTCAATTAGAAATAATAATAGTTTGTCTTTTAGTATCATTTGAAGTCATTACTGGAGTTCACAAAATTTCAGGTCAATTTATTTGGATTTTCATCTTAAAAACGTTAACTACTTTTCATTTTCGTAATATAAAATCCAGAAAAACGTTATTATTTAATTACTATATATTTGTTTTGTTGTTCTGGTATGAATGAGAATGAGTAAGAGTGTGACTGTGGGACATGAGTAGAAATTCAATACTGCACAATGTACCACATTACGTAACTGTGTAGTGGTAAAGTTGTGTTTTCCCTTCTTTGCGGATGACGTATGCCTAAGAGTACTTGCTTTTGCAAGAAGGCAGCGAGAATAGCCCTTTGCAGAGAAGTAGTTTTCTAAATAAATTACCAGATTAGTTTTCCTTTCTTTTGGTTTTGTTAAACATTATATTGATATTTGCATATTGAAATGATGTTAATGCAAGTGGGATAGTGACTGGCGTAGGGCAGTTTTGGTGCGAGAATGATCTCTAACGATTGTTCTGACTGGCTGGTCATTTTGATCAACCAATCAGAATTTTGCAGTTCCCGCACACTGCCAGTTACTTATAGGCTTTGGAAGGAGCAGCACTGTGGAGTCGCTAGTCAGCTACTGGGCGTGCAGGTCGTGTTGAACGTTTCAGTCTTCATTATGGGTAAAATGAAGAAGTAATTCGCTTTTCGTGTCTAGATTGTGTTGCCATGAAAGCAGTTGCATTTTCGAACAGTTTGTTGAAAGTTGGAAGTTTCGTAATTGTTTTGTTGGAAAGCTAGCCGCGTGTGAACTTTCGGCCTGTGTGTAAACTTCACGTGGCATGTTTCGTATTCATATATGGACTATTTGGCGAGCAGTTTCTGTTAAAGAAATCCACTGAAAAGGATCGAGAGTGAAACTTACTATAAGTTGTGGAACTGTAACTGTGAAACCGTGCAATTATTCGGGTCGGGCTTTCGTATATTTCTGGCTGCTTTGCATGTGATTTGGACTGCATGAACTGTTAACTGAGAACAGTGGCGTTGTTAGTTAAGTACCTTTGGACTTGATGGCAGGGTTTTTTCCATTTGAGCTGAAGGAAATAAAAAGATTTGTATTAGAACTTTGACATTTTACTAAAGGAATGAAGCAACCACAGTCCGGCCGAAATTTATTATATTTACAGGATACCTTCCTACCAGAGTTTACGCGGACTTTGCAACGTAAGTACTGATAGCGTTTTCTTCAACGCTGCTTTTACGCCGTCAGCGCAGTACATACGCATGCAGAGAGAAACGGGCTGGTGATCTGCCGCCGTACTGGGGTAGGTGGAACTTTTGCAGTTAACAGTACGACGAACGAGCAGACTTACTTAACCCGCTCCGCCACAGGTTGCGAGACCGTTATCTACATCCATCATCGTTACCCGAACTTGCAAATATTTTGTACCAAGAATGTCATAATATTCCGTAGAATACCAAACGAGTTCTGTACTTATCGACATGAATGGAAGCTCTTTCGACTACGCACGATTTTCGTACACCGTGTTAGGCACGGTATTGTGTTTTGTTTAGTTGCAGCCTTTCCACGATGTTATTCAGTTTGTACATCGAGCAACCTGTGAAGGAAACTGAGAAGAAATCTAGATCGTGAATTAAAGTTCAGGGAGGAGATTCATATGGTTGAAATGGCTCTGAGCACTATGGGACTTAACATCTGAGGTCAACAGTTTCCTAGACTTACGTTAGAACTACTTAAACCTGACTAACCTAAGGGCATTGCACACATCCATGCCCGAGGCAGGATTCGAACCTGTGACCGCAGCACCAGTGCGGTTCCAGACTGAAACGCCTAGAACCGCTCGGCAACAGCGGCCGGCTGAGGGAGGAGAAACAGAATCTCTGAAGTTTGCTAATGACTTTAAACTTTTAATTATGTCAGAGACGGCGAGCACTTGGAACAGAAATTCAGCGGAATGGGTTAAGTGTGTTCACAAGCAGTTGTGTAACATTAACAGTAATATTCCGAGACAGTACCTTCCGGGAAGAGTCGGAAAACGTATTAATTCTCCACACCTGTGTCTCGCGAAATGACCACAACTGAAAGAGTTGAGGAATTAGAGCTAATATGGAGGTTCACCGATTATCATTCCTTCCGTGCACCATTCACGAATGGAACAGGGGCCGATAAATCATGTAGGGGTACCAGAAGTAAACAACGCCGCACACCATCAGGTGGTTTGTGGTGCATACATGCACATGTAGAAGATGATACACCACCACTACGATGCGCGGCCTCACACTTCTCGTGCCACTGTCGAGGGCACCAGGACAGTTTAGGTGCCTACAGTCCCGACTTTTTACCCAAACATTCCCATTCTGTGGAAGAACAGGTATGAGACGCTGTAGGGTATCCAGAAAGAACTGCGTTCCGGCTGCCGGGACCCCAGGGATAAATAAATAAATAAATCCGAATGGACAGAAATCAGCAGATGTGATGTACATGCACAGACAAACAAATTATTACCATTTCAGGAAAATTTGGCGATTTGTTTGCCAAATTATGTCCAACTGGCGCGCTAGATCGTCAAACTCCTGAGCTTTTTGGAGCGCCCTGCCCATAATGCTCCAGGCATTCTCAATTGGAGAGAGACTGGGCGATCTTGCTGACCAACGTAGGGTTTGGCAAGCACAAAGACAAACAGTCCGCATTTAACATTTGACGATGCCACTATGGTTGCAGTACATTAGGATTTTGTTCTTATGAAACAGAGCTGATGACGGTCATTAAAGACCGAAACCGGTAATCTGTTAAACAAAAAAGATTGTGAGCATAGACGTAAATTAAAGAAACTTACAGTAGAAACTATTGCTGTGTATGAGCAGGCATTATCTTGCTGAAATGTAAGCCCAGGATTGCTTTCCATGAAGGGCGACAAAGCAAGTGATAGAATATCGTCGATGTAGCGCTGCACTGTAAGAATGCCTGCTATGAAAAGAAATGGCATCCCAGACCATCACTGTTAGCTGTCGGGCCGTAAGGCGAGCAACTGTTAGATTGGTACCTCACCACTGAACGCGGTATCTCCAGGCGAGTCTTCGGCTTTGAAACTCATTGATTTGCGTAGAACTGTCTTCAGTGATGAGCTCATCTTCGAATTGCCCCTATGAGAAGCGAGTACTTGTATGGAGGTGCCCCGGGCAATGGTGGGGTACCAACCTCAGTTTATGAAAGTCTTTCTCTTGAATAAATGATCCACTTTTCCTGGATTTGTAATCATTTATTTGTCTGTATATGTATATCACTTCTGCTAATTTCTGACCCATTCAGATGATTCCTCCATGGTACGACCTTTTTTTGTGTTAGAGTGAATTCACAAAGAAACGGAAACGCTACTGAGAGGCGAAAGAAATGAATGATGTATAATACATGGATTTTCTGAAGAGACATAGAAATGGGCATCAGTAAATTAACAAAAAATCTTATTTTTAAGGAAAAATATCAAAAATTATTCTTGATAATGTAACACTAAGAGAATTTCAATATTTTAAGTATCTAGAAAATAATATTAAATGTCGTCGTTTCAGTAATTGATCGTCTTTCTTGAAAGAAGTCATTTTCTACGTAGGCTGTTGTCTTGTTTTAAAATAAACGTTTTATTTCATAATTTCTTTAGCTAATTTCGCTCTCTTGAGCATTATGAAGCTAATCACAGTATTAATGGTTATGTATATAGCATGCTGGATTCCACACATCAATATAGTGGAGCTAACGTATTACAGTGTCCCTAATAGGATGTTAAGTTCAAACATAAAATGGAAAAAAAGAAACGCAGCCATTATGTGAGTTTTGTCATTGCCAGCATACAACACACTAAAATACATTAGCGCAACTATTATTAACTGAAAATACACATGGCGTGGTCTCTTGAGTAGTTCCATTAACGTGTTTTAATACGTTGTCAGTCATTAACATGCATTTTACGGAGTATTAGCTCAGAAAATTATTGTAGACAGATCAATCCAATTTTCAGTCTACCGCAGTTACAATGCTCTTAAATTTCAATCGCTAGTGACTATTTGTTCCCCTCGTTGGTTTCAGAAGCTTATTAAATACGCAGAACACTCCACAAAATATATCGATAGGAGACGCAAATCACAAATCACTTGTAATTACGATCTAGTTTGTAAAAAATATCAATTGCTCTTCACAGGGTTGTAGTACTTAATTTATGTTCATGGTGAGCAAAATCTAAGTTTGGAACACTGTATCAGTAGTTCACATTTTTGCACTTGGTAGAGCAAATAAAATTTGTCTATTTATTTAAATAATCATTTTGAAGAGCACGTGAAATCAAGATCTGAAGTAGAAGAAATTCATTCGCAATTGTGAGTACGATTGTACTTCAGCTGCACAATTTATTGGTGTCATATGAAAATTTGTGCGGTACCGGGCCTCTAACCCAAATTTGCCGCTTTACGCGAGCCGTCGCCTTAACGACTTCCGCTATGGCAGCACCCCTCCCGAACCGACCCAGGCCCCCATATGTCACCGTGTACCCACATCCTGCGCTCGCACAGTTGCTGGGATGCATGCACGTCTGATGGACATTGCATAGTACGCTGCAAAACACAGACACTGCAAAATAAAATACTATTTCAATCACTGCTGTATGCATTTTCTTCCTTTTCGCCCACTCTCGCGTCGTGTGTTCTGATGCCTGCTTCTAGAGCTGATCGATGTTACGACATTTTCTTTTTCTTTCTCGTTCGGCCCTGCAGGACACTTCCTGTATTTTGTCCCTAAATAAACTGGTGTCCAAAAGTAAAGCAATACACCAAAATGTTACAAGATCCCGTTTATTTTTCCACAAAACAGTATAATCAGGTGGTAGTAAAGTAGAAACAATATAAGGAATACAGAACGTAAACAGCTGCAAAGTGTTCTTCGTTTTTCCCATCTTAATGGATTTACGCACGCATTGCGACAACTGGTTAACGCGGTCAGTATGCAGTGTGACCGCCTCTGGCAGCAATACAGTCCTGACAAATGATGGGGCATGCTGTAAATAATGTCATCGATCTCATGTCGAATCAATAGCGCTCATTCTTTCTGTTGCGCTGCTCCCAAGTCTTGGAGACTGCTTGTGAATGCTGAGATGGTGAGGCCGGTGTCCCTAGAGCATCACAGATGTCATCTCTGGGATTCAGTCGGGAGAGCGAGCAGGCCATCCCACGCATGCAGAATCTTCCTTTTCTAAGAAAACATCAACTACGCGTGTTTTAGGAGGTCGACCATTATCGTCGAGCAATACGAAGTCTGAGCCCAAAGCGCCTCGCAAGAGTCGCGCATAAAGTTCGAAGACCTTAAGAAAATGGCTCCAAGCACTATGGGACTTAACATCTGAGGTCATCAGTCCCCTAGACATAGAAACTACTTAAACCTAACTAACCTAAGGACATTCAACTTCAAGTAGGCTGTTTAGGATTTTATGTTGGCAACGCCACGTAATGCTCTGTATGAAAATCACTGACTGCGTTGTGTGCAGTCTGGGGCTGGTCGGACTCATTGTTGAAATATTCGCTTGTCTAGTGTTGGGCGCGTAGCATTGGGGCAGTTGGAGGTGAGCCGCCAGCAGTGGTGGATGTGGGGAGAGAGATGCCAGAGTTTCAAGAGACGTGTGTCCGTCAGAAAGAGGAAATTTGTAAGACTGGATGTCATGAACTGATATATATATATATATATATATATATATATATATATATATATATATATATATATATATATATATGAGTTTTGAACGCTATTAAGATAAATACATTGTTTATCCTATATCAAAATCTTTCATTTGATAACTACGCTTACCAGTAGATAGTGCCTTCAGTAGTCTGAATCTGGCAGTATTGGCGCTCGCTGTATTGCAGTAGTTCGAGTAACAAAAATTTTTGTAAGTGATTCATGAAAGGTATAGGTTATTGTTAGTCACGGCCATTCTTTTGTAGGGATTATTGAAAGTCAGACTGCGTTGCGCTAAAAATATTGTGTGTCTGTTTAGTGGTGATGAGAATAAGTAAAGAGAAAACTGTCTGAGCACGTTCAGTTTTACTCAGCTGTTTCTGTATCAAATAACGTAAGAGTTTTTCCAGCACAGTCAATCTTAATTTTTTACAGGGGACGTTTCAACACACATCCATGACCTAGGCAGGATTCGAACCTGAGACTGTAGCAGCAGCGCGGTTACGGACTGAAGCGCCTAGAACCGCTCGGTCACAACGTCCGGCCCGAAGACCTCATCACGATATCTGACAACAGTTGGCGATTTAAACCCACATTTTCATGAGGAGGTGTTCGAGTGTCAACATAATTCCTGCCCACACCATTAGGAATCATCCTCGCTATAAGTCTCTTTCCACAATGGTTCGGTCCCGAAATCGTGTTCCACGTACCCTCCAGATGCGAATCCGTCGAGAGTCGCTGTCCAGACCATACCGGGATTCATCTGTGAAAAGGA
Source organism: Schistocerca gregaria (assembly GCF_023897955.1). Lineage (NCBI taxonomy): Eukaryota > Metazoa > Arthropoda > Insecta > Orthoptera > Acrididae > Schistocerca > Schistocerca gregaria. The sequence goes on from NC_064921.1 coordinate 235,020,065, forward strand.
TATTGGCCGTACTGTTCGACCGTCCAGGTGACATGTTGACAGCTCCACTCGTAGACGTTCCCTTCTGTGGAGACGCATCATAGGTACACAGATCTGCGACAATATAGGCCACGCTGCTCAAGCATTCTGTACACCATTTGCCTCGCTAAAACACATCCAGGGATGCTGCGAGGCCAGATGCCAGTTGCCGTGCAGTACTAAGTAGGTACCGTCGTGCCGTTACAGCCAACTAACGGTTCTGATGTTACACGTGGTCGGCCTTACCCTGGTCTTAGGGATAGTTTCGATGTCTATAAATATTCGCCACATCCGAAAAACAACAGAACGATTCACATTAGGCCATCCGGCCACATCAGTTTGCGTCTGTCCTGCTTCCATTCTTCCCGTGGTCCTTTACGCAGAGAGCCTGGTAGCCGTCTTCTCTGTGACTCTGTACACAGCGATTATGCGTGTGGGGCTACCCGGCAAACACTATCCCGTTTGATAAATGCCCTGACGTCATTGTTGGCTTGGTTGTCCGTTGACCGGAATGCTACCTTCCTCCGTGCAGGACACGGTAGTACGGACATCTGTCGGCAGTTTGTATGATTACATAGTGAATAGACACAGGACGGGAAAATAGTGATTTGTTGCTTTAATTTTGGACACTAGTGTACATTCCTGTTACGTGTGTCCATTAGGATGGCGTCTGCCTCTTTGAGGTTATTTCATGTCTCCGTAAACCATGCTGGTTGTCCTTTCAGCTTCACAGTTTTACTAAAGATTTGCTTCCTCAGTCACCATTTCCAGCCAAATACGCCTTGTGCGTATTATGTCGTCTGCATATTCACAGATTGCTTTCTTAGATCGTAGTCTGTTGCATGCTGTTTGTGTTGTTCTTAGGCCAAGTAAAGAGTCTAAGTAGTGTTCTACCTACGTCCATAATTTTGATTATACCACCTTTGCGCATTTGTTTCAGTGTTTCAGCGCCTTGCAGAGTCTCAGGCCTTCTTCTGTGTATTTCTGGTATTGTGGCATGTATTGCTCATTTTGTTCTTATCTCTATATGGTTCTTCTCACTGTTATTTATGCCTAGCTGTTCACCTAGATACTTGAACAAGCTGACTTTCTTGATTATGTTTTGTTTTTGAGTAACTTCCGTGGACAGTTTTTAACACTTGTTATTAATACTATCTGCGGGAAAGAAATTTGTAAACTAATTTTTCCTGCTTTCACAATTAGATTCCCTTTGCGGATCACGACATTTTATAAGTCTTCCTGTTGTCAAGGAACTGATATCTGTGAGTGCCGAGTAGTCCAATTAATACTATCTGCGGGAGAGAAATTTGTAAACTAATTTTTCCTGCTTTCAAAATTAGATTCCCTTTGCGGATCACGACATTTTATAAGTCTGCCTGTTGTCAAGGAAATGATATCTGTGAGTGCCGAGTAGTCGAATTAATACTATCTGCGGGAAAGAAATTTGTAAACTAATTTTTCCTGCTTTCAAAATTAGATTCCCTTTGCGGATCACGACATTTTATAAGTCTGCCTGTTGTCAAGGAAATGATGTCTGTGAGTGCCGAGTAGTCCACATAGGTATTGTCTTCTTGGTTAACCAGTTTGATGCCTTTCGAAATAAAATTTATGTAGAGGTATTGGAAATTTAGTATTTGTCTTTATATATCCAGCACCAAATCAGAAAAGAAGTTACTTAAGTGTAAAACATAAGGTGTATTTCTGTACGAATATTTAGCTTGGAAAAATACTTGATGACACAGTTCTGTTGTACAAATTATTTACTCATAACTTGTTTCTGACACAGACCATCTTCACAGTGATATACGTAAATACGAACAAAACAGAAGAGAAGACTATCAACACTGAAATTTCCAAAGAATTAATGCAGTCGAAAACTCCAGATACTTATGAAAAAGCTTTTACCGTGGCAACATCACTTGGCATAAATGTCTTTAGGTGTGAACGATAACGCAGCCAAGTCAAAAATATAAGAAACATTTAGCGTAGGTATTCAGTTCTATAGCAATGGCTCAATCAACGCGAGAGAAACTCCAGTATACAAGTACGATCAAATAGGCCACAAAGCTAAGTCAAAGATCATTCAGCCAAAGAGAAAACAAAAAGGTGCAACGTAATGTGGTAACAAAATAATGAAAAATACCTATGATGAACACAAGGTTCAAACGGCTCTGAGCACTATGGGACTTAACATCTATGGCCATCAGTCCCCTAGAACGTAGAACTACTTAAACCTAACTAATCTAAGGACATCACACAACACCCAGCCATCACGAGGCAGAGAAAATCCCTGACCCCGCCGGGAATCGAACCCGGGCGTGTGAAGCGAGAACGCTACCGCACGACCACGAGATGCGGGCATGAACACAAGGATTTTACGAAAATACACATACGTTTTTTCACAAAAAACTTGTCTTCTCTTTCACTGTATGCTCTTCGGCTTAGCTTTGTGACCTCTTGGCTCGCACTTGTATGCTGGATTGCCAGTATTTCGCTTCTTGTTGATAGGGCCGTTCCAGTTGGGTTGGGTCGTTTGGGGAAGACCAGACAGCGAGGTCATCGGTCTCATTGGATTAGGGAAGGACGGGGAAGGAAATCGGCCGTGCCCTTTCACAGGAACCATCCCGGCAATTGCCTGGAGCGATTTAGGGAAATCACGGAAAACCTAAATCAGGATGGCCGGAGACGGGATTGAACCGTCGTCCTCCCGAATGCGAGTCCAGTGTGCTAACCACTGGCCATTCCAGTACTATTGAATACCTATTTGAAATGTTTCTTACGTTTTTGACTTGACCATGTTATCATTAGTATCTAAAGAGATGTATGTTAAGTGCCGTTGACACTGTAAAATATATTTCGTAAATGTCTGAAGCTTTCGATTGAACTATTTCTTTGGAAATTTTATTTTGTTTCGCTTTCCTTGGCTTTCTGTTCTATTTTGTTCGTACCTGCAGCAATTGAATATGGTCTTCGACCGAATCTGGTTGTGACTAAACAATAAGACGACACTGTGTTATCATGCATTTTTCCACGAGTATTGCTGCTCTTACTAGTTTCCTGAAAACAATTCGAATATTAGTTGTTTTTCGATCACTTTCAGTGGGGGAATCAGAGCTCACATTTCAAAGACAGTGGAAGCAGAGACAAGAGAGCATTGCATTCCTTATTGATTAAGTTCAGGGCTCTAGACCATGCTGTTTCAACAGTGGAAATCTTGCGAAAAAGACATATTTCACAACTTTTTTGACTGACTTCCAGTTTGTATCGGCAGCTGAAATTCTGCACACGGAAGTTTTTTTTTTCTAAGTTGGCCAACAGTGGGAGAAAATCAAGACAAGTTACGATGTGATACGGCTCAGCAAGCACCCGACTACGCTGTTGCTACACGTGGCCTCTCATGGCCGTTGTCTGAAGCGCGCGGTGAGATTACAGTAAACAAGTACAGTGGTGACAAAGTATAGTGCATCGCATTGTGAAAGATTTCGGGACCGTTGTGCATATACTATCAAGCGGTTCAGCGTGTCCTCGTGATCTTGACTGAAAAGTAATGCCTCCACCATCGTAACCCTTCAACAGTTGGCAGCATTGGTATGCGGCAGGTACTAGCTCATTTCGTAGCCTTTTCTCTACAGCTCCAGTTGGCGGGAGGCCTTAGCGTTGAACGGTTGTGTTGTTACAGTGTAATGTATGGAACCCTGCGCAGACGGTCGGTCAATGCGATTTAAGCAACGTGCAGTCACTGAATTCTTGACAGCAGGAGGTGTCACCCCAGAGGATATTCGTCAGAGAATGAAAGCAGTTTATGGTGATTATGCTGATGTGAGTGCTGTACGTCGTTGGACGCTAAGTTTAAAGATGGTGAGGTGGGAACATTTGACCTGCGTGACAAAGAGTTGGACGTCCTGTGACAGTAACCGCCGAGTTCACAAGCAAAATGTTGACAGTCTAATTCAGGACGATCAGCGTATCACAGGGAGAAATTGCAAGCACAATCGGCATTTCACAAGAACGTGGGGGTCACATTATTGCTTTGCTTGGCTATCGGAAGATCTGTGTACGATGGGTACCCCGGATGCTGATTCCAGAAACGAAAGCGCACAGACTTGAAATTTGCCAGAAACTCCTCTCACGTTTCTCCATTCAATTGTGACAGGAGACGAAACGTGGCTACACCATCACGACACGGAGACGAAACGTCAGTCTATGGAATGTCGACACAAAGACTCGGCCCAGAAAAAGAAATTCAAGACGCAGCCTTCGGCTGGAAAAATCGTGGCCACAGTGTTCTAGGACGCAGATGGTGTTATCCATATTGATTTCCTTGAAAGTGGAACAGCAATAAATTCAGAGCGTTACAGCACAACGTTGCAAACTCTGAAACGACGGCTAACAAGGGTCCGAAATGGAAATGTTTTCCTGCAGCATGACAATTACAAACCACACACTTCACGTGCCACCAAAGCAGAACTTCAGAGATTGAATCTCACCACCGTATGGCATCCTCCATACAGTCCAGAATTAGCACCGTCTGACTTCCATCTGTTCCCGATAATGAAATACGATCTGCGGGGACATCATTACGCTTCTGATGAAGACGTTGAGAGAACTGTGGAACCGCGTGACTGCTACGGTCGCAGGATCGAATCCTGCCTCGGGCATGGATGTGTGTGATGTCCTTAGGTTAGTTAGGTTTAAGTAGTTCTAAGTTCTAGGGGACTGATGACCACAGATGTTAAGTCCCATAGTGCTCAGAGCCATTTGAACTTTTTGAGAGAACTGTGAGACTATGGTTGCGGAAACAGAGTGTCGACTTCTTCCGTGACGGCTTCAGAAAACTTGTTCATCATTGGCAGAAATGTATCCAATTGGCTGGTGATTATGTGGAAAAGAGAATATTGGTAATTATAGATCACATTCTGAGGAATATTTCTGCGTTTGATTTATTAAAATATTACCATCCAAACTCAGTTAACGAAGCTGGAGGCATTACTTTTCATTCAACCCTCGTATAATGATAAAAACTCACGATAAACCGACCGAAGCGTCCTAATCCCAGGTGCAATAATACTGCGGTCGCCTAATAAGTGTCCGCAGCTCATGGTCGTGCAGTAGCGTTCTCGCTTCCCGCGCCCGGGTTCGATTCCCGGTGGGGTCAGGGATTTTCCCTGCCTCGTGACGACTGGGTGTTGTGTGATGTCCTTAGGTTAGTTAGGTTTAAGTAGTTCTAATTCTAGGGGACTGATGACCATATATGTCAAGTCCCACAGTGCTCAGAGCCATTTGAACCATTTTGAACCGACTAATAAGTACATTTCCCATCAAGGGTTTGTTCGTTCTGTCGTCAACATTAGCGGTGAAGAAGTTAATCGTCACGCGCTGATGAAAGCTACCTTCAATCTGAACAGAACCCCCGTGTGGTCGCAACTCGACGATTATGACGCGAGTGGCCTCGGAAACGAAGCGAGAGCGCGTCTTGTGCGGAGCCAACCAAACGGGCGCCCGGCAAAAAGTAAACACGACGTTAATCAAGCCTTCGGTCTTTCATCCGGGCGGCGATTATTTACACAGCGTTATTACCCGGTATCTGCGAGGGGCCGCGCGCGCTCGCTTTACACTTGGCCTAAATAAATAGCGGAAACGAAACACTCATTTAATTTACATCTTTTTAATTGGCTAATCAAATGCGGTGATTTAATTTCGGCGTTCTGTGCGGCGCCGCCGCCGAGCTGCGCCGTGCGCCCAGGACCGCTCGGCTCCTAACGCGATTTGTTGACCTTTGAAGCGCGCCGGCCGCGGTCTGCGCGGGCGGCCGCGACATGAAAGCGCGTGTTTGCCCGGGACACACATCCACTTGATTACCGGCTAAATCGCCCGTGTAAATCATATTTTGCGCGGGCGGCCGCGCTGTCGGCGACCGTCCTTTGTCAAGACGCGCGGCGCGCGGCCGCCACGGCTGCCAACGCTGCCGCTTGATAGGGTTAATGGCCGGCCGCCGAAAACCGGCCGAGTGCGGCGGAATGGGCGAGTGGAGGGGGTTGGTAGCGCTTACGGGTGGGAGGGGTGAGGGGGGGGGGCGGGTGCAGGATATACAGTACACACGTACAGCCTGCTGCGGACAAACGCGTTTACGCGCTAACGCACACGCAGACACGTCGGCCGCCGTTCGCTGGTTTCCAATGTGTCGCCCCGCCCGGCCCCCCTGAATTATTGAACGGATTTTGGTTTGCGGGTTAGTCTATAATAAACCCCCGTTTTGCCTGTGACAGACCGCAACGCGCGGCCGGGCGGACACACGCCGTCTCTCGTGCTCTCTCTCTCTCTCTCATACACACGCACACGTACGCACGCACGCAGAAGCTGTGTGTGTGGTGTGTGCGGCCGCACGTGTGGATAATTCAGGGCTCGCTCGGCGGCCTGCTGGAAAAGCGACGACAGCGCGCTCCCGCGCCGCGTCGGCACTCCCGCTGAATAAACAATGGAAGCGCGCGCGAACGGACGGTTTAGGCGCGACTTCAAATTTATTGCGACCGGCCGTAGGACGCGGTAATTAAACAACGGCGGGGAGAGCGGCGGTGGCGCCATCTGAGATCCGGCGCGCATGCGCGTCAACTGTCGCACTCCGCCACAGCCATCTACTTCGTGCGCAGGTGCGCGCTGGTCCTGTGCATGGCTGCCACAACAGCGGCGGTTACAAGCTGCAGAGGCGCCTAGGTGCGCTTCATACGTCGAGCAAGTCAATGACTGTACACGTATGTATACAAACAAACACACATCCATATACGCTACGCTTTCATATTCCTTTGTGTGGGACATATCGTGCTAGAATTGAATTAAAAATAGTTCCCACCCCCTGTTAGGAGCAAGGTTTTCGGGACTTTTACCTTGACTATGAAGCCAGAGAAATTTGTTAACATCGAGTATAGATTTAAGTCATGTAGGTTAATTCTTACAGAGAAGAAAACAGCAACCAGCCACTATTAATACTGGTATTTATTTAGGTAAATAGCGCCGTTACCAGTTACGAACTGGCAAGTTCATCATCAGACGGCTGTTCACATGATTTTCAAGATACACTTTACATTATCGTCCGTTTTTGATTTTTATTATTCCACTGTGGCAAAGTATTTTTGGTGTGTTGTTGCCGTCGCAAATTCCACGCGATTTTGTTGCGAAGTTGCAGGATTGTATTTTTCGCATATTCCTAAATATATCGAACACTTACGTAACTTGTGCAGCACCATATTGTGCAAAGCACCACACACACACACACACACACCAAAAAGAGTTTGCCACATGTGAAGTTATCACAGAGATTACAGATTTTTTTTTAGTGTCAGGAAGTCGTTTCTGAAAGTATTTGTATGGAGTATAACCATGTATGGAAGTGAAACATGGACGATAAATAGTTTGGACAAGAAGAGAACAGAAGCTTTTGAAATGTGGTGCTACAGAAGAATGCTGAAGATTAGATGGGTAGATCACATAACTAACGAGGAGGTATTGAATAGAATTGGGGAGAAGAGGAGTTTGTGGCACAACTTGACAAGAAGAAGGGACCGGTTGGTAGGACATCAAGGGATCACAAATTTAGCAGTGGGGGGCAGCGTGGAGGGTAAAAATTGTAGAGGGAGACCAATGGATGAGTACAGTAAGCAGATTCAGAAGGATGCAGGTTGCAGTAGGTACTGGGAGATGAAGAAGCTTGCACAGGATAGAGTAGCATGGAGAGCTGCATCAAACCAGTCTCAGGACTGAAGACCACAACAACAACAATGAAGCAAACCCCGGGACTGTGAATCCTGTCTTAAATACTACTACTTGGTATTCACTTTGTCCCACAACCAGCTCGAGAGCTATTTGGTTGTCAAGACCCGGACTCTCCAATGGATCATTAGTCGGAAAGCTGTACCTTTAAGGAAAGACCGAAAGTTAAACAAAAAAATAAAAAAGTTGCCGAGGCTCATCTCATCTCCCTACGGTTAAAGCTCACCAAAACGTATATTCCACTAAGAATGTCACTGTCTCTGTGAGCATGTAGGCCTATCACACAGTACTTTGTCGTTTAATTATTGTATAATCGATTTCAAACTATAATATAGTTTACGCAACACTAGTGAGTTCCCACCATGCGTAGCAATGCCACCCGTAGACAGAGGGTTTTTGTCGACTATTTCAAACGAACGGACTTGAGCAGTGCGTAGTCTAACGGTTTCCGATGTTGCTTTCCGTCGCTCGTATGTTTCTGAATCCCGCGATGCCGTTTTCTCTCGTATTCAAAGTGCAGCGTGATCTGTATCTTGTCGTTTGGGCTACATAAATGATTTAACAGTGAAAGTGACAACTATTAGAAATTCACTTGGAAAAAGAGAAGAAAATGCGTGTGATAGCCTCATATTATCTAATGTCTACTGGCTACTAAAATTTCGCATTCAACACCGCGTTTTATGTCACACGTGAACTGGAATGTCGCTGTTTGTGTTTGGTTCAATTAAATTGTCATGCATGTGAACTCATGCACCGAAAATATATAAACTGCCTCTGAACTATATGAAATACATTTGTTGAGACGATTCCCGAGCCAACTATTGCAAAATGGATGTACTGAATTAGAATTTTTTTTTTCTTTACAAATGAAACCACCTTTTCTTCATGCAAGTGGAATTTATTTCTCGCTGACCCGTTTCTCCTTTTTTTACTCTAAAGCATCTTCAGTGGGATACTTTGTTGGCATTGCGTTTCCGCTCATCTGGTCCAGAGATCGCACTTAGCGGCAAAAAAGAAGTAGAGCACCACAAAAATAAGGGTAAACATGGCGAACGGGTTGAAAGAAAACTTACAACTAATTAAACCTTACTAACCTAAGGGCACCACGCACATCCATGCCCGAGGAAGGATTCGAACCTGAAACCGTATCGGTAGCGCAGTTCCAGACTGTAGCGCCTAGAACCGCTCGGCCACCCTGGCCGGCAACAAACATTAGGGTTTCGAAGTTTCTTCTGAGGAATGTTATCCCAGAGCAGTTACGAATTAAGAACAGTTCACATCCCCGATTCCGGCCTTGGTTTTAAGGCAAGTGACAGATCTGGAAATCCCTTCACAATATTCCAAATTTGGACTCCATCTTTACCAGTATCAGATGTCCTGGTATTTGACTGAGTACTCCCTGAATCTTCGCATGAAAACGAATAGGACACAAGATCAAAGCTTCAGTGATGCAGTGCATTTTTTGTAGTCTTTCTTTTCTCCACGTGTAGATGTAGATCAGACTGAGTAAATGACCCACTGGAGAGTCTATCATCATATGGTCTGGTAATGGGACAGAGGGAGTGGCAATCAGGAATATTTGTGACGGGGCATGGAAAATCCTACCTACGAATACTTGGTAGAGGTTACGGAGTTCCGACATTCTACATCTACATCTACATCCATACTCCGCAAGCCACCTGACGGTGTGTGGCGGAGGGTACCCTGAGTACCTCTATCGGTACTCCCTCCTATTCCAGTCTCGTACTGTACGTGGAAAGAAGGATTGTCGGTATGCTTCTGTGTGGGCTCTAATCTCTCTGATTTTATCCTCATGGTCTCTTCGCGAGATATAGGTAGGAGGGAGCAATATACTGCTTGACTCTTCGGTGAAGGTGTGTTCTCGAAACTTTAACAAAAGCCCGTACCGAGCTACTGAGCGTCTCTCCTGCAGAGTCTTCCACTGGAGTTTATCTATCATCTCCGTAACGCTTTCGCGATTACTAAATGATCCTGTAACGAAGAGCGCTGCTGGGTTGGATCTTCTCTATCTCTTCTATCAACCCTATCTGGTGCGGATCCCACACTGCTGAGCAGTATTCAAGCAGTGGGCGAACAAGCGTACTGTAACCTACTTCCAACCAAGGGAAACCTCCCGAAAACCTGGGCCAGAATAGGGATGCAAACTGTTCTTAATTCAGTTGTGGGACAACATGTCTCACGATAGTATCTGAAAACTTAGTGGAAATTGTAACCTCGATGTCACATATTTAGCAATTTTGTTTCAGATCTGTTACGATTAGTTGACGGCGTATGGTGTGAGCTTGTAATTTTTGCTACGAGTCTAAAATTATTCGATTTCTCAGTGGAAGGGAGTGAGTCTAGAGTGCTTGGCAGTATACCGTTTGGCGACCAGGAGGCTTTCACTTGTGTGGCGAAAACAGGGAACGGCTGCATCCTGGGAATCACCCCGTTTCCGGAGAAAGTTCCTGTTTTCCGAAATGTTATTGTGGTCAGTTCCTGGCGCTAATCCGATACAGTAGGTGCAGTGCCGCTGGTCGCCGCTGTATTTCTCATTTCTCTGTGGATAGTTGAGCATGAGATTTGCCTGTCTGTGTGCACATTTGGTACTAATACCAAACTAACGAATCGTAGTACACATTTTTAAATGGTTTGACCGGGATGTTTCTATTGCGTTCCCAAGGTTTTCTATGGGCAAAGGCACTTTCTCATTCGTCTCATTGGGAGCAGGATTCCGTTACTCCCCAAGTGGAGTTTGGGAACTCTGGGCAGTTTCGGAGAGATAACTTTGTTGTTAGTATCTATTCACTTCTCGGCACTCGTCTAGTCTAGCTGCTCACCGCAATGATCCACGTCAGTGTACTCGAGAACTGGCAGATGTGATGAACCGTGATTATTCACCTTCGTGCGACATTCGCATGCAGTGGGGAAGACTAAAAAAGTCTTGTGTATAGGTACCGCATGCTCTGTGTCAAAATAAGAAAAATCAGCGGGTCCCATGTGTGCATGTCTCCTTGCTCGTCATCAGTTGGCTCGTGAACAACACAGACCATTTCCCAAGTGTATAGTTACAGGTGACGAGAAATGGTGTCTTTACGCTAATACACTATGTGATCAAAGTGTCCGGACACCTGGCTGAAAATGACTTACAAGTTCGTCGCGCCCTCCATCGGTGATGTGGAATTCAGCACGGTGTTGGCCCACCCTTAGCCTTGATGACAGCTGCCACTCTCGTAGGCATACGTTCAATCACGTATTGGAAGGTTTCTTGGGTAATGGCAGCCCATTCCTCACGGAGTGCTGCACTGAGGAGAGGTATCGATGTCGGTCGGTGAGGCCTGGCACGAAGTCGGCGTTCCAAAACATCCCAAAGGTGTTCTATGGGATTCATTTCAGGACTCTGTGCAGGCCAGTCCATTACAGGGATGTTATTGTCGTGTAGCCACTCCGCCACAGGCCGTGAATTATGTACGGGTGTTCGATCGTGTTGAAAGATGCAATCGCCATCCCCTAATTGCTCTTCAACAGTAGGAAGCAAGAAGATGCTTAAAACATCAATGTAGGCCTGTGCTGTGATAGTGCCACGCAAAACAAGAAGGGGTGCAAGCCCTCTCCATGAAAAACACGACCGCACCATAACACCACCGCCTCTAAATTTTACTGTTGAAACTACACATGCTGGCAGAAGACGTTCACCGGGCATTTGCCATACCCACACCATGCCATCGTATCGCTCCATTATGTACCGTGATTCGTTACATCACAAGGTTTTTCTACTATTCAATCGTCCAATGTTTCCGCTCCTTACACCATGCGAAGCGTCGTTTAGCATTTACCGACGTGATGTGTGGCTTATGAGCAGCCGCTCGACCATGAAATCCAAGTTTTCTTACCTTCCGCCTAACTGTGATAGTACTTGCAGTGGGTAATGATGCAGTTTGGAGCTCCTGTGTGATGGTCCGGATAGATGTCTGCCTATTATACATTACGACCCTCTTCAACTGTCGGCGGTCCCTGTCGGTCAACAGACGGGGTCGTCCTGTACGCTTTTTTACTGCAAGTGTCCCTTCACGTTTCCACTTCACTATCACATCGGAAACAGTGGACCTAGGGATGCTTAGGAATGTGGAAATCTTGCGTACAGACGTATGACACAAGAGAAACTCAATAACCTGGCCACGTTTGAAGTCCGTGAGTTCCGCGGAGTGCCCCATTCTGCTCTCTCACGATGTCTAATGACTACTGAGGTCGCTGATATGGAGTAGCCACCCGGAGCGGCCCTGCGGTTCTGGGCGCTACAGTCTGGAACCGCTTGACTGCTACGGTCGCAGGTTCGAATCCTGCCTCGGCCATGGATGTTTGTGATGTCCTTAGGTTAGTTAGTTTTAAGTAGTTCTAAGTTCTAGGGGACCGATGACCTCAGAAGTTAAGTCCCATAGTGCTCAGAGCCAATTGAACCATTTGATATGCAGTAGCGGGCGGTAGGTGGCAGCACAATGCACCTAATATGAATAAGGTATGATTTTGGAGGTGTCCAGATACTTTTTATCACATAGTTTATAAGGAAAAGAAAGGAATGGTTGAGAGAAAGGAATGGTTGAACCTAAACAAAGCAGCAACTCACCGTACAACGACCTGCGCCCATACACCAAAGATAATGTTATGCAACTGGTGGAACAGTGACGGTGTGGTATACTATGAATTGCTTCTCCGGGATTTGACCATCACTTCTATAATTTACTGTTCACAACTGAGACGTCTTGCAGATGTAGTCCAAGAACAACGGCCAGGAAGACTGCGTGAAGTGGTTCTACTCCACGATAACGCACGTCCGCATTACACTAGAATGACAAAAAACACTATAGAGGAATTGGGCCGAGAAGTCATATCAAACTCACCTTATTTACCTGATCTTGTGCCCTCAGATTTTAACTTTTTCCACTCTCTATCGAACAGTCCTTAAAGAACTTCTTTTTTCCAGATGAAAATACGCGCCTAGAACCAAGTAATTTCTACAGTCGCGGGATCGAAAGGTTACCACAGCTTTGGCAGACGGTTGTAAATAGTACATACACACACACACACACACACACACACACACACACACACACACACACACACACACTTGTCATGCCGGACTCGAGAGTCGATTACCGCCATCTGGGGCTATTTCCTTTCATTTACCTTCAATACCTAGGCTCCTCAAATCAGCCTTCACATTGTCCTCCCATCTACGCCTCGGTCTCCCCACAGGACGTTTTCCCTCTAAGTGCCCTACCAGTACTCTGCGTGCTGCCCTGCCTTCATCCATTCGAGGTACGTGACTCGCCCATCGCAGCCTACGTGATTTAATAATACTGATTATATCAGGGCTTGAATAGAGTTCGTGAACCTCTTCGTTTTGCAGTTTTCGCCACTCTCCGTTAATGTCATCCCTTTTTGCTCCGAAAATTTTCCTCAAAATTTTGTTTTCAAATACTGGAAACGGCTTTTCATTTTGCACAGTGAGATACCAAGTCCCACACCCATACAGCGTAACTGTTAGAATAATAGTTTTGTGTATTCTAATCTTTAAATTCTTAGGCAATATCCGTAATGAAAGTAATCTATTCATTGAGAAGGCGCACGCATTTCCCGCCCGTAATCTCTTCTTCAGTTCGGATTCAATCTCATTTCCCGAGGTGATGTCCACGCCTAGATACTTAAATGTGTTCACTTTTTCAAACTGCAAGTCTCCAACTCTTAACATTTCCTGATCTACTACCGTTGGCATTCTAGTAGTAACCAGGCATTTTGTTTTGTCTTCGCTATTGTAAATAGTGAAGGAGAATATATTATTGACGACCAAACTCTGTATTACCTGTCTCTGTTGTGTTTACTGAACTTGTAGAGAAACGCTACGAACTTATGCACCTACCCAATAAAAGCAATACATTGTAAAATAATCTTAATTTTTGTGGCCCAAATTTCACGCGCCATGAATGTCGTATCGAAGGAAATCGGTGAAGAATCCTGACGTGAAGAAGCGTTTCATAGGATGTCTACAATTCGCAACAGTCTGACTGCAGTCTGTGGGTAAGAAATTGCCGGCCCGAAAATTCGGCAGGCAGTTGCGCGTAGCCAGGAGCATCCATCCGGTTTGCTCCTCGGCTGAGCGCAAGTGGGGGATAAAAAATGGAGGCCCAGTCTTCAGTTATTCTTTTAATGCTCGGCAGTTTGCATAATGAAACAGCTCGAGAGGAATGCTGTTACTCGACTTAGGTACATTTCATATTCATCTGCAAAGGCACCAGCAGCTCGCTGCCGCCGAAAAGGGGGAGTAATTTGCTCGTGCTGCAGCGGAGTGCCTCCTTCCGGAAGAGCGGGCCTCTTCTAGTGGATGTGCGTATGTCGATTCCCCGTGTCCTCCGAGGAGAGGAAGGGCCGTTTGCTAGCGTCAGTAGCCACAAGTGTCATCCAGACTGAACAGGCGAAACAACTTCTTCTGCAATAACAAGGAGGTGGTGTGAGCTGCTCGGCATCTCGTACTGTAAGTAGGCTGTTCAGGTTTTTTTATTGGTAACGCCACGTAGCGCTCTGTAAGAAAATCACTGGCTGTGCTGTGTGCAGTCTGTGGCTCGTTTGCATTGTAGTGTTGGGCAGCGGCAGCTGGATGCTAACAGCGCGTAGCGTTGCGCAGTTGGAGGTGAGCCGCCAACAGTGGTGGACATTGGGAGAGAGATGGCGGAGTTTTGAAATTTGTAAGAATGGATGTCATGAACTGCTATATACATTATCACTTTTGAACAGTATTAAGGTAAATACATTGTTCTCTATTAAAATCTTTCATTTGTTAACTGTGCCTATCAGTAGTTAGTGCCTTCAGTAGTTTGAATCTTTTATTTAGCTGGCAGTAGTGGTGCTCGCTGTATTGAAGTAGTTCGAGTAACAAAGATTTTTGTGAGGTAAGTGATATGTGAAACGTATAGGTTAATGTTAGTCAGGGCCATTCTTTTGTAGGGATTTTTGAAAGTCAGATTGCGTTGCGCTAAAAATATTGTGTGTCAGTTTAAGCACAGTCTTGTATAATTTTTCTAAGGGGACGTTTCATAGTACACCCACGCATCCCGTGACTATTTAATGGCTTCAAGCAATGACGCCACACAACCTTATCAAAAAATCTGAAATACAAGACAAGATTAAATAGTAGTTAAGTTTTTTGGGAGATTTCCCTCAGATTAATGCCGATGTTTGATACTAGCAGCCCGCATCTCGTGGTCACGCGGAAGCGTTCTCGCTTCCCATGCCCGGGTTCCCGGGTTCGATTCCCGGCGGGGTCGGATTTTCTCAGGTTAGTTAGGTTTAAGTAGTTCTAGGTTCTAGGGGACTGATGACCATAAATGTTAAGTCCCATAGCGCTCAGAGCCATTTGACACTAGCAGATTTCCCTGAGCCAGGAATGACCTCTAATCTATTTTTTATGTCCTCCTTGATTCGTGCGTCATGGGTTATCTTCTTTCCAAGGTACCATAATGTCTTCACATTATTAATTTCACTGTACCAAATTTTGATGTTAAATTTACTTCCGTATTTCTTCGATTTACTCTCACTTGATATTCTGTGCTCATTAGACCGCTCCATTCAACACGTCCTGTAATTCTTCTTCACTTTCACAGAGGATACGAATATCATCAGCGAATCTTATCATTGATACCCTTTAACCTTGAATTTTAATCTCACTTTTGAACTTTTCATTTATTCCCGTCATTGCTTCTTTGACGTACAGATTGAACAGTAGGGACGAAAGACTATACTCTGTCTTACACCATTCTTAACCTGATCACTTCGCTCTTGTTCCCCCATGATTCTTGTGCAAACTACATATTGTCCGTCTTTCCATATAGCTTATTCCTACTTCTCATAGAATTTCGAACTTCCTGCACTATTTTACAATACAGAACGCTTTATCTAGACCGACAAATCCTCTGAACCTGTCTGATTTTTCTTAAGCCTTGCATCCATTATCCATCGCCATGTCAGAATTTCCTCTAGTGTATTTCCCTTTCCACACACGACATTAACATAGATAACTTTTTTTTAGAAATCAGTACCTTCACACTTTCATAATATGAATACCGACATAAGTAAAACAAGGGTAACGGATTGCAGTGTGACTAAATCAGGCGAAGCTGAGGGAATCCGGCATGGAAATGAGTCACTAAAAGTAGTTGATTGGGCAACGAAATAACTGTAATTCTTCAGTCTTTTCAGGCGATCTTTGACATCTTGACGTGTCGGGTATTCTGTCGAATACCGGCGTTATTCTGACGATGGCCACACTAGAGAGAATATACGAGGGTAACCCAAAAAGTAAGGTCTCCTATTTTTTTATAATTACATAGACCTGTTTTTTTTCTACAATGGTTTACACGCGTTTACAGCTTGAACATTAAGCTATTTTTGACATAATCACCATTTCTGTCGATGCATTTTTGTAGACGCTGTGGCAATTTTTGTATGCCCTTGTCATACCAGCTCGCCGCCAGCTCGTCGGCTTTGGCGAAGGATGCCGGCACTGGCGTGATTGTTGCTTGGTCTCAGGTGTAAAGTGGTGTGCCTGGGTTTCGTCCCCCGTGACAATTGAGTCCAGAAAGTTGTCCTGTTCGGCTGCAAGGCGGTGAGGAAATGCGCGGGAAGCATCAACTCGTTGCCGCATGTGGTCCTCAGTCAGCAGGCGTGGCATCCATCTTGTGCACACCTTCCGGTAGTTCAATGTTTCCGTTAAAATTCTGTGATCGGTGCTTCGGGGAACCAACGCGCACAGATCATCCAGGGTGATCCGCCGATCTTCACGCATGCTTCGCTCAACCTTCAATACTGTCTCCTCAGAAAGTGACGGTCTCCCGCTCCTTTGTTCGTCGTGAATTTCGGTCCGACCAGCTGCAAACACTCTACACCACTTATAAACATTTTTGACGTCCGTGCACGACTCATTATACACTTCCGTCAATTGACGATGGATTTCAATCGGCGCAGTGACCTTTACGTTCAAAAACCGAATAACTGCATGCAATTTGCACTTGGCGGTAACATCCAACGGGAGCTCCATACTCAACGGCTGCCAAGCCAAGACTGAGCGCCTCAGCGCGGCGTGCGCATGTTTACACACAGCGCGTGAAGCACTCTTCATAACAGTGTGACCAACTGCCACACAAACGGAGTTCTGTACTTATAAAAAAAAAAGGAGACCTTACTTTCGAGACTACCCTCGTAAAATCCAGACTTCCAAAAGCAAGGAAAAAGTTTCTGAAAAGGGGAAATATGCTAACATGGATTATATATTTAAATGTTAGAAATTCCGTCCTGAAGGTATCCGTCGGGTGTTTTGTGTTCTGGGGAAGTGAAACTTGGACGATAAACAGTTCAGGAAAGAAGATAACAGAAGAGTTTCAAACGTGGCGCTACAGAGGAATGCTGAATATTACGTTATTAGATCGAATAACTAATGGCGAGGTACTGAATGAAACTGGGTCATGCCATAACTTGACTGAAATAAGGTATCGATTGACAAACGCATCGTGAGACATCAAGTTATAGTAACTTTGGTAACGGAAGGACGTGTGGTAGGGTAATAACTGTAGATTTGACTAGAGTATAAAGGATCAAATAACGATAAGTTGCAGTAGTTATGCAGAGATGAAAAGGTTGGCACGGGATAGCCAAGCGTGGAGAGCTGCTTCAAAGCAGGCTTCGGACGGAAGATCAGAACAGTTATACTATGAATATACATACAGTTTTTCCTCATCAACAATCTTTCGACTGGATTTTAGTTTTCCACCAGGATCTATTAGAAGCTAATTTCCTCATTTCTGCACAATTAGAGGCTCCTGGATCACGTGCAGCTTGCTTTCAAAATGCCAGCGGCGATGTTGCTCAGATAATGTTCGCCTGTAATGTTCCTCCTAGAACATTTACGAGGAATTGGCTGTGTCACGTTATGCGATCGTTCCACCCTTGTCTACTTCGCTCTGTCGTCCTTCCAAGTGACCTTTCTTCCCTAAGTTTGTACAGGACTTCCTGATTAGTCGTTTTATCTTTAACAGCGCGTTTCCAGAAACTTACTTCAAATAATTCAAGAGATTTCATTTCATTTTTTGCCTATGGTCCTCGTATCTCAGCCATACAGTGTTACTCTCCAAATGCAACCTTTAACTACTTTTTCTTCACTTCAGGATTTATATTGCTTGAACATTCTTTCTTTCTTTGTTCGCGAACATTGCTTTTACTTCTTTGGTTGTTTCTTTTATGTCTTCTTCACTTCCTCATCTTCTGTTATCTCACTTCGTACGACGGCGAATCAAATGAAAAACTTGAATACTTTTTTTAAATATTATTTATTGTGCAGAAGTGGTACAAAGCTGTATCACTTTTCAACATAATCACCCCCACGCTCAATGTAAGTCCTCCAGCGCTTACAAAGAGCAAAATTCCTTTACAAAAGCCGGCCAGGGTGGCCCAGCGGTTGTAGGCATTACGGTAGCAGGTTCGAATCCTGCCTCGGGCATGGATGTGTGTGATGTTCTTAGGTTAGTTAGGTTGTAGGGGACTGATGACCTAAGAAGTTAAGTCCCATAGTGCTCAGATACTTAAGAAAAAAATTCTTTTGGTAGTCCGCGCAACCACTCATGCACCGCGTGGCGTACCTCTTCATCAGAACGGAACTTCTTTCCTCCCATTGCGTCTTTGAGTGGTCCAGACATTTGGAAAACACTTGGGGGCAAGGTCTGGTGAGTATGGCGGATGAGGAAGACACTCAAAATGCAGATCTGTGATCGTTGCAACTGTTGTACGGGCAGTGTGGGGCCTTGCATTGTCATGTTGCAAAAGGACACCTGCTGACAGCAATCCGCGTCGCTGTAATTTGATTGCAGGTCGCAGATGATTTTTTAGGAGATCTGTGTATGATGCACTGGTGACAGTGGTCCCTCTAGGCATGTAATGCTTCAAAATGACTCCTTTTTTGTCCCAAAAGAGAGTCATCATAACCTTCCCTGCAGATTGTTCTGTTCGAAACTTCTTTAATTTTGGTGATGAGGAATGGCGCCATTCCTTATTCGCTCTGTTCGTTTCCGGTTGGTGGAAGTGAACCCAGATTTCGTCCCCAGTAACGATTCTGGCAAGGAAGCCATCACCTTCTCGTTCAAAGCGCCTAAGAAGTTCTTCAGAAGCATCAACACGTCGTTCTCTCATTTCAGGAGTCAGTTGCCGTGGCACCCATCTTGCAGACACTTTGTGAAACTGGAGCAATCATGCACAATGTGGTGTGCTGACCCGTGACTAATCTGTAAAAATGCTGCGATGTCATTCAGTGTCACTCGGCGGTTTTCCTTCACTATGGCTTCAACTACTGCAATGTTCTGTGGAGTCACAAGTCGTTGTGCCTGACCGGGGCGAGGAGCATCTTCCACTGAAGTCACACCATTTTCGAACTTCCTACTCCATTCGTAGACTTGCTACTGTGACAAACGTGCATCACCGTCCTGAACCTTCATTCGTCGATGAATTTCAATATGCTTCACACCTTTACTACGAAAAAACCGAATAACTGAACGCTGTCCTTGTAATATTTCTGGCTTATTCAGCCATTATATTAGGCTCCAGGAAGATATTCCCAGGGCAGTGGAGATGCAAGAAGCATAGAGATGACGCAATGTGGGATGAGGTACCAGTGACAGATTCGGTTCCATTCCCGTGAGAAAGACCGCCTGCATGATGCTGCTGCTCTGTGATTGGCTGCTGTATTGGGCGGTAGGGCGCCAAAACGTTAAACTTTAGTTGCCATTATTAATTAAATCTGTCATCCAAATTACTTCATTTTTT
Organism: Schistocerca gregaria; assembly: GCF_023897955.1. NCBI lineage: Eukaryota > Metazoa > Arthropoda > Insecta > Orthoptera > Acrididae > Schistocerca > Schistocerca gregaria. Next base: position 235,039,706 of record NC_064921.1, read on the forward strand.
AAATAAACGTCTCTCAACAGCCAGCTATCAACCAGTCATGTCAAAATTATTGAAACCAAAGTATTACTAAAACAAAAGACTGACAATATTACTGCCGATGCAATTCGGTGGCCTTCGGGTCACTCCTTGCTGGTTTGGCGCGCGAAGTGTCTCGGGCAGTCCGGTTCTCCAGTTCTCACCGTTCTAGTAGACAGACATGTTGTCTGTTATTGCAGTATTTGTTTCATACAATTTTATTTACTACAGTTCCGACCGTCGCTAGGTACAGACATGATGACTGTAATAGTAGTATTTGATTCATGTAATTTTATTCTCCAGTTCTGACGGTTCCAGTAGACAGACATGTTGTCTGTGGCAGGATGTATTTCATGTTGTTTTAGCCAGATATAACGACTGTGGAAAGATATGTTCAATACGTAGGGATCAAGAATAGTTTCTCGTGTCTATATCATAAATACGCGAGTGGCATCCCAAATGAGTTATAGTTTATTCGTAGCAGCAGTTCCTTGCGAAGTTAATTTCAGCCTCAAGAAAAAGAATCCACGATCTGCGTGCTGTTTTCTGCGCTGGGGACGTCATCATCATGAAGACAGCTCGTTAGTGAAGTGTACAAGAACTTACGTATTCCACACAGGGCAGTGGAAACAACTAGGCACCTCACGTGTACTGCATACACAGTACAAATGTGCTCAGTGACACGTCATCTGCAGTAATGCAGAGGAGGTAAAGAAGGATGAAAGTATTAACACTATCTCACTTTTATTCCTTTTTCTTGCCGTATCCCTCGATGGTGCAAGTCGTAAGTGGGGCGGCCATCTTTATACAGATACTGCGACGGTATGTGTGCATCTGCACTATGCTGCCACCTACAGGCCATTCTGCACGCTGTTTGTAGCACGTTTACCAACTTACAGGATAACGGCGCGAAATTTCGATTTGTTATTACAAATTTAAGGTTTTCCTTTGACTCACCCACGTAATTATTTGTATGATCTCAAATGCAGATCTGGGGTTGTGAATGACTTACAGGAATGTTTCCAATGTAATGGAGTAGGAAAGGGACGAGTGCAGAAAAGGACAAACAATTGAGAAAGGCGTAACACTGATTTTATTATTAGCCATTGTTTATCCATTTTGTTGAACAGTGGAGATGTCGATGAGCCTCTGTACAGCGCCAGATTCGCGCCTGGTGCCCAAAACCGGAAGTAATTTTTTTCGAGCATACGAGGTTTGTCCGAAAAATACGTATAAAAGTTGAATGAAAACTCTATTTTACAATTATTCAGGTATTACAATATGGTCTCCTTCAAAGTACTAGCCCTGAGACGCGATACACTTCTGCCAACGCCGTTTCCACTGTTGATAACATTGCTGAAAGTCTTCAGTTGTGACATTGTTCAGTTGCCCTGTCGTTTCCGCCTTGATGGCTTCCACATCTCCCAAGTGCCTCCCCCAAACGACCATTTTGCATTTCGGGAACATGAAGAAGTCACACGGGGCTAAATCGGGTGAATACGGCGGGTGGTCTGTCACGGTGACTGAGCTTCGGGCCAAAAACTCGCGCACAACGAGCAACGTGAGATTGGGCGCATTGTCGTGATGAAGGATCCACCTGCCCCCTTTTGCCAACTCCGGTCGAGCTCGGGCCACACGGGCTCTGAGACGTGTCAGAACTTCAGCGGAAAAATTTCCGTTCACTCTCTCGCCGGGAGGGACAAATTCCTTGTGAACAATGCCCCTATAATCAAAGAAAACAATCAACATTGTCTTCACATTGGACCTTGATTTTCGCGACTTTTTTGTTCTCGGTTCTTCTGCTAGTTTCCATTCCTTGCTTTGAGATTTGAACTCCACATCGAATTCGTAAAACCAGGACTCGTCTCCAGTGATGACTCGGTTGAGAAAGTCCCCTCGTTCCTCTGCTTCCAACCAATCCTCACAGCACTCAACCCTCTTTGCTTCTGTTCTGGCGTCAAAAGCTTCGGTACGATTTTCACATAATTTCTTCATTTCAAGTTTTTGTGTCAGGATTTAGTGAACGATTGTTTTGTGGATTGACAGCCCGTCAGCAATCATTCTGACTGTCAACCTACGGTCTTTAAGAACACAAGGCCGAATTCGTTCAACATTTGCATCGGAACTCGATGTCGACGGGCGTCCTGGGCGAGGGTCATAGTTCACTTCTTCTCGGCCATCCCGGAACCTTTTTAACCACTTGTTCACGGTTGGTTCCTTCAGAGAATTGTCTCCGTAAACCTGTTTCAAACACTCAAAAATCTCACTTCCATTCTTGCCTAGCTTTGCAAGAACCTTTATGTTGACGCGCTGTTCCTCAGAGAGAGCTCCATGCCGACGGCAGGTGAAAAAGGTTAACTGTCAACAAGCTGCCGCACACTCCCACCTTCACGCAGAGTGCTCTGACTCGAACCGAGCGTTGATGGGATTGATTACAGCAGTAGTCCCACCTGGCGGTGACTGCAACTTGTAACAAAGACATTATTCAACTTTTATATGTATTTTCCGGACAAACCTCGTATATCAGTTCCGCACTAACTCATTAGCATATCTACGAACTTTCGCAGCCGTACTATACTTACAGCCCACACTGGACCTCCGTGAGTAGTTGCACTCCAGTTATAATCCCTTGGTAGCTATGGTCCACGACACACACTGTGCGTCGTGACGCCAGAGCGGCTTGGCCCTCGCGCCGCACATACAGCCGGCGACCCCGCGCCTTCGGCATGACGCAGCCCGCTGCGACAAGCAGACGCCGCCCGGGTCCGGAGTTCAGCGACTCTCGCCCGCTGTGCTTTGTTCTCGGCGGCGCCCAACCTCGTTACATTAGATTATTCCTAATGCGAGCAATAAACTCGGTTAGCTGCCTATATTTCTCCTGATTAACTTAGGCTCGGCCTGCCCCAGCTTCGTTTGACTCCTTAACGATTTAAATTTGGAACCGAGTGACCTTGTACGCTTCGTTGCCTTCCATTCCACCTTATTACTACGTACGGGCGGCTCTCCGCATTGGTAATTGCTCACCATGTTACCGCTGCGCCTCTTTAGAAATGTAGCTTACTTCCTTACTCCACTTGTAGCTACTGAAAAGTTGCCCACATTTGGTGTGAAGAACTCTAAAACTGCTCAAAAATCTTTTGACCCAGAGTTGGGTGTTTTTCTTACTGTAACCCATTGTCGAATACTCTCTTGAGACTAGTCTGCATCCTATCCTCCAAAAACGGCCAGCACCCACGACGTGATTTTTCTGCCACTTTCGGTATTGGATGCTCATATCGGCGCATAGCAGCTTCTTTGTCAGCACATAGCAGAGGAAGAAACAACCTTTGCTGACGCAACGATCCTGCTCGGGAAGTAGGCTTCAACGAAGTTTACTTCTGTACTTCAAACGAAAATTTAAGTCAAAAATTAGAAATAAAATTTATTACTTGTATAGATTGTAGACTAGATTGGCGACCTGCACACTACACCTTTCGATTGTTGTAGTGTTTGTCTCTCAACAAAGTATAATGTCTCTATCTCTTGCTCTACCCTTATAACAAGCCAAGGATTTTTTAGTAGTACTTCTCAAAATGGTTCAAATGGCTCTGAGCACTATAAGGCTTAACACCTGAAGTCATCTGTCTCCTAGAACTACTTAAACCTAACTAACCTAAGGACATCACACAAATTCATGCCCGAAGCAGGATTCGAACCTGCGACCGTAGCAGGAAGGTAATAACACCTAGCACTGCGAAACGAACACCATAACACCCTAATAGGCAGATATAAGACAAAACTGCGTTCAGTAACGAGGTGTTACTATAGTGACCAAAATAATTGACCAAATCAAAAGGCCGCGCGGGATTAGCCGAGCGGTCTGGGGCGCTGCAGTCATGGACTGTGTGGCTGATCCCGGCGGAGGTTTGCGTCCTCCCTCGGGCATGGGTGTGTGTGTTTGTCCTTAGAATAATTTAGGTTAAGTAGTGGGTAAGCTTAGGGACTGATGACCTTGACAGTTAAGTCCCATAAGATTTCACACACATTTGAACATTTTTTGAAATCAAAAGCGAATAAGTCATTTATTTCATAAGGCACAACAGAGATTACTAATGAAATAAACGGGTATAAATGTAACGAAATAAACGCAAAATCGGATATCCTCGCACTCAACGCGGACGCGGTTCTATTGTAGTTGTGCGATAGTATAAACTGGTTCTAGCATTTGCGGTTTCGAAACGCTGCTACTGTGTTATGTTAGTACGTGCACATTCCATAATTGGCGCAGTCCAACAAACCTCGACCTGTTTTGTGAGCCTTCAGCAGGAGTGTCCCCAGTCTACAGTATCACGTCTTGCCCTGTCGCACAACGTATACACCCAACAAGCTATATACGCTGATCAAAAGTATCCGAACACCTGGCTGAAGTGTATAGTTACTGGTGACGAGAAATTGTGTCTTTACGCTAATACACTTTGTGATCAAAGTGTTCGGACACATGGATAAAAATGACTTACAAGTTCGTCGCGCCCTCCATCGGTGATGTGGAATTCACTATGGTGTTGGCCCACCCTTAGCCTTGATGACAGCTTCCACTTTCGCAGGCGTACGTTAAATCGTGTCCTGGAAGGTTTCTTGGGGAATGGCAGCCCATTCTTCAAGAAGTTCTGCACTGAGGAGAGGTATCGATGTCGGTCGGTCGGGTGTTTTATAGGATGTAGCTCAGGACTCTGGGCACGCCAGTCCATTACAGGGATGTTATCGTCGTGTAACCACTCTGTCACAGCCCGTGCATTATGAACGGATGCTCGATTGTGTTTAAAGATGCAATCTCCATCCCCGAATTGTTCTTCAACAGTGGGAAACAAGAAGGTGCTTAAAACATCAATGTAGGCCTGTACTGTGATAGTGTCACGCGAAACAACAAGGGGTGCAAGCCCTCTCCATGAAAAACACGACCACACCATAACACCACTGCCTCCGAATTTTACTGTTGGCACTACACACTCTGGCAGATGACGTTCACCGGGCATTCGCCATACCCACACCCTGCCATCGGATCACCACATTGTGTACCGTTATTCGTCACCCCACACAACGTTTTTCCACTGTTCAATTGTCCAATTTTTACGCTCCTTACACCAAGCGAGGCGTCGTTTGGCATTTACTGGCGTGATGTGTGGCTTATGAGCAGCTGCTCGACCATGAAATCCAAGTTTTCTCACCTCCCCCCTAACTGTCATAGTATTTGCAGTGAATCCGGATGCAGTTTGGAACTCCTGTGTCATGGTCCGGATAGATGTCTGCCTGTTACACATTACGACCCTCTTCAACTGTTGGCAGTCTCTGTCAGTCAACAGACGAGGTCGGCCTGTACGGTTTTGTGATGTGCCTTCACGTTTCCACTTCACTATCACATCGGAAACAGTGGATCTAGGGATGTTTAGGAGGGTGGAAATCTCGTGTACAGACGTATGAGACAAGTGACACCTTACATCTGACTACGTTTCGCGGAATGCCCCATTCTGCTCTCTCGCGATGACGAATGACTACTGCGGTCGCTGATATGGAGTACCTAGCAGTAGGTGGGAGCACAATGCATGTAATACGAAAAACCTATGTTTCTGGGGGTGTCAGGATATTTTTGATCACATAGTGTACATCATGTGCAATAACATCGGCAGAAACTAATAAAGCGTCAAGAGTGTAGTTACACTACATTTTCATCAGAGTGTTGGTTTCCCTTTAGGAAGCACAAGTTATATTTTACTGGAATTGTTTAGGCTAAAACGAACTGGTCGTTTATAGGGAAAACCATCGTCCATCGAGAAAGGTAAGTGATGCACCGCATCAGTGTTTTGCCTATACCCAAACATAGCCGCCAGCTCACGAGCATCCATGCATAAGTCTTGCACATTCGCCGTTCATGGTAGCCCAGGAAGCAAAAGTGTATTATTTTGAGCTGTATCTTCTCCAGACTGGTTCGCCCAACTAAAGTTTGTGCCAGATGATCAGGGACTGGTATCTCCCTCCACCGTACTTCAGCTTTTAATCTCACTTATAGTAACTTTGGCTTGGAAAAGTAACTAACCTTTCCGGAAGACTTTATGGGAGTCGAGCCCTCTTTGCCGATATGTGTTAAATACATTAATTATATTTTGTAGTAATCAGTACATACGCAATTAAAATGTAGGGCCGTGTTTCGTTGCTTTGGATTTCTGACGCAGTATTCCAGTCACACAAGACAGGACATATCGTTGTACGGTACCACATTAGTCATGGCGCCGTCCCGTCGGAGAAATTTCGCTGCGGCGTATACCGTCCACCTTTCTACAAAAGGCTATGTGTCTTTCCAAGTCCTCGCCGTCTGCGAAGCCTTTTGCCATCGGTCTTCGCACGCACGCCGATTTCGGAAGCTCTCAGTGCACCTGACATTTAACTGGCTGTCTCCTTGTTTAATTACTCCTTTCCATTACAGTTGGCGAACGGTGAGTGAAGACCACACGTGATACGCGATTGCAGCGGTCTGCTGCGGCAGCTGCTCGGTGTATTCGCCGCGCCACCTAGTTGTTTCTTTACGAAGGCTGGTAAACACAAAACAAATACATTGTTTGACGGAATACAATCGACTTCTGTTGATTGTGACCGAGGAAAAACTAAACTAAAGACAAAGGGAACGTATAGCAGACGGCTGTACCTACTCTTCGGGATCGTCCTGTCAGCAATGCTACACTATCATAAATTATTTCCAAAATAACCCATCTGATCTTCAGGGCATGTCTGCCGGGAATAGTGAACCGGAGAAGAGCCCTCCCCCCCCCCCCCCCCCATCCTCACTACGCTATATTTCGTTCACCGTAAGTTCAACCCTCATGTAAACAAATGCCCGCTCAGTGAATGGTCTGTGGCGCAATACACTTATAAAATATGTCGTGATGGCATTTGAAAGCCGGCCGCTGTGGCCGAGTGGTTCTAGGCGCTTCAGTCCGGAACCGCGCTGCTGCTGCGGTCGCAGGTTCGAATCCTGAAACGGGCATGGATGTCCTTAGATTAGGTTTAAGTAGTTCTACGTCTAGGGGACTGATGACCTCGGATGATAAGTCCCATAGTGCTTACAGCCATTTGTTGAATACAAGCATTGGAGATGTCTATGAGCCTCTGTACAGGGCCAGCTTTGCACCTGGTGGGCAAAATTGGTACTATTTTTTTCGAGCGTAGATCGTTTCCGTGTTAACGCGTTAGCTTATCCTCCAACTTTCGCAGCCGTAAGAAATAGGCTCTATTTGAATATCAGTCACTTGGTCTTTGCTCTAGCCGGAATGACACCGTGGGCATGCTAAAGCACTGAAGTCTTCAACGTTTTTACCAAAAAATGTTCAACTCACTTGATTCTAGTTTAAAATCTCATTGGACAGTCGCTAGCACTGTCCCCCAAGCCGTACTCATCTGGTCTTGACTTTCGTATGCGCCGTGAAAATGAGTGAACCGTAGTAGCAGAAAACAGTCGAAAAACCGCAATAAACTGATTGTGCTTAACGCCTTCGAGAAGTTTTAAGAAAAAAAGACCGTTGTTGCTGACAGGAAAGATTTCAGAGAGAACATGTGAGTTTACCGGAGTTTGTCTCGAGTATATTAGATGCGCGGAACGAAAAGAATAACACGGGTAGATGTCTACTCTTGGCAAGATATTCCCGACCATGCGTAGCTGGACGCTGGTGTCGTGGTTCCGGCGGAAACGTAGGTGACGTAATATTTAGGAAACGAACATATTGTTGTGTTTTAGGATACTTACAATGGATTGCCTGTTGTAGCCATGACACAATCATTCCGATAGTGATTATTCCAACAGTTTACACACACACACAACCACACACACACACACACACACACACACACACACACAAAGAGAGAGAGAGAGAGAGTGAGAGAGAGAGAGAGAGAGAGAGAGTGCACTTGGTTTCACAACAAACAAACACTGATCATAAGTAAAAATAGTGTGAAGATTCAAGAGATCATAGTTTTGCCAAATCGCAATCTTTGACACATTAAATGACAGAATAAAACATTTATGCACTTACAGCTTTAGATGGTCATCTATGTAGTCGTCGCTAGTATCTAATTCACTTTTGCATTACGGTATGTAATAAATTTTTATTTATCTGTAACTTTTTTCTCTTAATCCAAATTACCTATATACTGACGACGTGTGGAAATTTCTGCGGTTTGCAATGTTCACTTGCGCCCACTAGCTATGTTTGCAAATGCTTTATTCTGTAATTTAATGCAATGCAATTATGGTTTCATTGTGCTTCCAATTGTATTGCGTGGAATTTGAAGTTACGATGTTTGCCTACTGTTCATCGTTTTTTTGCTAACCACATATGCGGGGAATCAGACGTTTTGTTCTTCGGATGTTAAGATACTCTAAAGCTACAGCTGCAGCTTACTGCTACTGGTTAAATGCATCATTCGGTAAGGCGATGTGCGAGGTAGGAGGCTGCAGCGTAAACTAAACGCCGTGCGGTGTGGCCGCGCGGTTTGAGGCGTCATGTCACGGACTGGACGTTCCCCGGAGGTTCGATGACGATGTTTGGTTTGTGGAGCGCTTAACTGCGCGGTTATCAGCGCCGGTACCAATTTCCAACCTTTTCTCAGCCCAATCTCGCCACGCGCATGAATGGTGTTGAAATGATGAGGGCAACACAACCACCTAGTCATATCGAGGCAGGTGAAAATCACTGACTCCCGCCGGGAATCGAACCCGGGACCCCATACTCGGGAAACGAGAACGCGACTGCGAGACCACAAGCTGCGGACCGGAGGTTCGAGTCCTCCCTCGGCCATGGGTGTGTTTGTTGCTCTTAGCATAGGTTAGTTTAAGTATTGTGTAAGTCTAGGGACCGATGACCTAAGCAGTTTGGTCCTTTAGTAATTCACACACTTTTGAACATTTCGTAAACTAAACGTACCGTAACAACCGTACGCGACTGTACTCGACGGGGCGTGATTTATGCCCCACGAGCTGTAGACTACAGTGAGGTAACAGCGGATCTGGAGGAATGCGTAGCGCAGTGTTTACTTTCCTGTTAGCCTTAACGAAGAACAGAGTATAATCTCCGTGATACGCATCGTGCGCTCGTGACACGAACTAGGAGTCAGAGAGAGAGAGAGAGAGAGAGAGAGAGAGAGAGAGAGAGAGAGAGAGAGAAAGAGAGCAGCACTGACCACCCACCGTCGTCGTCTGCAGGACGCTGGCAAGAAGCGCCGCCGACGCCGGCGTGGAATGCGCCGCCCCGCCTCTGCCGGCATTAACACAATTAGCCCGGGTCAAATGGAGCCACGCGCCTGACGTCACGTGGTCGCCACGCGGCCTGCACGTGCGCTGCCTCGCTTTGCGCAGGTGAAGCTGCCAGCACACGTGTGGCTGACACCTCTGCACACAACATATACGCTGCTCTTCTCTACTGACAGTTGTTCGGCTTCAGTCACAACAGCGTGCTTCACTGCATCTATGTTGACGTTGTTTATGCTAAGAGGCTATGGAATGAATTACTTGAAGGAATAAAGCAACCAGCCACTTTTTTGGATGCTTATTTTTACAACAGAACACATTTCGGTCCTTTGCCCATCTTCATCTGGCGCAATATATTCATATCTTCGTTAGTATAACTTTTTTTATCTGGTCCTTTTTGAATGCTACAGCTGCCCTCTCCAAAACAACAATTCGTTTAGTAACCGTTTCTCATGACACAAACACTTTTAGTTTGACCGACGCACTGATACAACTCAGCATTCGGCATGTGGCCAACTAATGTGTATATGTCTCAAATTTTATCTAAAGCCATGTTACAGTTTTAGAATGTGTAAGAGAAGAGTAGTCGCGGGATACTCAAAACATGCATCCTTATTCCATAAGGGCCATGCAAGAAGGCTTTCATGCCACCTGCGGCGTTAATCAAAGGCGGCACGGTAGATGTACGTAACGAACATTATTGCAGCCCACCAACATCCCTTCATGCATGATCTCTTCCCCAACGGCAGTGGCATCAGCTTCCAGCTAGATAACTGTTTGTCTCAAGCAACCCGAATCGTGTTACAACTGTTTGAGGAGCTTGATAGTGAACTCACGCTGACGGGTTGGGTTGTTTGGGGAAGAAGACCAGACAGCGAAGTCATCGGTCTCATCGGATTAGGGAAGGACGGGGAAGGAAGTCGGCCGTGCCCTTTCAAAGGAACCATCCCGGCATTTGCCTGGAGCGATTTAGGGAAATCACGGAAAACCTAAATCAGGATGGCCGGACGCGGGATTGAACCGTCGTCCTACCTAATGCGAGTCCAGTGTCTAACCACTGCGCCACCTCGCTCGGCCACGCTGACGTCTTGGCCATATCGAAGCCCGATGGAACTCATCCGGGTCGCTATCCGAAGCCAGCTCCGCCTCCAAAAACTTTTAGTCCGTAATTGCGTGACCTATGACATATTGTGCTACATACATCTGGAAACCTACCACGAGTATATTAAATCCGCGTCACGCAGAATCGCTGCTATAATGCGTCGAAAGGTGGACCAACACCGTATTGACCAGGTAGTAGTAATATTTCGTCTGATCATTTATGAATTTCCATGTTTCTCATGTATCTTTCGGATAATATTTTACAGGTCCTTGCCTGAGCACTAGCCCACGTCGATGGACTTGCGCCCTGAACGGCTGAAGGAATGATTCCAGCCAGGTAGAAGCGTCTAGACATGAGCTGACCATACCTGCGGCCGGCAACAAATCTGATACGGTTCTTGAGTCCACAGGTATTATCAGATAGGTGAGTAACGGAAGAAAGAAAGAAAAGCACCGCCGACCAAAGAAAACTTAACAGGAGGCTGAAAGAAACAGCATTCCCACTTAGGTGTACTCTGCAGACATGGCTTGACAGTCACAGTTGTCAGTAATGTACTGTTAACGATGACTGCATACTTCGAGTTTATGTTGTGTAAATTACCGAAAGGACAGGTAAGTGCGAGAACTACCGCACAGTCAGCTTCTCGGCTCATGCATCCAAACTGCCTACAATGTTACACCGAAGACTGGAAAAGAAAATGGAAGATCTGTAACATGACGATAACTTTGGCTTTCGGAAGGATAATGGCAGCAAAGAGCCAGTTACGAGGTTACCATTGATAATGGAAGCAAGACTAATGAGAAATCAAGAGATGTTTGGAAGATTAATCGATCTAGAAAAAGCTCTCTACAATGTAAAATGATCAAGACGAAACGTATACAGAAAACAAGTCAGGAAAATAACAATGTAAGACCAAGAATGGAGTGTACAAATGAAATTCGCACCTACTGTTCAGCCTACATATTGAGGAAGCAGTGACAGAAATAAAAGAAAGTTTCAAAAGTGAGATAAAAATTAAGTGTGACCAGATTCGTTGACGATATTGCAGTTCTCAGAGAAGGTGAAGAAGAATTGCAGGACTTTTGGAATGGAATCAACAGTCTAACGAGTGCAGAATATGGATTGAGAGGAAACAGAAGAAAGACGAAAACAATCAGAAGTAGTAGAAATAAGATTAGTGATTAACTTATCAAAATTGGGGACACTGAAGTAGAGGAAATTAAGGAACTGTTGTACATTTGAAACAAAATAATGCGTATTGGACGAAGCAAAGAGGACACAATAAGTTGACTAGCACAGGCAAACAGGACATTCCTGGTCACGAAAAAACTGGTCGTATTAACCATTGGCCTTAATTTGAGGAAAAATTTCTAATTATTTACGTTTGGAGCACAGCATTGCTTGCTACTGAATCTTGGGACGAGGGAAAACCGGAAGACAAGAGAATCAGGGCGTTTGAAATATGGTGCTACATAATGTGGACTGATGAGGTAAAGAATAAGGAGGGTCTGCACAGGAAACAACGAATGGGAAACATTGGGTTCAAATGGCTCTGAGCACTATGGCACTTAACATCTGAGGTCATCAGTCCCCTAGAACTTAGAACTACTTAAACCTAACTAACCTAAGGACATCACACACATCCATACCCGAGGCAGGAATCGAACCTGCGACCGTAGCAGCAGCGCGGTTCCGGACTGAAGCGACTATAACCGACCGGCCACATCGGTCGGCCCTAGTACGGACATGGTCGGCCATGGGCCTTGATAACTTGTTCCATGCGTGATGACATCATGACATCGACGCGTATAAGGCGCGAATGGTTTCCTGTGGTATAGCGATTCATGCTGCATTCATCTGGTTCCAAAGTCCACCTGTGGTGGCTGGCATTCGGTCACAGAGCTACACCCGTCGTTTCACCATATCCCATCATTTTCGATTGCGACAAGTCTGGTGATCTGGCGGTCTAAGACAGAAGACTGACATCTTGTGACACCAAGATGGCACATGTTCATGCAGAAATACGTGGTAGTGCACTGTCTCGTTGAAAAAATGGAGTCTGGGGTGTTGGGCTGAAAGGTAACGGCTACGGATCGTAGGATCTCATTCACGTAGTCACACTGGCCACAGTGCTCTGGACGCGCGTCAACTGATTTGTGATGTAGCCGCGCGTTCTAATGGGGCCCCATGTCACGGATTGTCTCGGGCATGGGTGTGTGTGTGTGTGTTTAAGTCTAGGGACCGATGTCCTAAGCGGTTTGATCCATTAGGAATTCATACACACTGGACTCACATCGTGGCTGTACTGAATAGCATCCCACACCGCACGGCCTTGAGTTGGAGGTGTATGTCAGTCACTGCAGTCGCACAGATGCCGCTCCCCCTGTCTGCAACGAACCAAAATGCGGCAACATTTTCAAACAAATAAGACATGGATTGGCCCGAAAACGCTATCTGATTCCATTCCTCTCCCCAGTCATGTCTTTCCTTCCTTCACAATTTATCAAAGGTAGTCGGAGATGTGAACGTTGCGAACGTAATACATGCCATAATAAAAGGTGACGGACTATCACCCCTGATAGTGTACGATGTGTTACGCTGTTCTACTGTTGCCCCAGAGCCTAGGAGAGCGCAGATATGTCCTGCAGTGTGATTAGGACGAGGTGTCGATTTTCTCGGGGCATTGTCTGGGTGGCGCGACGTGACCCGTCTCGTCCTGTTCTACGGCCTTCCGTGAAGGTTTCAGCACACACCCTTTGCATTGCCGAAACACTTCGTCCAACACGAGCAGAATTTCCTGGATGTATGCATCACATTCTCTCATGCCAATAATGTACCCTCTTTCAAACTCAGTGGTTTGACGGTACGTTTCGCTCATACCTCTGCGAAACGGCCTGCACGTCTACTCAAATCACACTGGTCCATTACCTTCGGTATGTAACGACAACGAGAGCCGTAGGCACATTTTATCGGTAGATGGTGTTTATCCGCGATATCGATGTTGACCTTGAACCCGCGGGCCGACATGGTTCAAATGCTAATCATTTCTGCAGATCATACTAATTTACATGTCCTGTGAATATTAACGACCGATTTCTAGTAGTTCTAGATGTTCTGCTTTTTCTGAGCATGAGTGTAGTAAGCACTGCTGTAAGCGATTTATTATTATTCTACTACTACGAGGGGCGTTTGCAAAGTCCGTGCAAAAGTAAAAACTACTGACGTGTTTGGGGTAAACCTTTTTTAATTTTTCGACATTGTCTCCTTTTAGACTTATACACTTCGTTCAACGCTATTCTAATATGTCGAGCCCTTCCGAATAATTGGAATTGTCCCAGTCTGCAAAACAGCTATTAGTTCGTGCAGTCACCTTCACGTTTGAATAAAATATTTGTATCGCCAGCCAATTCTTCAGATTGCGGAACAAATAGTTGTCCAAGGGAGCAAAGTCTGGGAATAGGGGGGGGGGGGGGAATGTGAAACGAGTTGGAATCCTGTTTCCATTAATTTTGTAACCACAACTAATGAGGTGTGTACTGGTGCATTATCGTGATGGAAAAGGACGTTTTTGCGGTGCAATCGCCGGCGTTTTTCTTGCAGCTCGGTTTTCAGACGGTCCAATAACGGTGAATAATATTCACCTGTAATAATTTTACCCTTTTCCAGATAGTCGATGAGGATCATCCCTTGCGAACCCCATAAGACAGTCGCCATACCGTTTCCGGTCGAAGAAATGGTCTTCGCTTATTTTGGTGCAGATTCTCGCTTGGTAACCCAGTGTTTGGGTTGTTGTTTGGTCTCAAGAGTACAGTAATGCATCCATATTTCATCCACAGTGACGAAACGACGCTTAAAGTCCTGCGAATTCTTCCTGAACAGTTGCAAACCATCCTTGCAACACTTCACACGATTCCTTTTTAGTCAAGCGTTAGCAATCGCGGAACTCATTTTGCGGCTAGCTTTCTCATGTCCAAATAACGATGCAAAATATCATGTACCCATTCATTCGAGATGCCCACAGCACTAGCAATCTCACGCACCTAAATTCTTCTGTCAGACATCAGCATATCATGGATTTTATCAATGATTTCTGGAGTCGTAACCTCCAGAGGGCGTACAGAACGTTCAGCATGACTTGCGCCAATATGGCCACTCCGAAAATTTTGAAACCACTTATGAACTGTTCTAATCGAAGGTGCAGAGTCACCGTAATGTTTATCAAGCTTCTCTTTAGTCTTCTGAGGCGTTTTGCCTTTCATAAAGTAATGTTTAATCACCACACGAAATTCTTTTTCGTCCATTTTTTGACAAACACAAAGAAATAGACCAATATGGCGGTACCATAAAGATTATAATTTATCTGTAATGTGTCTGTAGAGGACGGGGGAAGTGGAGGAACACACACTACTGGCCATTAAAATTGCTACACCAAGAAGAAATGCAGATGATAAACGGGTATTCATTGGCCAAATGTATTATACTAGAACTGACATGTGATTACATTTTCACGCAATTTGGGTGCATAGATCCTGAGAAATCAGAACGCATAACAACCACCTCCGGCCATAATAACGGCCTTGATACGGCTGGGCATTGAGTCAAACAGAGTTTGGATGGCGTGTACAGGCACAGCTGCCCATGCAGATTCAACACGATACCACAGTTCATTAAGAGTAGTGACTGGCGTATTGTGACGAGCCAGTTGCTGGGCCACCATTGACAGACGTTTTCAATTGGTGAGAGATCTGGAGAATGTACTGGCAGCAGTCTAACATTTTCTGTATCCAGAAAGTCCTGTGCAGGACCTGCAACATGCGGTCCTGCAATATCCTACTGAAATGTAGGGTTTCACAGGGATCGAATGAAGGGTAGTCACGGGTCGTAACACATCTGAAATGTAACGTCCACTGTTGAAAGTGCCGTCAATGCGAACAAGGAATGACCGAGACGTGTAACCAATGGCACCACATACCTTCACGCCGGGTGATACGCCAGCATGGTGATGACGAATGCACGCTTCCAATGTGCGTTCACCGTGCTTTCGCCAAACGCGGGTGCGACCATCATGATGCTGTAAACAGAACCTGGAGTGTTCCGAAAAAATTACGTTTTGCCATTGGTGCATCCAGGTTCGTCGTTGAATACACCATCGCAGGCGCTGCTGTCTATGATGCAGCGTCAAGCGTAACCGCAGCCATAGTCTCCGAGCTGATAGTCCATGCTGCTGCGAACGTCGTCGAACTGTTCGTGCAGATGGTTGTTGTCTTTCAAACGTCCCCATCTGTTGACTCGGGGATCGAGAAGTGGCTGCACAATCCGTTACACCCATGCGGATAAGATGACTGTCATCTCGACTGCTAGTGATATGAGACCGTTGGGATCCAGTACAGCGTTCCGTATTACCCTCCTGAACCCACCTATTCCATATTCTGCTAAAAGTCATTGGATCTCGACCAACGCGAGCAGCAATGTCGCGATACGATAAAACGCAATCGTGATAGGCTACAATCATACTTTTATCAAAGTCGGAAACGTGATGGTACGCATTTCTCCTCCTTACACGAGGCATCACAAAAACGTTTCACCAGGCAACGCCGGTCAACTGCTGTTTGTGTATGAGAAATCGTTTGGGAACTTTCCTCATGTCAGCACGTTGTAGGTGTCGCACCGGCGCCAAATTTGTGTGAATGCTCTGAAAAGATAATCATTTGCATATCACAGCACCTTTTTCCTGTCGGTTAAATTTCGCGTCTGTAGCACGTCATCTTCGTGGTGTAGCAATTTTAATGGTCAGTAGTGTAGTAAAGTGTGACCTCACTACCCAAAACCGAACCCTCGACGCCGGACTGGGATCATTACATACCCCAGTCTGGAGATGTTTGGGGTTTAATTGACGGCTTCGGAGGCAATTTTTTTGTTTCGTAACTTCAGCCACCACCGCTTGTCCCTTTCCGGCTAAACACTGGAACCAAAAATTTCCCACACTAGGATTCGAACAGGCATACGTTAGAATCGAGCGCTAACGCAGAAGCGTGCGTTAGGGACCTTGGCTGCGGAAGCGGCCTCGAAACTCAGACAGATGTTAAAAAAAGGGACGCCGATAACAGTTTGGTTCTGCTTCCACAGGAAAACTGTAAATCATTTATGGGTAGCTTACTAAGCGGCTCGCCGCTTTTTTCACGGTAAAACGGTTACGGATGACGCGAAATGAAAAACTTTATAAAATCAAAGTTTTGAACGTCATGCAGAGTTATCTCATTTACTGCTCGTAAAGTGATCTGTTATTGGGTGCTGCGGTGTGTGAAGGGATTTGGGGGTTTACAGGTGTGTGCGTGTGTGGGGTGGGGGTGAAAGGATGTAGATGTGTTGGAGATGTGCATGTGTGCTTGTGATCAGTGTCAAACCTGAGGATCAGCGAAACTAATTAGCGAGTGATGGCCGTGTCAGCGAGCGGGCGGCGGCGACATTTTGATTCGTCAGTTAGCGGCAATTACGGTATCAGAGGCGTGATCGCGGGATTAGTGAGCGCGGCATCGGCCGTGACGCGGAATTGCTGGCCGGCTTACGGCAGCTGTGATTGCGTGTCGGCGCTACGCGGTACTCTCCCTGCAGCCGGCCGCGCCGACGCTGTGCTGAGGGCCCTTTTGTAGTCGTCACGTTGAGCCTCTGTCTACATCTGCACACACGCGCCGCAAACCACCGTACTTTACGGACTATAAGACGCTCTTTTTCCTCCGAAAACTTGCCTCCAAATTTCAGGTGTGTCATACTCGAAATTAATACAAAAATGTCCTTATTAAAAAAACTAGAAACCCGCCTCGACTGCGAAAAAAGCACCTTGTGTTTACCTAGGTTTCGGCGTAGATAACTACTCCTTCTTCAGAACAATAAAACCCACAAGTGCCTAAAAAGACCTTTGTCAATGATTAAAAGAACACCATAACTATACATTTATAAACGTAAAAAGGGAAACACAAACAATACATATCTACAAAGACTAAACCGTTACTTAACCTAATGGTGTACGCTCCACCTCACATCGGCCTATGTTCGATGGGCGATGACCCGCCATAAACTGCAGCTACAAATGGTCGCTCACTTACACGCTCGACCCGCTACCTACGCACATGCGCAACACAAGGGTATTTACTTGAATGCGCATGCGCATACTAATACGTTAAAGTTTATACATGGGTCGGGGCTAAATAGCCCATATATTCCCAACCATGGATCAACGTATATCGAAAAATGGAATGGATAGATCAAGTAACGAGCAAAATAGGAGATGAAACCTAAAAATAACCGCACACGGTTGCTTATGCTAGTAAAGAAACTTATATAAAGCTACCTATGACAACAGGAGAAACTCTTAAAAACTATACCTAAAGCCAGTAGTTAGCCTGCTGGGGGGGGGGGGGGGGGGGGCGAGGGGTCGTAATCTAAAGACGTCGTGGTACTAAAGATATAGGGATAAAACGTGAGGTGTTCAACGGGCTAAAATCACCTTCATCGTAAAAGGAAATGAGGATAAAAAGAAATAAGAGGAACAGCTTGACCAACCGCGCTCGCCAGTCAGCGCACGCATGTGAAAATCCCCAGATCATCAGATTTACAAGTATGAAGAACAAATTAAAGGTGCGAAACCTTCAAGAAATTTTCTGTTTCTTAGTAGGAGTTGGTCGTTAAGGATATTGTCTTTATCATGTTGCATACGCTTAAAGATCTGCATTTCTTCCAAAACATCCAGTTTTAAGACCTTAACCTCAGCATGAAGTAACTCGATATTAACTGGAGGGCTCGGCGCATGAGCTGCTTGCACGAGATGTTCCGCATAAGTAGAGCCCTTAGTACCGTCACCGCTTCGCGTAGGAATATGCTCTTTATACATGAGACTCAGACCTCGTCCCGTTTGCCCGATGTAAAATTTTGGACAATCCCCGCATGTAATTTTATATACTCCTGATTTGGAAAGTTTATTGCTCTTATTGCGCAAGGAATCGATTAAATTACTAAGTAAACTATTATTAGTAGAATAGGCGACTCTGAAATTATGGGCTCTGAGTAAACGCCCCAATTTGTAACTTCGCAGTCGAGGCGGGTTTCTAGTTTTTTAATATATTAACCAACGACTGCTGACGCGCTGCAAT
The DNA here is from genome assembly GCF_023897955.1 of Schistocerca gregaria. Classification (NCBI taxonomy): domain Eukaryota; kingdom Metazoa; phylum Arthropoda; class Insecta; order Orthoptera; family Acrididae; genus Schistocerca; species Schistocerca gregaria. The sequence goes on from NC_064921.1 coordinate 235,058,241, forward strand.
GTTGAAGGTTCATTTATAAAAATGTCCACTGTTTGATTTAAAATTTCCGCCAGTCTTAAAAATGACCGTGTATTCGATGCTGCGAGAGACCTTTCTCTATCTGGAAAAATTGGATTCACATGGCAGCAGCAGTGCACCGATGCGTCGAACATGAGTTGCAGGGTTTCACAAGCTCGCTTACACTGCTTCCCTCTCTCCCCGCTATTACAAACCCAGAACACTGTCTGGCATGTTCGTCATTGCAGCCTACGGTGCCAGCGAACTTGATTTAAAAGCGATTTGTGTTATCGGTAACAGTAGAATATTTTTGTTAGTAGCTAGTTCCGTAATGGAAAAAAATAAAAGATATTCGTAAGATGGCAACGGCCTTGCCGCAATGGTAACACCGGCTCCCGTGAGATCACCGAAGTTAAGCGCTGTCGGGCGTGGTCGGCACTTGGATGGGTGACCATCCAGGCCGCCATGCGCTGTTGCCGTTTTTCGGGGTGCACTCAGCCTCGTGATGCCAATTGAGGAGCTACTCAACCGAATAGTAGCGGCTTCGGTCAAGAATACCATCTTCCGACCGGGAGAGCGGTATGGTGACCCCACGCCCCTCCCATCCGCATCCTCCACCGAGGATGACACGGCGGTCGGATGGTTCCGGTAGGCCACTCGTGGCCTAGAGACGGAGTGCTATTCATAATATGCGGGCTATAAATTGCAAGTAGAGCACATGCAGAAGAACATGGGAACAGAGCAGCTGCGAGGCATTCAGCCCTCCACCAACAGTAAAAACCTTTCGCGATTGGTGTGATAGTAAAGAACACCTGAAAAAACTAAGGAAGACTAAACGTGCAAACAGAGGACTAAATGCAAAATGGCCATAATTAGAAGATAACGTACTGAAATGCATTCACTGTCAAAATGGCATTGGAATAAATAGAAAAATGATTCAAATATACGCTTGCAAGCTATTGATACACTGAAACTTAACAGACTTTAAGGGTGGAGTTGGTTGGTGCTAAAGATTTAGAAGCGTCATGTATATGGCAAGCGAAGCAAAACCTAAATATCTCGGTATATGCCACTGGAGTATGAAGAGAAAATGTCTTTCAATTGCTTTATTATTCTACGTCGATAGAAAAACAGTGTGGAACTAAGCCAAAATGGGAATATGGGCCATGTCGCCATGAAAGGTGCTAAGATGGTAACAGTCATACCTCAACAACTGTTTAGGAAACGTTGCGCGTAAGGGTGTCTGGTTCACGCACCCATACTGACTCAGATAATAGTAAGGAGGTGAAGTATTCATGTATCAGTTACGTAATGCAGGCGCCCCATGTCTTCCGTTTTAATTCTTACAAGTATTTTCATAGCCATTAAAAACCCTCAATCACAAATTTTTAGAACTCTACTCATGGGGTTAGCAAACGGCCTTGCTGCAGTGGTAACACCGGTTCCCACCAGATCACCGAATTTAAGCGCTGTCGGACTGGGCTAGCACTTGGATGGGTCACCATCCGGTGTGCCGAGGGCTGTATGCAAGCGGGGTGCACTCAGCCCTTGTGAGACAAACTGAGGAGCTACTTGATTGAGAAGTAGCGGCTCCGGTCTCGTAAACTGACATACTGCCGGGAGAGCGGTGTGCTGACCACATGCCCCACCAGATCGGCATCCAGTGACGCCCTTGGACTGAGGATGACACGGCGGCCTGTCGCTACCGTTGGGCCTTCATGGTCTGTTCGGGAAGAGTTCAGTTTTTTTTATATATATAGGATCAGGAATCTGTATGGAGCTAGGAGAAATTGTTTCCTACTTTTTAGTCTAATTTAAAAAATGAATACGTTGTAAGCAGGCTGTTTAGGTTTTTATGTTGGTTACGCCACGTAGCGCTCTGTATGAAAATCACTGGCTGTGCTCTGTGCAATCTGTGGCTGGTTTGCATTGTTGGAATATTTATTATTGTAGTGTTGTGCAGTTGGATGTGAACAGCGCGTAGCGTTGCGCAGTATATATATATATATATATATATATATATATATATATATATATATATATATATATATATATATATATATATTATGACTTTTGAACACTATTAAGGTAAATACGTTGTTTGTTCTCTATCAAAATCTTTCATTCGCTAACTACGCCTATCAGTAGTTAGTGCCTTCAGTAGTTGATTTTTGTGTGGTAAGTGATTCATGAAAGGTACAGGTTATTGTTAGTCAGGGCCATTCTTTTGTAGGGATTATTGAAAGTCAGATTGCGTTGTCCTAAAAATATTGTGTGTCAGTATCGTGTTGATCAGAATAAGTAAAGAGAGAAATGTCTTGAGTCCGTTCAGTTCTGCTCAGCTGTTTGAAAATCAAATAACGTAAGGGGTTTACCAGTACAGTAATTCATAAATTTTTCAAAGGGGATGTTTCAACGTTAAAAACTGATTTTTGTTTAAATAAAATTATTTTGTGGTGTTTAATCTTGTGGTGCCAAGCTCGAGTCTCGGCCTGGGATACAATTTTAATCTGACAGGTAGTTTCATAATAGTGCAAATTCCGCTGCAGAATTAGAATGTCTTTCTGTAAACATCGTCCGGGCTGTGGCTAAGCCATGTGTCTGCACTATACTTTCTTCCAGGAGAGGTAATCTTGTACGTTTCGCCGGAAAGCTTCTGTGAAGTTCAGAAGGTGAGTGATGAGGTATCAGCGGAAGTAAAGCTGTGAGGATGGATAGCGAGTCGTGCTTGGGTAGCTCAGTCGCTAGAGCACTTGCCCGCCAAAGGCTCAGGTCCTGACTTCGAGTCTCGGTCCGGCACGTACTTCTAATCTGGCACGAAGTTTCCACCAATAAATTGCTTCCTCCTATGTGTACTTGCAAAAAGACCCTGAAGTAAAAATTAGAATGATTCGAGTTCTCACGGACGATAATCAGTAATCGTTCTTCTCACCAGCCATCCGCGACTGGCACGGGAAGAACGGGATATGGCAGTAGTACACAGAGTTCTCTGTGCAACACAACACACAAGAAAGCAAGTTAATATTGCATTGTCATCCTGTTCTGAACTATGTTGCTGTTTTCCTCTACCTCAGCAGGAAATGACAGTGTTAAACAAAGTACCCTCCGCCACATACCATTTAAGGAAGAGAGTTGGTATTGCATTGTCATCCAGTTCTGAGCTATGCTGAAAGTTTCAGTTCTCTAGCTCACTGGGAAGTTAGTTAAAAATCAATTGCAAAATTTGTCCTTCACACACAAACAGGCAAATAAGAAAAAAATGGTTCAAATGGCTCTGAGCACTATGGGACTCAACTGCTGTGGTCATTAGTCCCCTAGAACTTAGATCTACTTAAACCTAACTAACCTAAGGACATCACACACATCCATGCCCGAGGCAGGATTCGAACCTGCGACCGTAGCAGTCTCACGGTTCCGGACTGCGCGCCTAGAACCACGAGACCACCGCGGCCGGCAGCCAAATAAGAAAGCGACCTAATAATATCAGGTATAAAACCCACAGATAAAGAGTAATCCTGTGCGGTAAATGGTTTCCTGCATTTAAACTCCACGCTGATTTCCTGGAAGTCTATGGCAACAATGCACCGCCATGTGACGCCCCCGCAGATCAGAGTATCAAATCGACGATAGAGTAAAAATCAGTCATCGATCAGTTATCAACATATTCCACAACTGTTCTGGACATGACGCAGGTCACCGCCTGCTTCAATGCGCGACTGATAATACCCATTCAAAAAGAACCACGTCCCCTCCACCAACCCCACGCAGGCAGTTCTGCAATCGTCTTCAGGTCAGTCACCACTCTTTAACCATCCAACCATGGACGGCATTTAGTTGTATCACTACTATCCGGAGAGAAAAGAGAAAAGCAGGCAGCGGAAACGTGTGGGTTTATCAGCACCGAAGACTCGACCATCACTGGAAAAACGGACGATGAATTTCTTTCTGGACTGCAACAATGTGGTGCCAACAGGTTAAGCATGTAAGGGCCAAACTGTTTGAGGAGCATGTTACCGAAATCTCCTGACAGGGTTACTGGAGGTAATCGGGATGAAACGTCAAAGACAGAGTTTGTCCTCCACGACATTGTCCCAGCCATTCTGTACAGGATAAAGTCACGCTGCTTCTCTGGACTATCAAATTTTACTCATCCCATTTTCCCCCTTCTTCCCTCCATATGCTCCTGACATTGCACCCAGTGACTTCTTACTCTTTCCTCGGATGAAGAAAAGAGTGTCTGGTAGACATTTCCAGAACAACAGCGAACAGTTTAGAGGCTGAAGCTTCCTGAAGGGCGAAGTTGCAGACTGATACCAGGTTGTCATAATTAAAATGCAGCTACTGTGGGAGGTCCCATGTGGGCTGTAATTACCGTATGGCAGCCAAACTTGGCAGATAGGCTAATGCATTAATACGGATCCGATGTACACTGGAAATCAAATTAGTTCCAGTTACGGCCACCAGGTGCAATACTGGCATTTTACACTGATGTATGACGGTATGACATCCATGTTATCACTGGAGAATCCAGAATAAGAGTGGAGAGGACGGTTATCGAGAAGAGAGACCGTGTTCTGTTAGTGAAACTGTTTTAAGTGAATGTCAGCAATTACAGTGTTGCATAGAGGGAGTGTCGCTGACTGAAAGGGGTGAGGAGAGGCCCGACGTGATTAAGTGAGTTAAAGAAGAAGATGATGATGAATGTAGAATACATGGATGAGCTTGGTTCGGCACCTGGAAGAGGAAGGCGTCCTATCTTGGTGGAAGTTACTGACGACTTTGCCTTACTGTAGCTCACCATACATCATGTGACTTGAGTAGTAGCATTGCTAGTACAGTGCCACGGGAATTGTCCATGCCACGGTCAAGATTACGGGAAGTTTTGCGGTCTTTTTTTGGCACTGGTACCCGTCCAAGATCCAGACGGTACGTCAATTGAAACCTCATGGTGTGCAGGTACGTTCTGAATTTGCTCTTCGGTTTCTGGCCTAAATGGAAGTTGATGACTTAAGGCAGGGCAACATTCTGTGGTATTATGGGCCGCATTTTACACTAGAAGGTGCAGTGGATACACAACACTGCCGAATTTGGGTTACCGTTAAACCGTCTGTTGTGCACAAAGAGACATTATTCTTGCCGTATGTGACTGTGTGGTGTGAATTGACACTGTTAATCTCGGTCCGTTCTTCTTTGAGGAGAATACATCCAGAGGACCTGACAAAAGTTCAGTGACGTCTGCACGTTATCGAGACCTCTTTGTACAGCATGTGATTACTACATTGGAAAAGTTAAACTGTGTGGAAACCTCTGTTTTCATGCAAGATAAATGTAAATATCGTGTGACTAGGGCCTCCCGTCGGGTAGACCGTTCGCCGGGTGCAAGTATTTCGATTTGACGCTACTTCGGCGACTTGCGCGTCGATTAGGATGAAATGATGATTAGGACAACACAACACCCAGTCCCTGAGCGGAGAAAATCTTCGACCCAGCCGGGAATCGGACCCGAGCCCTTAGGATTGACATTCTGTCGCGCTGACCACTCAGCTATCGGGGGCGGACTTCATGCAAGATGTGACACCATCTCACGTCGCTCGCCCAGTGAAAAATATGTTCACGGTAAATGACAACAGCCAAACAGTTGCAGGACAATGATTTATAAAAATTCTTGACCACGGTTTCGGTATATCTAAATATACCTTCATCAAAAGTAAAATACACTAAAATCACATCCTGCAGTGGAGATACATAAAACAACTGTGCCAAAGGCATCGTCAGTAGTTAAAACATCATCTCCATTTATGTTTTAACTACTGACGACGCCTCTGGCACTATTGTTTTATGCATGTCCACCGCAGAATTTGATTTTAGTGTATTTTACTTTTGATGAAGGTATATTTAGATATACCGAAACCGTGGTCAAGAATTTCAATAAATCTTTGTCGTGCAACTGTTTGACTTGTCATTTACCGCAAGGAATTTCAACAGTTGCTGTTTCAGCCATGTTTAAAATCTTGAAAGATATGTTTATTGCAACCTTCGACGAACTTCTTCACTACACAGGTTTCCCAGGTGCATGGCCTGCAAAATCAACTGACCTGAAAGCATGTGCCTTTTAGCTCTGGGGATATCTTAAAGAAACGCGTTTACCAGGGACACGTTCGGTCTCTACCTTATCTGATACGTTGCTCAGATTCGACTAGAAATACTACGAGCAACTGATGATCACGTCGTTTTACGGATACAGAATGTAAGCTATGGCTCTCGTGCTGTTCCATTCACAACGCCAGATTTGTGCCTGGTGGCCGAAATTGGAACTAATTTTTTACCCCACCTAAATGGTTCACCATTAACGAATTAGAATATCAAACCAAGTTTCGCTGCCTTACGATTATCTCAGCCTACACTGTAAGACTGAATAGCTGCACTTCAATTATAAACGGTCCGCAGCTCGTGGTCTCGCGGTAGCGTTCTCGCTTCCCGATCGCGGGGTCCCGGGTTCGATTCCCGGCGGGGTCAGGGATTTTCACCTGCCTCGAGATGACTGGGTTTGTTGTGTGGTCCTCATTACGGTCGGAGGAAGGCAATGGCAAACAACCTTCGCTAGGACCTTGCCTACTCTCTGTTAAGGAGTGTTCATCATCATCATCATCTAACCGAGGGCTCCGGTATGTCATCGGTAGCAGGGTGAAGTGCCTCGCGGTGAGGGGTGAATTTGCAGAGAAGGTGTAACAGCTTCCCCACGTGAAGCGGTGTTTTTCGGCCAAGACGTCCAGCCTGCAGTCGAGTACTCGCATACGGAGGGCTGAGGGGTGTAGCGCGATGGCGGCGGGTACTCCTGGGATCGCGGTGCCACCTAGGCGTCCCGGGCACCGGGCATGCGTGGGTGGCGGCCCGCCGCGGCCCCTAATGGCCCACATCCTGGCGGCTGGGGGCGCCTAATTGTATTAACGAACCCCCACACCGTCCAGCGCGGCGCGCTCCAGCCACCACACTGCCGCGTGGGCACCCCGGCACGCAGCGCCGTCTCCTCTCCACTTGTCTCCTCCGCACTTTACTGCGGCGATGTGCGGTGCCGGTACATCATCGACGGTGATATGATTTCATCATCCACGTGTGAACATCGATGGCCAAGTCATCGCCTTCAAAAACATCGATCGAATTTACAGAATGACGTAAAAAGCAACAGACACTATTTGATCAAAACTATCCGGAAAATCTATTATTGCACATTAATAAGGGGTGTGTCCACCCCTGCCTTTAAATCGGCTTGAACTCTGCTGGAAACACTTTCAATGGGGTGCCTGAAGCTCTTTGGAGGATGGCAGCCTCTTCTTTCTCAAAATCGAAACAAGAGAATGTAGTGACTATTTATTTATGTACGCATTGCAGTCTGTTACCTAGAAAGCTAATACAGGCCATACAGTCACATTTTTGTGGATGGTAGTAAATGTGTACTGATGAACCAAAACGTTATGACCTCCTGCATAATACACTACTGGCCATTAAAATTGCTACATCACGAAGATGACGTGCTACACACGCGAAATTTAACCGACAGGAAGAAGATACTGTGACATGCAAATGATTAGATTTTCAGAGCATTCACACAAGGTTGGCGCCGGTGGCGACACCTACAACGTGCTGACATGAGGAAAGTTTCCAACCGATTTCTCATACACAAGCAGCAGTTGACCGGCCTCGCCTGGTGAAACGTTGTTATGATGCCTCGTGTAAGGAGGAGAAATGCGTACCATCACGTTCCCGCCTTTGATGAAGGTCGGATTGTAGCCTATCGAGATTGCGGTTTATGGTATCGCGAGATTGCTGCTCGCGTTGGTCGAGATCCAATGACAGTTAGCAGAATATGGAGTCGGTGGGTTCAGGAGGGTAATACGGAACGGCGTGCTGGATCCCAACGGCCTCGTATCACTAGCAGTCGAGATGACAGCCTTCTTATCCTCATGGCTGTAACGGATCGTGCAGCCACGTCTCCCTGAGTCAACTGATGGGGACGTTTCCAAGACAACCACCATCTGCACGAACACTTCGACGACGTTTGCAGCAGCATGGAGACCATGGCTGCATCACCGACAGAAGTGCCTGCAATGGTGTACTCGACGACGAACCTGGGTGCACGAATGGCAAAACGTCATTTTTTCGGATGAATCCAGGTTCTGTTTACGGCATCATGATGGCCGCATCCGTGTTTGGCGCTATCGCGATGAACGCACATTGGAAGCGTGTATTCGTCATCGCCATACTGGCGTATCACCCGGCGTGATGGTATGGGGTGCCACTGGTTATACGTCTCGGTCACCTCTTGTTCGCATTGACGACACTTTGAACAGTGGATGATCCGTACGAAACCCTATATTTCACCAGGATAATGCACGACCACATGTTGCATGTCCTAGGGGCCTTTCTAGATACAGAAAATGTTCGAATGCTGCCCTGGCCAGCACATTCTCCAGATATCTCACCAATTGAAAAAGTATGGTCAATGGTGGCCGAGCAACTGGTTCGTCACAATACGCCAGTCACCACTCTTGATGAACTGTGGTATCGAGTTGAAGCTGCATGGGCAGCTGTACCTGTACACGCCATCCAAGCTATGTTTGACTTAATGCTCAGGCGTATCAAGGCCGTTATTACGGCCAGAGGTGGTTTTTCTGGCTACTGATTTCTCAGGATCTATGTACCCAAACTGCGTGTAAATATCATCAAATATCAGTTCTAGTATAATATATTTGTCCAATGAATACCCGTTTATCATGTGCATTTCTTCTTGGGGTAGCAATTTTGATGGCCAGTAGTGTAGTTGTTTGTCTATCTTTGCAAAGAAATACATCGTTGATTCTGTGTATCAGGGATCCGACAGTTTATTGATGTATTTGTGGAGGTATGTGGCATTATCTGTCTACTCAAAGGCCGTGTAATTTTGCGTGATGAACGGGCTGTTAATTTGCGTACGCGATGATGGCGCCTGATGGTAATCCAGAAGGGTTCCATAGAATTCACATCAGGCGAATTGAGTCACGGAGACATCAATGTGAGTTCACTATAACGCTCCTCAAACCACTGCACCACGGTCCTGGCTGCGAGACACGGAAATTACTTTGGTGAAAGATGACATGGCCGTCGGGGAAGACATCACGCATGATGGGATGCAGGTGGTCAGTATATCTTCGATTGGTATTATAGTTCCCTCGCAAGCGCAGGAGAATGTCTCCCACAGCCTAACTCTGCTCCCACCAGCCTGCGTCCGTGGAGCGCTGCGCGTTTTTAGCCGACGATGACCTCGATGACGGCGTTTGTGGAGACGATTGGCTACCTAATGTAGCAAAAATGTGATTCAGCCGAATCACGGCTCGCGCGGTGTAGCTGATTGCGCGGCCTCTCCCGCCGGAGGTTCGAGCTCTCCTTCGGGCATGGGAGTGTGTGTTGTTCTTAGCATAAGTTAGTTTAAGTAGTCTGTAAGTTCAAATGGCTCTGAGAACTGTGGGACTTAACATCTATGGTCATCAGTCCCCTAGAACTTAGAACTAATTAAACCTAACTAACCTAAGGGCATCACACACATCCATGCCCGAGGCAAGATTAGAACCTGCGACCGTAGTAGCAGCGCGGTTCCGGACTAAAGCGCCTAGAACCGCTCGGCCACAACGGCCGGCATCGCCGCTTCCTGTTCGTCAGTACATGAGGTCTACCAGATCTTGGTTTAGCTGTGGCTGTTCCTCTGTGCTTCGTCTGTGTAAAAAAAGTCACCAACAGTCCACAATGGCTGCTTTAGAACTGTTGAAATGTCCCTGACGGGCTTGTTACTTGGGTGACATCTAATGACTAGTCCACGTCTGAAGTCAATGACTTCTCCTGATAGACACGCTCTGCTGTTAATGCTTCTCTACTGGCAACACAACACTTTTACACTGACAAACCCGCCTCTCTTGACATTCCGCATACAATATGGGTGCCCAAATACTTCTGACAATACGTTTATTGCGTTAATCTGAATCGTTAGTAGTAACAGAGAATCAGAAACCCACAATTGCCGTGAATAAACTTACCTTGTTTTACATCTTAAGCTTTCTCTCCATTACGGAAGACATGCTACGTTCTATTTGCTAGGAACTCTTCATTCCAGTCACACAGTTTAATATTCCAATGTTCGTATTTTGTTGGCTCAGGCTGTACCGAACGCTTTTCGCAAGTCAAGAAACGTTCCTGTCCCTCGCCCAGAGTAGACTTAAACATAGCTACTCCACAACTTTAAGGCACGACTGCAACAATGTCATTGTTCTCGCACACCTCACCTTTCCTAAATAAGTACTTTCTCACACCTATTGCAATACATACCCTCAAATCTTCCTCATACACGCTCAGCACATCCTACCCCAAGAACATCTTAAGTATCCCGCTCAAGGCTGCGTACCCCAACGAAGTGATATAGGTTCTAACAATACCAACACTTGCAAAGTAAGTTAGAAATCAGATTAATAATGTTGCTCACACGGCATATGTTCGCTTTATCGGGCAACAACAAAGCTATTGACTGTGGATGGTATCGTCAGAATGGAAATAATGAGGTCATTGTAAAAAAGTCAGTAATTTGGCACTTATCTTGAACGGATTCCCAAGTAGATTTCGTCGAAGTTGTTATGGCTCATCTTGTTGATTCTAGGGTGATTTCGCTTTGACTGCTAGAAGTTCCAGATCTGTATTTTAGCAATATTTGAAGACCTAACAAATGCGTTTTTCAGGAAATCCTTAATGCTCAAACAATCCCAGATCAGAACAATGGTATGGTAGAAGTAATTTTTGACTTGGTGTTCACGATCCACATTTTTATTAAACTTCTTGTAAATTCTCATATACTTTTTAATTGTCACATCATCAAGAAAACAGTTTTGTATCAATCTTCATATATTTAATTTCCACGTTAACCAAACACGAGACTTGACTGTTCTTTTACAAAACGAAACAACAACTAAACTTCAGCCAAAGTGAAACAGACTGCTCTGTGCCCATTCGCTGCCAAAACGGTTACAAGTAAGGGAAAGATTATGACAGTCTCACAGAAATGAAAACACACAAGAACCATATCACTGTAATATATCGATACATCGGAGTACCTATACATTAATAAAACCAAATGTGAATATTGTCACAAAGATATGTTTGTTACTTCGCAGAAAAGTAGTAAGATATTACTGGTATCGAGAACTGGGGTTTGAGTGCCAAAATGGTCACGTAAATAGAGAACCATTACAAGGTACAGTACTGTTCTGGAAGACACGAGAGAAGTACTAGCGCAAATAAAGCTGGCAGGGCGGATGGAGTCGTGCTTGGCTGGGTCATTCACTAGATCACTTGTCTGCGAAATCCGTATGTCCCACGTCCGAATCCCGGTCCGACACAGTTTTTAATGTGGCGGGAAGCTTATGCACGGCTAATATACAGACTGGACATTCTGTACTGAGATCATCGGCAGCGTGCTTATCTGGCTCAGTGGAATGTACCCCTTGTCGCGCAGACGCGGACAGAGAGAAGAGACAGGGAGAGTGCAGCTGTTGCGCGCCTCGCCCCCCAGCTGAGGCGCTCCGGAAGCCGTCCTCGGTGACGCCTGGTGGTGGTCGGCCGTCGCACGTCGCCTCGGGCATCCCAGTTTTGAATGCGAGTCGCCAGTGGCGGGTGGACATTAATGGTGCTAACACTGTTAGCACGGGAAGGATCGAATTGCAGCCGAGGGGGGAGCTCCGCGGACAGAGCGGGGCAATTGAGCGCAATGGGGGAAACGGCCCGTGTGTGAGAGCGGGAGCGAGAGGCCTCTCAACACGCGGCTTCCCTCCACCTCCACCTCCCCCCCTGTTTGTGATACGCGAGCACCCTCCGCACAGCTGCGCCCCCCTGCAGTCCTCAGCCAGCGTCGAGGGCGTACATACATACATACATACATACGAACTTACACCGGCTAATATTCGGGGGCCTCCTACTGGATAAATAATAATTACCCACACGGCGATAGGCGTTAACGTTGGGGACACTGTCTCCCCGGCCGAGGGGTACGGCCGCGCAGACCGTGACAATGCGCCCTTAGACCGCGCGGCTAAGAACGCACAGTCTGACATCATTACGGGTACCTGTGTTTACAGCAACTATCCTATACTGCTGGCCATTAAAAGTGCAACATCATGAAAGGTGAATTCCTTATAGGAAACATTACGCAGCGCGTTTCCTATTCATAAATCACATTTGAATGTTGTTTGTTTGTGAGAAGGTCCTGTTATGCCTCGTGTAAGAAGGAGACAACTGCCGAGCGGTTCTAGGCGCTTAAGTCCGGAAACGCGCTGCTGCTACGGTCGCAGGTTCGAATCGTGCCTCGGGCATGGATGTGTGTGATGTCCTTAGGTTAGGTTTACGTAGTTCTACGTATAGGGGACTGATGATCTCAGATGGTAAGTCCCTTAGTGCTTAGAGCCATCTGAACCATTTGACACAACTGCCAGCACTTTTCTATTGATACATTGTGGACGTGGGACAGCGATTGGTAAAATATTTAACAATAAAATCCGCCAAACAGCCGTGCAAATTGAGAAGTTATTTTATTTTCGCTACCAGTCAAGTGTTCAAAGGAAGCACGTGAGAATTCACGACATCCAGAAACAGACGGCCCTGGTATGGCCACATCGACAGTTTTTGAAAGTTGCATGTTGCGCATGAAAATGGCAAACTGAGTTGCCGAAACCGGTAGAATAAAATAGCTTCTCAATTTGTTGGGCTGTTTGGCGAATTCATGTCTTAAATAAACTACCAGCACGTGTCGGAATTCGACAACGGTAGGATCGCCGCCTATCGAGACTGCAATTCTGCCAGATTGCTGCTCGCTTTGATCGGGATCCGACCACTCTGATGCGAACATGGGCGCAATGAATTCAGGTGCGCTACACGCACTCAACGATGTACAAGTCCTCAGTGACCTCGCAGAGCTGGCTCCGGTAAAGACAGATGAACTGTTCGCCTAGCGTGCAGAATGGTACAGCACTTTCTAGGGTCCTGTGACTCATTAGGCAAAAATGGAACCGTTTGTTGTCCGTCTGTTAAAAACTCTTTTCCTCAGGAATGGTTGGATGTATCAAGTTGAAATTTATGTCAGTTACTGAGGTATCTGGTCCCTCGGTGGTGTAGTAAACATTAGCTTCTAAGTCAATGCAATTAAAACATACTGTCATTTCTGCCACATACTCATCAAAAACTAAAGAGCACTTTACGTAGTTCTACAGTGATGAAATTTGACAAGAAGTAATTTTCACAATACAAGTAAAGCAAAAAATCCGAAAACTATTAATTTGTAACTATATCACAAGAAAAATATTTCTTTAGTTATCTGTTGTCAGACGTCAAACTTGATATTAAAATAATCTGCAGGGCTGCATAAGGCTGACCGGGTCGCAGTGGTAACCGTCAAACATCAGGGAAAGAATTATATTACTGATCGCATTCGTAATTTATCCATCAGATGGATTAGACTGCGAGTGTTTGTTTCACATACAACTTCAAACGCCATGTCTACGTGCACTAATCGCTCCTGGATATCTGACGATGGAAAAAATTCAAGAACGCGTCCCGTGAGCAATAAAGTCATTCCTTGCCCGATGTTTCACTTGTACCACTGCGACCAAATCAGCCTGAATCAAGAACTACTGATTATTGTAATAATGGCCGCCAGCCCCCTGCATGACGTTATGTCACATTTACATTTTTGAAATTAAAACTTTCTCGAAAATTTTGGTGTCTCTGCGACCGATATCTTGCCGGTATCAATGTCGATAACGCAAAAATGGTCGAGATTCTACATCTACATCTACATGACTACTCTGCAATTCACATTTAAGTGCTTGGCAGAGGGTTCATCGAACCACAATCATACTATCTCTCTACTATTCCACTCCCGAACAGCGAGCGGGAAAAACGAACACCTAAACCTTTCTGTTCGAGCTCTGATTTCTCTTATTTTATTTTGATGATCATTCCTACCTATGTAGGTTGGGCTCAACAAAATATTTTCGCATTCGGAAGAGAAAGTTGGTGACTGAAATTTCGTAAAAAGGTCTCGCCGCGACGAAAAACGTCTATGCTGTAATGACTTCCATCCCAACTTGTGTATCATATCTGCCACACTCGCTCCCCTATAACGCGATAATACAAAACGAGCTGCCCTTCTTTGCACCCTCTCGATGTCCTCCGTCAATCCCACCTGGTAAGGATCCCACACCGCGCAGCAATATTCTAACAGAGGACGAACGAGTGTAGTGTTAGCTGTCTCTTTAGTGGACTTGTTGCATCTTCTAAGTGTCCTGCCAATGAAACGCAACCTTTGGCTCGCCTTCCCGACAATATTATCTATGTGGTCCTTCCAACTGAAGTTGTTCGTAATTTTAACACCCAGGTACTTAGTTGAATTGACAGCCTTGAGAATTGTACTATTTATCGAGTAATCGAATTCCAACGGATTTCTTTTGGAACTCATGTGGATCATCTCACACTTTTCGGTATTTAGCGTCAACTGCCACCTGACACACCATACAGCAATCTTTTCTAAATCGCTTTGCAGCTGATACTGGTATTCGGATGACCTTACTAGACGGTAAATTACAGCATCATCTGCGAACAGTCTAAGAGAACTGCTCAGATTGTCACCCAGGTCATTTATATAGATCAGGAACAGTAGAGGTCCCAGGACGCTTCCCTGGGGAAGACTCGCGGAATGACTGAACTGTCTGTATTCACCATTAAGTTGGTACGGAACGATCAGTGCGCGCCGGCCGCTGTGGCCGAGCGGTTCTAGCCATCTCAGTTCGGAACCGTGCCGCTGCTACGATCGCAGGTTCGAATCCTGCCTCCGCCATGGATGTGTGTGATATTCTTAGGTTAGTTAGGTTTAAGTGGTTCTACGTCTAGGGGACTGATGACCTCAGTTGTTAAGTCCCATAGTGCTCAGAACCATTTGAACCATTTGAAGATATTCTTTAGAAATAGTTCAGTTTCAACATTAATTTTCTGTGACAATTGTGCCCTGAAGTTGAAAAACTTTTAATGTTGGACACATGACTATGCGCAACGGACGTTATCTGTGCTCTATCTGTCCAGCATCTCATAGGGAGACAAACTTGCATCATGCAGTGCAAGAAATCACATTCACGTACCTTTGTATGCGGTGTATACAACTCAATCTGTTACAAAGAACTACTTAGAGCCATTTTGAGCCATTCGAGTCAGTGAGCGAGTCCTGCTAGCACCTACCCATTTTTTTGTACACTCAAGGGTCAGATTTCATATAAAGCCGAACGTTTTAGGGCATTACAAGCGGTGTCATAACATCTTACAAAGTCACAGCTTAAAATGCAATATAGTGGCAGGTTTTGAACTTTAATAGCCAACTGCTACCGAGCAACAGTATCTGAAATGTTCAGTCGATGCAATGCCGTCACTTTGTAAGGTTGAAATCCGAGCACAACGGTACGAGCACATGCTACTCACACTCCAGTCTCCAGCGCTAAATAGAGCAACGATTTCTCGGAGTTCTTTCGTAGTCAGTATATAAGGGATCGACCAGTGGAAAAATGCTCCTATCGGACCACAAAAATTGCGAATATGGTCCTGTTTATTTCAAAAGACTAACTGGAAAGTGGGTTACCAACTGTCTCGTTCTACCTTCCTCAGCATCTTTACAAATTTTCCCAAAAATTTTGGCATGCGAACATATTCGCGCTCCTTTTTTAAACATGCAACTGACCTCAAACTGCTACACGCTCCCCCAGTTGTAACTCACACCCTCCAGTCCATGCTGTCAGTCGCTCATAACCAACCACTTCCAGTTGCCCTTTCCCATTCACTCATTCAGTCCAACCCATTGTCATCGACTCTCTGCGTCTGTCATTGTCTCCTGTGTCTCAGCCACTGACCACTTCGCTCTGACCGTCACTGTTCCCTCTTGCTCTCCCCAACTGACAATATCTCAATACTTGCTTCCTTCTTCCTCCTGCTGCTGTCTCTTCTCACAATCTCTCTGTTCCTTGTTGTCATTGTCATACAGTCTGTTACTCGTTACCACTGGACCTCAGCCACTTACACTATCCCCTTCACTTTAGCCCTCTCCCAGTGGTACTGTCTCCTTCAGTGTGTTCCCAGTGCTGCTCTGTCACAGTTGAATATGGTCCACTGCCACTTCTTTCACTCTCCCATTGTCTCCTAAGCTCTTTCTGTACCACAACCACTGTCTACTATCCTCCAGTATTTATCACTTTTCTGACCTTTGACAATGCCACTGTCTTCTATCTCAGCACAAAAAACAACCCGATCGCGATTATGAGGGTTGTGCAGAACGTAATTTACGATTGGTCGCGAAATAGAAACCACAGTGAAATCCAGAACCGTTTTATTTGCAACAGTTAGGTACACCTTCCACCTACTTCTCTACATAGTCGCCGCTCCAGCTTCGAATTCTGTCGTAGCGTTGTATCAACTTCCAATATCCTCGTCATAGAAAGCAGCCGCCTGTGCTTTCGGACAGTTATCTGCACTGGTGTGCAGCTCGTTGTCTGTGGAAAAATTTTATCTTCATAGCCAGCGCTTGTTGGGTGAGCAGAGATGAGACTCAGGGGGAGCCAATTACGGACTGTAATGTGGGTGAACAAACACTTATCATCGGAAACGCTGCAGGAGCGTCTTCATTGTCCCTGCAGTGTGCGGCCGAGAATTGGCATGAAGCAGGAACTGCTCGACAGTTGTGTTATGTGGGCTGCATGACACAGGCGAAACCTCTAACCAGGCACTGTAACTTGGCGGGAGACGCTATTCCCTATGCATCTTTACATGCTCAATGGTCACTCATAACTGAAAAGAGCGACGCGACACGATCGACGGGCATACTAGAGACACTGCCCAACGCATCTGTGCAAAGCTTTAGTGGAATTTCTCAGTGGTTTCCAATTCGCGACCGATCAGAACTTACTTTCTGGACAACCCTCGTATGTTCGCATGCGCCGGTCTGGGTGGCCGAGCGGTTCTAGGCGCTACAGTCTGAAACCGCGCGATCGCTACGGTCGCAGGTTCGAATCCTGCCTCGGGCATGAATGTGTGTGATGTCTTTAGGTTAGTTAGGTTTCAGTAGTTCAAAGTTCTAGGGGACTGATGACCTCAGAAGTTAAGTCCCATAGTGCTCATAGCCATTTTCTTATGTTCCCATGCCAAAATTTTTGTGCAAAATTTGTAAAGGTGCTGAGGAAGGCAAAATGAGGCAGCTTTTTTGTCAGTCTTTTAAATAAACAGGAACATATCCGCTGCTCCGATAGGAACATTTTTCCGATGCTTCCGGTCTTTTCCCTACTGCAGCAAGGCATGTTTCTCATATGAAGTAAATGTATTGGTCAGTAAATTTCATATAGTTTAGATTTGTGAAAGCGAAATACCTCAAAACTAATTTTATACCTCTGGCCGGATTGTAAGTGCAAAAAAGTGTTGCATGTGCTCAAATACTACAACATGGGGTCCCCAGATAATAACGCACTCAAATTAGAGCACATTTCTCCATGCTACGTCACTTTATAAACCATGTTTTCCCTCATACCGGATTTTATGTGTATATTTTGTGTGTTAAGTCCGCCCCGATAGCTGGGTGGTCAGCGCGGCGGTCTGTAACGCCAAGGGGCCAGGGGTCGATTCCCGGCTGGGTCGGAGATTTGCTCCACTCAGGGACTGGGTTTTGTGTTGTCCTCATTATCATTTCATCATCACCAGTGAAAGGCAACGGGAAACCACCACTGGAATCACTTCCCTAGGCGCTCATGCGGTGGACCTCTCTGACAAGGCTTCCCCAGTGACAAGACCTGCCGTAAGGCAGAAGACAAAATTTTTTTGTGTGTAAAAAGTGGGGTAACGTTTAGCCTCTGTGTCTCTGAAAGGAATAAAATTTTTAGGGCTCCTCGGGGCCGGGATCTCAGGAATACATCGTAAAAATTACAGCCATTTGCTATGCATAACCTTCTCGGAATCCGCGACTCGATTATGATATCCAAAAAACAGGGTTTCTGGATGTTTCCCTATAACGGATAAAGATTTTTGAAAACGAGGTGATGGCTCTTCTAGATTAATGCCTACAGAACATACCGCTAAAATTTGTGCGTTTTCCTGCGGCTATTTATTACTTAGATTTAGCCTCATAGCAAATTTTAGGTGTAGAAACGGATAAAGAGATCAAGAAAATTTGCAAGGTTGGCCGAGGTCGGGATCTTAGGAAATTATCGTAAAAATTTCAACCATTTGCTGTGCCTAGCCGTCTTGGAATTCTCAGCTGGGTTTTGGTCCGCTGGTCACGAAGAAAATATAGTAAAAATCCCTTTTTATGGGGTTAACTAATGGTGCATCCGTAAGTCCCATCAAGACCACCGTAGACCACATGAAATGCAAAAAGAACCAATCGATTTGCTCCATTTTACCAAGCAGGAGGACGTGTGTAATATTCATACATTGACCGTGTTGTTGTTGTTGCGGTCTTCAGTCCTGAGACCGGTTTGATGCAGCTCTCCATGCTACTCTATCCTCTGCAAGCCTCTTCATCTCCCAGTACCTACTGCAACCTACATCCTTCTGAATCTGCTTAGTCTATTGATCTCTTGGACTCCCTCTACGATTTTTACCCTTCACGCTGCCCTCCAGTACTAAATTGGTGATCCCTTGATGCCTCAGAACATGTCCTACCAATCGATCCCTTCTTCTAATCACGTTGTGCCACAAACTCCTCTTCCCCCAATTCTATTCAATACCTCCTCGTTAGTCATGTGATCCACCCATCTAATCTTCAGCATTCTTCTGTAGCACCACATTTCGAAAGCTTGTATTCTCTTCTTGTCTAAACTATTTATCGTCCGTGTTTCACTTCCATACATCGCTACACTCCATACAAATACTTTCAGAAACGACTTCCTGACACTTAAACCTATACTCGATGTTAACAAATTTCTCTTCTTCAGAAACGCTTTACTTGCCATTGCCAGTCTACATTTTATATCCCCTCTATTTTGACCATCGTCAGTTATTTTTTTCCCCAAATAGCAAAACTCCTTTACTACTTTGTCTCATTTCCTAATCTAATTCACCCGACTTTATTCGACTACATTCCATTATCCTCGTTTTGCTTTTGTTGATGTTCATCTTATACCCTCCATTCAAGACACTGTCCTTTCCGTTCAACTGCTCTTTTAAGTCATTTGCTGTCTCTGACAGAATTACAATTTCATCGGCGAACCTCAAAGTTTTTGTTTCTTCTCCATGGATTTTAATACCTACTCTGAACTTTTCTTTTGTGTCCTTTACTGCTTGCTCAACATACAGATTGAATAACATCGGGGAGAGGCTACAACCCTGCGTCACTCCCTTCCCAACCACTGCTTCCCTTTCATGTCCCTCGGCTCTTATAACTGCCATCTGCGTTCTGTACAAATTGTAAATAGCCTTTCGCTACCTGTATTTTACCCCTGCCACCTTCAGAATTTGAAAGAGTGTATTCAACATTGTCTAAAGCTTTCTCTAAGTCCACAAATGCTAGAAACGTAGGTTTGGCTTTCCTTAATCTTTTTTGTAAGGTAAGTTGTAAGGTCAGTATTGCCCCATTTGTTCCAGTATTTCTACGGAATCCAAACTTATCTTTCCCGAGGTCGACTTCTACTAGTTTTTCCACTCGTCTGTAAGGAATTCGTGTTAGCATTTTGCAGCTGGTAGTTCGGTAATTTTCACTTTTGTCAACACCTGCTTTCTTTGGAATTGGAATTATTATATTCTTCTTGAAGTCTGAGGGTATTTCACCTGTTTCATACATCTTGCTCACCAGGTGGTAGAGTTTCGTCAGGACTGGCTCTCCCAAGGCCGTCAGTAGTTCCATTGGAATGTTGTCTACTCCCGGGTCCTTGTTTCGACTTTTGTCTTTCAGTGCTCTGTCAAACTCTTCACGCAGCATCATATCTCCCATTTAATCTTCATCTACCTCTTCCATTTCCATAATATTGTCCTCAAGAAGATAGCCCCTGTATTGACCCTCTATATACTCCTTCCACCTTTCTGCTTTCCCTTGTTTGCTTAGAACTGGGTTTCCACCTGAATCTTGATATTCATGCAAGTGGTTCTCTTTTCTCCAAAGGTCTCTTTAATTTTCCTGTAGACAGTATCTATCTTACCCCTCATGAGATAAGCCTCTACATCCTTACATTTGTCCTCTAGCCATCCCTGCTTAGCCATTTTGCACTTCCTGTCGATCTCATTTTTGAGACGTTTGTATTCCTTTTTGCCTGCTTCACTTACTGCATTTTTGTATTTTCTCCTTTATCAATTAAATTCAGTGCCTTTTCTGTTATCCAAGGATTTCTTCATTGATCGTGCACTGTGGATAATGACGTTAAGACGATTCTTCTATTGAATATTCAAATGTCCCTAGCCGAGGGGTATCCGAAACACTTGATCCTACCTGTATATCATCATTGGAACCCGAAGTATGAGCAGTGGGAAATCCTGTTTCTATGCGACGCGTTTAGGAACATAGTAGATACGCACGCTAGAGCTTGTATACAGGTGTCGTGGAACCAAGATGATGATGGTGGTGGTGGTGGTGGTGGTGGTGGTGGGGGGGGGGGGGGGGAGCACAAGTACGAAAGGCGACGGGCGCGGGTGTCAGACGGGCGTCTAGTTACCGCCTACTCCGCTCGCGCTCGTTACGAAAGATCTTTTTCATTAATTTCAATTTCCATGTTGTGTTAACCGTCAATCTTAATTTAGCGAGTTATAGGGAGAACTTGCTGGCAAACTTGTTTGAAGAGGACAACCCACATCAAGCCCCACACTCGTTGCTAATGCCGGTCCATCTCAGACGTAGCGTCAGCTTTAGGCGGAATGCTTAAGTGGCAAATTAAGTCGCTTAACGATTTTACTGCCAGGACGGGCACTTCTCGGTTACACGAGAAGAAATGCGCACATGTGCGCCACATAAACTCTTTCTGACGAATTCCTGCAGCTTCCTATCAACTTGGCGCTATGGAATGATAATTCTATTGTCAACTCGAAAAAAAAAATTAATCCGTGTGAAATCTAATTCTCTCAATACGTACAGAGTCGCAGAACTGAAAATCAGAATATCCGAGACAGTCGGGCGTCTATTTTCATATAATATTCACCTAAACACAATTAGCTACTATCACCTC
Organism: Schistocerca gregaria; assembly: GCF_023897955.1. Lineage (NCBI taxonomy): Eukaryota > Metazoa > Arthropoda > Insecta > Orthoptera > Acrididae > Schistocerca > Schistocerca gregaria. Next base: position 235,079,480 of record NC_064921.1, read on the forward strand.
CCACAATGACTATTCTGAGCCCTTTACCTCTCTCTATCGTTTGTTAAAAATATTTTTACAAACTTTATGGTGACGCATTGCACGAAAAAAGGACTCAAAGCCTACTTATATGCATTCCCGAATACCCTTCCTTTCTGAGGTATTAATGAAAGTTTATGTTCAGCCACTTAAGAAATAAAATACAACAGATTTTCTTAACAACAAATTGAATTTTATTTCGTGAGAGAATCTAGTAATACTATCGACAAAAGTCAACCTGCTTTTCATACGAGAAATGAAATTTTTATGGATAACAATGTGCGATGTCTGCAGGCCACAACTGTTCGCGATTGGTGTGCAGTACATTCTGGACAGTTCGAGTGAATAATTTCGTCACCAAGATTGTCCGCTAGGTATCCCAGCGAACATTTATGAGACATAATCGAGAGGTCACTTCGTCCAAAAAATCCTGCACCAGTAACTCTTTCAGTTCTTTTCGGCTCAGTATTTCTGCAGGAAATTTTCAACGACATTTTAAGTGCATGTCACGTCTAGCTGCTGCATTATGCAGAGAAAAAAAGGCGGTCCGACATGATATTAGGTGAAATCCCAAGACTTTTATCTCCTCATTGCATGCAAGGGCATATTTTTGCTCAATCTCTGATCGGTCGCGAATTTAAAACCACAGTGAGAATCGGTGAAAGTAGACGTGTTGCTCAGTGTCTCTAGTATGCTCGTCTATTGCTTCACTTTGCACTTATCATTTCTGTGAGCACATAAAGATGGCTAGAAAATAGTTTCTCCCGCCAAGTATGATGTGTCTGCTGAGAGGCTTCCCCTGATTTCATGCAGCCCGCATATCGTAACTGCCATGCGTTTCCTTCTTCATGACAATATATTCTGGGACGAACACTGCAGCGGCGAAGAAAATGCTTCTGCAGCGCTTTGAGTGGGAAGTGTCCGATCACTGACTTTCCTTCCCCTGTGTTTCATCTCTTCGTTCACATGAACCGCTGGCTATAAAGACAGAATTTTGGTAGAGAACTAGCTGCTGCACACCACCGTATGGAATTGGCGGTAATCATAGGCAGATGACTTAAAACGAGGGTAGTGGAAAGTTGGTAACACGCTACGACATACGAGGGGGGGACCCAAAAGAAACCGGACTCCGAGGGCGCTTCCACTCGTAGACGTAGTGTTGGGTTCTCCCGCTAGATGGTGTTAGTAGAGACCTTCATGAAACAGCTGTGCAGATGGCGTCAGTGTAAAGCTGAACGTGCAAGTGTGGTACTGTGTTTTTCTGACTGTTGGAGGGTTACCTCTGCGAAGTCGTTATGGCAACTTTAAAAGAACAAAGAGTGTGTGTGAAATTTTGTTTCCTGCTTAAAAAAAACTGTAACGGAGACACACCAAATGCTTCAGGAAGCTTTCCAGGAGGACGCTATGAGCCGCACACAGGTTTTCGGGTGGTTTGGGCGCTTTAAACGTGGTGAGATGTGTGTTGAAGACCAAGCTCGTTCTGGACGCCCATCAACATCGCGAAATGAGGAGAACATTGAAAAGGTCCACCAAAAGACCAACGAGGATCGTCGCCAAACGATCGACTAAATTTCAGCAGAGACAGGAATCAGTTGGAGCTCGTGCCAGCGGATTTTGAATGATGATTTGCACATGAGATGTGTTGCTGATAAATTTGTTCCGCGCCTTCTCACACAGGAGCAAAAAACCATCCGCATGAATGTGTGTCAGGACTTGAAAACAGAGTTTGCCGTGATCCAAACTTCTTGAACAAAGTCATTACAGGGGATGAGAGTTGGTGTTACGGGTATGAACCAGAAACCAAGCAAGCGTCAAGGCAGTGGAGGACTCCTTACTCACCCAGACCAAAAAAAGCAAGGCAAGTGAGGTCAAATGTGAAGACGATGATCATTATCTTTTTTTGGTATTTGTGGAATTGTGCATCGGGAGTTCGTACCTCCTGGCCAGACTGTTAACCAGCACTTTTACTTTGATGTTTTAAGGCGTCTGCGAGAAGATGTGAGGAGGAAACGCCCGGAACTTTGGCGATCAGGTGACTGGTTTCTGCATCACGACAACGCTCCAGCTCTCACGGCCTTACGAGTAACCCACTATTTGGCATCTTAGAGGTGGTCTGCCGTTCCCCACGCTCCGTATTCGCCGGACCTAGCCCCGTGCGACTTTTTCCTATTTCCACGAATGAAAAAAACGCTAAAAGGGGAGCGTTAGGACGATGTGGAGGCGGTAAAAGCAGCTTCGCAAAGAGCACTGGACAATATCAAACTTGAAGAGTTTGAAACATGCTTCCAACAGTGGGAGAAGAGACTTGACAAGTGCATCGCATGTAATGGAGAGTATTTTGAAGGTGACTGAAGTAATTTTGTGAAAAGGTTCATCAATAATTTTTTTATGGCAACAATCCGGTTTCTTTTGGGTCCCCCCTCCTATCTCGGAGTGGTGACTGTGAAAGGTGTAGCTGAATGTCTCAAATAAAACATTTTTAATTTTCACTGTGGTTTTCTTTGCGCGACAGATCGAAGGTTGAAAAAAAAAAAAAAGCCGTCGTATGTTACTAGATGGATGATAACATTTCGCGCAGGTCATACTCACCGTTGCTTCCTCAGGTGCGAGCAGAAGACCTGGAGTCTGGGTGTGTGTCGCCGGCCGCCCGTGTGTACACTGGTGGGTAGGTGAGTGAGTGAGCGAGCGAGCTAGGCTGGCTGGCGCCTTCCCGAGCGCCAGGGCCGCGGGGGTTCCCCGCTATCAGGACGGCATCGCGGAGACAGCGCGCCGTGTAACGTGATCTCATTTACTGGACGCCCTAATCAACTGGCCGGCCCGTAACTTTTAATGAGCTATTAATTTAATATAGCTCCTCATCATAGCTAGCTCGCCCAGTAGCACGGCTCATCCCAACCAGCTAACGGTACCTCCCTATCACCACGCGGTACTTTCGTTCTTCTATAAGGCACTCGAAACGTCCTCAATACGGGGTCTCTGTGACGGGAGGATTTTCTAAGTCTACATACATTTACAGTACAGGACACATTGCAATTTTTAGTCAACGAATACCTCGAACCCTATCCGATATTTGAGAGGGTAAACGACCTCAGATGTTCGACCTGCTTAGTTGAAATAGAGGGATCAGCCAAGATATTACGACCACTAGTACTACTAGCACTCCGTCTTCAGGCCACAAGTGGTCCATTGGGACCATCCGGGCGCCGTATCATCCTCAGTTGAGGATGCGGATAGGAGGGGCGTGTGGTCAGCACACCGCTCTCCCGGTCGCTATGATGGTTTCCTGTGACCGGAGCCGCTGCTATTCGGTCGAGTAGCTCCTCAATTAGCATCACGAGGCTGGGTGCACAACGAAAAATGACAACAGCACATGGCGGCCTGGACGGTCACCCATCCCAGTGCCGGCCACGCCCAACAGCGCTTAACTCCGCTGATCTGACGGGAACCGGTGTATCTACTGCGGCAAGGTCGTTGGCCCTATTATGACCACTACCCACTGCCATATTAAATGCCGGCTAGTGCCCCTATGGGCACATGACGTCATAAGGAACCGGAGCATGAGCGAATGAAGAAGGCTTCAGAGACGAGCTACTTTGAAAAAGGACGGGTTTTTCTGGCCCGGAATCTCGGAGAGAGAAACTCGGAATCTTTTCAGTGGTGAAACCACGAGGAGGCGATAACGTGTTGGACGTCCACGGCTTATCACAGAACGTAGAGCGCTGTAGAAGAGGATAAGCACCAATTTGTGGCTGATCAGACGGTACAGTAGAATGCTGGTGCAAGTACTAAGGCTTTGTAGCACACGGTGCATCGTACGCTGTTGAACATGGGGTTCTGCAGTAGACGACCAGTATGTATTCCCATGTTGATCTGTCGACGTCGTCAATTACGGGTGTAGTGGCCACAAAATCATCGATCGCAGTCTAAACGCGTCACCTTGTCGATTGAATTACTTTTCTAGCTACACCAGAGAGAAAGCGTCTTAAGTATACGTGCACTTTTTGTTCCATGTTTCTAAATGAAGCAGTGCTCTATACAAATATTGGTTTGAACATCACAATACTACACCAGGCATGGTTTTATTCGTGGCGGAACTGACTTAGCCATCCATTTATAAGGGGACGAAGAATGTGTGCGAGAATGAGACTAATCTTTTGTCTATTAAAATTTTTATTTTTTTCAAACAACATCGTCCCCTTCAAAGTAATTCCCCTCAGTGAGCTATGCACTGGCGAAGCCGGTGTTCCCAAAATCGATGACCTTTGTAGTCTGGTCCCTTCAATCCCCCACGGTGTTCCCAATCTTGGTAGCAAAGATGAGAGGCTCCAACTGGTAGGGCCTTTAACACGTCGGTCACCTTCTTCTGAATGTTCTCCACAGCCCCTGTATGATGTCCTTTTTAAGAAATTTTTCAATTTCAGGGAAACAAAAAAGTCTCAAGGACGCATATGAGGTGAACAGGAGTTCTGTGGAACAACAGGAATGCCTATAGAGAAAAAAAATCCGTGATGGAAGTAGTCATTTGACATGGGGCGTTGTCATGATGCAGCACCAACTTGGCACAAACCTTATGCATGTTCAAATCTTCGCTCAAAATTTGATGAACGATGACAGTATTTTGAGTTCAACAGGTCACACATCAGTACTGTTACACATAGTTCTGATCTCACAATAGCAACTACACGTTCGACGTTTTCGTCGGATTTTTGACGCTGAAGGTCTCCCTGTTCGAGGTTCATCTTTATTGCGTTCTCGGCCTTCCAAAAACGATCTGTGCCAAAGGAAAACTTTTGCTCTTGATAAGGAATGTCCGCCGTAGGCCTGTTTCAACTTTTCATAGCTGAAACACAAAGCTTGATGGCATAATGTTGCACTAAATTCCGCTGCTCCAGTTTCGTATCACACAACAAAGCCAACTTCACTGATAGCGCCGTCAAAAATAGTGTGATGCGTACACGGAGCTGAACGCATTGGGCATCTGGAAAGGATGAAAACACTGCTCTACACAAGTAAAACAAAGCAACGTTTCCAGATCGCTCGCAGTGTTCACAGTCTCATTACTTTTCTCACACATCTGGTATGGGGACATACAGTTGAGTATGGAATCCGCGCCATGGATTTATGGTACGACACATACCCAGGTAATATTGAGCCAGATTGCATTTTTTACGCACAGAATATCTACAGACCTCAGAATTTTCATTTTTCGGCCATAGACATCATCAAATCAAATCAAAACACGAACCACAGATACAATATATTACGTCAAAACCAAACCTGGAGCATAAACACAATGAATAGGGTTAACAGCCATACCGTAAGTTAGAATGATAAGTGCCAATTTTTTGACGTAATACATTGAAAATGTTTTGTCTTGGCTATATGTGTGGTAATAAACATTACAGTCACACTCACTTTTAACACACTACAAGTGTTATTCAATCTTCAGGAAACAAAATACCTGCTGATACGAAGATACCATGCCAGTGTCGATATTCCTGAAGCAGGAAACTCTTTCGGGAACATAACACGTGCGTATTTGGGAAAGTTGGTCAGAGAATGTAACGGTAACTTCTGGTTGCGCGGAAAAGCAGGTATATAACTGGAGTGAGAGAACACATTTCTGGTGAAGACGAGACAGAAAGCAGCAGTTCCTGGTGAACTGCACTGCAAACTCTGGGTAACGAAATTTGAATATTCTTTTACGTGTTCTGCAAAAAATATTTCCTTTTTTTTGCGGTCAGTCAAATGTTCTGATGTGTGTGAATACCTAAGGGACCAAACTGCTGAGGTCATCGGTCCCTAGACTTACACACTACTTAAACTAAATTATGCTAAGAACAATACACACACACCGATGCCCGAGGGAGGACTCGAACCTCCGCGGGAGGGGACCCTGCAATCCGTGACATGACAACTCAAGCCGCGCGGCTGACGGTCAGTCAAAACCGAGCCACTTTTTGGGCGTATTATAATCGCAGAATTTCGATTAGCTGGTTTTCGCGAACCTTAACTTGCGTAACAGCTAATTATTAATTCGACACCCACTCTTACTTTCCATGTTCTTCCTTTGGATTCTCTTATTCTCATACTCAGTGTGGTTTTGATTGCTGTTTTATAATTATAATGATCATAAGAATTCGTGGGGTTTGCACTTTCGGAAACACTTGGTCATATATTGCGCATTTTTAGTAGCTAGCCATGTTGATGATTACGTCGTGATTGGAACGCTTACTCCCTATTGCCTTTGCTATGTTCTTCTCAATATAGACTTACTCCAAATTGTTCTTACTTCTTTCACACATCCACTGCATAATCCTCGGCCTATCTTTGCCATGATCGTAATGGTCACAATTTCGTCTTTTTGTAAGAGATTTATGAAATTTATTTCGCACTCTAAAGTACGTAATTTCCTTCACTTCAGCTTATGAGGTAAGTTGTGGGACAGGCGCACACAGATATTCCGTTGCGCAAACAGCTGTTGACTGTTGACTGATTTCAGAACTCTAATTTCAGGACTTTAAGACGGATGCACATAAGCGATGGACCTCACCCAAAAGTAGAGGTAGAGACTGTTATTAATAAGAGAGATTTCTAGTTATTAATAAGAAGCCTAAGCATAAAACTACACAAAGTTTCGAATGTTAAGGCATAAAGAATTTCGCCGCAGATTCACAAGAAAAGGAATGTCTGGAAAATACTAACGAGAAGCCGGGAGAGGATGATAGCGCGTGCATGGAGACATTACTTCCATGGTATCAGAGTGAATTTTAATTGCAAAATGTTACGGGAAGACAGACATTGCAGTCTCTAAGAAATGACTTAGGACATCATGCGTAAGTGGTAGGCCTACTTTGAGAAGGAGAGATTGGTACAGGAGAGGATTTCCTCAGAAAAAAAAACGCTTTTCTTGAAGAACATTTTAGTCTGTTTCAGTCTGTTTAAGTATTACCTAGCGCGCTTCGACAGTCTTCCTGTTTTTTCCAAAATGAATTTTCGTGCTGCAACGGCGTGTGCGTCGATATGAAACTTCCTCGCAGGTTAAAACAATGTGCCGAACCGACTCTCAAACACGAAAACCCTGCCTTTCGTGGGCAAGTGCTCTACGAACTGAACACTTGCTCACGAAAGGCAAGGTTTCCTTTTTCGAATCCCGGTTCGGCACACTGTTTTAACCTGCGAAGAAGTTTCATATGAGCGCAGACTCTTGCTTCATAAACAGAACTGTTCGGCACCCACAACTACAGTGTCCACATCGAGTGTAGTGTTCAGTTATTCTCCGATCTACCATTTCTTCTTAGCTTTTTCTTATACTTTTAGGCAGTCCATTCATACTAATAGATTTCCTTTGTCTTCCTTACTTTGGTCACCAGGGCTTTGTCGTGTGCGCAACTTCGCACCCGACGACCTACGAAAATATTACACCACCGAAAAATCTATCGTAGGTTTTAGTAAGATTTTCAAAACCTAAGTATGTACTCAAGAAAAATAGTTTTCTCTGGTGTCCATACTCCGAACGTACTAATCCTCAGCAATTCGAAAGTAGCGAGGGAGAGCATGACTGAGGAAAAACATTCATGTGGCACCATACACTTCTACTTTCGGATTTTGGCTTTTTAGAACATGTTATCTTTTTCATTAAATAATGTATTGTAATGCTAGAAGCTACTTCTAAGATCGCGCCCAGAGTAAAAGATTTGAGCAACCTCTGTAAGTAGGCTACCGAAAACACTGGCAAATGAATGCTAAGTGAACACGATGCAAATGCTGTGTAACTTTTTCCTTCGTCGCAGCGATCATCACTTCAGTTGAACAGCAGTTATCCTGGGTCATGTCAAAGTAACCGATTACTTGAAGTAGTATACCTACAGACGCTGATCTAATATCGTTTCTTGGCTATTGTCACTGCTTCTCAAACATAGTAACAAATACATTAGGCAGTACCTCTGAACTAGTCTCCCAGCTTTGCTTAGAGACAATGGGAGCTTAGTAATCACACCCTAAATTCTTTTATGGAGCTCCAAGAACGCGGTATTAGAAATTATTCGCCGTAAAAATTTAACCGGTTTTCCATGAGCAAAGTAAAACGTTGTTTTGGGCCTCTGTTGTGTTTCAAGGTTTCAGTTGGAACTGTATGCCAAGATTTATGTTATATACATAATGAAGCATTTTCAGCCTTATGCTGAAATACTCGCCTTTAACAGACAATTTTAATGATAAATATAGAAGCAACGATCCTCCTCTCAAAATAAATTATGAATGTCAGGTTCCTTCACATATAAAATCACGTCTTACTTTATTATTGTAACTCAGGAAATCCCAAATGAATGTCACTAAAACTTCAAATACGACCGATTTCATGACCTTTAGACAGTTGAATGTGTCACTTCAGTAATAAAAGGTATGGGATGGACCTTCATCGCTGAAACGAGTTACACAATGTCAATCTGTTGCTAGCTGTGATTTCCGTTCTTATTTTTATAAAAAAAAGTTATGAGAAAATCGGATGAATTTAGGTCGCTTATTTACAATAATATATTTAACACATCTGATCGACTATATGCGGTGTAATATGCAAACATTCCATCCTAATTTTGACAGGAAAACGTATGAAACATAGGGAAATGTCGAAAATATCTATTTACAGTGCTTACTCAATAGCCTACTTACCAGATCCCACGGAACGACCGGCGACTGACTAGTTCTGGTAAGAATTAACTATTAAAAAATAAAAAATCTTGAGGATTTCGTTCTGTGGCGATAAAGTGCAGAGGCAGACGAGTAATGTATTTCTACTGGAAGCAAATGGATGTAAGGAGACGGGAAACCAACATAAGTTCGTCGCAAGAAGGGTGTACAAAAGGATTGTAGCTTAGCGTAACTTACGTGGCCATGTTCGTTGAATAAATAACGAATAAGACAAAAAAATCACGAAAACAACAAAATTGTAAACGGAATAGGTACGTAGTCTGATATTTGCAGATGATGTAGCCTTTTGAGAAAACATGGAAAATTTAGAGCAGCTCATAAATAGACTCGAAAGCCAGTTTGGGACAAAATACCAATCGTAAGGAAAGGAAAGATGAAAGTGATGAGGGGATGTAGTAAGAAGAACGACATACTGGAATAAAACCTCGGGTAGACGCCGCACTAGCAAAACAGTCATTCGTCTTAATCTAAGAGACAGGAGCAGGATTTACATGCCTGGCAAAGAAAGTGAAGCACGTAGAAGACCTAGTCGGATGTCAATCATCGGTGGATATGTAAATGATTTAGAGTTGCAATTCTCTGCGACACATGCAACGGACACCAGAAAGTATTAGTGTCGTTCATGGTTAGTGTTGTTTTTCACGCCTAGTAGAGCATATAAGGGACGTGAACAGCTACAGATGTTGAGTAATCACTGAAGAACATGGAGATGCCGCATACCTGTGTGAGACAGTGTTACTACCACCAAACAGAATATGAAAGGGGCCTCGTTGTGGGTATCCGTTTGGCCAGCTGGTCGAATCGTGCAATACCCAGGTTTGTGGGGCATTCCGATGTGAGAGTGGCCCGATGTTGGGCTACATGGAAACGGGAGGGGGGGGGGGGGGGCAGGTATGCTCCTTCCCAAGGTTCCGGTCGATCACGACTGAAATTACAAAGGAAACAGGAAATAACACCTTCGCATCTGTGCCTGTCATCCGAGAACGAGTAATGAACTCCCTGTAACATTCTTTGCCAACTTACACCCTTGGTCAGAGACTAGCAGCAGTCGGGAATCATCGTCCCACGTGTATACCGCCGTTAACATCACAACATAAACGTTTCTGTTTAGAGTGGTGCTGTGAACGGAAAACATGTACTGCTGATGAAAGGCGTCGCTATTTTGTTCAGCGATGAATCGCGGTTCTGGTAGTACGTCGAATGACTAGTGTTGAGAAGTATGGCGACAACCTGAGGAGCGGTTCCTTTCTTCGAGGTTTTTAGGGCACACATTTGTTACTCCTGGCGTCACAGTATAGGAAAGGAACAATCGGATATGACTTCAGATCACGGCTGGAGTTAATTGAAGGAAATGTGACGTCACAACGATAAGTCACGGCTGCCCCGCTTCCTCAGGTGCTACATCTCATGCGGAAATATCATGGTGCCATGTTTTAACAGGACAACGCTCGTTCAATATGGCACGTATATCTAAGAGCTGTCTGTCTGATGAGGTATTGATGCGGCCAGTAAGATCCTCAGATCTGTCCCCAGTAAATTGTGTGGGACCAGTTCGGACGTCAACTCCGTCCCAGGATATCAAAGACCATTTACAACAGCTGTGGATCAACTTGCCCTCAGGAGACGACAAAATGGCTTCACGATACCCTTTCCAACCGAATCAGTGCGTGCATCCACTTTATAGGGGGTGTAACGTCATACTGATAAGTAGATTCTACTGCTAAATTCTTTGCAAATTTGACTAACTGCTGAAATAACATCACGTACCCTCTGAACCAAGTAAGTTACGAAATAGACACTACAAAGACGAACTGTATAAACTTTTCCCCACGTATAGATCGAGTATTTTACAGGAATTTGGAGAAAAATCTCAGAAAACAACTGATATTCTTAAATTCATTTCTTGAGAATGATGGGGAGTTTACCAGTCGGAATAGCGAATGTTTTCGATGATTTTAACACAACTCATTCCCATGAACTATTCAGACAGTAGAATAAGGTAGACAAGCGGTCACACAGAGAGCGCTGAAATACTTACCAGAACAAAAGACATGATAGCTCATAATGTGAAAGGGGCACACGAGAAAAACTAATAGGACCCTGGAAGGTACCGTAGTTTTGGAAATATTGTAGTGGTCACCAATTAATTATCTACATATTCTGTGGGTCACCTTTGGGACAACTCGCTGAAATGTTGATCGTGTCAGTAAGTTTGCAATTAAGTTTTGCTCTATGAAAACATGCCTACATGCTGACGATTTGCGTCATCTGATTCCTACTTTAAATCTGCAATAAAATTTAATAAATGTAACACAACCACACATATCTTATCTGTCCATATGTAAAAGAGGAGTTGTAAAGCAGATACATTCTTTCTTTTAAACTGCCAGCACCTTTAAAGCAGGTAATTATTTCCATAGCTCCATTCTTTGTTTCTTACTGTAGAAGAGGAAGGTTAAGTTCGAATGATAGAGGCTATTTTTGTCCCTAGAGTTACATTTATGAATGCCACTATCAACTTATTTTGAAACTGAGATTGGTTCTTCGCAACATATTTTATAAGAGTAAACGCATTGTGGCGTTGTTGTTAGTACGACCAGTATTTTACCTGCACGAGGTTCGAGGTCAACGGATATAATACTTTAATTATTCAAATGGAATGGGATTATGGAAGCGCGCAAAGCAAGATGATTTTCCGATGTTTCTTTATCACCATAATTCTCAATTACATATACATCAGTTGTTACTGAACTTGAGTTTTTGAGAAAGTCTACATTATTTGATCTCCAATTCAGTTTCTAGTCAGTATGTGAGCCCATAAATTTTGAACAATCCATTTCACACACATCGCTTCACCTGAACAGATGTGAATGAATAGCGATATTATTTGTTTTCTTTATTTAATTTGAGCGGAAGGTTATTTATCGAGAAACAGTTAATAATTTTTCTATATTTTTCATTTAATGTTATTTTTGTCGCTGTAAAGCTGTTGAGATTTGTTACGATTCTTACATCATCAGTACTACTACTGCTTTATCAGTGAAACACGGAAGGTCGTTTACATATAGAAAGAAGAGGATTGGTACAAATATTGAACCATATGGAATAACAGTAGTACTCGTAATCTGTTCGCCCTCAGAAGAAGATTCACCATAAAAATTACTGATGCCAACATGACCCTTTGTTTCGTTTGATGTAAATATGGGGTCAACCACTTGCTCACTGAAACTTGAAAGTCAAAAAAATTTACTTTTTTCCAAAAGGATGTTGCGATTTGCTATGTCGAGTGTCTTAGACAAATCACATGAAGTCTCAGTACATGAAATTTTAACATTCAGATATTTTAAGACAGGGCTGATGAAATGCTAAATTGTAAGTTCAGTGGACAAAAATTGGCATATGTAAAATAGGTATAATATTGTTCATGTACGAGAAGTTCCCGTAAATGGTTCAAATGGCTCTGAGCACTATGGGACTCAACTGCTGTGGTCATTAGTCCCCTAGAACTTAGAACTACTTAAACCTAACTAACCTAAGAACATCACACACATCGCCCGAGGCAGGATTCGAACCTGCGACCGTAGCAGTCGCACGGTTCCGGTTCCCGTAAACCTCTTGGCCTTTCCATTCGCAAAAGAACAGCTGAATGTCAAGTACCACTGTCAACTATGTAAGAACACATTGAAAAAGATTTGAAAATGGAAGGATTTAGACCGATGTTAGGGAATGAATTACCTGTCAAAACATGGAGCAACGAGTTACTGTCTCCCACCCTTCACTGGCACAATTTCCATTTGCTCTGCTCGCTCAAGAGATTTTCTGATGAATGTGCGATGTATCACAATTTACACAGGAGTAACGCGTTTTCTGGTCTAAGAAAAATCCCCACTATTTGAAAGCATCTGAAAGGAACCCGCCTCCTTTTATAATATGGACAGAGATGTCATCACTATACCTACTGAAATGATTATTGTTTGAACAGTAGGAAGTGAATTTTTATTGGGACATGTTACAACGGTGGTTAATACCCGAGCTCGAAGGCAAGGGAATAACCGATAGTGTGTGATTACAGCAGTGTGGAGCTTCACCGCACTTCACTTTTCAGTGCGTGAATTTCTTGATGAACACTTTCGAGGGCTTTGAGCTGCGAGTCATTAAACAACGTCTTTAGACCCGTTGAAATGACCCTAACTTTACCACGCCGGACAACTCGTTATGGCGACTAATCAAATGACATGTGGACCAACGTTGGTACAAGACTAATGAGAAATTGCACAGAAGTATCAGGAAGCCTCTCTGATAGTAACTCTTGAGATGCTCCGCAAGGTGTCAAGTAGAATATGGAGAGCAAAGTTCTCAAATGGTGCAAATGGCTCTAAGCACTATGGAACTTAACTTCTGAGCTCATCAGTCCCCTGGACTTGGAACTACTTAAACCTAACTAACCTAAGGACATCACACACATCCATGCCCGAGGCAGGATTCGAATCTGCGACCGTAGCAGCAGCACAGTTCCGGACTGAAGCGCCTAGAACCGCTCGGTCACAACGGCCGGTGGCAAAGTTCTCCCAGGTTTAAGGCAAGAGGGTGCACATACAGAGCTGTTAGGTTTGTAGTTTTTATATGTAGGTTCTCCAATACAAATGGTGTAAAATTACGTACACAGATTTGTACAGTTATTGGAGGTTATGGTTCAAATGGCTCTGAGCACTATGGGACTCAACTGCTGTGGTCATCAGTCCCCTAGAACTTAGAACTACTTAAAACCTAACTAACCTAAGGACATCACACACATCCATGCCCGAGGCAGGATTCGAACCTGCGACCGTAGCAGTCGGACGGTTCTGGACTGCGCGCCTTGAACCGCGAGACCACAGCTGCCGGCATTGGAGGTTATGTGACACAAAAGTTGCTAGGGGCCCTTGAAAGGTTGGACGCTGGAGTTGGCTTCAGCCAACGATCACAGTTGTCTTTGTACGTAACATGTTGACACTGCAATCTGATTTGCAATACATTTCCCTCTTGATATTAGGGATAGGATATTATTAGGTGACGTACTGCGCATAAATAGACGGAGAGGTTACAGTAATGGTGACAAATGAATGGAAGTAGTATCATTCGTAAAATATGGTGGAGTAACTGCCCGGAGCGACCCAAAATGTAACTACCGCATGAAAGGCAGATGTCAGGCTGAGATTCGTTGGTAGAATCTTACAGAAATTATCGCCTTTAGGTGTTGATGGACGTAACTGTAGCAGATTAGGAAAGAAGCACTGACTGACATTGTTTCCTTGCAGATCACTCACTTGTGGATCTTCTGTCCCAAACATCAAACTTGGTTTCTTACAGCATATATTTTATCACCCGCTAAGGGCAATAGGGAAACTACAGACAATGAGAGACGAGATAATCTGGAGAAACATATTTTCAAAAACGAACATAGAACATAGGCGCTGGGCGAGCAGTAGGTTTGCATAAGACAGGTTGAATGCACACAAGTTCACACAACACTACCGTCTTCACTGTAAAGACCAGTTCCCAGAGAGACCACAGAAATAAAATAACGAGTATCATAACAGAAGAAACTTACCATGGGTCATGCTTACGTTAAAAGTAACAGAGATTGACCAAAACAGCTTACCAAACTACTTGTCGATCTGCGGCGCCCAGTATCTTGCGGCGTAGCCGTAGTACAGCCTTAGTCACTGTGATTGCGATGTGCTTAGTAAGTCTAAAAATCACTAGTGGTTCGCGGATGACTAACCTAGACTGCTCTCAAGGTAACGGGAAGTCCTAGCCACTAAATGGCGGTAAACTGCCGTACACTGCACCTCGGTATGTTGATACCTCTAGAAACTGCAACGGAATGGACTGGAGAGCTGCTCGACAGGTCACTTAAGGACTAGGTTGAACAGCTACGGTGTACCTCCGCCGTACACGTAAAGGTACTCCAACCTAACAGGGGCTAGTGGTTGAATCTGGATTGGTCGAGTTCCGGCCCTCAAATAGGTTGACCCGAACTGGACGACTCAGAACGAGGGGGAAAACTGTGTGCTTTCGACGACGATTCTAAATAACGGATAGAAAACCAACTCACATTTCGCCATCTTGGGCGTTTTCTATATTAACTAAACGGAAAACATTAAATTTGTCCTTCCATCTGCAATCGATGGTCCTCTATGTCGACAATACCTCGGTAGCGTCTACGGACTTGGAAAAAATAATTTAGTAGCTCAGTTCATTAATTATAATGAATTGCAAATTAGTTAATCGACTGGTCTGAGTTAGGTGTCAGTTTACTCGGAATTTAATTTGGATTTCGTCTCTGATCAGAATTAAAGTATTGATTTTATTACTCTCTTCTTTTGTCTTGTGGCCTGGTCTGGACAGATGCTGTGGCCTTGCCAAATGCGGTTTGTGCTTAGCATTCACTATGTTACAAAATGTAACACATTCGGGAGGACGACGGTTCAATCCCCCGTCCAGCCATCCACATTTAGGTTTTCCGTGATTTCCCTAAATCGCTTCAGGCAAATGCCGGAATGGTTCCTTTGAAAGGGCACGGCCGACTTCCTTCCCCATCCTTCCCTTATCTGATGAGACTGATAACCTCTCAGTTTGGTCTCTTCCCTCCGAAATCAACCCAACCCAACAAAATGTAATTCATCCACAGAAGAAGTAGCTTATAAAACACAGGTACCGTGCCCACCACATTCTTCCGACCTCTTCCTAGAGGTTTCTTTTTGTGGGGGTAGAGGAGTGAACAAAGAGCAGGTTGCCCATCTGGATGAAGTTGCAGCCATGAAACACATGGGTGTTTTTTGCATGTGAGACAACCATTAGCACGCAGATGCCAGTTTTGCATTAATGTAAACCGAAGACATTTTTGGTAATAAATCTAAATCAACATTCATCACATGACACTTTGAACATCGTGTGTGAATATCACTAGTGTCAAAATCTTCATGGACCACTAGCAGGAAAATAGTGCACCGGTGATATTCTGTCACATAAAAGTTTCTTTTAATATCGTGTAATGACTCTTAAAATTTTGTATTCGTAGTTTTATTGACCCTGTATAAAAACAATTTGAAGCCATTTTGACTATTTTTCGACTGTGACTGTCTCAAGAAATATGTAAAGGTTTTTTAAATTACCGCTACCATTCTGAAACTTTGTCAACTGTTGCATTACTGATTTATTTAGCGACATGTTTCTAGGTAATACTTCATCTTTAGACGAAGTGGCATTACAAAATCAACTTTACAATAAGGCCATACTGATGTTAGTTGTCTTTTCGTAAATGCCGTGGTCATCAAAAGAAAAAAGATGATCACAGCAATTACGGAAAGTCGGTTCAACATATTATCCCAAAGCAGGATTTTTCGACAGTTTCCATGGTTGTATAAATGTTCTGTGCGTGGTAATCAAGTGGGCAGAAACTGTGTAGAACATATAAAGCAAAAATACCACCATCTTCACTTTCCCCTATCTTTTTATTCATTCAGTATCGAAAGTTGTTTGACTCGGGAGGGTATGTGTACGGGAACACTGTAGATGTTCAACCTCATTGGCATATGCTGCGAAAAGATAAACCCAACACTTGAAGCGATGCTTAACATCAAAACAGTTTTAATAAATCTGAAATGTCGTGACCAGTTGCAAGTAATAGAGAATTTTTCGGTTAACATATGTCCAGCTTGTACTCTGTGCCTGTGCACTAGTTGTGTTTATTGGGGCGCACACAGTTTCCCGCGATTTGCCTTGTAGCGATCTCTGTAGACCAGCGGTTTGGAGTCCGCGCTACAGCGCTATCTGAGGTTAAGTAGGCCATTGCGTCACCACCCGATGCGCTCCACGTAAAGGAAGAATATGTGAAAAAAAGGGAGCAGAAATCTGTAATGCCATCTGTTGACGTGTTAAGACGCGAAACTAGTTACAAACAAACGAAGTTCGTTTTCTGAAAATGTGGTTCGTCGCAATAAGTAATTAAAAGGTCAAAACGAACTGCAAAAACTGTTGAATCGTGCGAAACACGCTACTTGAAACGTGGCAGTTCACACTAAAGGATAAGAAGTGTTAGGCCCTCCATATGAGTAATAACAACATTCCGTTAAAGTTCGCTTACACGATAAATACCAACAATTTGGATCCATCACATAGAAAATGTTGTGAGCAAGGTGAATCAATTGGCAGGACATTTAGAAGATGTAACAAATCGACTAGAGATTTCATCATTAGTTAATTGGCTTAGCTAATTTTCCACCTATCACATACAGACTAGGCATACTTCCTCAGAGAAATACAGACACGTCTTGACAACAGTTTTGTTATAGGCCTGTATTGCTGCTCCAAGCCACACAAATGATGACTTGCTAATAATTCGAAAGCAGTACTCAATTCTTTAATTATTTTGTCTAACTGCAATCAGTGTTGAACTTTCTCATTTTTTGTCAGTTTTCTCTATCGATGTATTTTTAATTGACACAAATAACTATCTGGGAAGGACAACCACATCTCAGAGACATTGTCAATAACGGTAACACCCAATAACCATTCGAATTATCGTAAAATTTATAACAATTAAAAATTCAAGAATTGTAAGCTTTACAAAAGTCGCATAGATTTATGAAGGTGCTTTATTCTCAACTGTCAGTTTCGCGTAGGTACAGACGCATCTTCAGGTTTATAATGGTTATATTTCCATAAATTATATTGTGGAAATATAACCTTTATAATCCTGAAGAAACATGACGTGAAACCGATACTTACGAATAAAGCACCTTCATACCGCTATTACACCTTTGGAGAGGTCGTCATTCTTTTTAACTGTTATAATTTTTATGATAATTAGAATAGTTTTTAGATGTTCAGTTTTGTTATTGTCATTTTTAATTGTCTTAGCGTAAGTCTAGGGATAATAAGATAGCAGGTCAACTGAGAACTTTTATTGATTTTTATGAAGAAGTCCTCATCAGCTATATCCTGATAAGTTTTATTTATACTTTCTATTAATAAACGTTAACACACCAGTTATTTGCAGGTGGATTATTTCTTCTTTGCGTCATCGGTTCTTCAATGCGAAATTTTTCAGTTGTTCTTCATAGTGTTCCGCTTATTTGTTTAATTTTCTTCCTACTTGTTTTGGTCACTCGTGAACAGTGCTGAACTCCCTGGCTACCTTGCCAGTTAGTCCTTTTGTGAACATACATTTCTTATCTACGGATCCTCTCGGGACAATATACTGCTTCGTTGTTTACAGCTCTGGTGTGTTCTAGCTTCCTTCACAGCTTTATGAATCTTCTCTAGCCGTTTCGTATGTTATTCGAGTATAATGCTAAAACTAATCTGTGTTGAGCTACGATGACGCAACTGTGGGAGTATCGCACATATACTGTGAAGGAAGGAAGACTTAGATCTACGCCAAACTCGGCACGCAAATATATCTGTCAGGTTCGAGAATCGCAGACGCGTCTCAACGTTATTTGTAAGCATGGAGCTAGGCCCTAATAAGGCGCTGAGATGTAAATCACAGAGCAGATCAGAAATGATGAATCGCAAAAGGAAGTACAGACAGTAGAACAGTTGGAATACTTTCACGCTTGGCCAAAAAATGCACGCTTCGCCGAGAGATATGCGGCGCGTAGATCGTTACGTGGCGGCCGTCTGGTGGTGACGCAATGGCCTACTTAATCTCAGACTGCGCCGTAACAGCGGACTCGTAGCCACTGGTCTGCCTAGAACGCTGCAAGGCAGATCGCGGGCAATTCTGTGTCCCTGAATGTACACAGCTAGTGTACAGTACAAGCTGGACACAAATCGAAGAAAATCTCTGCTGCTTGTAACGGTTTACGATATTTCAGATTTCTTTAAGTCGTCAGTGTTACAACTGTTATGATGTTGAACATCAAAAAATGTTCAAATGTGTGTGAAATCTTATGGGACTTAACTGTTAAGGTCATCAGTCCCTAAGCTTACACACTACTTAACCTAAATTATCGTAAGGACAAACACACACAACCATGCCCGAGGGAGGA
This sequence comes from Schistocerca gregaria, assembly GCF_023897955.1. Lineage (NCBI taxonomy): Eukaryota > Metazoa > Arthropoda > Insecta > Orthoptera > Acrididae > Schistocerca > Schistocerca gregaria. The sequence continues at coordinate 235,098,244 of NC_064921.1, forward strand.
CTCTAACCTCCGCCGGGATCAGGCGCACAGTCTATGACTGTAGCGCCTTAGACGGCTCGGCTAATCCCGCGCGGCTGTTAAACATCGCTGCAAGTCTTGGGCTAATCTTTTCACTGCATATGCCTAAGAGGTTCAATATCTACAGTGTTCCTGTGCAACTACCCAGTAAGTTCAAAAAATTTCGAAACTGGATTAATAAAAAGAAATTGAGAAAAAATAAGATGGGGGTTTTAATGTTTTAGATGTTCGTCATGATCTCCATCGACTTGAGTACAACGCACAGAGGGTTTATAGAACCATGTGAAACGGGCAGGGGCCGGCCGGGATGACCGAGCGGTTCTAGGCGCTACAGTCTGGAACCGCGCGACCGCTACGGTCGCAGGTTCGAATCCTGCCTCGGGCATGGAAATGTGTGATGTCCTTAGGTTAGTTAGGTTTAAGTAGTTCTAAGTTCTAGGGGACTGATGACCTCGGAATTTAAGTCCCATAGTGCTCAGAGCAATTTGAACCATTTTTTTGAAACGGTCAGAAAAGTCCTCCTTTGGGATGTTGTCCAACTCGTCAGGTAAGCTTCATTGTCTGTTATGGCGTAAAAGCGTTGACCCTTCGTGTGAATTTCTGCATTGTATCATTTTATGGTACGTTCGTACTGAGACAGCAAATGTGATTAATATTGTACATAAACCTATCTGTTTTATGAGATGGTTATGACATTCAAATGAGAAATACTGTTCTTTTAGTGAGTACCTTAGACTGTGGACGAACGTATATTTGTTACTATTGTTACTACCGTTACGGACCTTCTGTTTTTCATAATACAGGAATACCCGTATCAAACCGCATAAGAAATTCATGCCGCCGTCTGAGATACGTTAAGACATAAAACTTGTTTGCGTAAAATTGCCGCACATTTGGTGAAATTACTGCATATTGATGTAGTTAACACGACTGCAAAATGAGTTAAAAATACTTTGTGCTGAGGAATGGAAAGTATTTACATAATCGCTCTCACAGATTGACTCAAGTGTAGTCGTACACAATAGACAGATACAGATTTATTCAGGCAGACAAGAAACAAATACAGTTATTAACAAGAAATATTAATCATACTGTGATCATTGTATAGAGTACCTGAATTACGTTACTGGCTCTTATTTCTTTAATCTTGGGTTGGAAATAATTTGAAGCAAAAGCTTCAGCGGATGAACGAAGAAACGGGTCGGGTAACGCCTTAAAGCTCCCTTTTCTGTCCGAGATGAGCTAGTCGGGAAAGACCGCTGTTTCACCCTCTGCCAATAGCGTCATTTGGATGCGGTAATAGGGGGGGGGGGCATAGGGTTAGTAGACGGCTCTACCGACCGTTGTTGGCTTGCTGGACCTTAAAGTCGCTTCTCCTCATTCAAGTAACTCATGCTGGCATCAAGAGGCTGACATTTCCCTTGGTTGTAAGGCAAACTCTGGAACCGGACATTCTCTTCCAAGTTTCCCAATGAAGTCTCACTCTGCCCCACTAACAGCTCCTCTGGCATTTGGTTGCAAACTCCTTGAGTCGAACACCCCGTTCTTCCTAGAGAATGAAATGCTTTAAAAATATAATCAATTGCTTCACTGAGCAAGACAATGGTAATTATCTCTCACTCTCTCTCTCTCTCTCTCTCTCTCTCTCTCATTCGACTTCACATTGTCTTTTACAAATACCAGAAGATATCGGTTTTGTAAACTTTTCAGTCGAGACATTGTCTAGCGAAATCGTCTGACTCGTGATCAAAACGTCCTGGGTTACACCATAGCCATTGCTTAAATTTTGAGTAAGAATCATCAGTAATGGCACGCGACGTATTCAGGCGGAAAGAAGTTACCCTCTTACTGCCAATAACTTTGTCAAATAGGGCAGAGGAGCAGACAAATTCAGGGAATTCTCTTGTTCTCGAGGTGGGAACCTGCTCTAAAAGACGGAAGAATCACCAATGATCAACGGCATGAGGAATCAGAAGGCAGTGGAAACCACTGCATTAAAGACAAGTAATGTGAATCCACAGGACATGGGGACTGCCAAGAGCCACGTGATCCTGAGAAAAGCATGACGTAACCAACGAAGGGATGAAATACAGCGAGTCGGAGTATGGCATGTCAGAAGTTTGAACGTAGCAGGAAAGCTAAAACATCTTAAAAGGTTAATACAAAAGCTCAATTTACACTTCAAAATTAAAGGATCAGTTTTTCGAAATCCTATAATTGTCCCCCATTGCGACGCGTTCGTTTGAAATTTGGCTGAAAGATGCCTACAAACTTCCTCTGTAATGTTTCAAAAGTGTGGCGCCCTGCGGTGTACCCTCGGGCTCGGCAACGCCTCAGGTAAGGAGTCTATACATGCGGGAAAAAGGCCGCAGCTCGGAAGTTTAAGTGGACTGTGGATTGGTGATATCACATTGGCACCAAATTACACCACAGTTCCGTCCAATGCCAGCATGGACGTTCCACATGATGTGAAGGTCATCATAACCGCTCTTACCCACAGTCCATCTTTAGACGTCTCTACGATGGAGGTCACAGAACCAGCGTTGAAATCACGCAAGTTTCTTATGGGTGACCGAGGAAAGCATTTCAATCGCACCGCCACTCAGAATCGACGTGGAAAGACCTCTGGGTCTAGCATAAAGAGTGTCGATGAAACCATCCCTTTCCCTGGGACGTCGAATCCCACCCAGTTCGGAGTGCGATGAGCAACAAGAGGATGTTCTTGACAATCTTTGACTCTACTGGCACCCTCGGACGTTTCAACCCTTATCCAAGGATACTGTGAGGCTGCATCTCCATTTAGGTGATCGCACCCCTTTGGAGTGCAGTACGACCGCAATTTTTGCTCTCGTGCGCAGGTCGGAACCACTAGGAACCGTTGAAAAGCAGTCAACGAAATCTGAAGCGATCTGCAGCAGCAAAGGCTAATCATGCTTTTTCAGCTCTCCTGTTTTCAGCCCTTCTCTGGTGTGTTGTCGCGGAAGTGTCACAATAACATGTGCATCAATAAAACGGCAGAGGGTCCCTCTAAGACCCCCGGTTCGTCAACACCCTCGTGTGCAACCAACGCAACTTTTTTGCTCACGTTACAAATGTACCTGTCAGACTTTAAGACCAGTTCAGCCTGGCGGCTGCTCTAGTACCTGAAGGCAGGCAAATTCTTCTACAGCGCATTGAAGGGGTTGTCTAACCCTCACCTGTGGTTGTAGGAAAGAAACAGAAGGAAAGGTTACAGGAAAATAGAAGCTTGGCAGTAGAATTAAAACAAAATTCAGTCGGTAATAGTGAATGCTCTGTACAAAAAAAGTCAAAAAAGGAGATATGCTGCAAAAAGACCTGGAGACAAGGGAATATTCCAACTGGATTACATCATGGTCAGACAAGGAGACAGAAATCAGAGGTCAGAATTGTAAAGTGTATCCAGGAGCAGATATAGACGCAGATCACAGTTTTTGAATGATGAACAGTAGACTGAAGTTTAAAATAATTGTCCAAAAGTATCCGCGTGGAAGAAGTGTTGCCGAACTGAAGTGGTCTTAAAGAGCCCCTTTTCCTTTTTATTCACGCGCATGTTAACGTTGCACTCCTGCAAGATCACGCCACAGGAGGGCGGAAAGCAAGAGGGCTGAAAAAACATCGGTATCTTTTCCTGCTTCGGATCACGTTCGAATTCCGTCGAATGGGTTTGAACGGTCCCTGTACCAACATGTACACGAGAGCAAAAATTGTGGTTCTGTTGAACTCAAAAGGGCTGCGTTCACATTCATTGTGGACGCAGCTCCACAAAGTCCTTAGAGAAGGGCTGAACCATCCGAGGACATCAGCAGTGTCAAAGGTTGAAAAGAACATCCTCTTGTTGCTCATCGCACTGCGAACTGGGTGGGATCCAACGCCCCAGGGAAAGGGATGGTTTCATCGACACTCCTTATGCCACACCCAGAGGTCTTTCCACGTCGATTCTGAGTGGCGGTGCGATTGAAATGCTTTCCTCGGTCACCCATAAGAAAATTGCGTGATTCAAACGCTAGGTGTGTGACCTCCATCGTAGAGACGTCTAAAGATGGACTGAAATGTGGGTAAGAGTGGCTGTGATGACCTCAGCGTGTGGGAACGTCCACGCTGGCATTGGGCAGAATTGTGGTGAAATTTGGCGCCAATGTGATATCACTAATCCACAGCTCACATAAACTTCCGAGCTGCGGCCTTTTACCCGCATGTATAGACTCCTTGTATGAGGCGTTGCCAGGACCCGAGCATACACCGCAGGTCGCCACGCTTTTGAAACATTACAGAGGAAGTTTGTAGGCATTTTTCAGCCAAATTCCAAACTTACTCGTCGCAATGGGAGACAATTACGGGATTTCGAAAAACTGTTCTTTTAATTTTGTTGTGCAGTGTAAATTGAGCTTTTGTATTTACCTTTAATACTTTTTTAGCTTTCCTACTACTTTCAAACTTCTGACACTCCATGCTCCGACTCGCTGAATGTCATCCCTTCATTGGTTACGTCATGCTTTTCATGTGGTTCAAATGGCTCTAGGCACTATGGGACTCAACTGCTGTGGTCATTAGTCCCCTAGAACTTAGAACTACTTAAACCTAACTAACCTAAGGACATTACACACATCCATGCCCGACGCAGGATTCGAACCTGCGACCGTAGCAGTCGCACGGTTCCGGACTGCGCTCCTAGAACCGCGAGACCACCGCGGCCGACCGTCATGCTCTTCTCAGGATCATTTTTCCCTTGGCGGTCCCCACGTCCTATGGATTCACATTACTTATCTTTAAAGTAGTGGTTTCCAGTGCCTTGTGCTTCCTCATGCCGTTGATCATTTCTGATTATTCCACCTTTTAGTGGCAGTTTCCCACCTCGAGGGCAATAGAATGCCCTGAATTTGGCCGTTTTCGACAGCGAACTGTGAGGGAATCAACGTTCCAAGGAAAGGGGTGGTTTCATTGACGCCCCTAAGGCCTTTTCGTATCGATTCTAAGCGGAAGTGTGACAAATGTTTTTCTCAGCTATTCATAAGAAAACCGCGAGATTTCAACGCTGAGCGTCGCGGTTCTGACATCTCTCACAGACACGTCAAAAGAAAGAGGTGAAATACAGGCGTAGTGTGAAATGTCCACAGTGGGGTCGCTCAGGATTGTGGTTAATTCGGTGCCAATGTGACTTAACCGCCCTTACAACTCACGTGAACTTCCGTGCTGTAGCCTTTTCTTCGCATGTGTCGACTCCTTGCTTTTTGAAGCATCACCGAGCCCCGGGGTGACGTCCCAGTCCGTCACAATTTTGCACCATCACACAGGAAGGTTTAGGCAATTTTGACCCAAACTTAAAACTTACACACCTCAGTGGGAAGCAATTATGGGGCTTAGAAAAAGTGATCATTTAATTCTGTTGCACAATGTAGATACAGTGTGGGTCAATGAAGTGAAATAAAAGGATGAGGACTTGTGGTCAGACGCACACAGTGTACTGTCAACAGCAGCAGAAAATGATGTAATGGGAGCAGGATTAGTCATGAGCAGGAAAGTAGGGCAGAGAGTGAGCTACTGTGAAAAGATCAGTGGTACAGATATTATCAGATTTGACGGCAAACCAACGCGACAACAATAGCTCCGATGTATATGCCGAAGTCGGTAGTCGGAGATGAAGAGACACGGAAAGTATGTGAGGGTACTCAACGGTGATTCAATACGTAAAGGTAGATGAAACTATCATGGGAGATTGGAAAGTGGTTTCAGGGAAGGAAGACATGAAAGAGTTACGGGAGAATAGGAGCTTGGCAGTAGGAATGAGAGAGAAAGAAAATACTGATTGAGTTCTGCAGTAAACTTCTGATGGAAACAGCGAATACTCTTTTGAAAAATCACAACAGGAGGAGGAATATTAGAAAAAGACCTGAAGACGTGGAATGATTCCAGCTGGGTTACATCATGGTCAGATACTGGATTGTGAGGTGTACCCATAAGTAGATAAACTAGCAGATCACAATTTGTTAAGTATGCACAGCAGACTAAAGCTTAAAAGAATTGCCCGGAATAATCAGTGTGGAAAGGAGTGGTAGACATAAGTACTGAGGAATGATGAGACGTGATGGAACTCCGCTAAGGAAGTTGATAGTGCGATAAGGAAAACCACTTTAGGCAGTTCAGAAGAAGAGGACTGGACATCTCTAGAAAGGGCTCTCACTGATGTTGGACAGTCAAGCACAGGTACAAGAAACATGACAGGAAGAAGTCTTGGGTAAGAGAAGAAATGCTTCAGTTGATCGACGACAAAGGAAGTACAAAAAATGCTCATCAAAAGTCAGGAAACTAGCAATATAAATCGGTTAGGAATTAAATAAATAGCAAGGAAGCCAAGGCAAAATGGCTGCAGGAAAAATGTGCAGAAATCGAGAGAGAAAATATTGGCGAAGTACAAACAAAAAAGTGACAAATTAAAAGCAGAGGTGCTAACATTAATAATACATTGGGAACTCCACTGTTAAATGCAGAGTGCTGAGCGGATAAGTGGAAAGAATACACTGACCGCCTCAATGGAGGACTTGTCTGGTAACGTGATGGGAGAAGAAACAGTAGTCAATAGGAAAGAGATAGGACTCACACTGTTAGAATTTAAGAGACCTCTGGAAGGCTTAAGAACAAATAAGGCAAAAAAGAGTAGATAACATTCAGTTTGAATTTCTAAAATCATTGGGGGAAGTGGCAATCTAACGACTATTGAAGATGGTGTGAAGAATGTATGAGACTGGGGATGCACCATCAGAATTTCGGAAATGTATCATCCATACAATTCCGAAGATAGCAAGGCCATTTATGTGTGAGAAATATCGCAAAATTAGTTCAACAGGTCATGCACCCAAGTTGCTGACAAAAATAATACTTTGTACACAGAAGAATGGAAAAGAAAGCAGAGGAATTATTAGCTGACAACCAGTTTGGCTTTAGAAGAGGTAAAGGCACCAGAGGCTAATCTGCCGTTGCGCTATATAATGGAAGCAACACTGAAGAAAAATGAAGAAATGCTCACAGGATTTGTCGGCTTATACAAAGCGTTCAAGAATGTAAAACGGTACGAAATGTTCAAATGAGAAAAATAGGGTTAAGCTAGAGTGAAATATGGATAATATACAGTATGAACATGAATCAAGCGGGAACAATATGAGTATAGGACCAAGAATGAAGGAATCTTCGATCGCCCGTAATTTTCAATCTGCACGTCGAAGAGGCAGTGAGGGAAATAAAAAATATTCAAGAATAGGATTAATATTCAAGGTGAAAGGATATCAGCGATAAGATTCGCTGATTCCTATTCTCAATGAGAGTTACAGGATCTGTTGAACGGAATGGTCTAATGAGTACAGAACGCAGATCGAAAGAAAACCGACAAAAGACGAAAGCAATGAGACGCAAAAATGAGAGTAGCAGCAAAGTTGACATCAGAACTGGTAGTAACAAAGAACAGGAAGTTAAGAAATTCATCTACTTTAGAAGCAAAATAACCTATGACGGAGGAAGCAAGAAGTACATAAAAATCAGACTAGCACAGGGAGAGAGGGCATTCCTGGCCAGAAGAAGTCTAGTACTATCAAAACTCAGCCTTAATGTGAAAAGAGATTCCTAAGAGTCTCTGTTTGGAGCACAGTATCGTATACTAGTGAATCATGGATTGTGGGAAAACCGGAAAAGGGGATAATCGAAGCGATGTACTGATACGGATTTTGCTGAGTGTTAAATGGACTGATAAGAAGTGAGGAGTCTCTCCGCAGAATCATGGAGGAAAGGAATAAGTGGACGACGCTTACGTTGAGGATGTGTGTTTAGGCATTAGAGAACAACTTACAACTTTCATGTTACTAGAGGGAGCAACAGAATGTTAAAACTGTAGGAAGCGATAAAGATGATTAGATATAACAAATGCTAGATGGTGTTGAGTATAAGTGCTAAGTTGGTTTGGATCAGGAAATATTACGGGGGGCTGCATCAAACCAGTTACAAGACAGGTGACCCAACCCTCAGAAAACTGGCAATATCTGTCGATTGAGGACGCCAGTAGCGCCACTGATGGATCTAAAAACCTCTCCCTATGTGTCTGAAGCCTCCACTTTTCATAGTTCAAAGATTTTTGAAAAAAGTAAAAAAATATTCAATTCGGTTGTAGAAGAAATATTTTCGTTTAGAATAGACAATTATGCTTGTGGCATGTGTTAATACACCTAAGGCACTGAAATACGTTGATGTGAGACAAAGCCGTAATAAATTTTTCGGAAAATATGTACAGATGTTAGGAAAAAATGAATGAAAAACAAACGAAAAAGTGGTTAATAATAATAATGACTAGGGCCTTCCGTCGGGTAGACAGTTCGCCTGGTCTCAGGTCTTTCGAGATGACGCCACCTCGGCAACTTGCGCGTCGATGGGGATGAGATGATGATTAGGACAACACAACACCCAGTCCGTGAGCAGAGAAAATCTCCGAACCAGCCGGGAATCGAACCCGGGTCCTTAGGATTGACATTCTGTCGCGCTGACCACTTTTTTTTGTTCTCATTTTGTTTATTACTGTTTGTTGTATTTGTTCGCGGCGGACGTCGCATGACGCTTGTTTAAGTTTATCGTTGATCCATTAACTCAATTTTTTTTATTACCGAGGGAGCTACCCATCTGACCGAACACGCTGAGCTACCCTGCCGGCATAATGACGTAAAACTTCCTGGCAGATTAAAACTGTGTGCCGGACCGAGATTCGAACTCCGGACCTTTGTCTTTCTCGGGCAAGAGCTCTACCAACTGAGATACCCAAGCACGACATACCGGGGGCGGACAAGTGGACAATTAGCTCCAGAAAGTAACCTTAAAGCAGGTAATACGTTGTGGTTCCAATGTAATTTTGTAAATAACTGAGTTTCCACTGAGTAACCTTCCGGTAATGCATGTTTTTTACATCCAGTAAACAGCAATTTCCTGTAAAAATATACGAGGGCTATTCGGAAAATAAGGTCCGGTCGATCGCAAAATGGAAACCTCAGTGAAAATCCGATGAAGCTTTGCTTAGACGCGTTGGAAAGTGTTGTTGTTATGCCCGTCGACCGCGGCACGTTGCTCTTTTCAGTTCTGAAAGCACAGTGAGCATGTGCAGATGCCTAGAAAATAATAGTCTCCCGCCAAATATGAGTGCCTATAAGAGATTTCGCCTGATTTCATGCAGCCCGCACTACGTAACTGTCATGCATTTCCTCCTTCATGACAATTCTCGGCCGCACACGGCAGGGGCAATGAGGACGGTCCTGCAGCGTTTTCGACTGGAAGTGTTTGATCACCCACAATACAGCCTTGACTTGGCTCCCTCTGATTTTCCTTTATTAGCTCAGATAAACCGCTGTCTATGAAGACAACATTTTGGCACAGACAACAAGCAACCGTACCACGTCGGGTTTACAGAGGAGATAGAAGATCCAAAGAAGATCGGCGCGTTTCGTCACAGGGTTATATGGTAAGAGTGATAGCGTAACGGAGATGTTTAGTAAACTCAAGTGGCAGACTCTGCAAGAGAGGCGCTCTGCATCGCAGTGTCGCTTGAGGTCCAGGTTTCGAGTGGGTGCGTTTCTGGATGAGGTATCTAACATATTGCTTCCACCTACTTATCCTCCCGAGGAGATCACGAATGTAAAATTAGAGACATTCGAGCGCCCACGGAAGCTTTCCGGCAGTCGTTCTTCCCGCGAACCATACGCAACTGGAACAGGAAAGGGAGATATTGACAGTGGCACGTAAAGTGCCCTCCGCCACAGACCATTGGGTGGCTTGCGGAGTATAAATGTAGATGTAGCTGCATATCAGCGTAGGGAATTGGCTGAAAGCACAGGCGGCTGCCTTATATGACGAGGATATTGGAATATTGGTACAATGCTCCAACAAATGTATCAGTCGGAGTGGTGACTGTAGAGAAGAAGCTGGAAGGTGTTCACTGTGGTATCCATTTCGTGACCGTTCGGACCTTACTTACCGAATAGCCATCGTACAACGACGGAACTTAGAGCTCGTAGTCGCTTAGAGAGAGATACTGTATCCAAAAAAATGTTCAAATGTGTGTGAAATCTTATGGGACCTAACTGCTAAGGTCATCAGTCCCTAGGCTTACACACTAATTAACCTAAATTATCCTAAGGACAAACACACAGACTCATGCCCGAGGGAGGACTCTAACCTCCGCCGGGACCAGCCACACAGTCCATGACTGCAGCGCCCAAGACCGCTCGGCTAATCCCGCGCGGCATACTGTATCCATTCTCTATCAAAACTTGCTTGTTACTCAGAAGGTATAATTTCTCACAATTACCTACTCACTTCCTGAATTACACCTCCGGATTGTATTCAAGTATTTTACTAGCAGCCCTAATCAGAAACTGAAAAGGATGACGACACTGAAGTTCCTGCATCATTGACGGCCTTTTTTTATACTCTTAAGGCAATAATTAATAAAGTAGGCATAGTTTTTAAGCGTTAGGGGCGTCATGGCTTCAGATGTGTCTGAAGCAAGGGAAGAAGGTTAGTGCTTAACGTCTCGACGGCCGGTGTGGCCGTGCGGTTCTAGGCGCTACAGTCTGGAGCCGCGTGACCGCTACGGTCGCAGGTTCGAATCCTGCCTCGGGCGTGGATGTGTGTGCTGTCCTTAGTTTAGTTAGGTTTAAGTAGTTCTAAGTTCTAGGGGACTGATGACCACATATGTTAAGTCCCATAGTGCTCAGAGCCATTTGAACCTTAACGTCCCGTCGACAAGAGGTCATTAGAGGCGGAGCACAAGCTATGATTAGGGCAGGATGGGGAAGGCAATTGGCTGTGCCTTTCCACATGAACTATCCCGGTATCTGCCTGGAGTGACTTAGGGAAATCGTGGAAAACCTAAATTAGGATGGCTGACGGGGATTTGAACCGTCATCCTCCCAAATGCGAGTCTAGTGTGCTCGCTCGGTAACTCTGACCCATGAACGAACATTCAAACACAAGCAGAGGACTCCGGTCTGTTCGCGGTGATAATTATTAGAGCAGACGTTACCGACGTGTTAAAACAACGCGCCGCTCCTCACAGAGTAAGACTGACGTTCTCTAACATAATTAAAAAAAGAATTTCAATGAAGTAGTAATCATTTGACTCTATAGAAGTTACACGGCTGCGTACGTAGCAAGTGAACTGAACTATTTACTCATTTATTACTCTTGAAGTTTATACTTTACTAATTTAGCGAAGAACGTATGTAATAGTGCAGGCACTGCATATCTTTCTAATCACATAAGCTTGTTGTTGCATTCGACAGTCTGAAGGCTAGTTTGATGCAGCTCTCGATGCATAAATACTGTAGGTACATACACTTGAACCTGCTTCTATAGTCAACCCTTGGTCTCTCTGTAGAATTTTTATCCCACCCCCTTCCATTATCATTTTCCTTGACTCCTCAGTATGAGATAATCAACCAATTCCTTGTTCTACTCAAATTGCGTCACACATTCCCCAGTTGTATACGGCAGCGCTTCATTAGTTATCCGGTCTATGAAACTAGCTAGTCTTCAGCATTCTTCTGTAGCACCACATTTCGAAGTCTTCCATTACTTCTGTCTGAACTGTTCATCTTCCACATTTCACTTCCGTACAAGCCTCCACATTACACAAATACGTACAGAAAAAGTTCTCTGAACAACTTATATTCGATGTTAACAATTTTTTTTTCTCAGAAATGCTGTTCTTGCTACAGCCAGTCAGCATTTCATTTAGTCTCTACTTCGACCGTCGTCAATGCTTTGGCTTCTTAAATAGCAAAGATCATCTCATTTTCTAATCTAGCTCTCACCCTATTGCCTCATTCAGTTCAACTACTACAATCATTTACCCGTGTTTGACTTTTGTTGATGGTCCTTTTATAAGTTAACCTATTTTAAAGACACTATCTATTCCCTTCAACTGATCTTCCAAGTCTTTTACCGTTTCTGATAAATTTCAATATTATATGCAAACCTCAAACAATTTTATTTCTTCTCCTCGAACTTTAATTCCTTCTCCTTACTTGGATACAAAAATATATTTAAATAACAATATTAAACTTCGAGCAATAAAAAATGCTGCAATGACGACCAATAGCTCCAAAGTACCCCAAATTCTCAATACTGTGGAGGCGAAACACACAACAGTTTATAACGAAATAATTTTTCTTTTCCGGTCATCTAAATGTACATGATCGACATGACTACTCTGCAATCCACACCCAAGTTTTGGCACCAGTTTCACAGAACCACTTTCACACTATTGCTCGCCCGCTCCACTCTCGAATAGCACGCGGGAAAAATGGACACGTAAATCTTCGCGTGCTAGCTCCGATTTTACTTGTGATGGTCATTTTTCCCTAAACAGGACGCATTTTCGCATTCGGAGAAATAATCTCGCTGCAATGAAAAACTGCTTTGTTATAATGATTGCCACCCGACCTCGCGTATCATATTCATGTTCACGATAGTGCAAACCTATCCGAACATCTTCGAATGGTCCGATGTCCTCTGTCGGTCCTGTCTCGTAAGGATCCCATACTGCGCAGCATTACCCTAGCAGAGAACAGATAAGCGTAATTTAAGCATCCTATCTAGTAGATTTATTGCATGTTTTAAGAGTTCTACCAATAAAATGCAGCTATGGTTCGCCTTCCCTACACCATTTTATGTTGGTGGTTCCAGTCTAAGTTGTCCATGATTATAATCATTAGGTATTTAGTTGAATCCACAACCATTAAATTTGTATTATTACTGAAATTTAGCGGATTCTTTTTGGTACTTTTGTGGAGGTTCACACTTTTTATTGTTCGAGGTTAACTGGGACCTTCCTCATCATACAGACGTCTAAATCATTTTCTAATTCGTACTGATCTTCCGATGTCTTTACTATAAGGAAAAACGACAGCGTCACCTGCAAAAAATCTAAGACGGCTGCTCAGATTATCTCCTAGATTACTTATATAGATTAAGAGCAGCAGAGGACCTGTAACACTTCCTTGAGGAACGCCAGGTATCACATTTATTCCACTCTATGACTTTTCATCAATTACTAAGATCTGTGACCTTTCTGCCAAAAAGGCAATGTAAATAAAGAATGTAGCCTACATTGCGCCATGTATAGGTTACTCTATGCTTAGTTTGAAGAACCTTTGAGAACCTTCCTTCTAGCTTCAAAAACCTAATTATTCACGGAACTTCAGCACCGAAGACTTGATATTACAGAAAATCTGCTCCTACGGCGCTTTCACTGAAGACGTGATGATGGTCATATAAAACTGGGACAACTGAATTTTCAGTGTGTTTGATGAAGCAGATCTTGTCATAGCTTGTTCACAAAGCCTGAGTGTTTACGCTATATTTCATAGAACCATACAGCACTATAACATAACCATGTTGCGTAAAGAATATTGAAAACGTGTACGAAACATATTTGTTGATAGGTCTAGAATAAAAAGTTGATTTACGGTTACCCCCTATCGTACCATTCAGTGTAGAACGAAAGATGGGAGTTTAAAGCCAGTCGACGATGCTGTCACTGGAGAAGACGAGCTTAATGAAGTGTGCTAGTATTCACAGATGATCGGTTTCAGGATAACCTTATTAACTCTATCAAGTAACGCTACCTGAAAAGGCGAAATGATCTTTTAAGAGAACACTACGTGATTAATGATGTGCGCTCTATAAGAAACTAAGAACCTACATCAATATAGGCCTACAGCATATGACATCCCGAAGATGGCTTCAGGTTTCAACACGTTAAACAATAAAATATCATGTATTTTTTTTATTCCTAAAAGTAAAAACTGGAAGTCTGGAAATGTGGGGAGACAAAAGAATGTTAAAAAATTACGTGGGACGAAAAATTCTATTGCAACAAGGGCACATATGGTTCAAATGGCTCTGAGCACTATGGGATTTAACTTCTAAGGTCATCAGTCCCTTAGAACCTAAGGACATCACACACAGCCATGCCCGAGGCAGGATTCGAACCTGCGACCGTAGCGGTCACGCGGTTCCGGACTGCAGCGCCCAGAACCACTACGGCCGGCAAGGGCAAGTAGTTGACACGCCTAATGGCCTTGAGGGAAAGAGCATATGAAGGAGCAAGACGGATATGTAAGTTGCATTCGATAGAATATTGGCAGAGGCTAGATTTTAGGAACGAATGCAAAGCAGCCGTGGTACATCAGACTAAAAAAAATAGTTATTTAAGATGCTCGAAGGTTTTTAGTTTTACTAATTGAGGAACAATCCATTATTAATTTCGGAACACTGTATTTTCGGTCAAAAACGGCCAACTCCTGTATCGGTTAAAGAAATATGTGTGTACGTGCAATAGAATTTACTTTTTGGTGTGAATTTCCCGCAACTGTTACCAAAAGGCATACATTAGTACGGGAATAAACAATACCACTACATAAGGTTGAGAGACTTATCTACCATATGTAAGAATAAAGGAGCCAAACATAGTACTCAGTATACGAGTAAACACCCCCTGTCTGCTCCCTCATGAATAATGAGTGTGTATAATGTACCGTACTGATTTACCAGTATTAACGAGAATATGAATGATAAGATTTGATATACAATTATAAAAAACTACAGATATTTCCGGCTTGAATTAAAAACAAAATATTTTAGAAGGTTGAAAATCCAGTTTGTTGTGTTTCGTTGCAAGACGAGATTTTTATGCCTTCCGTTGTGATTTCTCGTTAATAAATCTGAAGGTGAAATGTAACTGCGCCATATCAAGAGAGACTGGCATGTTTCCTAAAGCCGGAAGTACTTACTGTCTGTCTAGGTATTGGTAGGGAACGAACCACAGTAAACTTTGTCTCCGAAATTAGATGACTGAATTAGTGGACATTAATAAACGTAGATGTAAGGACATAAAGTAGGTTTAGTGAAAATCGGCCAGGAATGCTGGAACCGCAATGTAATGAAAATGTCGTAACCACTGATGAATTGTTCTAGGCTGGAAGCAAGCGGTAACACTGCATGTGATGGATGATTTCAGCTGTCATTGTCGACAGTTTTATACATTAATTAGTGGTCTGTATTACAAGAATTATAACCTACTTAAAATGATAATTTGGCAGAATTACTTATACATCAGTTACTCTGTTCTATGTCAAATCGAAACCGTACATTACAAGAAAGACTCAATAAAATGCAGAATACATTTTGTTTAATTCGTTATTTTCTTGTGATACAAAACATTTGTCACCTTGTTTTTATATGTTGAAAGCAAGGAGAATGATCGCGGTTGAACAGAAATCTGTCTCGGGCAGGGTTGCCATCCGTCTCGATATATCGGGACCGTCGCCGTTATGGACTTTCTTGTCCCGACATCCCGACAAGACCCAGTTTTGTCCGGATTTTGTAAAATATAATACGAGCTTGGCTGAAGTACTGAAGTAATGCTATCTCTTATCATAACGTGTAAATGCAGCCGGAGTTGGTTTTATTTATGTCAACAAGTTTGTGTTGAAAAGGTCGTCTCACAGGTGGCGTTGCATCGCCGATGCAAGCACCTACCAGATCTAGCGCCATCGTTCGAGAAAATACAACACTTCTCCAGTAGTACGGGGCAAGAGGAAGAATCGGGCAGTTCGCGTTTGAATCACAAATCGATAAGACGATCCTTTCTAAATGTAATACGAACAATGAGTGCAACTTAGCAATGTTTTGAAGTGTTTACTGATGCTATATAGGTCGTGAAGTGTATAGTGACGTGTCCTTATAATGACTGAAGTGTTAATGTCGATTGTTTACCGTCTAATAAACTTATCACAGCTTACAAAATGTCTAAGGATGGAAAGACAAAGTGACACTTTCCAGATAATTACACAGAAGAGTAAGCTTTTGTCAGGAAAGGATCAGGAACCGTTGTGTGTGGTTTGTAGCTGTACCTCACAGAGATAAGGCAGTTGTGAATCCTACGAAGAATCGTACAAGTAGATTCTCGGTAGCATCGACATAAAAGCCTATTTCTACATTCATGCTAAAAGAAGATACCCAGGAAGAATTCCTCGTTGCTGCTGCAGAACTAACAACAGCTTAGGAGGGTGTCAAACGTCTTCAGTCCTTTATCGGAAAACTGAATGCCACAGTGTATATTAACTCCAAAGTGGCCGCAAAGCAATCCACAGGCAGGACCAGAGCTGCAGCGATTTTTAAAATTTTATAACAGCACACTCGTTTCCGAATGCATAAAATAATTTCAAGAAGTTTCATTTTAGGGGATAGGTACCGACATATCGAACTGGAAGGCTTTTTGTGGAGACAATTCCAATTTCGGAGGGCTTCATCGACGCGACCAGCGGAATGTGTTCACCAAAAACAAAAAGAAAGTGAAGCAGAAAGTGGATGGCCTGCCCATATTCTCCATAATACTATATCAAGCGCTGCTGGAATGTTAACTGCCGACACTGAAATAATCGCCATGAAAATATTTAATTATTTTTCAATACGCACGGCAAGGATAGCCTCGCGCGGTCTTGTCAGACCTCTGCAGTTTGGTCCCATAAGAACTTACCACAAATTTCCAGTTTTTTCCGGTAAGGACAGAGAAGCCGAAAGATTTCTGCTTACACGTTGATGTCAATCATCAGACTCTTCTATCTCACTCAAAAATATGAAAGCTGACGTCAGTGCCCACAACTGAGAAAATTCTTAAGCTCTGGATTATATTAAAACAATTTTTTGATATCAAAGACTGTACCCCTAGAATAATTTCAGACTTTTTCCGTAATTCGATCAGTGTAATGCGCATAATGTTTCTACAGTCAAACTTGGGTCTGTTTGGAAAATGCGTGGAGAAGCATAAAGTCTCGATAATTGAAATAAGAAATGTATTAATCGACACCCAAAGATGTGTGAATGAAAGATTGTTTTGGGGGAAGAGACCAAACAGCGAGGTCACCGGTCTCATCGGATTAGGAAAGGACGGAAAAAGAAGTCGGCCGTTTCCTTTGAAAGGAACCATCCCGGCATATGCCTGAAGCGATTTAGGGAAATCGCGGAAAACCTAAATCAGGATGGCCGGACGCGGGATTGAACCGTCGTCCTCCCGAATGCGAGTCCACTGTGCTAACCACTGCGTCACCTCGCTCGGTGCGAATGAAAGAAAGACTGACAATTTTAGTGGAATGAAAACCAAAATGAATCTGAACAAATTAAAGAATGAGTACCCTAACCAAGAAATTATTCATTTGATTTCGAAATTTGAGGAAGAGACAGTGACTTTCTGTACCATAGCATTTGATTACTTAGAGAAATTGGCTCTTTCTTTTAATAAATATCAAGTATTTGGTTGTATGATTCTACCTGAAACCCCAGATTGAGTGATTGAAAACACCATCATATACCGGACTAAAAGGTGTGAAGATTTCAGAAGACAATTTTTTTCATGAATATACGTATCTGACGAGCTTTTTCGAAACCAAGCGTGATTCGGAAGAATAGAAATCTAAACACTCCGTGGAAGAAAGCTGGATTTACTTTCTTAAGGTAAGCGGAAATCCTGAACGCAAACGCCAGCTTCTACAATAATGCGAGTATTTGTTTCCTATTCTCCACACAACGCCATTGTGGAAGGAGTATTTTCTCTGATGTCGATCCAGTGCACTGATGAAAGAAAGCCGACAGCAGTGGCCGAGCGGTTCTAGGCGCTTCAGTCCGGAACCGCGCGACTATTACGGTCGCAGGTTCGAATCCTGCCTCGGGCATGGATGTGTGTGATGTCCTTAGGTTAGTTAGGTTTAAGTAGTTCTAAGTTCTAGGCGACTGATGACCTCAGATGTTAAGTCCCATAGGGCTCAGAGTCATTTCAACAATTTCTGATTAAAGAAATCGGCTGCTGCCAGGGACTGTGAAATCAGTCTTACAGTGCCAATTTAACTATAAGCTGACTTGAATGGAGTTTTATACGGCAAATACGTAAATGGGAAAAAGACTTGCTGGAAAAGGAGAAATCTTCCGAAAAATATGGTGTATCAGCTACTTCTACCAAAAGAAGTTCTATGTAATTGTGTTGTAAATAAAATATAATTATATTAAATACATTTTTTACCTCATTTCTATACTCCCCTCTCAAAGTGTACCCGACGAGGTTCCAGCTAGATGTGCCAAACCTAGTTTCGAAGCACATGAAAACAGGGACTGTGGAATCTGCTACACCAGTGATGATGGTCCGGTACTAAATAGTGAAGGGCCTCTAGTGGTACTGTAATACAGTAAGCATTGACATGTGCACAGTTTCTGGGACACAGCCTAGTATAACTTGAGATGGAAGAATGGTACAGAAAAGAAGGACGAATATAACGGTAATTATTACACGCTGAGCGTTCCCGCTATATAAAGATCATTTACGCTGCTACGACACATTTTCGCTTCTTTTACTTCCCAATCCCGCGGAGAATTTCTGATAGTTTCTTTGTATCTGTGCTATTGTGGAATTGTTTGTGGAGGGAAAGATTGACACTTTACGTGTGTCATCTATTCGTGAATGCGCTTGCGATTTGCACATTCACGTTCTTCCAAAGGTTACCCGCAGCTGGTCAAGGACAGACTGTTAGACTATACAAACTGACCCCATACAAATCCACAGTAGCACAGACTGTATCTACTCTTTTTATTCTTTCAAGGAACACACGATTCGCCTGTTGTGATCATAGCGGAAGTTGTGGCCAGTGTTGTCGTTTGGACTTCTTCCTTGCTGCAGTCTGTTCAGGTGTGGCAGCCATCTTTATTTATCTTCGTTGATTCTATCTTATGTTTAAAAATACCACGTCTTCTCCGTACTTCAGCGTTTCTAAAATTATTTAGCTCTTTGAGGAATTTCAGCGACCTCATGTCTGATTCCCACGTGTTACTAAGATAGTCACTCGTAATCCATGTCGCCTAGCCATGTAGCAAATCTAAACACTTTCCTGTTTCCTTCCTCATTTTCGTACATAATGCTCTTCAGATTGTTCTACGTACTTATTCAGTTTGTGATCGATCTTATGTTCACTGTCAAGTTATGTCACTACTATCTACCCTTCTGTTCTGTAAAATAAACGCATTCAGCTTTATATTCTTACAAAAACCGTTTTGTTTTAACAGTGTGGAAGCGATCTCGCCGGCTATTCTCGACCTCCGAACGGAGGTACTACATCACTGACTGATAAAATTATGGAATGACTACTTGCAACAGCGTGATTATAAATATAAATCACCTCTTCTATTAACTTGGTATTGAATCAATCACAAAACAGGCACAATTGCTATACACATCAATTTTATAACACTAATCAGACAAAAAATTAGAAGCGTAATTTTTTTTGTCTTGAGTTAGTTGCAGAACGTTTAAGACAAGAAAAAATTCTTAAGACAGGAATGAAAAAGAAAATAATTCATTTACAACATAAAACCACATAACAGGTGTTATTTGGAAAAATGACCATCGTAACAAATTTACTATCAGTTTCATTAAAATAGTCCTACGTGTACTGACGCGTCATTTTATAAAATACCTGAAATGATGAAATACTACAGCGTTTCGCCCGTATTGCAGCGGTCTATCTTCAGAACATAGATTAATATAGCTGGAGAGTGGTCGCTTCAATACATTGCATTTCTAACGGAGTCATACAACCATGTGAAATTTATTGGGTTTATGGTACCGTTAGAAACAAGGATGTACCGAAGCAACCACTCCCTGGCTCAGTCGATGCCGTGAGCAAGGCAACTGCAAGACGGCCGAAACGTTGGTTATTTTAGCATTTTAAATACTATTTGAAATGACTCGGCAGTAACCGAAAATGATTTTAATGAGATTGGCACCAGCCGCAGAAGCCACGTCTTGGACTATTAGTTGTTTGTGTTTCCTCGTCTTTCACTACCGCAGATGATATCGCTAAAAAGTTCGAGCTCTAAATCACCTCCAAGCAATCTGTGAAAAATATGCGCAAAATGTAAAACACTTATTTGAGATCGTCGGAGTAGAGGTGATTACGGGACATCACGAATCATAATGAAAACGATCGAAAGGTTTCGCCACTTTGGATTATTCGGAAGAAAAAGAAGCAAACCGCGTGTTTACACAGTGAGTAGAGAGTACAAAGTACGAAAGCAGATATAGAGATAAACTTACGACGCCGAGAACAGGTTAACGTGAAATGCTACTGCGATCAGTGCAAAATACTTCGTAAGTTCATACTTGTTTTTTTCCTTTTAACACGACGTCGCTTCTCGGACGAACAGACACCAGATTCCTGCCGCAGTGACGTCACCATTACTTAATAATTTCTTCTTATTTTTATTCGCTAGACCGAAAAAAAGGAACGGTTGCTACTGACGCTACGCTACCGCTCTTCGTAGGGTACTGGCATTGCCCAAACACTTCAGTCAGTTTTCAAATTGATGGTTGGATGAGTCGAAGTCGCTGAATTGTGTGTCGCCAACAGTGAAATTGATGTTTAGATCATTTCGAGTTCTGTTGTGTGTTTAAATAGACAGAGTGTAAAAATTAGATGATATAGAAAGTACAGTTTTTTTCGTATTCATCGCTTAACACGAAATTTTGTAAGACGAAATGATATTTCAGTGACCTCGCAACTGTTCATTATTCAGATGTGAAAGAAGCGATGCTCGTACGGCAGAAGCTTAAACAGGCTTTTTTTCAGTACAAGGGAGGATATAAAAAACAAACGCACAATTTCTAATAAGGAGCCGGCGGTTGTTGTCGTGAAAAACACTTCACACGAAAAAATCGCTTAAAATGGCAAAATACTTAGATCATAACATAATAATAACTACGCAATTTAATGCATTGTTTTTCTTCTTTTAACTCAAACCAGGATCGTTTGAACATGAAAAGAGCTCGCTCCTCAACAAATTACATGTGCTGTTTATAGTAACCTCACTGATATCCACATTTACGGCTTTTTTAAAGTTAGAGTGAAGTTTAGTAAGGAATGTTACCATTTGTCTTCGGGCTCTGCTATTGTCAAGACATTTCGCCTAGTTTTCTTATTTGATGATGTGTGTGTCGAAGTCGGTGAACTGTGTGTCGAAATATTTCTTGTGTGTTTGCGTGGCCATCTTACACAGCGGCTTTTAAATACTAATTATTACTCGGCTACTGAAAATAAGAGTTTTTCCCTAGATGCGTTTCGCTGTTAGCCTATTTAGAAAGCATCTCCAGCGATCATTCTGGAAATAAATGTATCTCTGCATTTATCCGCCCGGTTAGCCGTGAATGTTAGTGCACCGCTTCCGGGACGCAGAGGTGCGTCAGTTAGCGTGGATGTAGTTTCTCAGGTAGTTTCCACACACATAACTAGGTGAATACCGGGCGGATACCGAAATCTCATTTCACTTACACGATTCGCAGACGTTTGGAAAACTTTCGCTCACTTTCAAATGTATGAATTTACTCTCAGACAGTTTTGATACACATACAGTTCCGGTCTGTCAAAACTACTTTTTGGTAGTTTTGGTACAGTACACCAATGACGTAGTAAATGGTATGATGACCGTTAGTATTGGTAGCATTGGTAGGGAAAGAAAGTAAATGAATGTGTGAGAGAAACTCGGAGCTGACGACTTAGCTTTCTTTTTGATTTGTTTGTTTTGCACATAATGAGAACCGCACATCACTCAGTGTTAGTTCTCTGTGTAGTTTACGTCATTACAATTTCATAAGTAACAAAACTTAGTTGACTTAGTAATTTGTGCATTTTTATGGAATCAAAACAATTACTCTTGATGGAAGTAAGTACAATTCACATACAGAAACATTTAGTTGTCTGTAATTGTTTTTGTTGTTTTGAATTGATCAAAGGCAAGCTTCCTCTTATTATTAATAAGTACGAAAGTTGTTTATGAATAACAGAAACATGTTTTATATAAACTATACGAAGTATTGATACAGTGTTATGTTTTTGTTCTGCACTTTTAAATTTTACTTCTTTTTAGGAAATTTGCTTTTTCTAGCGCTATATGATAAATCTGTTTCTTTTATTTTACTACGACACCCCTCTATTCCAAACTACACATCAGAAAATGTCTAATAAAACTGAACTAAACACTGAAAATTTCAGTTTTGCTATAAATACAGCTTATTTTTAAATAACAGAGAGGGAGATAACTAGGTAGAACAAAAATGTTCTGTAGGATTCGCAGCCTTTTATACTCCATAACACTATTTATAGACGCTCCACAGCTTCCAGTTTCTAAGGGAATCTAGTAAGGCGCTGACTGCTTAGGCAAATAAAGCGATCTAAATGAGGCAGCGCCCCATACGTATGCAACACGCCTAACACACAGGTTAGGCGGTTGCGATATTAACTGACCAAGGGTACGAGGAAAACTACCGTAGTCTACGCTTATTTATGATAGTTTACGGTAGCATACGGTAGTTTTACAACACTAGGCCACATATTCCTCCTGGTGGAGGGGGAGTGGTGGGGAGGGGTAAGTGGGTGGCGACAAGAAGGGCATCTGGCTATCCCTTGAATTAAACCAATCACACACGTTAATAACCGTGCCGACCCAGCGCCGAAGTGGGACAAAGGCACAAGAAAAAGTAAAAAAGATGAAGATGTTTCTACATTTGTTGTTTGTAGATTATAAACAGTTTTTCATGTTATACACAAAATTTGTAATGAAAACTGTTTCTAAAGTATAAATAGCAAATTTAGAAACATTATGTAATGTTATACCATGTTACCAGAATGACCACTACATTGTAAATAAAAACAAAATGTGTCTGGTGAAAAACAATTAGTTATACTTAAAATGGGAAGAACTATAGCATTTGAGCGTTTAGTATTATCTATTAAAGTTCCACAAGATTGAACATACATTTTATTTCGTTCCCGTGTATCATTAAAAAATATATTTCGGTGCTCTCGGTCTCAAGTCAAAACTTTTGCACTGTATATAAAAGGCAAAAAACGCTAACGGCGGTTTGAGTTTGGTACCTTGGAGCCGTAGTATGCAGCGGACCTCGCGTGCGACGGGTCTATCGGCGGAGTATCCACCCCTGCGGCTGTGCCCGGAGCGAAGCCGGGCCGGTCCGTGGAGGCAGAAGACGCGCCGGCGATGCGGCGGACAGCGGCGGGCAGCGGACGCTGCAAGCTGAGTAGCGGGCGCGGAGCGAGTGCCGACTGCGCCGCGGCTGTACCGGCGGCGGCCCGCGAGCATGGCGCCCGCCCCGCGCATGCGCCGAGCGGCGACGGGGCGGGGCCTGCGCCCGCGCCGCCTCACCCCACCGCCGATTATGCTAAAGGATCGGCGCCCGCCGCGTTTGCGAAAAGGGAATAAAGCGCCGCGCGGCCGCGAGGAGGGGGAAAAGGACTCGTCCCCGGGAGGGGGGAGCACGCGAGGCGGGGTCGGAGGAGGCGGCCGCGCCACGTGGTCGCGCGCCTGTGGAGGGGATGGCCGCTGCAAGATAAAGTGTTTGCCTTCCGCCATTGGCGGCGCTCGCAGCGCGTGACAAACGCGCTTGTTTGTTCCGCAGGCCCGACAAAGCAGGTTACGCCCCCCTGGCATTAACGCGGTTCGGCACCGCTTGTCACCTGACTAAGGCGACCCACTTACGCAGTGGCGGTTGGGGAGGGAGAGCGACTTTGTAAGCAACTCCTCAGTGGAAAACAGGCTGAATCCCGTCTAAGCTTACAGCGTGGCTCAAGATGTAACACACACAAATGGACGTCATAAATACTATATTACTACCAGCTCTGAGGAAACGGCGCACTTGAAGGAGCTCCACTTTGCATGCTGAAGGAACTTCGTAGTTGCCACCTAACAGTAAAATAATAGGGCAGCGATTTTTACTGCTCCTATTTTTGGCTGTAGGACCTGTACCTGTACATGTTTCCTGGTAATGTTGATGTAGGTGCTGTTTCATTGGAATTTGTGTTAAGGTACATTTCATTTTTAGCCCCAGATTTTGATGGAGATTCGTTACACTGGAGAATTTTCTTATAGCCCAATGTTTCTGGGATGAAAACTGCTTTCTGAACAACTGAGCTATAAATAATCAACTCTTATACAATATTCAGGGTAATTCATCAGCTCCTAGCTATGGGTTTTACGCAACACACAGCACCCTCAAAAACGACACAATTTAATGCAGTTAAATTTTGTACTGGGATACATTTCCGTTGAAGGCCATAGTTCTCGATTTATTCAAGTAAAACGAGTCTGAAGCTCACTTTTGTACGTTTAACTTGAATAATTCGAAAATTATACCCTCTAGCGAAAATGTATGCCAGAACAAATTTGATTACATTAAACTTCGTGCAAACAGATCCTGTTCATTTTTTTCTGAAGGACCACTAGTTTGGGCATAGCGAGCGAGAGAATATGAAATCCTAGAGTGCGGTAGTTGGTATTGTGGGTTGCATAAAACCCATAAGTAGGGGCAACTGAATGACACTGTATTAGGAACATTCAAATGAAATCGAGACAGACGGAAAAAAAGTAGGTAAACTGTAAATTATTTCAAAAGTAATCGCCATAACTGTTAATACATTTATTCCACTGTGAGACAAGACGGCCAGTGCCTTAATGGAATATGTGGTTGCCTTCTCTAACAACCTCGTTCCCTCAGTTCAGTAATTACGAAGGTAATAGCAATAGATAAGTGAGTTATGGCATATTTGTGAGCATCAGCAGGGGTATAAGCGTTTAATGTTCTAAACAGGAAAATGAGATTGTAGATCCGTTGTTCCTAAGGTGATTGTGACAATAATTAACAACCAATAAATATACCCACCTTGATGACCCGTATATATTGTTGACTCTGCTCGTCGTCCACTAAAGTTCGAGATATGACTCCTCCAGAAGTCCTGGTCGCATCTGGTTTACGAGAAAACATTAACTTGTTCTCGGTGGAATGTCGTAGTATATTCTCGAACTCAACTGTGTCAATAACACAATGCTCTTCGTCCACGCGACAAATAGAGGAAAATGTGTGAATATGGATACTCTCTTTTGCTTTTGACTTAAAGGTACTATCTGTTGTAAAACTTCTAGATTTTATACCTTCATTAACAACTAAACAAGTTTAAGAAATGATGAGAGGTGAAACAATGATTAGTATCGATTATTTCTATTCGAAAACAAAGATTTACAAAAGGGTTGTGAAATGGAACTTCAAAAAAAAAGGGGTGCAAATACTGGTATCCAGAAAAAGGTGCTAGAAGTCTTTTGAAATTTTTAATGAAATGGGTTAAAACTATACAAAATGCTAGACTAGACTACAAAAAGCAACTTTCGTACCTTTATGTATGAAATCTGAAATTATTTACAGTATTCTCAAACGTAAGTAGCTGCTTCAGCGCCAGCACAGTGTAAGTGTGCCCACATGTGGCACATAACACATTTAATCCACAACTCTCCTCTCCTGTCTTGAGAGAATTTTTCATCACGATGCAACTTGCTTCGCTTGAGTCCGGTGTATCCCCATCGTTCACATCAAGTTCACTATCGCTGTCCACACGATGAGGGCTGCAGGAGCCTGAAGTATTCGATGATGAATCAGACAGTTTCTTGTAAGAAATTTTCTTTTTTTGAAGGTTTTGGATTTTGCTCCTCTAACCCCAGAGAAACTCAACGGCTTGTTCTTGACAGCACTTTTGTCAAGCGACTTTGTCGACTGATCTTTGCATGGCGTTCCAGTGATGTGGCAGGCGGTTGCTGCTTTTCGTCCCGCGTTGCAGTTCTCTTCTTAATGTTGGGGACAGGAGATATGTCGAATGGTGAAACTGCATTTGTTGAAGTCTCTGGAGAACTTCGCGGTGTTTCAATGGCTTCACCAACTGGCATAGGTAGAACTTGACGTGACTGTGCATCAATATACCTAGAAGAAGAAGCAGATGATATCGATGGTCCAGAGACAGCAAGTAGAGGTGCATGCGATTCAGAAACATTAGGTCTATGTTACACTGTGGAGTTAAGTTTTTCGTACAACCAACTCAGCAGCTATGCAATCAGCGATGGTGAAGATGTAACGGTTCATAGGGTATAACGCAGTTACTTTGAATCCGTTTATTGCTGTCTCGTCTGATTAGGTACGACGGTAGGCTTGGCCAAAAACCTCCACAACGACGTGAGGTGTGAGAGAGGACGTCAACTGTGATACAACCATACTCTCACTACCTCGCTGTATTACGTTTCCAGAGGTCCCTTGAACGTCTTATCTAGAGGCTGCACTTTGGGGGGGGGGGGGGGGGATGTGGAGGAGGTGAGATGGTAGTGACGTAGTGTTGTTTCGCCAAGTCAGTCACATCTGGATTTCGAACGTGACTATAATTACCACCCAAGATGAGAAGAACTGGCCCTTGTACAGCCGGACATGTTTTCTCAATGAAGTGATCGAACCATTCTGTGAACAAATTGTTTTGAACCTATCCTGAAGGATGGGCTCTACCAATTGCGCCAGGGGGGTAGCCTCTCATTAGAACTTGCGACATGTTGGTTTTAAGGAAAATTATCATTGGCGAGACATAATGTCCCGAAGCGCTCACGCATGCGATAACTGTGATTGTAGCCCCTCTTTCTGCAGACGTTAGAGCTGCAGTTTGTTTCTTCCCTTTCATCCCTATCACTTTTGGAATTTTGCTTTGGACAATGGACAGGCCTGTCTCGTCCACGTTATACACTCGGTCTGCTAGATATTAGCGTTTGTTGAAAGCGTCTGCCAATAAATCAAAGAAAATCATTACAGTCTTTATTGAAGCCTAAGGCTTGACAGCTGATCCTTGTGTCTGTCAAGAAGGTCAGCTCAAGCTCGTCTTGCTTCTCCTGCTTTGAAAGGAGTTGTCAAACTATTTCACTGGGCATTATTCTCAGATCCGCCAAAGTGCACCCAAAAAATTTTTGCTCCATGTCAAGGAGACAACAAACCAGCTGTTTTTCGAGGTCTGCATTTA
This sequence comes from Schistocerca gregaria, assembly GCF_023897955.1. Classification (NCBI taxonomy): domain Eukaryota; kingdom Metazoa; phylum Arthropoda; class Insecta; order Orthoptera; family Acrididae; genus Schistocerca; species Schistocerca gregaria. Next base: position 235,125,240 of record NC_064921.1, read on the forward strand.
AAATCAGTTTCCTTCTAACCGCTTGCTCAGGGATTTTATCAAGTTTAAGAATCTCTGCAAAGTGGTACGAGGCGCTCCAAATGTTCTTGCAGCACCTTTCACAGAAACCTCCTCTGCTTTCACAGCTGCTATGGCACGTACCATCTGATATTTATTCCATTGATGCCTCTGGTTCTGAAATTCATAGCGCTTCATCGTTCTCGGCGTTCTGCAACGACGAACAAAAGCACTAGGGTCAATTACTGCAATTTGAAAATTCTATTTGTTTCGACATTTTTTCTGTTTTCCGTCTTTTCCTTAGTTGCTCTAAATTCGTTTAGGTATGCAACTAATTGAAGGCAGTTTCTTTCGTTCTGTGTTACTTAGGATACGTTCACATTACGGAATTTGTGCTTCAAAAGTTGGTTCCAACTTAAAAGACAAGAGAAACACGACAAAATGTAATATAGTAACATATTATATCTACCACATAATACGTTTATTGTATGCATAAAAGGAAACATGTATTTCAGGCCACTTCGCAAATAAAAGAAGCGAAACGCGTACGGCAATAAACAGACTACCTTATATTTGTTTATTTGTTGCTGTGTGAGTTGTATACGTGAACTTTAAATAAAATTCGACTAACCATATTCCCGTAAAATTATATAAATGTTTTACATTCTTTAAGGGAAGAAGTGTTGTAATTATGGGCCCTCCTTAAATAGGGGCCCATATTTACACCAGCCATTCTTAAGCAACGTGGCCACTATCACGTCTAACCTAAAAGCGTGCGTAACGTAAAACTTACTTCTAAAAGTAGCTTAGAATTCCGTTATTCTGAACATTACTGAGAAATTGTTTTCAACTAATCAGAAGGTTGCGAAAAGAAAACGATTACACATGCCTGCCAAACGTTTGCAGTTCTCAACAAACACCAATTCACACAGTAACCGACACTGTAACTACACTGCTTGAAGCAATGCTACCGTCCATCAACAACAGGCACCGTCTTCAGTCCTGGTCACCAGACTGCAGCGCTTTCCGTACCCTCTTCGTGAGGGGTGCCCATAATTACACCTGTGCCCATTTTTGCACCTTTTCCTGTACCATTGGTTGAAAATGATCACTTTCAAACTTAACACCCATCTTGAGATTGACTGGTTTTATATTCTAATACTGACACATTACTAATATCAACATTCTTGATAAAGATGTATTTGACTGTAATCAGGTCACAGGACAAATTTCACAGCATGGGAACAAGTCACAGACTTGACTTATTCTCCAACACTTCACAAACAGTTGATCGGCTCAATGAATTTGCAATACATCATTACAGGAAGTCTGAGTTAGCACTTATAAAGAAAGAAATAATCAGAGGACATACTTATTTTATAAGGGAAAAACAAGTATATAATTCTTAAGAGTAAATTTTGGTGCTACATTTTCATGATTTGGCGAATGTCAGTTATACAATTATCTGCCGCTTATTGACGAAAGAAACAAATCCAGTTTGATTGGACAATTAATGCTTTCATAAGTAATATTTGAAGAAATACTTCAGAACCAAGATAGCATTTAAATATTTATTTTGAACTGATGATCAGTTTCAGTAGTATTTTGCTGTTATCTTCGGATCTGCAGTGAGGCATAAAAATATAACACGTTTGTAAAGACGTTTTCTATGCCAGTAGTAATGAAATACATCATATTTTGCATATAGTTAATATACTGGATGATCAAAAAGTCAGTATAAATTTGAAAACTGAATAAATCACGGAATAATGTAGATAGAGAGCTACAAATTGACACACATGCTTGCAATGACATGGGGTTTTATTAGAACCTAAAAAATACAAACGTTCAAAAAATGTCCGACAGATGGCGCTTCATCCGATCAGAATAGCAATGGTTAGCATAACAAAGTAAGACAAAGCAAATGTGATGTTCTTTACAGGAAATGCTCAATATGGCCACCATCATTCCTCAACAATAGTTGCAGTCGAGGAATATTGTTGTGAGCAGCACTGTAAAGCATGTCCGGAGTTATGGTGAGGCTTGGCGACGGATGTCGTCTTTCAGCAACCCTAGAGGTGTCGGTCGATCACGATACACTTGCGACTTCAGGTAACCCCAAATCCAATAATCGCACGGACTGAGGTCTGGGGACCTGGGAGGCCAAGCATGACAAAAGTGGCGGGTGAGCGGATCATCACCAAACGACACGTGCAAGAGATCTTCGACGCGTCTAGCAATATGGGGTGCTTTTTTTTTTTGTTCTAATAAAACCCCATGTCATTCCAAGCATGTGTGTCAATTTTTACCTTTCTATCTACATTATTCCGTGGTTTATTAAGTTTTCAAATTTATACTGACTTTTCGATCACCCAGTACATAATCTTTTTCAAAATCATGCCATACATTCTGACAATGTTGAAAATTTAAATAGTGTGGAAATGCGAGCTCATAAGTAACGCAAAAATGAAAAGATGGGCTTCCAAAATGTAATAGGAAAAAATTAAAACGATAAATGAAATTTCAAATAATGCTCACCAGAAATGAAATTAATTCCGAAAGCTCCCCTAATGAGCATCGTCAAAATATGAATACTGTCTAATGATTCATTAAACAGAGATGTGTCGTCATCTGCTATCGACCAGGTGACACATTATGGTACAGTTTCGTTTCACTACGCGACCATGGTTATACCGAGGCGTGCACTTCTTCGTCCGAAGCAAATCGACGGCGATGTGGACCCGCCCATATGTTGCCGAGCTTGTTTCGAGTAGACTGCAGAAGTTTCGGTGGGAAGTCCTTACAATCCTCCACACAGGTCCGATCTCTCCTCATGAGATTTCCACATTTTTTTAGTCCTCAAGAAAGTTATCCGTGGCCGTTAATTTGCTACAGACGAAGAGGAGCGCGCCTGGGTACAATCATGATAGAGTAGGCAACCTCAAACATTTTTCCTCGTAGGTACTGACCATTTGTCTAACAGTGGGATAAATCTATTAATAGGTATGGTGATTACTATTGAAATAATCAACACTCTACTTACTTTTTGGCAACGGCCTTGCCGCAGTGGATACACCGGTTCCCGTGAGATCACCGAAGTTAAGCGCCGTGGCCGGCACTTGGATGGGTGACCATTCAGCCGCCATGCGCTGTTGCCATTTTTCGGGGTGCTCTCAGCCTCGTGATGCGAACTGAGGAGCAACTCGACCGAATAGTAGCGGCTCCGGTCACAGAAAACCATCATAACGACCGGGAGAGCGGTGTGCTGACCACACGCCCCTCCTATCCGCATCCTCTTGAGGATGACGCGGCGGTCGGATGGTCCCGATGGACCACTTGTGGTCTGAAGACGGAGTGCTCTACTTACTTTTTGCTTCACCTCGTTTTCATTTGAGTGCCCTTATAGCTCCAACACTATCCTTACAACGCCTTTGCAAACAGCTCAGGAAGACTATAAGATAGTGGGCAGCATTTTATTAAAATCTCCATGGTGGCTAGTTTGTCCCGCTAACAAGAGTTGTAATAATGTGAATATGTGTTTATACGTCACCTCAAAACCGGACGTGGCAAATTGCAGGGCAATATATCCACAAATACATTTTTAAAACTGTCAGTGACATGAATGAGGGCGATGATAGATGAAAAAGATTGGTGACAAATGGCCTGGGTGTCGGGGCGATTTTGGGGTCAATTCTAGTGTCTGGTACCACCCGTCGGCTTTGACCAATGACATAATATGTGATGTTCTTTTGTTTGTGCCGTAGATTGCTGTCAATGAACTTGAAATAATTTCTCCGGATTTCCTCGTTACGCGCGTATATTAAAAATTCGACGTAGATAGTTTTGTTTTCATCTCGTAATTTGTTTTCGGCATCTTTTGTTAGTGAAAGTAGCCGTGATTTATAAGTAGTCGTGATTTATAAGGTCTTGATTTTTGACGCTGTTCTTTATGGATGAGTCAGTTGTTTTATTGCGAAAATTCTGCTCCAGAAAATGAGTGACCGTAAATCAACTATAAAATTTTTGCACTCTTTGGTCGTCATTGCTGGATTTTGCAAGTGCAGTGTCTGTGGAAATTATATGGTTTTGACGAATGTTGGGTCATCATGAATTTCCGACGAATACATGTGGAGGTGCAGAAAAATAACATATGGAGATCCAAACGCAGATCGAGGCTGAATTTAGAACTAGTTGTCAAGCTAAAGTACTGCTTTTGCTACGAATATTCTTGCAAATCTGTCATGCATGAAGTAGGGGTTTCGCGTGGCACTGTAATCGACTGGTTCTCGTTTTGTAGAGAAGTTTGCGGAGAATTTATAAAATATAGGGGGTCATTGGGGGGGGGGGGGTTATAGTTGAAGTAGATGAGTCACATTTTGGAAAGCGAAAGTACAAAAGGACGCACGAGGTTGCTGAGCTTTGGGTTTTTGGAGTAGCAGTTTCTGGAGGAGATTGTGCTGATATTTAGGGTCGTACCAAATCGGACAAAGGAAGTCTTGACACCTTTAATAGAAGAATATGCGGAAGAAGGTTCTGTAGTCATGTTGGATGGGTATTCCTAAAGGTTGTCTATTTTTTGCATTTATAAAAGGAGTGAGCAGAGCGTACGAGCCTCGTGTTGGTGGGTCTGATACTTTTTTCTTGTTTTACTTTGCGTTTTTTTATGTTACTATTCTGTGCGATAGCTACTTTTTTTATTTCTCTGGGGGGGAGGTTTTTCTGTCGTTTTAATATTTTCTGGTTTACAATGGTGGGCCGAGGGGCATTGCTGTGCCTCTGCAGGAGGGTGTATGCGATGAAGTCGTGCTTTCATTTTTTTATTATTTTAAAATTTTACGTCTGATTGAGGGTGGGTGATAGGGAAGAACTGATTTTGGTGGTACCTCATTCGTGCCTGGCAGTGTGTGTTTCTTATTATTTTTCTCATTAGTTATTCTGGATTTTGCTTCTGTTGTTACAGTTTGACCTTCTAACATGGTTATTTCTTGTTATGTCCTTATTTAGTTCTTGTCAGCCTCGATCTTTGACTCCTTTGGAAGTTCATATGCGGTAAGTTTCTTTATATTTATGTTTTCCTTTCCGATGTTTTTGCTATACTGATGTTAATTTTGCTTTCATTACTGATGTACCAGTTTTACTGAGTATTATTTTGGAGTTACTAGACCTGGTGTGACTTTCGTGTACCATAGTTATCGGTTCCAGGGTTTTGTCATTTTTGCTTTTTATTTCTTTGCGTGTTCAGTAATGTGTGTAAAGGTTTTCATTTTTTGAAAGTCTTGTCGTATTCTGTAGTTCACTAAGAAGATCATTTTTAAGCACGTTTCTGATACCTTATAAGATTTTTGCTCGACAAACAGTAATGTTGGAATCGCTATCTATAAATGACCTCCTACATAGGTTGCTTCTAGTTACCCATTCCAGTTTTTCGACGGTTCATTATTTAGATCGTTCTTGTTGGTTTAAATGGCTCTGAGCACTATGCGACTTCTTCTGAGGTCATCAGTCGCCTAGAACTTAGAACTAATTAAACCTAACTAACCTAAGGACTTCACACATCCATGCCCGAGGTAGGATTCGAACCTGCCACCGTAGCGGTCGCTCGGTTCCAGACTGTAGCGCCTAGATCCGCATGGCCACTCCGGCCGGCATCTTTTTTGTAGTACGTGTTGAAAATATAATATATGCACTCGTAATTGGTCTCGTGTTCTTATTTATTTCAGTCATCTACAACTCGTTTAGATGAAATTCGCGTGTAAATAATAGCCGCGTTAAATGTATTATTTTACGGCATACTACATTCGTTTGTTTTCTAGTATGATCCGTTCCATTCATAGATTGCCCATTGCAGCGTCTTTGCCTTACGTATGACGTCATTTATCCCTCTTTTGCACAGTGGTGGTGTCTTTCTAGGAAAGAATTCGGACTGAGGAGATTAGTTAAAATTCGAAGGCGGCACAGATACTATCTGCAGCACTCCTCCTGCTAAAGCGACACCGCCATGGGTCAACTCGGCCTCAGCTGTTGCCGACCCATAACAGGAGGTTCAATGTTGGCATTAAAATTCAAGGTGAAATAATTTCAGTATTAAGATTTGCTGATGACATTGGAAGAAGAATTAAAGGACCTGTTGAATGGAATGAACAGTCTAATGAGTGCAGATTATGTATTGAGAATAAATCGATGAAAGACGAAAGTAATGAGAAGTAGCAGAAACAAGAACAGCGAGAAACTTAACATCAGGATTTGTGATCACGAAGTAGAGGAAGTTAAGGAATTCTCGTATTTAGGCAGCAAAATAACTCATGATGGATGGAGCAAGGACATAAAAAGCAGACTAGCACTGACGAAAACGGTATTACAGTCGAAGAGAAGTGTACTAGCATCACATACAGGCCTTAACGTGAGGAAAAATTTTCTGATAATGTATGTTTTGAGCACAGTATTATATGGTAGTGAACATGGGCTGTGGGAAAACCGCAAAAGAAGAGAATCGAAGCATTTGAGATGTGTTGCCACAGAAGAAAGTTGTAAGCTATGTGGACTGATAAGGTAATGAATGAGGAGGTTCTTAAGAGAATCGGCGAGGAAAGGAATATATGAAAAACACTGAGAAGAAGAAGACACAGGATGGTAGGAAATCTGTTAAGACATCAGAGAATAACTTTTATGGTATGAAAGGGAGCTGAAGAGGGTAAAAACTGAAGAGAAAAATAGAGATTGGAATATCTCCAGCAAATAGCTGAGGACGCTGGTTGCAAGTGCTACTCTGAGACGGAAAGATTGGCATAGGAGAGGAATTCATGGCGGTCAACATCAAGCCAGTCAAGAGACTAATGACCAAAAAATAAATAAATAACAATATTACTACACTTGTAGGAATGGTCATCCAACGGCAGCGGCTGGAGCTGGTTACGTGTGACTTGGACACAGCAAGCAGCTGCCGGAGTTCAACAGCACTTGGAGCAAATTTCTGCATTTCCTATCTTCCAGGGCAGACAAAAACCAGTGTATTTTCAAAAATGCTAACCCTGAGCGTGACATGGAATTTTCATGAGCTTTTGTTAGTATTGAAAATTAAGGAGTTCAATTTAAATTCTTGAAAGGGAAACAGTAGTTGAGAAGGGAGTGCGACAGGATTGCATCCTATCTCTAATGTTATCCAATCTGTACATTGAGCAACCAGTAAACGAAACGAAAGAAAAATTTGGAGTGAGAATTAAAGTCCAGGGAGAACAAATACAAATTTTGAGGTTTCCTCACGACATTGTACGAGTAATACTGTCAAAGACAGCAAAGGACCTGGAAGAGCAGCTGAACGGAATGGATAGTGTCCTGAAAAGAGGATATAAGATGAACTTAAACAAAAGCAGAACAAGAAAATTGAATGCAGTCCAATTAAATCAGTTGATGCTGAGAGAATGAGATTAGGGAACGAGACAATAAAATTAATAGATAAGCAGCAAAATAACTGAGGATGGCCGAAGTAGGGAGGACATAAAATGTAGTCTGGCAATGGCAAGACAAGCGTTTCTGAATAAGCGAAATTTGTTAACATCGAGTATAGACTTAAGTATCAGAAAGTCTTTTCTGAAAGTATTTCTATGGACAGCAGCAATGTGTGGAGGTGAAACATCAGCGGTAGACACTTTATCTTAGACAAGAAGGGACTAGAAGTTTTTGAAATGTGGTGCTACAGAAGAATGTTGAAGACTGGATGGGTATGTCGCGTAACTAATGAGGAGGTATTGAAAAGAACCGGGGGGAAAAGAATTAGTGACAATTTGACCAGAAGAAGCGATCGATTGATAGGATACATACTGAGACTTCAGCCAGTTTAGTACTGTAGGGAAGTGTGGACGGTAAAAATCGTAGGAGACCAAGAGATGAATACAGTAAGCAAATTCAGGAGACTGTAGGTTACAGTAGACGAAAAAACTTGCACAGGATAGAGTAGCTGGGAGAGTTAACATCAAACACAATAACAGCAACAATTAATTTATTCAAAACACCAAAACATTTTTACGACTACTTTATTAGTGGAAAAAGCTAACATTCTTCAAGCACACAGCACAAATAGTGTATAAGCTGTCGAACTATGGATCGATCTTTCAGAAAGTCCTGATACGGATTCCTTTAAGAAGATAATAAAAAAGAGAAAGAAACAAACTCTAAAACCGTTTCACTATCTTGCTGATATGTTACAGCCAAGATTCAGAGGGAGAAAATTAAGTGCCGAACAAAAATAAAGTGCGGAAAACTGCCTCAGAGAGTGTTGTTGTTGTTGTGGCCTTCAGTCCTGAGACTGGTTTAATGCAGCTCTCCATGCTACTCTTCTTGTGCAAGCTTCTTCATCTCCCAGTACCTACCGCAACCTACATCCTTCTAAATCTGCTTAGTGTAGTCATCTCTTAGTCTCCCTCTACGACTTTTACCCTCCACGCTGCCCTCTAATACTAAATTGGTGATCCCTTGATGCCTCAGAACATGTCCTACCAACCGATCCCTTCTTCTGGTCAAGTTGTGCCACAAACTTCCCTTCTCCCCAATCCTATTCAATACTTCCTCATTAGTTATGTGAGCTACCCATCTAATCTTCAGCATTCTTCTGTAGCACCACATTTCGAAAGCTTCTATTCTCTTCTTATCCAAACTAGTTATCGTCCATTTTTCACATCCATACATGGCTACACTCCATACAAAGACTTTCAGAAATGACTTCCTGACACTTAAATCTATACTCGATGTTAACAAATTTCTCTTCTTCAGAACCATTTTCCTTGCCATTGCCAGTCTACATTTTATATCCTCTCTACTTCGACCATCATCAGTTATTTTGCTCCCCAAATAGCAAAACTCCTTTACTACTTTTAGTGTCTCATTTCCTAATCTAATTCCCTCAGCAACACCCGACTTTATTCGACTACATTCCATTATCCTCGTTTTGCTTTTGTTGATGTTCATCTTATATCCTCCTTTCAAGACACTATCCATTCCGTTCAACTGCTCTTCCAAGTCCTTTGCTGTCTCTGACAGAATTACGATGTCATCGGCGAACCTCAACGTTTTTATTCCTTCTCCATGGATTTTAATTCCTACTCCGGATTTTTCTTTTGTTTCCTTTACTGCTTGTTCAATATACAGATTGAATAACATCGGGGAGAGACTACAACCCTGTCTCACTCCCTTCCCAACCACTGCTTCCCTTTCATGTCCCTCGACTCTTATAACTGCCATCTGGTTTCTGTACAAATTATAAATAGCCTTTCGCTCCCTGTATTTTGCCCCTGCTACCTTCAGAATTTGAAAGAGAGTATTCCAATCAACATTGTCAAAAGCTTTCTCTAAGTCTACAAATTCTAGAAACGTAGGTTTGCCCTTCCTTAATCTAGCTTCTAAGATAAGTCGTAAGGTCAGTATTGCCTCACGTGTTCCAACATTTCTACGGAATTCAAACTGATCTTCCCCGAGGTCAGCTTCTACTAGTTTTTCCATTCGTCTGTAAAGAATTCGCGTTAGTATTTTGCAGCTGTGACTTATTAAACTGATAGTTCGATAATTTTCACATACGTCAACACCTGCTTTCTTTGGGATTGGAATTATTATATTCTTCTTGAAGTCTGAGGGTATTTCGCCTGTATCATACATCTTGCTCACCAGATGGTAGAGTTTTGTCAGGAATGGCTCTCCCAAGGCCGTCAGTAGTTCCAATGGAATGTTGTCTACTCCGGGGGCCTTGTTTCGACTCAGGTCTTTCAGTGCTCTGTCAAACTCTTCACGCAGTATCGTATTTCCCATTTCATCTTCATCTACATCCTCTTCCATTTCCATAATATTGTCCTCAAGTACATCGCCTTTGTATAGACCCTTTATATACTCCTTCCACCTTTCTGCTTTCTCTTCTTTGCTTGGAACTGGGTTTACATCTGAGTTCTTGATGTTCATACAAGTGGTTCTCTTATCTCCAAAGGTCTCTTTAATTTTCCTGTAGGCAGTATCTATCTTACCCCTAGTGAGATAACCCTCTACATCCTTCCATTTGTCCTCCAGCCATCCCTGCTTAGCCATTTTGCACTTCCCGTCGATCTCATTTTTGAGACGTCTGTATTCCTTTTTGCCTGCTTCATGTACTGCATTTTTATATTTTCTCCTTTCATCAATTAAATTCAATTTTTCTTCTGTTACCCAAGGATTTCTTCTAGCCTTCGTCTTTTTACCTACTTGATCCTCTGCTACCTTCACTACTTCATCCCTCAAAGCTACCCATTCTTCTTCTACCGTATTTCTTTCCCCCATTCCTGTCAATTGCTCCCTTATGCTTTCCCTGAAACTCTGTGCAACCTGTGGTTCTTTTAGTTTATCCAGGTCCCATCTCCTTAAATTCCCACCTTTTTTCAGTTTCTTCAGTTTTAATTTACAGGTCATAACCAATAGATTGTGGTCAGAGTCCACATCTGCCCCTGGAAATGTCTTACAATTTAAAACCTGGTTCCTAAATCTCTGTCTTACCATTATATAATCTATCTGAAACCTGTCAGTATCTCCAGGTTTCTTCCATGTATATAGCCTTCTTTTATGGTTCTTGAACCAAGTATTAGCTATGATTAAGTTGTGCTCTGTGCAAAATTCTACCAGGCGGCTTCCTCTTTCATTTCTTTGCTCCAGTCCATATTCACCTACTACGTTTCCTTCTCTCCCTTTTCCTACTACCGATTTCCAGTCACCCATGACTATTAAATTTTCGTCACCCTTCACTATCTGAATAATTTCTTTTATTTGATCATACATTTCTTCAATTTCTTCGTCATCTGCAGAGCTAGTTGGCATATAAACTTGTACTACTGTAGTTGGTGTGGGCTTCGTATCTATCTTGGCCACAATAATGCGTTCACTATGCTGTTTGTAGAAGCTTACCCGCATTCCTATTTTCCTATTCATTATTAAACGTATTCTTGCATTACCCCAATTTGATTTTGTGTTTATAACCCTGTAGTCACCTGACCAAAAGTCTTGTTCCTCCTGCCACCGAACTTCACGGATTCCCACTATATCTAACTTTAACCTATCCATTTCCCTTTTTAAATTTTCTAACCTACCTGCCCGATTAAGGGATCTGACATTCCACGCTCCGATCCGTAGAACGCCAGTTTTCTTTCTCCTGATAATGACATCCTCTTGAGTAGTCCCCGCCCGGAGATCCGAATGGGGGACTATTTTACCTCCGGAATATTTTACCCAAGAGGACGCCATCATCATTTAATCATACAGTATAGCTGCATGCCCTCGGGAAAAGTTACGGCTGTAGTTTCCCCTTGCTTTCAGCCGTTCGCAGTATCAGCACAGCAAGGCCGTTTTGGTTATTGTTACAAGGCCAGATCAGTCAATCATCCAGACTGTTGCCCCTGCAACTACTGAAAAGGCTGCTGCCCCTCTTCAGGAACCACACGTTTGTCTGGCCTCTCAACAGATACCCCTCCGTTGTGGTTGCACCTACGGTACGGCTATCTGTATCGCCGAGGCACGCAAGCCTCCCCACCAACGGCAAGGTCCACGGTTCATGGGGGGAGGGCCTCAGAGAGATGCAATCGGAATGGATTGCAAGCATTAAGTCTTTTAGGATTGGCCGAGCCCAGTGGCCGCGTGATTTGAGACGTCATGTCACGGATTGCACGGCCTCTCCTGCCGGAGGTTTCGAGTCTTCCTTCGGGCATGGGTGTGTGTGTTGTTCTTAGCATAAGTTAGTTTAAGTAGTGTTTAAGTCTAAGGGCCGATGACCTAAGCAGATTTTCGATCCCTTAGGAATTCACACACATTTGAACATTTTCTTTTGGGATTGCAGATTCTGATTATTTTTCTGTCGATATGTTTTCTGACGCAGTTGTAAAACAGATCTACATTTGGACCCATAGAAATGTGTATATGAGGATGCATCACAAATTCAAGAGTGTTATTTCACGTCTTTCGCTTCATTTATATAAATGTTTTCTCTTCATTCCCACAATTACCCTTATCCCAGTGACTATACGTGTTCCAAATACTGTCATGATTTAAAACTATGAAAGGGAGAAAGGTTCGCACGGGTCCCTTGGTCTTCAGTTGAATGTTCAACTTCTAATTCTGAAATTGTATTGTTCATTTGTTTGCATTTAGTGAATCTTAATAGTTTTCCGTCATCAGACAATTCGTTCAATTTCTAATTATAAAATTGTACTGTTTGTTTGCGTTTATTGAGCTTTCTCAGAATTACTAAATACCTGCTAAAGAATTACATAAATATTTGCAGTGCTATTTTTAAAGAAATGAACTGCCTCTTTTTTTAACCTGGCACTTCACTACTGCTTGCTCCTGCTAGCTATAGCATTTCGTTTCCTGTGGGAGAAACATTTCTACGATGTAAACTGGGTTGGGTGGCTGGTGTAATGGATCTGGGAGATGTATTATTTTCAACTGAAGTTATCGATACCGAATTTAGTGGGCGAAGTGGTGAATGTTTTTACTCTTATATTTTTGTCGGAATTTTTATAAACTATAACCTACTTATTTTTATGTTAATTTACTATTATGTTTAAAAATTGCAATATATTGATTTATATTGGTGGATATGACGAACAATATCAAAGAGACTTATTACAAGCGGAAGTTTGGGTGTCGTGTGGAATATCTTTGAAGCTAGAGTCATTCTTTGTCACTTGTAGAGTCGGCTGTGGTCGGCTGAGACGCAGTCGTGGAACAAAGTTGTACTTCCCTGTGAAATAAATCGAAAGTGAATGATGAACTTATGAGTTTTTCGTATTACTTTTTATATCAAGTAGCAGCAAGCAAGCACATCCAGAAAGAAAAAATGGTATTAGAAACACCCAAATTGAGACAGACACGGTGAACAGCGAAACTTCTGCATCCAAGAAACGGCATTATTGGAATCATACTCATATTAGACAACTGAAGCCACCTAAAGGAATTTAACTATTATATATATACAAAAAAGTGACTACTTTATTTGAACTATGCAAGGTTTTATTACAGAATAACAATAGGGGAACGACAGTTTCACTGGAGGCAGTGCGAAAGACTCTTTAAAGCCAACTGTCGAAGAAACGTCAACGAGTTTTGAGGTTGGAATAAGAGCTCACTTGCATAGGGACATTGGCAGAGAGGAGACTTGTTGTCCAACCGTTTCGTTCCGACGCCGGATCCACGCACCACTGAGATCACTGCTGCTCGCTGCAGTCCGCAATGTAGTGTCAAGGTAAATACCGCATTCGTAGCAAAATCTTCCTATGATTTCCCCCACGCTCATCGTATCTATGTGCAGTTTTACTGTTATAGTTTGTGGACTGAAATGCATTAAGAATGTACGCAGTTCTTATCAGAATTCCTGTATTCATATTTTTTTTAAATACCAGCCCGAATAATAGTTTGTGTGTTGCTATTCTCACGCATGTTGCAGCTCTCGAATCGACTTCCAATCATATTATTACCGTTAGACCCTGCAAATAGCATCGAACCGATACCCTTTGAAACAGAGTATTTATAATTCGATTACTGTGCACAGTTACTTATTCAGATCAATTGCTGAGTAACATTAATTTGGCGATCTTAGTTCATTCAAACCTATATTTAAAAAAAAGTTGATTCTTGCAGAGAAGAAACAGCAACCAGCTAATATTGATAACGCTATTAGGCCGCGATAAAATGATAAAATTATAAGGTTTTCAGCCACTGTAGGTATTTTACCGTTACTGTTCTTGGACAAAGATGCATTAGCGCAGTGCTCAAAGATGCATGCACGGGATGCTCTAACAGTGGATAAGCTCTTTGATTCAGTTTTAAGTAATCTGTGGCGCGCTTAGTCCCTAAACAGATGTTTAGTGCTAGGACATTCTTATTAGACGCATAGTAGCGAGCAGTTGAGTTTTAGAGAAGGAGATGAGACATTTGTGAGTCTGACAAAAATTATCTGGAATACCTTATCTTCGTAGATGAATACTAGTTTTTAAAGATATTTTTTGATTGTGTGGAGGAATATTTCAAGGTAACCAAACTGCACACAAGAATGAAATATTTGTTTGTGAGGACTATTAATTCAAATAAATTTTTTGTCCATTAGACGACTAATAATATTCATTATTACTGTTAATTTGATTTTTGTTTTCATTATGTCACAAATGACGCAACTCGTTTAAATGTCTGTAATTTTTGTAACAAGTGAATTTCATAATTGCTAGGGTTGCTTTAAGCTGTACAGTCTTTTCTGACAATAATCAGAGTTTAATTTTTCAAGAACGATTTTCTTTAAAGTAAAACCCTCCTGCATCATTCTTAGTAAAGCTTTAAATATTTTGTCGTGTGTTAATTGCATCTAATGAAACACGCAGCCACAATTTGTTTCTGCCAAGCAAAGAAAAATTTAGTAGCGACTAAATTATTTATCTTTAGCTGCAGCATTTTCTTATTTCAGTATGCTTTCGAGAACGTCAGTACAACAGAGACAAAACAGCTTGCTGAGAAAGAGGTAGGTTACTTTTTTTTCCAGGACAGATCTCACTTTGCAAAAATTTCCAAAAATTGCTTTCCAGCCTCCAAAGCAAATAATAGTAGTACACCTATCTGCAGATCAAGTTGCAAATTTATATGTTACTATAATTCTCATGATGCTAAATGTAATTAAATAATTTACTACTTTATATATATATATATATATATATATATATATATATATATATATATATATATATATATATATATATATATACCTGGAAATTGAAATAAGAACACCGTGAATTCATTGTCCCAGGAAGGGGAAACTTTATTGACACATTCCTGGGGTCAGATACATCACATGATCACACTGACAGAACCACAGGCACATAGACACAGGCAACAGAGCATGCACAATGTCGGCACTAGTACGGTGTATATCCACCTTTCGCAGCAATGCAGGATGCTATTCTCCCATGGAGACAATCGTAGAGATGCTGGATGTAGTCCTGTGGAACGGCTTGCCATGCCATTTCCACCTGGCGCCTCAGTTGGACCAGCGTTCGTACTGGACGTGCAGACCGCGTGAGACGACGCTTCATCCAGTCCCAAACATGCTCAATGGGGGACAGATCCGGAGATCTTGCTGGCCAGGGTAGTTGACTTATACCTTCTAGAGCACGTTGGGTGGCACGGGATACATGCGGACGTGCATTGTCCTGTTGGAACAGCAAGTTCCCTTGCTGGTCTAGGAATGGTAGAACGATGGGTTCGATGACGGTTTGGATGTACCATGCACTATTCAGTGTCCCCTCGACGATCACCAGAGGTGTACGGCCAGTGTAGGAGATCGCTCCCCACACCATGATGCCGGGTGTTGGCCCTGTGTGCCTCGGTCGTATGCAGTCCTGATTGTGGCGCTCACCTGCACGGCGCCAAACACGCATACGACCATCATTGGCACCAAGGCAGAAGCGACTCTCATCGCTGAAGACGACACGTCTCCATTCGTCCCTCCATTCACGCCTGTCGCGACACCACTGGAGGCGGGCTGCACGATGTTGGGGCGTGAGCGGAAGACGGCCTAACGGTGTGCGGGACCGTAGCCCAGCTTCATGGAGACGGTTGCGAATGGTCCTCGCCGATACCCCTGGAGCAACAGTGTCCCTAATTTGCTGGGAAGTGGCGGTGCAGTCCCCTACGGCACTGCGTAGGATCCTACGGTCTTGGCGTGCATCCGTGCGTCGTTGCGGTCCGGTCTCAGGTCGACGGGCACGTGCACCTTCCGCCGACCACTGGCGACAAGATCGATGTACTGTGGAGACCTCACACCCAACGTGTTGAGCAATTCGGCGGTACGTCCACCCGGCCTCCCGCATGCCCACTATACGCCCTCGCTCATAATCCGTCAACTGCACATACGGTTCACGTCCACGCTGTCGCGGCATGCTACCAGTGTTAAAGACTGCGATGGAGCTCCGTATGCCACGGCAAACTGGCTGACACTAACGGCGGCGGTGCACAAATGCTGCGCAGCTAGCGCCATTCGACGGCCAACACAGCGGTTCCTGGTGTGTCCGCTGTGCCGTGCGTGTGATCATTGCTTGTACAGCCTTCTCGCAGTGTCCGGAGCAAGTATGGTGGGTCTGACACACCGGTGTCAATGTGTTGATTTTTACATTTCCAGGAGTATATATATATTAAAAAAAACAAAAAACTTTATAATTAATTCAACAATATCAACTCAAAAATTCAATGTCTCTGTACTAGTGTAAAAGGCATTACAGTTGCGTAAATGGACATATGATCCATTCCAAACATAGGACATCATAGTCAAATATTTCGATAAATGATAGCATTGTGATACTCATATGTTTGTAAGCTCTTTGTATGTATCAAAACATGTGTTGCGTGTAAGAAATCTTCTCGTGACAAATCTAAAGTGTTCAGTGAGAACAATTTACGTGTGCAACAATAAGAATGCAGTGGGAATGCATTTACATCTGTTGGACGAATGCTATGAAAACAAACACTCGAAACCGACGTTTCACGTAAGTCACATGCAACGAAAATCTGTAACGTAACCATCTGTGTGTGGCGTGTTTATAATTATGTATTATTTATATTTTAGGACAATTAATGAGTAAAAACACACAACATTTCATAAAGAAAGCGTGTAAACCGTCTGAGGATGAATCACAACGATTCGAAACCGGTAAGGGTACCCTTTGAATATAGGAACTGAAAGTAAATTTGTGGCTGGTTGCTGTCCTAACATCATAAACATTACGTTGTCAGAATTTTCGGGTGTTATACTAACGAAGCAAATTAGTTTACAGTTAGTGGTGAAGGTATAATGAAACAATTATTTTCTTCCTAGTTGAGCAGTACTTTATTTGGTACATACATCAAATTAGACATTGCACTTCATGTTACATAACTTTCATAACGTATTTCATTTAGTTTCCTTTGGATTTCATTAGAATCACTTTCATTATTTCAAATTCAAAATTGCACTAAGACTGAAGTTTTATTTTACGATACTGTTCACAGGCGCAATACAGGGCCGACCAACAGTCAGTATTGCACATCACTTGAATGTGATATCTTAAGGACTCGTTACACGAGGTGAAAGTTTTTGAAAAAGAATGTTCAGTATTTCATATAGAGAGAAATAACTTTGAAAACTTACAAAGTCTGTCCCTGTGTTGGAATCAAAGATACCGTGCGAGTGCAAGACGAGGGCACAAAGCGACATACGGATGTTTGGGTAGGTCAGGGAGAAGTGTTCGCATAACCGAAGTGGGTACAGCGACCACTCACGTAAAGTGGGAAATCCAGGTTCGAGTTCCGGCCCTGCCCAAATTTTTACTTGCAACTAATAAATTGTACAGCTAAATTTTTGGTACTACTGAAAACACTATTTATTTACTCGAAGTGCTCCGTTGCCTGTTTCGAACCTATGGCTGTTCACGTGTAGACACAAATTTGTTGACGTTTACATTACTTTCCGGTACTTCATGACCACTTGTGATAAAAGTTCCTCGGGGTGGTGGGGGCCTGCAGCAAAAAAAACTATCTTAGGAACGACATGTTTAAACGTATCTATCCCGAATAACGATTGAATACAGTGTAAATAAACTTTCAATGTTGACTTGCTGTAGTTATAGTCAGCCCCGGATCTACGATATTTCCGGATCAGGGCAAAAACTTGATAGTGGTGCCCCACCCCTCTCACTCTAGCGTTTGAGACAGGCACGTCAAAGGTTTTAAAAAATCGATTCCTCAAAAACATGTTCATTTTGTAGCGCATATCTGCCTGAACAGTTTGGTATGTAAAACGTTTATGTTCGAGGAAATGTAAGACTTGTTATTTGGTCTTCAGTGTGCCAAAGTCAAGTGCCACGCCTCTTCACACAGCATTCTTCCATCGCACGTCACTGTATTTTTCTCTGTGGAGTTCAAACGTGTATATTTTGTAATGCGAGCCACCAAACCTATTTTCAGAACAGTGGCAATTAAAATATGCTGTGGTGCCTCTCCTACTCCCAGCCGGCCCTCTTCGCACAGCATTTTTCTGTCGCTCGTCACTGTGTTTCGCTCTGTGAGATTCACACGTATACATTTTGTAATTGAAGCCATGAAACCTATATTAAGGACAGTGGATATTAAAATGTCCTGCGGTGCCTCTCCTGCTCCCAGTCAGCCTGTCTAACATCCTAACCCCTTTAAATAAAAAAAAAATAAAAAAAGCTCACATTTAATACTAGGTGGGATTATTTGTGGCCGGAAGAATAAGAACTCTGCAGAAAATTTGCACTCTTATTGATTTTTAGATAATAATTTCCTCTTTTTTGTGACATAAATTAAATACAGGAATCATAAAACTAGTAAAGACAAGAGGCAAACAAGAACAGCACACGTTTGTTCAATCCTTTGATCCTAGCATTTTTTTCTCTCTAATCGTGCTACAGCTTTACGCGGCGTGCCTGCCTTTCCGCGAAAGAAGCGATTACCCATCAGAGTTCATCAAACGTTTTTCTACACGAAAAATCCAAATGTCATTGTCTAATACTGAAAAGCTACTAATACGAATAGCACCCAAGAGTGGTGTGGTTTCTCGATCTGAACGTCTATTTTGTCACTGTCTGCTAGATAAAACGAAACAAGCCTTTCTAATATTGCAGCGGCTGTAACACACGCCAAATAAGCGAGACTGTTTTGGAACAAATGGTTATTTTTATCTATCTCATTTGCATACATAATACGGCAGACTATTACAAGCAAAAAGTTGTATATCAGTAAATATTTTCATATTTCATTTATATACTCCAGTTTCTCAATCATGAGATCGGAAAGTAATAGCGGTAGAGGGAAAGTTTTATATAAATTTGGAATCGTCGTATTCTTTCATATACTTTGAATGATGTCCCCGTTTCTTCTCCTTCCTCGTTGTAACAAACAACCTTGTCATCACCGATTCTGTAATTGTTCCTAGAACTGTCAAAACTTATTAGCCAGTTAACTTCACTAACCATACCAGAATCCCCGTTAAGGTATCCCGCGTTTATTGTCCGGTTAGGCGTTATTACGCGTTCGTACAACGCGTTTTTCACGCTGTCACCGAGAGTAGAAATTTTGCCGCTGCTGACTGGGGACTGTACAACGTCTTGAATAAACCGAGAAGATAATATGTAATCTTTCTTTGTTAGTCATGTTTATCGTTTATTTCCACTCTGGTAGGCTGAACCTGTGGATTTCGCTAATAATTATAACAGCGCCTGTCATTTGCACAGTCAATCAACCACATAAAGAAAACAGCGACTGGTTTTCACCCCTTCGGGTTTATTCGCCTCAGCTCGTTTTGCCCCGCCCCCTTTCGTCTGCGAGAAATTCTTGTTTCGACGGGGATTCCCCTGGCGGAGACATCACGTGCACTATGCACGTATTGAAAAATCAACTTATGATTAGTTCAGAAATCAACTTAGAATATGTTAAAAAACCAATAGCAGTGCGTTTCAAAATCATACGAATAATCGATATATCAACGCGCACTGGATGGCCGGCTTGTGTGGCCGTGCGGTTCTAGGCGCGTCAGTCTGGAACCGCGCGACCGCTACGGTCGCAGGTTCGAATCCTGCCTCGGGCATGGACGTGTGTGATGTCCTTAGGTTAGTTAGGTTTAAGTAGTTCTAAGTTCTAGGGGACTGATGACCTCAGCTGTTAAGTCCCATAGTGCTCAGAGCTATTTGAACCATTTTTGCACTGGATGGTAGGCGCTTTGCGAAACAAGGTTGTTTTCTTTAAGAATATGAATTTGTCGCCCCCTGAAACAGCCGATCGGGTGAAGTAGCCGGTTTGCCTCACCCCAGATCCGAATCTGGTTATAGTTCACTTAACGTCGAAAATCTCGCGTTATTCAGATGTAATGTTGTTTGTTTACGTTCTCGAAATTCTGTAAAGAATATCAAGCACTTTTTTTATATACCGACACCAAAGCGCCACACACATGCGCGCACGCGCGCTCGCACACACACACACACACACACACACACACACACACAAAAGTTATTGTTACACGGGAAAATGTAAACAAATATGTCGGTATGTCAAATATAACAGTGTCAGATAACAGTGGAAAATTTCCAAAGTATATCGTTCCTTTACACGTAGTTTACATTCAGAGGGAATTAATCACAAATGAAGCAAACAAATATAGAAATCAGTTAGAAAAGTTTCTTAAATAATATTTTGTAAATATAGTGCTATATACAGGGGAGAGAATAAATTTTGAGAAATATGTGTATACAGATAAATAAATATTAAGACAATGGACATTATTCAATTACTTCAGCTGGCGACAGGCACATTCGGTCAATGTAATGGGGAAATAAATTAATCTCAAGCAGAGACCAAGGGTGCGGTACTACACTATAGGCCGCACATGGGCTGATGGAATGGACTATGAGCCCGTTATTTGAAAAACATTTTCATAAATTATTTTTCAAGCCTTTTCAGACTCATCTTCAGATAGGACAGACAAAAGTCATATTATTTCCACCCCGTGATGTTGCGTATTGGCTCTGTGGCAGGAAGACAGATGAGAACAAAAATGCTCAAATGTGTGTGAAATCTTATGGGACTTACTGCTAAGGTCATCAGTCCGAAAGCTTACACACTACTTAAACTAAATTATCCTAAGGACAAACAAACACACCCATGCCCGAGGGAGGACTCGAACCTCCGGCGGGACCAGCCGCGCAGTCCATGACTGCAGCTTCCAGACCGATCGGCTAATCCCGCGTGGCTAGATGAGAACACTTTAATATATCGCAATGAGTGATAATTACAGGGCTCGGACAAACCTTATGGAAACAACTCAAGAACATCACGCCCGAACGTAAATGCAGGTGGCAGCCAAGCCCCCAAGTTGCGCTGTTGCGTCTGATCACGAACGCACGAACGACACCTGTGCGATGTCTCACTGCGTTGCGAGTGTCAGTCGCGGTCAGAACTGTGTTCTGTGAAGTCGTGAGTGCGCTATTTCGACGATAAGTGAATTCGAACGTGAGCAAACTGCTGGTGCTGGTGTGGTGGGTTATCTCGTAACCAAAGAAGCCCAACTATTTGGCGTTTCACCAGGCACCGTTTCGAAGATTTATATCACACACAGGGAAAGCGGAAAAATATCACCCGATAACTCAGACCGCGCAGCAGAGTATGTTGAGTAATCGTGACCAACGGTCAGTGAAGAGGATTGAAACGAAAAGCAATAGGATGACGGCTGCAAGTCACTGCAGAAGTGAATGTCGTATTCGCGAAGTCTATCAGCACCATGCAATGCAAACGGTTCTCCATAAGCAGTGCACTCCAGGGCGAGCTGGAATTCCAAAACCACTCATTAGTAATGCAACTAATCATTTTTTTCTGATGCAAGTCCATCACATGGTACAATGGTTGTTCCCCAATGGTGATGCCGTGTTCAAAGACGACAAGGCCCACATTCACACAGCTGGCATCGTCTAGGACACTTTTTGTGTGCATGAGGATAGCCAGTTGCATCTCCCATGGCCACCACAGTCACCAGATCCCAATATCATTGATCGCTAAACACCTCCGTCATCGTTACATGAACTTGCCAGTAACCGAGCGAGCTGGAGCAGTGGTTAGTACACAGCACTCGCATTCGGGAGGACGACCATTCAAACACGCGTCCGGCCACCCTGACTTAGGTTTTCCATGATTTCCCTAAATCGCTTCAGGCAAATGCAGGGATGGTTCCTTTGAAAGGGGGCGGCCAACTTCTTTTCCCATCCTTCCTTAAACCGATGGGACGTTGACATCGCTGTTTGGGCTCTTTCCCTGAATCAACCAACCAACTTGCCAATATTTTGGTGGAAGAATGGTATAAGATTCCCTTGAAATACATACAGGACCTGTATTGATGCATTCAGAGCCGAATGGAAGCTTTTTTGATCGTTAATATGTTGTTTCCATTTTCTTGTTCACCCCCTGCATATGGTAACGGCAGTATTGTTGTTATTATCCACCTGGCAGCTTGTGTTTTCACTGTCTATTGGTTCCAGAAAATTAATTACTAGTCACCATATATATCTCACTCTCGCCCGTTAGCCGTCTGAACGGAACGGTGTAGACTGCACGCTGCTGCGAAGGTTTCCCGTTAATCCTGCTGCTGTCAGCCGGCCGAGATGGACGAGCGGTTCTAGGCGCTACAGTCTGGAACCACGCGACCACTACGGTCGCAGGTTCGAATTCTGCCTCGGGCATGGACGCGTGTGATGTCCTTAGGTTATTTAAGTTTAAGTAGTTCTAAGTCCTAGGTGAGTGATGACATCCGAAGTTGAGTCCCATAGTGCTCAGAGCCATTTGGACCTTTTTTTTCTGCTGTTATGGAAAGAACGACGCGGTAACTCCCTTCATTGTCTTCGTTTCCAGTATCTCAGCACAGTCCCAGAGAAATATAGCCTGAACATTCATCGTCACTTAAAAAGCAATGGAAACAGAATACAATAGATTCGTTCGGATAATATAAAAAGAAATGGATAGGGGCATTTCACGAAGTATTTCAAGAGCTCCATATCATTCCCCGTAAGTCCTTCAGTACCTTCGAATAAGTATATCATCAGTCGATGAACTACATGGGCTACTGAAGGATTCGTTGCGGCTCAAGAACACGTTATTCAAGGAAAGTATTCAGCATATTCAAATGGTTCAAATGGCTCTGAGCACTGTGCGACTTAACATCTGAGGTCATCAGTGGCCTAGAACTTACAACTAATTAAACCTAACTACCCAAAGGACATCACACACACCCATGCCCGAGGCAGGATTCGAACCCCCGACCGTAGCAGTCGCGTGGTTCCGTACTGAAGCGCCTAGGAACCGCTCGGCCACACCGGCGGGTTTAGCATATTCAGATGCTGCCTGTCGCCATCAGGTTAAGTCCAGTAAAAATACTACATCAGCATATGGCGAAGTCTTAATAACTTGTACTCTGCAGATCATAATACATTCGGTAACTGACTACTGCAGGTTGAGAGGGATAAATAATACATATATTTAAATGATAAGTAATCGAAACCCTCAGCTCCCAACAGGTGTTGTTGATGTACTTCAATGGGGACAGCTGAAAACGTGTGCCCCGATCGGGACTCGAACCTGGGATCTCCTGATTAAATGGCAGACGCTCTATCCATCTCACCCATCGAAGACACAGGGGATAGCGCGACTGCAGAGACTTATCCCTTACGCGCTCGAATGGGCAAATATCCTTTAGAAACATTACAAATGTAGGTTGTTTATAGTTGGGAATGTGGGTCTCACGGGAAGCCTGCAAGGGATAAGTCCCTGCAGTCGCATTATCCTTTGTGCCCTCAGTGGTTCAGCTGGATAGAGCGTCTGCCATGTAAGCCGGAGATCCCGAGTTCGAGTCCCGGTCAGGGTACACATTTTCAGCTTTCCTCATTGAGGTATATCAACAACACCTGTTGGTAGCTTAGAGGTTCGATTAATTATCATTTCTCTCTAGAGAAGCTGCATGGTCATCACTGTTATCTGTTCTTTCGGAACAGTTACTATCTTCAAATACATATTTTATTTAACAGTTTCAAAAGCAGTTTTTTTCATTTATTTATATTTAATACTGAGCTACAAATTGAGAATTTTTCAAACATCTCTGAATTTAGACGCCGGCTCTTCTGTAGAGATTGTAACAGATTTTGTTGTTTATCATTTTTGTACGTTACAGAGGCGGCTTTGAAACGAAAGATATATTATCGATAATTGGACTTTGAGAGCAGGCAGCTGAACAGATAAATTAGTGCTGCATTTCAGCAAGTAATGTGAAGCTTATATTTACGTTTTTACAACCATTTCTGTAAAAACTGGCAATTTCCAAAATACGAAGGTGTTCAATAAGTAATCAACACTTTTTTTCTGAAAGCAGGTTGATTTCATTCAGCATTGCAATACACCATATTATTCCCCACTCTTTTGGCTATAAAACCTTATTTTCAACATAATCTCCGTTCAATGTGACGGCATTTGGCCTTCTTGCTGGTAGGGCCTGTGTACTCGCAAGGTACCACTCTACTGGTCGACGTCGGAGGCAACGTCTTAAAACACAAATAACCTCCTCATAATCCGGAGGTTGCGGCTATGAACTTTCTCTTTGCAGGAGAGGTGGTGCGGCGCTACTCCATGGATTGCCGTTTAGTTACCGGTTCGAAGTGACGAACCCAGGTTTCACCGCCTGTCACGATGTTCGACGAAAACGGTCACGATCAGCCTCGTAACGGGCAAATTATTCCGCACCCACGGTGCTCGTTATGGTCTTCTGTTAGGCGGCGAGGAATCCAGCAGCAACACACCTTTGTGAATCCCCACTGGGGAACAAGTATGTCAGCACTATCGACAGAGACGTCCAGTTGAACAGCGAGTTGTTTGACTGTAATCCGTCGATCCCTCGAATGAGAGTGTCTGCGATGTTCTGATTTTCCACCAAAAGAAACTCAAAGACAGCTCTCTGTTTGGAATGCACCTCCGTCACAGGCGCCATTTGGAAGGGTACGTATAGTGTCGCCACCTATAGGAACTTCGTGAAACTATAGGGATGTCCCACAACAAACTCCGCATTTTTTAATTCGAAATTGGCCGAGAAAAAAGATGATGCATTACTTACTGAATGACCCTCGTTTAATTTTTGGAAAGATTGCTCTTACTCCACTCAGTGGAAAAGCATTTAAAAAAGTTGTACAGTGAATATCTTTAGTGAATGAACAAGTTACTCCCTGTATTCATTTTTTCCCTCCTGGTTCATGTCTTGAAATGATGCAATCAGTTCTCAGGCCTACACCGTCCGTCGTATTTACTGTATCAATCCTGTTGTTATATTTTCGTGAATTTTGTTGCACAGAAATGTCATTTCTTCCCACTGCTCAGTGTCTCTTGCCCAAGCTATGTACAGGCCTACAAAAAGAAGTTTCGATATAAAAAAATAAATGCAAATAACCTTAGAACTAATTGACTGGTATACACACACGCTGCTGTTGCCTTGAATAATGCCGTGTCGCGCTGCGCCTGAAGGATGTGAGTCTTTACTAAGCTCCCAGTGCCCTACACATTCCCGTGCTAATGCTACGCAGCCGTCCATTACAATGGGAGAGACACGTTGCTTGTAACTCTCTTTAAAAGATCTTCTTTGTAGTACTTTGATGAAAGTGTAACTTTCTTTAAAAAAGACTGTGTAATGCATTAAATGAAAGCCCGAACTGGGAATGCATACAAAATAGAAGTTGCAGCTGCAAGAGGTGTACTTACTCTGTTTTATTGTTACCAAAAATGTAGAACTTTATTCGAACTGATTGGGCAGTACAGCTCCCAATACCAATAAAAAAGTACGGTCACTGCGTAATACATTCAACCCCCTAGGCACTGAATCCTCTGGCCCCTGCCCAACACAGGTAATTTTGGTCCCTGTGCACATAACTAATAAATAAAATTGTCTTACGTCTAAAGCAGCAAAGGAGGATCGCAATATATTCTGGCCTCTCATGAAGAAGAATGAAATATACTAGCTACAGGGTCCTAGTTGAAATTTGAATTCGATTAGATGTAGACTGAACTGAATACTTTACATTTCAAATACATCTGTACTAGCTAAGACAACACAGAGGGTCGACAAAAACGTCGAAACATCAACAACACATTACCATGGCTGATACACATTGGGAAGACAGTTGGCATTCAAAATAACTTCCAGTCGTCTCGGAATGCATATACAGGTTGGTCCATTGATCGTGACTAGCCCAAATATCTCACGAAATAAGCGTCAAACAAAAAACTACAAAGAACGAAACTTGTCTAGCTTGAAGGGGGAAACCAGATGGCGCTATGATTCGCCCGCTAGATGGCGCTGCCATTGGTCAAACGGATATCAACTGCGTCTTTTTAAATAGGAACACCCATTTTTTATTACATATTCGTGTACGACGCAAAGAAATACGAATGTTTTAGTTGGACCACTTTTTGTGATAGATGGCGCTGTAATAGTCACAAACAGAGGGTTCATAATTTTAGACGAACAGTTGGTAACAGGTAGGTTTTTTAAATTAAAATACAGAACTTAGGTACGTTTGAACATTTTATTTCGGTTACTCTAATGTGATACATGTATCTTTGTGAACTTGTTTCTGAGAACGCATGCTGTTACAGCGTGATTACCTGTAAATACCACATTAATACAATAAACGCTCAAAATGATGTCCGTCAACCTCAATGCATTTGGCAATGCGTGTAACGACATTCCTCTCAACAGCGAGTACTTCGCCTTCCGTAATGATCGCACATGCATTGACAACGCGCTGACGCATGTTGTCAGGCGTTGTCGGTGGATAACGATAGCAAATATCCTTCAACTTTCTCCACAGAAAGAAATTCGGGGACGTCAGGTCGGGTGAACGTGCGGGACATGGTGTGGTGCTTCGACGACCAATCCACATGCCATGAAATGTGCTATTCAAGACCACTCCAACCGCACGCGAGCTATGTGCCGGACATCCATCATGTCGGAAGTACATCGCCATTCTGTCATGCAGTGAAACATCTTGTAGTAACATCGGTATAACATTATGCAGGAAATCAGCATACATAGCACCATTTAGATTGCCATCGATAATATGGGAGCCAATTATCGTTCCTCCCATAATGCCGCAGCCATACATTAACCCGCCAAGGTCGCTGATGTTGCACTTGTCGCAGCCATCGTGGATTTTCCGTTGCCCAATAGTGCATATCATGCCGGTTTACGTTACTGCTGTTGGTGAATGACGTTTCGTCGCTAAATAGAATGTGTGCAAAAAATCTGTCATCATCCCGTAATTTCTCTTGTGGCCAGTGGCAGAACTGTATACGATGTTCAAAGTCGTCGTCATGCAATTCCTGGTGCATAGAAATATGGTACGGGTGCAATCGATGTTGATGTAGCGCAATTTGTCTGCTACTGATGAGTGGATTAGCCGCGACAACAGCTAAAACACCTACTTGGGCATCATCATTTGTTGCAGGCCGTGGTTGACGTTTAACATGTGGCTGAACACTTCATGTTTCCTTAAATAACGTAACTATCCGCCGAACGGTCCGGACACTTGGATGAGCAGCTTACATAGCACACGCTCGTTGGGCATTTTGATCACAATAGCCACACATCAACGTGATATCGACATTTTCCGCAATTGGTAAACGGTCCATTTTAAAACAGGTAATGTATCACGAAGCAAATAGCGTCCGCACTGGCGGAATGTTACGTAATACCATGTACTTATACATTTGTGATTATTACAGTGCCATCTGTCACAAAGCGAAAAAAGTAGTCCAACTAGAACATTCATATTTCTGTACGTACTACACGAATATGTAATAGAAAATGTGGGTTCCTATTTTAAAAAACGCAGTTGATATCCGTTTGACCTATGGCAGCGCCATTAAGCGGGCCAACCATAGCGCCATCTGGTTTCCCCCTTCAAGATAGACGAGTTTCGTTCTTTGTAGTTTTTTCGTTTGATGCTTATTTCGTGAGATATTCGGCCCGGTCACGCTGCATACAGGTCCTCCATAGTTTTCAAGGGAGTGTTGTACCATTCTTCCTGTAAAATGGTGCGAAGTTCAGGTAACGATGATGAAGGTAGGCAAGAACTGCGCACACCCTTTTCTCCAAAGAACACCACAAAGGCTCAATAATATTGAGATTTTGTGACTGTAGTGACTAGGGCAGGTGCGACAGTCCTGACTCGTCCGCACAAAACCAGTTCCTGAACAATGTTAACTGTGAATGCAGGAGCCCTGTCATCTTGGAACACATCATCACCATTGGGGAAGAAACATTGTACCATGGGATGGACCTGATCAGCTGAAATGGTCACATAATCCTTGGCAGTGACGCCCCTTTGCAGAGTAGTCGTGATGTTCATCGAACACCACGATATAGCTGCACAAATTATCACCAGACCCTCGCCATGTTTCACTCTTGGTACGTAAACTCGACCAGAAGATGGAAAAAGTGTGAAGCAAGACTCATCTGACAAATTACTTGCTTCCATTGCTACGTAGGATAGGTTTCATGAGTTCGGCACCACATTTTCCTGTTACAGGCGTTTGTGTCACTGATGAGTGCTCTTGAAATTCCAGCTAGCACTGCAATCGAATACAGAGATTAATGAACCCAAGGCCGTCGCAGCGAGATTGAATACTGTAGTCCCCAAATAAACGAAAAATATACCTACTCCGAAAAGCAGATAAAAATACACTCGATGCCTTTATGAGAGACAATCTCCACTCTTCCAAATTAACAATGTAAGTGTGGACCAGGTGTGCATTGAATTCAAATAAGTAGTATCGGCAGTAGTTAAGAGATTTATACCTAATAACTAACGACGGAGCTGATTCTCCTTGGTACACAAAACGGGTCAGAACACTGCTGCAGAAACAACGAGAAGAACATGCCAGATTTAAATGGAAGCAAAATCTCCAAGATTGGCGATGTTTTACAGAAGCTCGAAATTTAGCGCGGACGTCAATGCGAGATGCTTATAATAGCTTCCACAACGAAATTTTGTCTCGAAACCTGGAAGAAAATCCAAAGAGATTCTGGTTGTATGTGAAGTATGCTATCGGCCAGACGCAATCAATTCGTTTTCTGCGCGATAGCAATGGAGATACTAACGACGACAGTGCTGCTAAAGCAGAATTACTAAACACAGCCTTCTGAAATTCCTTCACCAAAGAAGATGAAGTAAGTGTTCTGGAACTCGAATCAAGAACAGCTGCCAACATGAGTAACGTATATGTCCTCGAGGTAGTGCAGCAGCTCAAATCACTTAACAAAAGCAAGCCTTCTGGTCCAGGCTGTGTACCAGTTAGGTTCCTTTCAGAGTATGATGATACAATAGTTCCATACTTAACAATCGCATACAAACGTTCGCTCTACAATATATCAGTACCCAAATACCCAAAGTTGCACAGTTCGCACAAATATTCAAGGAAGGTAGTGGGATTAATCCACTAATTACAAGCCCATATCATTATCGTCGATATACAGCAGGAGTTTGTATCATAAATTGTGTTCGAACGTTATGAGTTACTTCGAACAGTACGGTCTATTGACAGACAGTCAACACGGATTTAGAAAACATCGTTCTTGTGAGACACAACTAGGTCTTCGTTCAAACGAAGTGCTGAGTGCTACTGACGGAGCATTTGAAATTGATTCAGTCTTTCAAGATTTCAAAAAGGCTTTTGAAACTATACCACACTGGCTGCTTGTTGTGAAATTTCGTGCTTATGGAATAGCGTCTCAGTTTTGCGACTGGATTCGTGATTGCCTGTCAGAGACGTCACAGTTCGTAGTAATTGGCGGAAAGTCATCGAGTGAAGCAGAAGTGAATTCTGGCATTCCCCAAGGTAGCGTATAATACTACCCTTTGATGTTCCTTATCTATATAAACGATTTGGGAAACAATCTGAGCAGCCATCTTAGGTTGTTTGTCGACGATGATGTCGTTTATCGACTAATAAAGTCATCAGAAGATCAAAACAAATTGCAACACGATTCAGAAAAGATATCTGTATGGCGCAAAAATTGGCAATAGAACTTAAAAGTGTGAGGTCATGCTGGTATGCTACAAGGAATCCGTTAAACTTCGGTTTCACGATAAATCAGTCAAATCTAAAGATAGAAAATTATACTAAATACCTAGGGAATACACTTACGAACAACTTAAATTGGGAGGAACACAGAAAATGTTATGGGATGGCTAACCAAAGACTACGTTTTTTGGCAGGACACTTAGAAGAAGTAACAGACCTCTAAAGAGACAGCCCACACTACACTTGTCCGTCCTCTTTTAGAATACTGCTGCTCGGTGTAGGATCGTTAGCAGATAGTACTGACGGAGTATATCGAGAGAGTTCCAAGAAGAGCAGCACGTTTTGTATTATCGCCAAATAGTGGAGACAGTGTCAGTGAAATGATACAGGATTGTGTGTGGACATCATTAAATCAAAGGCGTTTTTCGTTGCGGCAGATTCTTCTCAAGAAATTTCAATCGCCGACTTTCTCCTCCGTATGTTGTTGACGCCGGCCTATATAGGGACAAACGACCATCATTAATGAAATAAGGGAAATCAGAGCCGCATGGAAAGATATGGGTGTTTGTTTTTTCCGCACGCTGTACAAAATTGTAATAAAGAGAATTATTATGAAGGTGAATCGAAGACTCCTCTGCCGGGCATTTAAATATGATTTACAGAGTATTTATGTAGATGTAGAACTCCCGGTTAATGGAGATCTCTTCCTGTTGTTTTGGTGCTGTCAATGTTCATGTGTGCGACATTTAGTTGTGCAGTGCCCTTTGCAACTATTGTTCTATAATTTTTCGTCACAATTCTTGTTACAGGACAGTTTTCGGGAATAGTCTCGCAACATATCCAGATTCACAGAACCTCATATTAGATTCACCCTCAACCTCAATAATTAATTACAATCATAGAAATGATTTGAATATTAAACGTACAAGTGATCGTCAGCTTTTGTAATAACCAAAAACAGATTTTCATGCTAGCTGGAAATAAGAGAAAGGTTCTGCTCTGAAGAGGCCAGCGAAGGGAAGCGGCCACTGCCGCAGCAGCGGGTTCGCACACTCCTCCTGTGCAAGTGTTTTACGAGGCGATAGAAGGAAAAACTTTTAGCGAGGTCTGTTAGTAGGATGTGACGTGGAATTCCGCCAGTTCCCGACGTCAAATCATAATTACACTGACCTACTCCACTCTCGAAACAAGTCCCATGTAGTCTACTTAACAGCGTAAGTGCCCAACGTCATGTGACATCATAAGATATTTCGCAACAACGCTTAATCTCTTGATCCTAAAGGTTCT
Source organism: Schistocerca gregaria (assembly GCF_023897955.1). Taxonomy (NCBI): domain Eukaryota; kingdom Metazoa; phylum Arthropoda; class Insecta; order Orthoptera; family Acrididae; genus Schistocerca; species Schistocerca gregaria. The sequence continues at coordinate 235,156,161 of NC_064921.1, forward strand.
GGGTTAGACACCCTGAAAGTGCAAATATTTAAGTTTTAATGTAGTTTGATAGAAATTTAGCACCGACGTTTAATGTAGGCAACGAAGTTTCACAGCCCTCAGGTCTCTGTCCTTAAGACCTTAGGTTTAAACCCCTCAGCCCCAGGCCCCCTACTCTCCAGACTCTAAGCCGTGCTGGGGGGGGATCTAACATAATTTTCATGTAATTTAATCGAAATTTCGCGACAGCGTTAAATATAGGCAATTGTGCGAGGCTTCACAGACCTCAAGCTTCAAGGTATGAGCCCCCAGACCCCTGCCCCATAGTTCTCTACCCCCTTCCAACATGTCCCTTGCCGCTCCAGCCCCTACGTTCAACGGTAACAAAACAGCGTAATCATGTCTTTTTCATGCGATTGTACCCAGAGCTTCAGAATCACAACCTTAATTCGCCTCCTCCAAAACAGCGTTAAGCTCAGTAAATATCGCAACATAACAGCGTAACTATTTCAATAACCTAAGGTGTGAGGGCTGTGAAGCTTCACATAACTGTCTACATTAAACCCTGTTTCGAAATTTCGATTAAATTACACTGACGAGCCAAAGAAACTGATATACCTGCCTAATATCTTGTATGGCGTCTGCGAGCACGCAGAAGTCCGCAACAAGACGTGGCATGGCCGTGGTGGCCAAGCGGTTCTAGGCGCTACAGTCAGGAACAGCGCGACCGCTATGGTCACAGATTCGAATCCTGCCTCGGGCATGGATGTGTGTGATGTCCTTAGGTTAGTTAGGTTTAAGTAGTTCTAAGTTCTAGGGCACTGATGACATCAGATGTTAAGTCCCATAGTGCTCAGAGCCATTTGTACCATTTTTTTTTGACTCGACAAATGTCTGAAGTAGTGATGGAGGGCTGCCCGTACATCCGTAAGAGTACGAGGGGATGGAGGTCTCTGCTGAACAGCAAATTGCAAGGCATCCCAGATATGCTCAATAACATTCATGTCTGGGGAGTTTGGTGGCCAGCGAGTGTGTTTAAACTCAGAAGAGTGTTGCAGGAGCCACTCTGTAGCAATTGTGGACGTGTGGGGTGTCGCATTGTCCTGCTGGCCCAAGTCCGTCGGAATGCACGACATGAATAGATGCACGTAATCAGACAGTATGCTTACATGTATGCACCTGTCAGAGTCGTATCTAGATATATCAGGGGTCCCATACCACTCCAACTGCACACGCCCCACACCATTACAGAGCCTCAACTAGCTTGAACAGCTCCCTGCTGACATGCAGGGTCCATGGATTCATGAGGTTGTCTCCATACCCCGTACATTCAAACCGCTCGATACAGTTTTAAACGAGACTCGTCCGACCAGGCAACATGTTTGTCGTCATCAACAGTCCAATGTAAGTGTTGACGGGGCCAAGCTAGGCGTAAAGCTTTGTGTCGTTCAGTCATCAAGGCCACAGGAGTGGGCCTTCGGCTCCGAGAGCCCATATCGATGATGTTTCGTTGAATGGTTCGCGTGCTGACACTTGTTGATGGCCCAGAATTGAAATCTGCAGCAATTTGCGGAAGGGGTTGCACTTCCGCTTCGTTGAACGTTCGTTGGTCCCGTTCTTACAGGATCTTTTTCCGGCCGCGGAGATGTCGGAGATTTGATGTTTTACCCGACTCTTGATATTCACGGTACACTACCGAAACTGGCGTACAGGAATATCCCCACTTCATCGCTATCTCGGAGTTGCTGTGTCCCATCGCTAGTGTGCCGACTATAACGTCGCGTTCAGACTCACTTAAATATTGATAACTAACCAATGTAACAGCAGTAACCGATCTAACAACTGTGCCAGACACTTGACGTTGTTTCAGAATAGCATGTGACGCCATATGTCCTTGGGCACTTACGTTAATAGATTGCTTAATACTTGAGAGTGGAGGGCGATTACTTAAAGGTAATGTGACAGTAATTAGGAAATGTCTTTGGGGAGAGGTGTAACTGCCCATCCCCTCTCCCCCACTAGCGCTATTGTCCGCCGAACGTAAAAAGTTAACTTCTTGGACTGACGTTGGAGATTCGTACCTTCAAAAAGGAAAGGGAACTTCAAGTCAGGCCTCTGAAAAGCGTGAGACGTCGATGTACACGAAGCTCTTACAAAAAACGTTGTTTACCGGACGTAAGGACTTTAAACATTGGTTCGTCTAAACTTTTTCTAGATAGACAGAGAGCCAAACAGTGATGGAGGGTAGCTGCCTCATTCGTCGAGGAGAGAGAGACATGAATAGCGAGGTGGAATTTTTTCAGAGGAGGATAGTTGAATGGAGATCATTGGTTAAGCAAGGAAAACATATCCCAAAGAAGGGGGGACGCGACTTCTCCAAGAGAACTGTGATCGATCGGAGCTCAGAAGGTTCAGAGCCCAGGCAATCAGATTAAGCTTTTACCGAAAAACATGGAAAAATGAATTTTTCTTTTCAGACGAAGTCACACAGAAATCACTTAATCTCTTAGCTTCATCTCGTAATTTCATCTCGTTGCATCTGCTGCATAGCTCCAACTACCGGTCCGCCAACTTCGTCAGCCTTAGCCACCAGTTCATCTGATCCGTTTGCAGGGACTTAGAAAATATTCGAGCCATTCAAGACTTAGCAACAGGCGAGGCCCGCTGGCATTGCCACTGATTGACGTCGCAGTACTTAAATCACCAAATGGCGAGGCCAAACCGCTTCCACGTGAGACGTAGGGGGTGTCGAGTCACAACATAATATTACGGAGCCTCACTCGGAAGATTTTCCTTTTGAAGTCATTGCTTCCAAAATCTACGACATGCGCGACATATTACCTTCAATAGTTCTACGTATTACCTTCGGTAATTCCATTCTGTATTAACGTCTTTCACTAAAGTCACCACATACCATTTTGCATTAATCGTGAATTGTCTAACATTTTACATGCAAATTAATACACTCTACAAGTAACCGGAATATGCGAATCATTCCACTCCCTCCTCCTCCCCCCCCCCCCCTTCCCAGACCCACACTATTAACACCCTCTTCATTGAACGTCTGTACAGTCACTCGAAACACACTTTCATCAGCATTGTTACTTATCGAATGATGTTTTTCTGCTTTCATCGTATGCGGTATAAATCTTCGATACACCAAATATGTCGGTGCCCTAGGTTAGGGAAGCACCTGCCATATGAGCACCAACAATTTGCCCACGTCTGTATTTCCGTAACTTGGACATAATTTATTCACAAGTACACAGAATATTGTTCTGACCACTAATAACACTTACGGCGTGTTGAGGACATTGCACAGGTACCATTCGCGGTCAGATACACTGAAAGGCCAAGGAAACTGGTACACCTGCCTGATGCCGTGTGGCCTAGGGCCCCTGCGAGCACGCAGATATGCAGCAACACGATGTGGCATGGACTCGACAAATGTCTAAAGTAGTGCTGATGGGGACGGACACCAAGAATCCTGCAGGTCTGTACAAAGATCCGTAAGAGTACGAGGGGCTGGAGGTATCTTCTGAACAGCAAATTGCAAGCATTCCACATATGCTCAGTAATGTTCATAGCTGGGGAGTTTGGTTGCCAGCGGAAGTGTCTAAACTCAGAAGAGGCTTCCTGGAGCCACTCTATAGCAGTTCTGGTTGTGCCGTATGTCGCACTGTCCTTCTGGAATTGCCCAAGCTCTCGCAATGCACAATGGACATGGATGGATGCATCTGATCAGACGGATGCTTACTTATGTGTCACCTGTGAGATTGGTATCTAGACGTATTAGAGGTTCCATATCACTCCAACTGCCCACGCCCCACACCATTACAGAGCCTCCACCAGCTTTAACAGTCCCCTGCTGAGATGCAAGGACCATGAATTTATGAGGTTGTCTCCATACCCGTACACGTTCATTCGCTCGATACAATTTGAAACGAGACTCGTCGGACCAGGTGATATGTTTCCAGTCATCAACAGACCAATGTCGGTTTTGGCGGACCCTGGCGAGGCGTAAAGCTTTGTGTCGTGCAGTTATCAAGGGTACACGAGTGGGTCTTCGACTCCGAGAGCCCATATCGCACGCTGACACTTGTTGACGGCCCAGCATTGAAATCTGCAGCAATTTTGGGAAGGGCTGCCCTTGGTCACGTAGAACGATTCTCTTCAGTCGTTGTTGATCTCGTTCTTGCAGGATCTTTTTCGAGCCGCAACAATGTCGGAGATCTGATGTTTTACCGAATTCCTGATATTCATGGTACACTCGTGAAATACACTCCTGGAAATTGAAATAAGAACACCGTGAATTCATTGTCCCAGGAAGGGGAAACTTTATTGACACATTCCTGGGGTCAGATACATCACATGATCACACTGACAGAACCACAGGCACATAGGCACAGGCAACAGAGCATGCGCAATGTCGGCACTAGTACAGTGTATATCCACCTTTCGCAGCAATGCAGGCTGCTATTCTCCCATGGAGACGATCGTAGAGACGCTGGATGTAGTCCTGTGAAACGGCTTGCCATGCCATTTCCACCTGGCGCCTCAGTTGGACCAGCGTTCGTGCTGGACGTGCAGACCGCGTGAGACGACGCTTCATCCAGTCCCAAACATGCTCAATGGGGGACAGATCCGGAGATCTTGCTGGCCAGGGTAGTTGACTTACACCTTCTAGAGAACGTTTGGTGGCACGGGATACATGCGGACGTGCGTTGTCCTGTTGGAACAGCAAGTTCCGTTACCGGTCTAGGAATGGTAGAACGATGGGTTCGATGACGGTTTGGATGTACCGTGCACTATTCAGTGTCCCCTCGACGATCACCAGAGGTGTACGGCCAGTGTAGGAGATCGCTCCCCACACCATCATGCCGGGTGTTGGCCCTGTGTGCCTCGGTCGTATGCAGTCCTGATTGTGGCGCTCACCTGCACGGCGCCAAACACGCATACGACCATCATTGGCACCAAGGCAGAAGCGACTCTCATCGCTGAAGACGACACGTCTCCATTCGTCCCTCCATTCACACCTGTCGCGACACCACTGGAGGCGGGCTGCACGATGTTGGGGCGTGAGCGGAAGACGGCCTAACGGTGTGCTGGACCGTAGCCCAGCTTCATGGAGACGGTTGCGAATGGTCCTCGCCGATACCCCAGGAGCAACAGTGTCCCTAATTTGGTGGGAAGTGGCGGTGCGGTCCCCTACGGCACTGCGTAGGATCCTACGGTCTTGGCGTGCATCCGTGCGTCGCTGCGGTCCGGTCCCAGGTCGACGGGCACCTGCACCTTCCGCCGACCACTGGCGACAACATCGATGTACTGTGGAGACCTCACGCCCCACGTGTTGAGCAATTCGGCGGTACGTCCACCCGGCCTCCCGCATGCCCACTATACGCCCTCGCTCAAAGTCCGTCAACTGCACATACGGTTCACGTCCACGCTGTCGCGGCATGCTACCAGTGTTAAAGACTGCGATGGAGCTCCGTATGCCACGGCAAACTGGCTGGCACTGACGGCGGCGGTGCACAAATGCTGCGCAGCTAGCGCCATTCGACGGCCAACACCGCGGTTCCTGGTGTGTCCGCTGTGCCGTGCGTGTGATCATTGCTTGTACAGCCCTCTCGCAGTGTCCGGAGCAAGTATGGTGGGTCTGACACACCGGTGTCAATGTGTTCTTTTTTCCATTTCCAGGAGTGTAGTCGTACGGGAAAATTCCCACTTCATCGCTACGTCGGAGACGCTGTGTCCCATCGCCCGTACGCCGACTGTAACGCCACGTTCAGTCTCACTTAAATCTTGATAATTTGCCATTGTAGCAGCAGTAACCGATCTATGCATGGATGTGTGTATTGTCCTTAGGTTAGTTAGGTTTAAGTAGTTCTAAGTTCTAGGGGACTGATGACCTCAGATGTTAAGTCCCAGAGTGCTCAGAGCTATTTGAACCATTAACCGATCCAACAACTGCGCCAGACACTTGTTGTCTTATATAGCCGTTGCTGACCGCAGCGCCATATTGTGCCTTTTTACACATTTCTGTATTTGATTACGCATTCCTAATCCAGGTTCTTTCTCGCTTCAGTCTACAACAGGGCCACCTGCAGACTTGGCTAGCATCAGCATTTATGTCCAAGCACGCATTTCTCTTAGTATTTCCTTTGTAATTATCACTCCTGCCGATACACCAAAATCTCCTAAATATATACTCAAAACAATGTGGACTTTAAAGCATATATTCGAAAATATGTCACAAACTGCCTGTTTGCTCACCCACGTTTAATGGAACGGTGTTTGCTGCTGCTTATACCTCCATACGTGTTAGTTTTTTATGTTAAATTTGTCCAACCAATCTGTACAATAAAATTCTACTTCAATGTTTGTACAAAAGTAAACAATAAGTATGGTGTGGCTCAGAGCTTGGTGTAAATATTTTCACTTGATGTCATTTCAGTGGCAGTCGTGTCAGTTTAAATTGGTTCTGTCATCTGTAGTTGAATCCAGGCCCACAGCATAATTTCTTTTTCGTTTCACACACAAATTTGTCTGTTCAACCCCTGAGGTATGGTAAGGTGTACCTGTGCCCATAAGAGTAATTAATATAGTAATTGCTTTTATTTTCCAGATGTCTCCACGAAGGACTCTTGACACAGTCTTTTACAAATGTAATACAGTTTAAAAAACACTCTAAATTACAATGAGTTGAAATTAAAATTTAAAAAAAGTATTTTGAATATCTCGACCAAAGAGGTTACAGCGTGAACTTGTAACGCTGGAAATGCATATCCTCCTATTTCCATCTATTGTACTATAAATTTTTTTCCTTATTTTGTTACCTGAAGATATGACATTTCTGTGTCTTTATATATTGTAATTGTTTTATGATATATATATATATATATATATATATATATATATATATATATATATATATATATATATATATAAAATTGGTTTGTTTTGTAAATATTATTTGTATTTTTACGCTGAGTCTAGCCTAGTGAAAACTATGGTATCGAACGATTACATCGATAGGTCGTGTGGAGAACCAAAGTGCTTACGACCTTTGGTAGTGTGAACTCGCTGCGTGAAGCGCGAGCAGAGCGGAGTCTGGCTGGAGTAGGGCGGTGGAGCAGGCGTGTGGTGTGACGCTCCCGCGAGTTGCCGCGCTTTCGGGATTTGGCAGCATGTAACTGCGCTCGACTTGCTATGACAGTTTCTGACACAGTTTCGCGGACGGGAAGCATTAGCTGGCGCACATCAAGAGCCCGTTTCGCCTGGTGACCGTGTGGAGAAGAAGGCGCGCCAACATGCAGCTTCTGCAACAGTGACGGCTGACAATGAATAACTGTCGCCACCTCCTCTATCGACGACTTCAAACCTTCAATCAGCGAACAAGGAATACTGGAAGCATGTAAAGTTTTAGATCTGTATGGCATACCTCAGCTTTTCAAACTGTTCAATTTGTCTCACAAAATGACAGTAACATAGCATGAACCTTTGTTGCTCATTGTCCCAATTGCATTACCAAGCAGGGTCCCTTCTCTTTCTGGAATGAACCCGAGTGTCGTTGAAATTGAAACGCCAGCATTAAAGTAATATCATTCCATTTCACTACTTTAATTTCAAAGTTCAGTTAGAGTATTCATAGCTGGCTACAATATTTAGGTTACACAAGCACAAATTAGGAGTGCGAGTTTTGTTACCATATTATAACTTACCTGTGACTGCAGCTCGGCTTGGTATGTACTATATGTTACTATTGTTAATTGTTCAGAATCGTTTAACTCTAAATTGCGTAGATTCAAGTAGCTTTTGAAATGATTGTTGAGGTAGCCCAAGACTAACCTTATTTTACTGAATTTCGTAGTGCTTCAGAAACAAATCTCACTATTAATTTCAGTCACTAAATTAACTTTCAATTTTCCGGTTTTATTAATTCTTTTGCTAAATTAAGTCAGAGTGTGGCGACATTTATTGCTTCTGACAAACTTTCAGTTTTCACACAACACCTGTCAACTTTCAGTTGCCACTTTTTTAGTGCTAATTATAGGTGGAATAACCTTTCTTTTTCAGTTATTATAGTAGTTGTCCATAGGACTGGCGACCGTAATTTTCCCCAAATCTCAAATATCTAATTAACGCCAATTAATTGTTAACCTAACGACCGCACATTTACTTTCTTTATTAATTTTACCCTTTTCTCAAAATTAGTTTCCACCAATTTCATTTGCATTTTGCCTTTTATTTAGATGTAACCCTTTCCTCCCTCTTTACCGACAAATTAACTTCGGTGACGATTGCTTTTCCCAAATTTCCATTAGGTGCACGCGGTTTAATTTTTCACTGTCATTAAGGTCGATAAGTGAGTGGGAGGTTACAAACTAAGCAATTACAGTCATCAAAGTAGTTTTAAAACCAATAAAAGAAAGAAGTAATACACTTCAGTCATAGCTTCAGAGACTTGGCCACTAGTAACATTGATACACAGGTTCAATATAAATAACAAATCATTATCAGCTTCTCTGTAGCAAGGGCACTTAATCAATACACCATATCAGCTCGGCTCCTTATGGGTGGTGTGTGTGCCTTACAAATTACAAATATAACTAACCCCAATCGGCCATTTGATTGCAAATACAGAAATGAAAGTTAGACACATGCCATAGAGTTGAGTATATAAGAAACATAACCACAAATTGGACATTAAAACATGAAACGCGCTCCGAGAATAATTATTAGCTAAGTTACGCTTGGCAGAACACTGGACTAATAATCTGAAGGCCCAAATATAATTTGTTTTTGTAACCTCAATGCCTGCTTTACTTTGATAGACTTCTGGAAACTATTCAGGATACAAACTTGTTTCATCGGAGGAAAATTCACTTAGAACAATGTTCAACAGAAATACTTCTCACATCCCCGAAGCGCGGCCAGGGACAGTTCAATCAGAGCGGGTCTCCCACAGAAGAAGGAGCACTGGCTCAGATTAATAAATGAGGCCTCACCAGAGCCAGTTCTTCTTCTCACATGAGGTGGCCGTAAATTACCAGTAAATATGCCTTAGCAACCTGCAGCCAAGTTCAACCAAGTTTAAACCTCGCTTGGCAGAAACCTACAATGCAAACGATGCAACACGCTTCGGGCGACACTGCTCGATAACGCCATTCCTCAAGGAGCACCACAACCCGATAAAAAGCGACAGTCCGTCTACTGCAATCTGTGGCGCGTCTGTACTATTGTACAGCAGACGGAGTACCAATCAAGAGCTCTAGATCAACACCCGGTTAGCAAAATCCCCTGCTCCGCCACCCCTCTCTCTCGTTCTCCGCCGTGTAGCGTTAAATCTTTACTTCTTTTCTTTTCGCACGCCTTCTGCTGGGTCTCGACGAAGACCACTGCGCCGCTGTGAACCAACACGGTCTTTGAACGCTCTCATCACGAATTGATGGGAGAGGGAGCACTGCTCACCTTGCATAGAACATTTTTCATAAAATTGTGTTCCTTACTGGTGAGCTTTTTCACTTACAAAATAAAACTTAGGCTGATAAACAACGTCCAAATCACAACACGTCAAAATAAAGTAGAAATTTTTTTGTCTTGGTTTTCTATCCTACTTTTTCCGAAGAAACGCACAATAACTTGTAAATTATGAAACTGGAAAGTTCCATTATTTAAATTAAAAAAAAAATATTATATTGCAGTGGTTGTTGGCTGCTGTAGACGATGGTGTAAATAATAATGGAAGTTAATTTGTAGAGTTTTGGCGAAATTATTACTTGTATAGATGATTTCTCTCTTTCCCTGCAAGTGGTGAGGTTTGTCATTCACCTACCTGTTGGCTGTTGTCCCGACTGTGCCTGCCAAGTTACTAATTGCCTTCTAGCACTGGTTCAGTTGGTGGCCAATTGACATAATCAATAGTACAATAGAGGGAAGCTACAGACAAGAGAAAACGCGTCTGATCTGGTAAAATCTACCATATTGCTCTTCCAATAACACACAGTAAGTTGGCAACTTCTGAACGCCAGGTCGTATTCATCCTTGTTGCAGGACAAGAATGTAAAACATTCAATCGTATGAACAGCAATGGATTAAAACGGTCCGGCTCTTGAAATTCGCGAGAGCGCGAGGATAGAAAACATGGAGAAGTTTGTCCACTAGAATGGAAGGTAATGGTAGTCGGGGCAGGGCACTTCAGACACCTAGACCGGTATCATCTTAAACAGCGCTTGGTCCATAGCATACCGAACGATTATCGGCATGACTTAGAACCTACTGAAAGCGTAGAATCTTGTACCGCAAGAAAGCAAGGGAGAGGATGTTGTGGCCGGTATCTTTCTAACACAAATGTACACATGGATTACTACGGTTCTTTATTTACATGTACTGGAAACTTTACTTAACTTGAATAGAATCCATGTACTGTGGTACAAGCTCATCAGTAATAGTCCTCTTGCCGACTGATGTGAAGTACAAGTCTGGTTTAGGTAAACTAGTCCCGCTATAGACACTATTATAAGTCTAGGGGACTGATGACCTCAGATGTTTAGTCCCATAGTGCTTAGAGCCAATTTTTTATAGTCACTAATCTGGTTGCTATGTAGTGTTGTGGCCTTTGACAAACTAAACCCTTTCTGCAAGTAAACTGATAGACGCCAAACTGGGTGATTGAGTGAGTAACGCAAAAGTGCCGCAACGCGAAGTGGCATGGATTCAACTAGTGTCTAAAATAGTGCTGCAGGGAATAGACACCATGAATCTTGGACGACTGTCCGTAAATTCTTAAGAGTACGAGGGGGTGGAGATCTCTTCTGAACAGCACGTTGGAACGCATCCCAGATATGCTAAATAAGGTTCATGTCTGGGGAGTTTGGTGGCCAGTGGAAGTGTTTAAACCCAGAAAAGAGTTCCGGGCCCACTCTGTAACAATTTGGACGTGTTGGGTATCGCAACGTCCTACTGGAATTGCCCAAGTCCGTCGGAATGCACAATGACATGAATGGATGCAGGTGACCAGACAGTATGCTTATGTACGTCTCACCTGTGAGAGTAATATCCAGACGTATCAGGGGCCCATATCATTCCAATTGCACAGGTCCCATACCATTACACAGCCGCCAACATCTTCAACAGTCCCCTGCTGACATGCAGGGTCCATGGCTTCATACGCTCACACCTACATCTGCTCGATACGATTTGAAACGAGACTAGTCCGACCAGCAACATCTTTCCTGTCATCAACAGTACAATGTCGGTGTCCTGCTGTCATCAAGGGTACACGAGTGGGCCTTCACCACCGAAAGCCCATATCGATGATGTTTCGTTGAATGGTTCGCACGCTGACCCTTGTTCATGGCCCAGCAATGAAATCTGCAGAAATTTGCGGAAGGATTGCACTTCTGTCACGTTGAACGATTCTCTTCAGGCGTCGTTGCTCCCGTTCTTGCTAGATCTTTTTCCGGCCGCAGCGATGTCGGAGATTTGATGTTTTGCCGGATTCCTGGTATTGAAGGTACACTCGTGAGATGATTGTACGGGAACATCCTCACTTCATCTCTACCTCGGAGTGCTGTGTCTCATCGCGCGTGCTCCGACTATAATACCACGTGCAAACTCACTTAAGTCTTGATACCCTACCATTCTAACAGCAGTGACCGATCTTGAAACATCCCCTTAGAAAAATTATACAAGACTGGTCTATGTGAAACGTCCTCTTTGAACAATTATACACGAATGTGCTTAAACTGACACACAATATCTTTAGCGCAACGCAATCTGACTTCCAAAAATCCCTACGAAAGAATGGCCCTGACTAACATTAATCTATATGTTTCACAAATCACTTACCTCACAAAAATCTTCGTTACTCGAACTACTGCAATACAGCGAGCGCCACTACTGCCAGCTAACTAAAAGATTCAAACTACGGAAGTCACTAACTACTGATAGGCATAGTTAGCAAATGAAAGATTCTAATAGAGAACAACCAATGTATTTACCTTTATAGTCATAATAAATATCAGTTCATGACACCAATTCTTACAAATTTCAAAACTCCGCCCTCTCTCTCCCCACGTCCACCGCTGCTGGCGGCTCACCTCCAACTGCGCAACGCTACGCGCTGTTAGCATCCAGCTGCCGCTGCCCAACACTACAATTGCAGACAACAATGCAAACCAGCCACAGACTGCGCACAGCACAGCCAGTGATTTTTCATACAGAGCGCTAAGCGGCGTTACCAATAAGAAAACCTAAACAGCCTACTTACATAGCCCCCATGCTCCCCACAAAAAAATTTACAAATTGTTTTGGCCAGTGGCCAATACAGGTTTGAAAATTTTTTTCATAATTACAATAACAAAGAAATGAAATGCACACACTTATCGATACAATGTTGGTCAAAAGCTAAAATTTTCTCACAGTCCATAAAGACAGTCCTGATCATTCATCAAAGTAAAATTGCAGTGTTTTTCTCAAAGTCTGAGCAGTAAAAGAAAATGCACACGGAAGTAGTGGAGTTCCATGCAGTCTTGAGGAAGTGTTGTCCTTCCAACAGAAAGGCAGTGCTGACCCTTGACATGCAGACAGGTAATGGGCCACAGCAGAGTCAGTCGACGTTGAAGACTATCGGTAGGTAGGTCATCACAGAGCAGACCCACTGTAGTCCTGGTAGAGATTACGGTATTGGTGGGCCACCAGAGGTGCAGACCCATTGCAGTCCTTGTAGAAATAATGGTATCCGTGGGTCGTCAAAGGTGTAGACCCACTGTAGTCCTTGTAGAGATGGTCAGCAGCCATCTGTTTGACTGTGCAGGTGGACAATCACCATTGAAGAGTCTTGCAGAGAATATAGCAAGTCCATAACCACCACTTGTGCACTCACAAAAATTGTTTTTGAAATGTTCTTACAATCAGAAATGCTGTTATCCAGTCCCTTACTGAATTATTAACACATGTGCAAACACTATCAGTCCCTACTTCTCACATATTGTCCATATACTATGACCAACAGAAACGTGTGCAGTTAAATGTAATTTACAAGTTACTTAATTTGATGAACTGATGACAATTACAATTTTATAACATAAGAATGCAATAACAAAGGTACAAAATACATCTTTAAAGAACATAACAATACAGATAACATTTGCAGTAGTATAGGCTTTACAAAAGAATCGAAATAGCAAATACATCAGTGTTACAAAAATTACGACATAAGTACATACATAAAAGATCAGAGTAACTTTTGAAACATCAAGTTCACACATGAGCATTAGAACAAAACAAAATAAATAATCTGTAAACATCTTTACAAAGTAAATAGCATGTTATTAATGCAAATTATATTTGAGGATAACAGTATTCCTCATCATAGTGAATGTAGCTTAGTATTAGAAAAATTCTGCAACATAAGTCTTATCGGATAAACATTTAAAGACAGGAAGAACATAAATACACAAGGGTACACAAACACATAGTGGGATAACACAAGGAAAGGGCAGGGTTTGTTTTACTGCAGTATTTTGCAAACAAAACTTTCTTTACTTCTCGGAGATCTCCCTTCGTTCTTCATTATTTCCAAAAAGTCCTATCTATACCTGCTTTCTGTACTTTTCTCATCCTCTTTCAAAAATAGTTTTCCTCCACTGTACACTACTTTTTGGGCCAAACCATTTTCTCATAGCTTCTCAATGCTTTTCTTCCAATTCATCATAGTTTGTTTCTTATATAGTCTACCCCCTCTTAAGCTAACTTAAAATCTACTGAGCTCAGATGCTAAACTAAGGGACGAGGCAATGCAGCAGCACAAAACAATTTACACAAACAGCAACGTTAAAAAATGGAAACTGGCAAAAAAAGGCAGCAATATTACAACTAATATAAGGCAATGCGCAGCAAACAAGAAAAATAAATCAGTAATAAAATTGGCTTAACCTAGTAATACAAAGTGACATTCAGTAGCACTATGAATGGCAAACAGCTGCAGCAAATGCTATAACTTATACCTAAACATGACAAAGCTCAATCAGAAAAAATGTTACACTAAAGACAACAATGCAGATAAGGACAATGTCTATTCACATCTTAATGTCTATGCAATTAAAGTGGTGCAACACAAAAATTTATTGTAAAAAAATATTACCATGTACTTGAAAAGACAATTCTGTATGCAATTTCTGTGAAGGGAAATGTCTTTTTGTGCTACTTCGTTTTTTTTTAAGTACATCATAAAGTTGTTATTTACTGGATCTGTAGGCATAAAATATTTATATTAGTACATCCATAAAATTTATTTTAACCAATGCTTCAGTGCAGTTAGAAACTAGATATTAAACAAAATGAGTAAATAAATGCATAAAGCAAGCCACATGGCATTTCTCTCAACTAGCAGGACAATAGCCATGAAATGTTTCTCGTGGTTTCATTAGGCATTTTAGTAAATATCATAAATTAAGAGCTCCACATTGTAATCATATGTTTTCAAGTTTGGGCGTGTAGTATTTGCGATGCTTTCTACAAAGGAATCTCAATAGCGAGCATAATGACCTCTTTTTTTTCCACCTGTGCCTCTGACAGGCACACCCTAATGGCTTTCTTTTGTCAGGTGGTTGTCGCGCAGCTGGGTGCCCACGACGCATTACATGCAGGTGGTCACTTAACTGTCTTATCGAAATATTTACGACACCAGTTTCCGCTACAGTGGCAGTCTCATATAAAAAAATTCACAGGTCAAGAATTTGCGTTACAAATATGTAGAAACAAAATCCTTTAAATAGAATAGTGTCCAAATAATTTTCGCCAGCATAGTGATACATTCACGCATATACACTCATTTCCTAACTCTTAAAGTACGATTCTCGGTGTCCAACATCCTTTTTCACAAATCAGAGTCCCTAACCACTACTCATTATTTCTTACCTTATCACACATATATATATTCGTCGACACTTCTTCAATATTTCATCATAACAGATACGTAGCATAACCAAATAACTCATATAGCATCAGCTTAAACTTACCTCAGCAGCATAATTCACATCGTCATCGTAATAATAACATCATAACACCACACTCAAATTCTCAAAATCTCCGTAGCTTCCTCCAATAATTTCAAAACCTAAAAAAAAAATTCTGTGCTCATGTCAAAAGTGTCATCTGCCTCAAACGTACTTTAAAAATCGTGATCCCATACCAAATATGTCATTCAAAGCTCTCATAGTATCACAATGGTTCCGAAAAAATATGAACAGTTCACAAAGTACAGACAAAATACAATTTCATAGGTGTTAAATCATCCAACTGTGTAATTGCGTAAACATGTGTCACTGATGATGTAGTAAAAAAAAATGTTTATCTCTCAGTTAAATGACCAGATAGCTGTGTAATTTATGTGTTAGAGAAATATGGTACCGATGTGTAAAGTTGTATAAGCAAATACCATATTAGCTAGGGCTCCTTGTGCTTGCCAAACACATGGTACACAAAGTAGACATGTACCCCCCTGAGGATTAATGTAATTATATCCTCAGGTGTTACAGATTACAGCAATGGAATGAAATGTATCACGGACGACTTTCTTTGTAATTCAAATATGTTGAAAAATAAATAGTTTAATGCGTGTCCTGTAGCGCTAAATGTGCGTCTTGCTGTAAGACAATCTCTGTGGAAGTGTCGTAGTTATTGTCCTCCGAAAGCTAAGTTCTGCAGAAGTCAATGTACTTACCTCATGATAAACGAAATTGAAATGCTTTGCGTATAGATATCTTAGTTATTACGCTTATTGCCGTGATGAAGTAAGTACTGTATTGTACGTATTGTTGTGCTACAGAAAAGGCTGTCTCATTGTAGCTATACCACAAACGTTACTACTAAAACATGTTTTACTTTCCAGAAAAATTCAGAAAAACTGTGCAGATATAAAACAGATAAACTGCAAAAGCAACATTGTCAATTGTCACTCATTAGTAGCGTCGTGATAAAATCGTGTAGCTGTCACATAAACTAACCACTGTATCATCTGGTATCTCACAGAAAGTACTTTAAATCCAGAATGTATTTTCAAGTAAACCAAAATGTTGCATTAAAATCTCATTAGCAATACTGGTAAATGTTCTAAGTATGTGAGCCTTATAATCGTTACGTAATCGTGCAACTAACAAGCAAGAATGTACACACGAAATAACACAGTGATGTCTGTTCACTATAACAATGCACTCGTAAATACTGTCTAAATATGTTCCGTAGGTTCTAGACTGGATAGTGAACTTCAAAACATTGTTGCATGTTAACAGTTTCTAAGTGTGACAAAGCATACTAGAAATGTGAAGTGAAATGTTTTATGGCAAAGACAAAGTTAAAAAGCAGATTATCTTTCAATAAACGGTTTTACATGTGAAATGTGGTGTAAACCTTTACTCTTCATAGTACTCAAAGTTTCAACTTGAACAAAATTGTCATGCGGTATACGTAGGTAAAGAATACTGGAATTTTTCTCAAGGTTAGCGCCTATGTTATTTTTCTCTGAGCCAGCCAGCGCACGTGGCTGCCTGCGGTGCGAGTCATTGTCTATCTCTTTGTTGGCGCGCGCCGTTATTGGGATTAGGAGACCTAGCTTCTACAAATTCACCTTGACGAGAAGGCCCTGCTCTGTTTGAATCCCGCCAGTTCTGATGCAATTCAGGTCTGTCGTTACGATCATATCGTCTGTCGTCATGTCGGTAATTTCTGTAATTAATTTCTTGTCGGTCACGTGGTGGAAAATTTCTCCCTGATTCGTAACTGCGCGCTGGACCGTTGCGTCTGAAGTTACTCCGTCTCCCTTGATAATAATTATTTTGGTTCCCGTATTGTCTGTTTCTCTGATTGTCTCTGTGATATTCATTACTACGGAAATGCGATCTTTCTCTGTAACTATTATTACTCCGCCAGTGGTTGTCATATGGGTGGTGTCTGTTTTGGTCACGATTTGTATTGTGAGAATAGCCTTGTCGTGTCCAGTTATTATTTCTTTCATCGCGGAATTGCGACGGTTGTGACCTGTAATTGTTGTGTTCCTGTTTTCGCGTTCCGCGATTGTCAGTGTCAATTTCTAATTCTTGTAAGAGTCCCTGAAAAGCTTCAATGTCGTCTATGCAACGGCCTGCCAAAATAATATGCCGTAAATGTTCAGGCAATTTGATTAAGGAAATGCGGATGAGTTCTGACGGGCTGTATGGGTTTGACAGGTACTGATTCTTGTGCAACATGTCTTCAAAATATTTCACAAGACTGGAAAATTCAGATTGTTCGAAATGTTTCATCATGATGCCATGTTTTACTCGGTCTTGTGTGGCTTGGGACCAATATGCTGAGAGGAAGGCATGGTAAAATTCTCCTTCACTGTGGCAATCGTGAATGACCGATCGCATTCTTACAGCTGGTTCATTCTCTAAGTAGCCACACATAAATTCTAATCTGTGTTCTAATGACCAGTTGGGAGGAAAACAATGAGAGAATTGATGGAGCCACGCTTGTGGATGAATGTCGTTGCCAGAATTCTTAAATGTTTTGAATTTACGTGTAGTAATGAACAGCTTATAGTCAAAATCATCGTCTCGGCTGGTAGCATATCGGTCATTGTTACGTCGTGTCGGCGGTTCCATCTCAAAATTCGGTGCACCTTGCCAATTTCTTTCATAATTTCCGAAGTGCTCTGTGTTATTATTTTGTGGCTGTTCCGTATTTCTATGTCCCTCTTCCCGTATTGGAGCGCGAGTGTCCTCTGAAATACGTAATTGTTGTATTACCTGTGTCAGCTGATCTTGTACTTCCCGGATTTCTCTTTGGTGTTGCGTACTAATTTGATTCAGACTTTGTTTGAATTTCCTAATTTGTTCGCACTCTTCTGTGTCATTAAAGACTACCGGTTTTGTGTCATTCAAATTATCATCTACCTTCGTAGATAAATTATTTAGCTGATCCGAAAGTTCAACTACTTTCTCTGATAATGAACTAATGTCCTCCATGTGTCTTTCTGAACCAATTTTCAGAGTATCTACTGTGTCCTTTAAGTTTTCTTGAGTTTTTGCAAGTTGCGTAACCGAATCGGTAGATGCGACTGAGTCAATTTTAGCTTGCAAGGTCTCATGATTTTCATGAACAATTGTTTGCAGTTCTTTTATGGCTGCTTCGTGATTCTGTAATGCATTTTCATGCCGCGAAAAAATAAGTTGGAAATGCTCACAAATTTGTGTTTATACGTCATTACAGACTTTTTGACATTTCGATTCGATTTTATGTAATTCAGTAGTTAAATCTTCACGTGTTTGTTCAAGCGTATGTTCCACTGAGTCTAACTTTTGAAGCTTTTGCTCCATTGCGTCTAACTTTTGCTCTGTTTGTCTCTGATTTTGTTCCATTGTGTTTAACTTTAACTGTGTTTGTTTCTGATTTTGTTCCATTGTGTCTAACTTTTGAAGATTTTGTTCCATTGTGTCTAACTTTTGAAGATTTTGTTCCATTGTCTCTAACTTTTGCTCTGTTTGTCCTTGATTTTGTTCAAGCGTTGTGTCTAACTTTTGTAGCCTTTGTCCCATTTGTTGCATTAACTGCAATAACAGTGCACTGGTGTCTGAAACATGTTCCTCAGTGCTTTTCGGCAGTGCATTTGAAGCGGTAATATTCGCATTTTGAGAAGCAGAAAATGTGTCTTGATTTATTTGAGAAAACGGTGAGGACGCAAAATCTGAATCTACAGTATTTGCAAGATTGTGTCCTGTCATTTCGGAATCCTGAGGCGAGCTGTTGCCGACCGATCGATCGATAACGCTCCCTGTTCACTAATTGTTTCACTGCCTACACCATTATTTGCAACCCGCTCCATTTCCTTACACACAATTACCAAATTACTACTTTGAACATTAGTTAATCCATTACATGGTGGCGCTAACACACTGCTTTCGTCTTCACTGTCATTTCTCAGTTTACTTTGGAGCCTAGTATTACGTTTTTCACACGCCATTATTGTCACAATTTTTCACACGACAACACAGAAAAACACAATTTGAAGAACAAAAATAAGAGAACACATTAACATAGCACTGAAAATAATATCTAGTTAATTGCAAGCGCAGCTGCGAAATACTTCGTGCAAAACTACATGCATACCACAACTATTTTACTGTACAACAATGAAAGACTGCAACTACAAAGGAAATTCTCTCTATGATTACGCGCTAGCAATAAACAAAAGCTACACTAATTACACAAACTACAAGGAAATAATCAGAAGATTCCAGTGAGGTATCCTCGGCTAAGGGTCGACATATGAAACGTCCCCTTAGAAAAATTATACAAGACTGGTCTATGTGAAACGTCCTCTTTGAACAATTATACACGAATGTGCTTAAACTGACACACAATATCTTTAGCGCAACGCAATCTGACTTCCAAAAATCCCTACGAAAGAATGGCCCTGACTAACATTAATCTATATGTTTCACAAATCACTTACCTCACAAAAATCTTCGTTACTCGAACTACTGCAATACAGCGAGCGCCACTACTGCCAGCTAACTAAAAGATTCAAACTACGGAAGTCACTAACTACTGATAGGCATAGTTAGCAAATGAAAGATTCTAATAGAGAACAACCAATGTATTTACCTTTATAGTCATAATATATATATCAGTTCATGACACCAATTCTTACAAATTTCAAAACTCCGCCATCTCTCCACTTAAGTCTTGATACCCTACCATTCTAACAGCAGTGACCGATCTTAACAACTGCGCCGGACGCTTCTTGCCTTAAATAGGCGTTGCCGAACGGAACGCCATATTCTGCCTGTTTACACATCTCTGTATTTTAATACGCATATCTGTGCCAGTTTCCATCCTCCAGCAAAAATCAGAAACATGCTGGGCTCAATGAAGGACAACTTGGGTATACAAATACCGGGTGTCTATAGCATTTCCTGTGAATGTGGGGAACAATATATTGGAAAGACGCAATGTTGATAATACAACCCTTCTCTGAACATGTGAGCCCGCATCTCGTGCTCGTACGGTAACGTTCTCGCTTCCCACGCCCGGGTTCCCAGGTTCGATTCCCGGCGGGGTCAGGGATTTTCTCTGCCTCGTGATGGCTGGGTGTTGTGCGATGTCCTTAGGTTAGTTAGGTTTAAGTAGTTCTCAGTTCTAGGGGACTGATGACCATAGATGTTAAGTCCCATAGTGCTCAGAGCCTTTTTCTGAACATGTGAGGAACGTTCGCCTAGGACAAAAATAAAAATCCGCGGTAGCGGTACACAGTCTCAGCAAAGAACACACGTTTCAATTTGAAGAAACCAAAGACTGTGTACAGCGAAAGTTTTCTGGGACTGTTATTAAATAGGCAGGGGAGATACGTGTCAGTGATAACCTGGTCAACTGGGACATTTATTTATTGCCAAATTATAGACCTGTTACCTGATGTTTAAAACTGGTCGTACATCTTACAATTTTCGTTTTTCATCGTTTTACAGTTTTATTTCATTTTCTTTTATCTACAACATTTACAAAGAATAATACATTTCAAAATAACAATACCTTAAGGTTGAAATATAAATTAAATTCTGTTGTTTTTTTAAGAACAATATAAAAAGAAGATAGGATAGATGAGAGATTTGGTAGTACCATCACCGAATTTGACTGACGGTGAATACCTCGGAATGGTTTTTTTGAGCCGTTGGCCGCCAGTCACACACACACATATACAAACACACACACACACACACACACACACACACACACACAAATGGTTGTTAGTAGAGAAATAATGTTGCTTATCGTATTTATTACTAATCCTATGTATTAACTACTTTAGGTGCGCATCCATGTACGGCATTTGGTGTTCTCTTGGCTAGATTGCCAGCAATTTGCTTATTTACTGTCACATCTCAGCTTCCTCCTCATTGTCACTATTTTCGCTGTCACTGTGGGTATCGCTGTCCATCCTATGGATATTGTTGTTACGCTGCACATAGGCATGTCTGTGATGTCGTGTCTGCAAATACTCTTCATGTGTTGTTTTTGAAATACTGTTTGTCAATGCGTTTAATTGTGCCCATTGTTCTTCGTCTCTTATTGCTGTGTATATATCTATGTCTGTATCTGTGTAGTCTGTCTATTGTTCGCGTATTGCCCGCAGAAAAAGACAGTGGAGAACCTTCTTCCCCGCATGTGCATCTAGGTGTTTGCCTCAGACTCAAGCGGTTTACGTGCGTGGGATAAGGTCCGTGTCCGGTTAAGAAATGTACCATACCGCGGCTGGGATCGATATGTCTCATTCTCTGCCGCTCCCTTATGTCGGGGAGGAAGTCGTGCAGTCTACGTCCCTTATCACTTACATCCCACTCACCTCGCCACGTATCCAAACGCCAACTTTAAAGGTGACGTATCGTCTCTATGGGCACACCGGTTATGGTGTGTACCTTATCTAGTCTCCCCACCTTTAACCATTACTTTGCAGCTCAGTATTTGATCGTGATATCTATGGGGCATATTCCGAGCACCACACATTGTGCATCCGCCGAGGTGGTACCGAAGGCTCCAGATACCATAAGTAGCACACTTCTCTGCCCTCGTCTGACGGATGCTTTGTTGGTGGCCACGTTCAGTCTATGTGCCCCCGTGCTAGCTGCGAAGCTGAGTACTGATTCGAAGAGCGCACAGTGGTATGTACGTATGACTGGTAGAGGTCGTTTGTACTGTTTTGAATTTAGCCTCACCAGTTTGTGTAGTATTTTTTTCTGCTTTGTCTGTTGTTAGCCTTATGTGTTCTTGGAAATTCAATTTTTCATCTATGTGTACCCCAAGATAGCGTGTAATGTGTGCTCGTTTGATGTTTGTGCCCCCAATTTTAACAGAAGGATTCCTTTGGAGTGTATGTTGTTTTGTTTTCGACTATCCTGAGTTTGTTGTTGTGACCCCACTGAGTAATTGTTTGTAGCATTCCACTGGCTTTCTCTTCTAACGGGGCCCTGTTGTTTGCAGTGACTACAACTAGTAGGTCACCTGCGTAGGCGACAATTCCGTCTGACCTGTCATCCCTATCTAGAAGCTGTAGGGGGGGGGGGGGGTTCGATTGTTATGTCCCAGAAGATGGGGCCGCAGATCGACCCTTGAGGACAGCATTTGGTAATTCTCTAAATTACTTTCCGGCTGTCCATCTGTCATTCGACTACTCGCTCTTTACAGTAGTCTAAAAAACTGTTGTACAGTGATTGCGGCACCTCCAGATGTCTTAGCCTCTGAAACAGTGCGGGCCACCAAAGATTATCAAATGCTCCGGCAATGTCAATCATTATTGCCATGGCGTATTTCTGTTTTGTGGTGTTAACTATGTGCAGGACCTGGTTGATGGGATCATCTAATTGCCAGATCTGAAGCCGAACTGGTGTTGGCTCAAACCCCTGAGGGCTCTGTGTGTTTGCAGGCGCTTACACAGTAGCTTCTCCTGAATCTTTGCTAGGGTGTTTATTAGGCATATTGGCCTGTAAGTCTTTGGATCTGAAGGATCCCTGTGTGCTGATTTCTTAATAATGACTGCTTTGGAGGTTTCCCATCCTGTACGTACCCTGCCCAGCCATAAGGCATCGTTCACTAACGTTGTTAGGAACGGGGTGACGTGCAATGATAGTTTTTTCAGTGTTTCCGAGTGGATACCATCTGGTCCAGGTGTTTTTTTTTTGTTTTTGAGCTCTGAGGTTGCTAGCGCAACCTCTTCTTGCGCAAAAGGGCAGGTGACAGGTGCAGTGTTGTATGGTGTGTGTTGGTTTTCTCTTAGTGTTGCATGATATTGTGTGGCTGTATCGATAACGTCGTCAGGGAGCAGTTTATACAGCAGAAACTCCGCTGTATTCCTCCATCCCCTCGTCATCGTGCCGTCATCCGACCTTAGCGTTCCCAGAACTAGTGGGGTTTTTATCTTCTCTGTCAGTGTTTTGTATGGTTCCCCCCATACATTTTGCTCTGTTTGTACAAAATTGTTAAGGCCTTCGTGGCCACTTGTTGACAAACTGCCTATTGGCTTCTGTCTCGGGTTCTTCGGCCGATGTACATCTAATGATTTTTTTTAAGTTTCGCCAGCACGAGTGGCTGGCATTGTCAAAGCTTCACCCTCCATTGCCGGTGGTGAACTGGAGCCGAGCTCGCGGCCGCAGACTATATGTACCTGGCGCGCCAACGTCCGAGGGCTTCTCCGCGGTCATTTCCTCTTGCTACCTGCGACGGTCGCTCGCTGCAGTACGGGAAGCCAGGATCCGTTTACCTTAAGGCTTTCCTCTTTCTTGTTCAAACTGTTCGCGTGTTTTTGTATTTCTACAGCTTCTCTGAACAAGCGCGTGTGATAGTGCTTCTCTACAGCCAGAACTTCCGTGTGGGCGAATTTTATTGCGTGGTCGGTCTCATTCAGTGCGTGCTCTGCCACGGCCGATTTCTCCACCTGCCCCAACCTGCAATGTCGCTTATGCTCTTTGATCCTGGTGTTAATGGATCGTCCAGTCATTCCGACATAAACTTTTCCGCAATGGCATGGTATATGGTATATTCCCGCCATTGCAAGTGGGTCTCTTTTCTCCTTCGTCGATCTAAAACAATCTTTGATCTTTCTTGTCGGTTTGAAAATCGTCTTTACGCCATGTTTGCGCAATATACGGCCGATTCTGTCCGTTACTCTGGGAATGTACGGCAGAAATGCCGTACCCGACATTTCTTTTTCTGATTTGCTCCTCGGGACAGTTTCCAGGTGTTGCATTTCTCGTTTGAGGTGTTGCGGCTCACATATTCGTCCTGCTCTCGTTACGAGCGTACTAATCATGCCTCTTTTCTGGCTCGGGAAGAAGAAAGTGCAACTGATGTCCTCTCTCGCCTTTCTGTCACGGTGCCGAGATGAATGTGCTACACCGAAGTTCTTGAGATGAAATCGCCTATTCACCACCGCCCAAGCACATCGTATCTACGACAAAATGGAACGAGCTTTTCTTTGTGAGCGGATACATACAACACGGAGAGACTTGGCAAGAACGGATCAGGAACTTCTGGACATTTTCTATCAAATAAGTAGCAGAACGCATCGAGACGACTGGGACAAGATCGACAGCATCACTCACAGGAGGATGCAGGACGAACTCGAGCGCTGCACCGAGTGGCAGAAGAAAAAGTCTGAAAGATCCCGGAAGCAGACCGACAAGGCGATTCCTGACATGTCACACACAATGGTCCACCTCACTGAACGACAATTGACCGAAGAGGAAGTGTCTGTTCTTCAAATAGGAGGGAATTTCGCTATCATCCCGAGAACTATACCCATGGAGGACATAATTGCCAACACCGAAGCAGCCATTCGGACCCTTCCTTTTGAAAGGGCAGAGGAAATACGCACTGAAACAGCCAGGATACTGCGCCGAGCTAAACCACCAGCTTGCAACCTGAAGAAAGAAGAGGCACAAGCCATTAAGAATCTCAACGCCGACAAGCGTATATTGGTACTGCCTGCCGATAAGGGGAATGCGACCGTCGTAATGAAGACCGAAGGTTATGAGCATAAGGTCCGAAACCTATCAGATCCGACGACGTACCGAAAA
The DNA here is from genome assembly GCF_023897955.1 of Schistocerca gregaria. Classification (NCBI taxonomy): domain Eukaryota; kingdom Metazoa; phylum Arthropoda; class Insecta; order Orthoptera; family Acrididae; genus Schistocerca; species Schistocerca gregaria. Next base: position 235,180,748 of record NC_064921.1, read on the forward strand.
CTAAGCGCGGATCCGACGCAGCGTATCACACGCAATACGAATCGATTAATCAAGGCGTCTTCTCTGCCGGCGGACATACAGAGAAACCTGCGCAACACAGAAGCCCTACCACCTCGGCTGTATGCATTACCCAAGATCCATAAGAACAACGTTCCACTGAGACCGATCGTTAGCGCTCTTGGCTCACCGACATATAAACTGGAAAACACTTTGCCTCTCTGCTCCAGCCACACTTGGGGAACACCGACACATACATTAAGGACTCAGGACATATCATTCAGAAGCTGAAGAAACTGAAACTTGCGCCAAACGACATCCTGGTCAGCTTTGATGTTGTTTCGTTATTTACGAAAGTGCCATTTACGAAAGTGCCACTCAGTGACGCACTGGAGCACATCGGTTCCATTTTCCCGCAAGATATCAGAAAGCTCTTCCATGCATGTCTCACCACGACCTATTTCACGTGGAATGGCGATTTCTACGAACAGCTGGAAGGCGTCGCCATGGGTAGTCCTCTCAGTCCAGTGGTAGCCAACTTCTTCATGGAACAATTCGAAGCACAGGCACTGGACTCGGCGACTTGCAAACCTCAAGTGTGGTAGAGGTACGTCGATGATACTTTCGTGGTGTGGAGCCATGGTGAGGAACGGCTCGGTGACTTCCTAAGACACTTGAACAGCCTCCATGCCAACATAACATTTACCATGGAAGTAGAAAAGGACAAGAAACTGCCATTTCTCGATGTGCTGGTCACGAGGGACGGCGAAAACCTGGGGCACAGCGTGTTTCGAAAACCGACACACACGAACCGATACCTGCACAAACTGTCAAACCACCACCCGACCCAGAAAAACGGCATGATTAGTACGATCGTAACGAGAGCAGGACGAATATGTGAGCCGCAAAACCTCAAACGAGAAATGCAACACCTGGAAACTGTCCCGAGGAGCAAATCAGAAAAAGAAATGTCGGGTACGGCCTTTCTGCCATACATTCCCAGAGTGACGGACGGAATCGGCCGTATGTTGCGCAAACATGGCGTAAAGACAATTTTTAAACCGACTAGGAAGATCAAAGAGTGTCTTAGATCGGCGATGGAAAAAAGAGACCCACTTGCAATGTCGGGAATATACCGTATAGCATGTACACGCGGAAAAGTTTATGTCGGAATGACTGGACGATCCATCAACACCAGGATCAAAGAGCATAAGCGACATTGCAGGTTGGGGCAGGTGGAGAAATCGGCCGTGGCAGAGCTGCACTGAATGAGACCGACCACGCAATAAAATTCGCCCACACGAAAGTTCTGGCTGTAGAGAAACACTATCACACGCGCTTGTTCAGAGAAGCTGTAGAAATACAAAAACACGCGAACAGTTTGAACAAGAAAGAGGAAAGCCTTAAGGTAAACGGATCCTGGCTTCCCGTACTGCAGCGAGCGACCGTCGCAGGTAGCAAGAGGAAATGACCGCGGAGAAGCCCTCGGACGTTGGCGCGCCAGGTACATATAGTCTGCGGCCGCGAGCTCGGCTCCAGTTCACCACCGGCAATGGAGGGTGAAGCTTTGACAATGCCAGCCACTCGTGCTGGCGAAACTTAAAAAAAATCATTAGATGTACATCGGCCGAAGAACCCGAGACAGAAGCCAATAGGCAGTTTGTCAACAAGTGGCCACGAAGGCCTTAACAATTTTGTACAAACAGAGCAAAATATATGGGGGGAACCATACAAAACACTGACAGAGAAGATAAAAACCCCACTAGTTCTGGGAACGATAAGGTCGGATGACAGCACGATGACGAGGGGATGGAGTAATACAGCGGAGTTTCTGCTGTATAAACTGCTCCCTGACGACGTTATCGATACAGCCACACAATATCATGCAACACTAAGAGAAAACCAACACACACCATACAACACTGCACCTGTCACTTGCCCTTTTGCGCAAGAAGAGGTTGCGCTAGCAATCTCAGAGCTCAAAAACAAATAACCACCTGGACCAGATGGTATCCACTCGGAAACACCGAAAAAACTAGCAACCCAATAGGCAGTTTGCTCTGTTGTGTTATTACAAATAGCTCCCATTGTTGTTTACGCGTGTTGTATAGGGTCTGTCTACATAAGTCTTGTGCATGCCTATATGCTTCAAATCTTATTCGTCTGTCCCTATCTGTTATCGCCCTTTGATATAACTTTCGTTTGCGTCTTGCGTCTTGTTTGAGTCTCGTGAGTTCGTTGGTCCATGGTACTGGTGAGCAATTTGTGTTCTTTGCTGTCGGTATTGAAGTGTTTTGAGCATGTTGTATTACCTGTGTTAACTTGTGTGCTCTATAATGGATACTTCCATTGATGTTTTTTAGATCGTGTCGTCGTATAATTTCCGTTAATTTGTTCCAGTCTGTTTTGTGCAACACCAAGTGTCTGGTGTGTGATTTGCTCATTGTGTTGTGAGTGTTAGTGTGAATGTTATGACATTATGATCACTAGTGGTTATGTTGTCGTGTATAGTTCAGTTTGTTACGTATGCCATTGCTGCATTATTTGCTAGCGTGAAGTCGATATTGCTGCTCGTACCATCGAACCCTGCATATGTTGGTATAGGTCCTTCCGTATTCATACATGTAATTGTGTTTCTTGTATTAGATTGGTGATTATGCGTCCTCTGTCATCTGTTCTGTCTGAGTTCCAGAGGGTCGATCTGGAATTAATGTCAGCACTTATTAATTTATTGCCTCTGGCATACATTACTAGGTCTGTGATGTAGTCTGCGTACGGCTGTGTTTGATGGCTATATGGGGCGTACATGGATGCAATAACCCATGTGACGTTCCCGTTAGTTATCTCTATGGTAACCAAGTGTTGATTGTATAACTGTGTTACCTTAATTGTGTTATAAGTTCTATTTAGAATTACTACTGCAGCCTTACAGTCATTACTGCCTGTTATTGTGGTAGCATGTTTTGGTAGACATATCAGTTGCCCGTTTCTATCATAAGGTTCTTGTAAGCAACTAATGTTTGCCTGCAAGTCTTGTGCTATTTTAGGGATTTCCGCGCTGACTGTCGTACTGTTTTTTGTATTATGTTGTAAGATATTCATTTTTTGTCTTTGTGTTCTGGGTGTTTTACGTGTACACAACATTTACTGCCAGTCTGTGAGTAATCGAAATATGTTCGTCCGTGTGCTCTTACATGATCTATATATATTTTGTCCAAGTCGAAAGATTCTGACCTGCACAGGCAGATCTGGAGCATGAGATCGAGCAGCGGCTCTGCTGATGTATGAATATTTTCTGTCTTTAGGATGATTCTGTTTGCTCAGTTACTGGAAAACAGAGAGAATCTCCATTTGGATGGCACAATCTAAGTAGCATCCACTGCACTGTCTGCAGGATCTCATTTTTCATTAGTCTACTTAAAAGGAAGTTAAGTTCTAAATTATCATAATTAGGTGCAGCTGGCTCGCTGTTGGTGCTGGTTTCTGTTGCGGTCTCTGAGATGGTACTAGACGGATTGTGGCTTGGTGCTGGCCGCTGATTGGGGGACATTTTAAGACCTCTTTGGGATGTCACACTGTTAATTTTAATTTTGTCACACACTTCTTCAATGCTGTCTGCCTTCACACGTTTTTCACTGATGTTGGTGGTGCTTGCTGGCGTGGTGTCGGCGATGGCGGTGATTTGTATGGGACTGGCTGTATGTGTTATGTTGTCTTTGTTTATGTGCGGTGTGGAGGTTGTTGCTAGACGCACGTTGACATCGTTGCAAATGTCTCATGTCTCTCCCTCAGATTTGTCCTCATGTAATTGGCCTACTTTTATAAGTCTGGGTCCTGTAGTTTTGGGTTTTGTATTGGTCTGTGGGTTGAATGTCAGGGACTGCGTGCCTGTCTGTTCCTTTTTCTCGGGGTGAAGAGTGCCTCCCGAGACAAATTTGACTGGTTTGATGTACTGTTCACATTTACGTGTGTCGTAGGGTTTTCCATGTGATGATGATTCTGGTTTGTGTTCATCCTGCGTACGTGTGGCGTGATGTACTTCGGCTGGGAGAAATTGTGAGGGAGTATGTCGGTTTTGTTTGTACGTTTCCTTGTGCACAATACATGTAAGCTCATCTTCCAACTCATCTATCCTCTGCGTTAATGTTATTTGGAAGCTTATCCAATGGTGTAATTGTCTTTTAATTTGCTTTGCCACCTCGTAGTGGATGGAGCCACAGATTGTCATGTCATCTATATATTATATCGTATTAATGCAGCCATCCTGTAACGTCGTTGAGTGTGTTAGGGGCGGGATGGGTTCATTATCGACGTAATTCTTCGGCAGAAGATGCATTTGTCTTCTCCACGAAATCGCTCTTTGGTAGCTTCTCTGTAATGTTGACGGTGATTTGTATTTATGTGTTTTGGGTGATTGGCTTTGGGTGTTCGTGTTTCTTGTGTGTGTGCTGATTTTAGCTGCCATAGTCTATACTGTCCAGGAGCCGGTCATGCAACTGTTTATAGGTCAGACAATCACCTCCTGTTGTTTTATTGCAGACGCGGCCTCTGTATTTACAGGGGATACAGACGCAAACCGCGGACCTGCACTCACTGCGCTTGTGTCCTTGGTTGCCGCACTTGGCACACGTGACGTCGACTTTTCTGGAGGTTTTAGTCGTATGTCCTAGGTCGCAACACTTAAAACACTGGTTTACAACTGTATAGTCTTTCACAGAAAGTGATTCGAAGTCTATGTAGACTCTCTGTCTTGTTGTAAGGACTCTGTACAGGTGTGGGCTGACCTCCAGTATCTGGTGACTGAAACCCCTTCCCTTAGGCTCTGTTTTGAATCTTCTTTTGACCTCTCTGTCGAAGTCTTCTTTCGTGGTGTCACCGTTTAGATTCTGCTCGTAAAGGCTTTCTAGAAACTCTTCGTCGGTAAGTGTATGTAGCTCGTGATATACTTGCCACGAGTGGCTTGCGTTTTCGCGGTCCCTCACAGGCAATGGTGTGCAGGTCTTTAGTCTTTTCTATTATTTTTCGGCAATCCTCCTGTGTTTCAGTTTCTACCGTAACTGCAGTCTGTGTGGTTCTAAATGATTGTATATGTATATTCTTTTTCCTGGGATTTATATTCTTGGTATATCGAACAGCTTTGACGTCTTGATTTTCTGTCGATTTGATATATAGGGTTTGGCCTGTTTTGTTTTAGCCTGTTCTATTGTTAGAGCCTCTTTGGTTTTGGGCTCTATAGTTAAGGCGACAGCATATGTTAGTGTCTGTGCTTGTCGTGTGACTTCATTAGTTAGTTCTCTTATTTGTTGCTGCAAGTCTCGGTTCGCTACATTCAATTCCCTATTTTCGTCCTCTAATTTCTCAGCCTTCTCTTGCAAAGTTTGTATTTGTAAGTCTTTGACTGGATTCGAGGCTCTCTGCAGTTCTAGTCATAGCCACCTATTTTTATCGTTTAGGCAGGACAGTTTAGCTTCAAGGATATTTATTTCGACAGCCAAGGGAAACACTTTGTCTCTAATGACGGTTAACAGAGCAGATGAAACATGCTTAGCTTTTAACTCTGCTCCTAATTTTGTCTATGGCTGCTATCTTTTGACTGGGGGACATAGGGACAAGTTCTTCCTCCGTGTGTTCCACACCGGGTGTGACGTTGATGGCTCGAGCTAGCGTCTTACCCCACGCTTTCCTTCTTCTTCCGTCGGCCTCTGGTGTGGTGGTGTCGCTGCTTCGTCGGCTGGAATCCAGGGCCGAAGGTAGGCAGGCGGTTGTTTACCAACAGCAGGGAGCACAGCTGGCGGCCGCTACTGCTGACGTCGACGGCGGGGTGCGGGGCAGCCGGTGGCCGATGCCGACGCGTCGGATTCCGCTGCGGCTGGTGAGGTGTCGCAGCGCGCGACGCGGAGAGCTGACACGCGAGAACCGACGCGGCTGACTGGCGAAACAGACACGCGCTCGGCCAGTGGGAGGGCGACGGCCTCTCCGTTGACGCGTTGCACACGACGGACGCGCTACAAGTACTTTAATCACTCTCTCTGTTTTATTTACAGTACCTAACAAGTAAACGAGAACGGACTACCTTAGGTAACACTCCCGGTACACGATAATTAAAAATCAGTGTCCACAATCAAATTTATACCGAGAAAATCTGCATCTGAATGCGGGGCTACAACACACTGCAACCGGCTCGGAGGCCATCTCGGCATGGGATAGCGGCTACCAACTCAGCAGCGCGTGGAACACAACATTATCAAGAATAAGACGAGAGCGCACCGATGGAGGCAGGTCGGAGGCGGCGGTTGGAATTAACAGGCCGCACCGGGAAGAGACGCCAGGACCCGATCTGCTTCTCCTAATATGACTTCCTCACTGTGAGGAGGTTCGGGTGGAAGTTTGTGGCCTGTTGGCCTTTACTCCCCTGGGAATATTGTAGGATTTTCTGTCTATACTTGTTGGATTGGATCTGGACTGGCTAGGAGTGCCGGTGGCCTATTTCTTGGTCTTGTCGATATGACGACTTTTCTTCTTCTTCTTGCTGGTTGCAGAGGGCTCTGCCTCGGTTGGGGTCCCGTGCATACGGATTCCCTGTTTATCATACTCTCTGTTGACCAGAGAGATGATGATGCAGCGCATTTGCAGCTCTGTGAATATAGGGTAGGAATCAATCAGGTTGAATTCCTCCCTAGTAAGACCTATAAGGCCTTCTTGATACCCAAGTGGGTGATGTGGGAGTGGAGGTTTAGGATGGTTGGGCGGAACGAAGGGATAAGGGTTGTCGTGGTGGGGGTATGTGCCATCGCGAAGCGACCCAGCGATCTTCTTTGTTACAGCGCTTGCGCTGTACATATACGGGAGCGGGAGGAACGGATCTTCTTCCCACTCTTCTTCTTGCGCTGCTACTTCGGTGACCTCCTTGTGCTGTGTCGCCTCCCCTTCGGCAGGCTCGTCGGTCTGCGTGGCCACCGTCGCGAACTCCCTCTCACGTGAAGGAGTCGTCTGGGTGGCGGTGTCTTCAGTTGTGGCGGGAACTTCTTTGGCTGAGCGAAGCTCCTGCGTCAGCACAGCAATCTGACGTCGAGCCTCGCCCAGTTCCGACAGCATGGCCGCCCTCTCTTCCGCCATGGCAGATTTGAAGGCGGACATCGCTTCTTGTACGGCGTCGTTAAGGCGCCTGGTGACTACGTCTTCAGTGCAAGTGACCACCTCTTCGTGTGTGGTGGTCACTTGCTTCTGCGTCATCTTCCCCGGCCCGCACCAATTTCTTCTGTAGCCGCAGGAACGTGCATTGGCCGCATGTGCGCCGCCGCAATTGGCGCAGGTACAGGGGGCGTCCTTCTGCTTTTTGCAGTCGCGTGTGTCGTGTGCTTGCGCACACTTCAAGCACGCAACTGCTCCACTGCACTGCTTGGCGACGTGGCCAAGCTTTTGGCAGCGAAAGCACTGCGCTGCAGTCTTCCTCTTCTTCTTGCCGGGTGTCCCTGCTAACGTGAGCAGCAACTCCGCCAAGGCAGCAGCTTTGCGTCCCCTTCCGCGTCCCGTCATCACGAGTGGCAACAGCGACAATCAGCTATGCGTACCTCACCGCAGCGTGAGCGGGAATCGCGCCAGGACCCGGCGGCCGCGGCTCTCCCCCCACCACACGCCGCCGCGCCGGTTCCACTAGCGCCTGATTGGCCCGACCAGCGCCGAGGATGCAGAGGAACCCGTGGCACAGCGGCTATAAAGACTCGGACGTGGCGTGAAACTGTACGCGCAGGGCTTCCTAGGGCCCATAGTAAAACTCATAAAGAGCTACCTGTCAAGGAGGAGTTTCTCAGTAAAAGTAGACAACACATACTCAAGAAAAAGACGCATCCGAGCAGGAGTACCCCAACGTAGAGTCTTAGGGCCCATCCTGTACAATCTATACACAGCGGACACCCCCACAGAACGGGCAGTGGAAACAGCGCAGTACGCTGATGACACTGCCTTTTTCACACAGAGCTCAAACACGAACCTAGTAACAAGACGATTACAAAACGTCCTTGACAAAACAGACAGTTGGGCCAAGAAGTGGCGCATAACATTGAACAGTGAGAAAACCCAAGCAATCATGTTCACACATAGAAATGGGAAGAGACCTCCACGCCGCCCACCCCCACCTCTACAGGCGCAGCATAGAGTGGCGACCCGACGTAAAGTACCTCGGGGTGAGCATGGACCAACGCCTCACATGGCGTAGCCACATAGAAGCCCTGAGGATAAAAGCAAGCCAAAGGCTCCACGTACTATACCCCATCCTAAAAAAAGAGGGCAGCCTATCAGCGAACGTTGGGGTCAGGGTGTACTGCAGTCTAGTGCGTCCCACCCTCGAATACGCCTGCCCTGTATGGGGCTACGTCGCATAAAACCCACTTAAAAAGATTGCAAGCAATACAGAACTGAGCCTTGAAAAGAGCCATACATGTAGACTCCAGCTTCCCCACTGCAGACCTGCACGCTGCTGTCGATGTAGAACCTCATAAAGCAAGGTTTGAAAACCTCGCCCAAGCTTTCTACGACTGAGCTAGACAGTCCCCGAACCCACTGATAAGTTCCCTTGATAACTATAACCCAAGAGCATTCAGGATCAAAACTCCCAAATCCCTCCTAAACTCACAAATCCACTACCTAATCCCAGATAAACCCAGGAAAATAAAACACTTGTCTCATAAACCACAGGACCACACAAAAAAGCCATGACCATCTCCCATCCACTCCTAAAGGCAGAAGTAAATGACGCCAAGACAAAACACTTCACCAACGCAACCTTCCACCAAGGCTTCAGTAAGAGAGAGCGGCAGAAGAACCCGACACTTCGCCTGATGATGTCAAGTAAGAAACTTGCTGAAACGTCGCTGGAGAACAACGCATTGACTCGGCTGTCAACCCGAGAAGACTTTATCACCCATTGTTGTGTTCTACTTTCCTGTTATATGTTAAAACCAACTGCGAAGAATATAAAGGACACAGCACACAGCTACGGGTCTAAGAAGCAATGACGCAAATAAAGGAAAGGTTCGGGAGTGGGAATAAAATTCAGGGATATCAATGATAAGATTCGCTAGTGTCATTACTATCCTCGATGAAAGTGAAGGAGAGTTACAGGATCTGTTGAATGGAATAGACGGTCTAATGAGTACAGAATATGGATTGAGAGTAAATAAAAGAGAAACGAAAGTAGTGAAAAGTAACAGGAATGAGAACAGCGAGAAACTTAACATCAGAACTGGGTCTCACAAAGTAGACGAAGTTAAGGAACTTTGCTATCAAGGCAGCAAAATAACCCCTGACGGACGGAGCAAGGAGGACATAAAAAACAGACTGGCACTGGCAGCAACTGCATTCGTGACCAAAAGAAGTCTTCTAGTATCAAACATAGGTCTTAATTTGCGGAATAAGTTTCTGAGAATATACGTCTGAAGCATAGCATTGTATGGCACTGAGAAATGGACTGTGGGGAAACTGGAACGAAAGAGAATCTGTAAGTAGGCTGTTTAGGTTTTTTTATTGGCAACGCCACCGCCACGTAGCGCTCTGTATGAAAATCACTGGCTGTGCCGTGTGCAGTCTGTGGTTGGTTTGCATTGTTGTCTGCCATTGTAGTGTTGGGCAGCGGCAGCTGGATGTTAACAGCGCGTAGCGTTGCGCAGTTGGAGGTTAGCCGCCAGCAGTGGTGGACGTGGGGAGAGAGATGGCGCAGTTTTGAAATTTGTAAGACTGGATGTCATGAACTGCTATATATATTTTGACTATTAAGGTAAATACATTGTTTGTTCTGTATTAAAATCTTTCATTTGCTACCTATCAGTAGTTAGTGCCTTCAGTAGTTTGAATCTTTTATTTAGCTGGCAGTAGTGGCGCTCGCTGTATTGCAGTAGCTTGAGTAACGAAGATTTTTGTGAGGTAAGTGATTTGTGAAACGTATAGGTTAATGTTAGTCAGGGCCATTCTTTTGTAGGGATTTTTGAAAGTCAGATTGCGTTGCGCTAAAAATATTGTGTGTCAGTTTAAGCACAGTCTTGTATAATTTTTCAAAGGAGACGTTTCAAATCGAATCATTTGAAATGCAATGCTGCAGACGAATGTTGAAGACAAGGTAGACTGATAAGGAAGGGAATGAGGGGGTTCTCCGCAGAATCGGCTAGAAAGGAATATGTGGAAGACACTGACAAGAAGAATGGACAAGATGATAAAACATTTGTTATGACATCAGGGAATAACTTCCATGCTCCTCAGATGAAACGTTTCGCACACGAGAGGAATTCTTGGCTGGCTTCATCAAACAAGTCAGAAGACTCATGCCCACACACACACACACAACACACACAAAAGAGAAATACTGAAGGATATGTATTATTAACATATCACGAGACATATCAATCATTCCTGAACTCATAATATGCTTTGCTCGCAGGTGACCGACCTTAATCACGTACTTCTTAACGTCATGCCATCAGGCTTAGCAGTGACTAGCTGGTGAGAACCGTTTCACTGGGTGGTCATTCCTCATGTGGATGTAAGTATATAAGTTTTAGTATATCGATTGTTTATATACAATTAAGTGTAAAATGAACACAACGTAATACTACAGTACTGAGAGTGTCTCCCACGCTATTTTAACAACATCTGAAGATTAATGTAGCTACTTGTTAATATGAAAATAGTCGGTTCTGCGCGCAGACAAGAGGACAATGCCTCCTCCCCCAGTTTAGATTATAGTAAGCAGTCAGAACCCAAGAAGTCTCTGTTGTTGCCGTATTACACGAGTGCTGCAGCAGTGTAACAGCATACCTCACCCCACCTTGTCACACGTCTACTATTTAACTCCATCAATCCTGTGTAATCTGCAGGAATAAGGTGATGCTCCAAGAGCCAGCGACGCTACAATGTTCATCACTAGGTACGAGCAACAGCCGTATCCTCCACAGTTTACTTTACATACGACTTCCTATCCATTTTCTTCTAATACCAATGTACATCTTCGTACACCTCCCACTAACATGTCACATCGTTGCTAATAATCTTCGTCGACTTCGTCCCTGGGCTGTTCTGTGTTAGATTTAGATTTCGAACATGCTGTACTTCTCGTCTGAACAACGATAAAATATTTATAAAAGCCCGAGAACATGTTCGACATTTACGTCATTTGTAAATTACGGAAAAGCACATTTTTCCCTGCTGCAGCCTAAGACAACTGACCTGCGCCCTCCCCCCCCCCCCCCCCCCCCAGCAGTTACTTCTCTCGCTGCTTGTATACCCGCTCCCGAGTGCGCCATTTTTAGTCTGACTGGTAGTATGTTACAACTAGTTTCATTTCACGGTTATATTTCCCTGTTTCGTTCTTTGGGAACATATCCTAAATTAGGCGTTCCTATTTCGACGTTTACGAGCAAGATTCGTATTTTGCTCAAATTCGGGATTCTGATGATGGACGGAGCAAGGAGGACATAGAAAGCAGACTAGCACTGGCGAAAAATGCATTCCTGTCCAGTGGACGTCTACTGGTATCAAACATAGGACTTACTTTCAGAAAGAAATTTCTGAGAATGTGCCTTTGGAGCACAACTTTGTATAGTTGCGAAATATAGACTGTGGGAAAACCGAAACGAGAGAGAGAATTGAAGCATTTGAGATGTGGTACAACAGGAAAATGTTGAAAGTTAGGTGAACTGAATGAGGAGGTCTCGGCAGAATCGGCGACGAAAGGAAAATATGTAAAACACTGAGAAGAAGAAGGGACAGGAAGACAGAACATTTGTTAAGACGCTAGGGATTACTTCCACGGTACCATAGGGCGCTGAAGAGGGTAAAAACTTTAGAGGCAGACAGAGATTGGAAAATATGAAGTAAATAATTGAAGACATAGTTTTCAAACGATAGAACCGATAGTCAGAGATGAAAAGGTTGGCAAAAGGAGCGAATTGGTGCGGACCAAATCATACGTCACAAGACTGATGACTCAATTTAAATTTAAAAAAAATTATTCGTGACTCATCAACGTGTTAGCAATCTAAATATACCTTCATCAGAAGCAAAAATACACCTGAACAGGAAGATACCTTCATTAGCAAAAAACTTAGCACCATAACTGAGATAGAAGAAAAAACAAACATTTATAGCTTTAAGTAACCGTGAAAATTATCGAAGTACTACAAGCCGTTGGCACGATTGTAATATGTATCTCCACTGCAGGATGTGATTTTAGTAAGTGACTAAAAGCTTTTGTGCTTGTAATACTTTGGTAATTTTCACGTTACTTAAAGCTATAAATGTTTGTTTATTCTTCTATCTCAGTTGTGGTGCTAAGCTTTCTGCTAATGAAGGTGTCTTCCTGTTCAAGTGTATTTTTGCTTCTGCTGAAGGTATATTTAGATTTACCGAAACCGTGGTCAAGGATTTCAATAAATGTTTATCCTGCAACTGTCTGGCTGTTATTTACCGTGAACATTCGATACAGTTAGTTGATAAAGTGTGCTTCCTCATTTGTGTGTTTTTTGAGCCCTACACACTCCAGTCTGCTTCAGAAGCGGTAGTATATGCTAAGAGAAACATTGCCTCTCCAACTACGGGAAGTAAACTAGTAGGAGAAGGTTAAACAAAAGACTACTGTGCCACTGCGCTTCAAAATTGTCCACGCAGGACAAGCGTACCATTGCGTTGCATTAGTTGTATTCCATGTAGCGTACAGAGACTGGCTGCTGAGATGTGGAAAGAAGTTCAAGGTGTACCTATAAATTCAAAGTAGTGAAATATGTTTATGTTAGTGCATTACAGTGCTAATTCTAATTATACATTTACATAAAACATTAAATTTAAGAATGTCTTCAGTGGAACAGAAGGAGTTGCCCAGCAGCAAGTTCTTTAATTCAGTCTCAAGTTTCATCTTAATTAAGCTCCACTACAGTATCTATAGGAGATTTAATGTGTTCTGGTGGGTTGTTGGACATGTGAGTACCCTTGTATCAGACTCCTTTTTTGTACTAATGTTAACACCTTGAGTTATTTCTGGAGGTTGTTTTTAGTCCTGGTGTTGTATTCACTCTTTTCACAATTTTTGTGAAAAAAGAAATATTGGTAATCACAAAGAACATTAACGAATATTTGTATTGTTCAGTAGGTATCAAAATAACTCGTTTTCGGGGTGGTCTTTGCAGGGTTTCCTTGAATTAACGTCGGATATAATTCTTATAAAACGCTTCTGCTTGCTACAAACACCATCCCTGCAACTTGAATTTTTTCAAAACATCGTTCCGTAACTCATAAGTGAATGGAAAAGCAGATTAAACTAGGTCTGATGGGCGTGAAATGGAAGCCACAGTTACAATCCGATGAAGCTTTATATAAATGTCATGCGTTTCCTTCTTCATGACAGTTCTTGGCTGCGCTCTGCAGGAGCAATGAAGATGCTACTGCAGAATTCTCGATGGGAAGTGTTATATAACCCCACCTTCTATGATGAAGGTAATATAAAGTTTGTACAACGCTACAGCAAGTGTCGAAGTCGGAGCGGCGACAATATAGAGAAGTAACTGTAAGTTTAGCTAACTTTACAAATAAAACATTTTTGATTTTCACAGTGGTTTCCAATTCCCGACTGATCGGACCTTACTTTTCGAGTATCCCCCTACATTTACCATCCTCTATCATCCCCGAAGGTTTGTACCATCACCATGGAATTATCTTGTATGTGGATACTGTCTGCAAAGCGTGTTCCGAATAGAGTTAGTAGTAAAGAAGTCGTCTATTAAAGCGTCATACCTGATGCTGAAGTTGTACTGCATGAACAACAAAAATATAATAAGAGATACATATTTTTCTTTAATTTTTTTAATGGAGTGGCGGGTGTCAGATGAAAACATGCTTCGAAAAGGTTTAAAATTATATGTAAAGTTTGTTGGAAGATGCTAAGTGCTCTCATTCTTAAATAACGGATGAAAATAGTGTAGGGAATTTGCGCGCTGTGAGTTATGCTATCTGAAGGCAAATACACAGTTTCTAAGTGTAATAGTTCTCTTGGTGTGTTAAACCAACATTAAATTACAGCTCTTAAGGAGTGGATTATAACAGCATTTTAAATTTTTAAATTCTGTCAGTAATTGTATGAAATAGTGACTATCAAAATTTTATTATATATGAAGATGTCCGAAAGAACAGATACCTTATATATATATATATATATATATATATATATATATATATATATATATATATATAAGGCTCACCGGCCATTTGACCATCTTCTTCTGTGCAGATGCACAAACAGTCCCCGAACTCTTACAGGAATCAGCAGTATAGCCGCGATTAATGAGTGTGATGGGCAGGAGCACTGTGAATATAGTGTGGGACAGTAAGTTGTGAATGTGGGTCTCAGGGGAGGCGGAGAGATAAGTCCCTACAGTCGCACTATCTTCTGTGTCCTCGGTGGCTCAGATGGATGCCGGCACTGTAGCTCAGCGTGTTCGGTCAGAGGGCTGCTCGCCCTCTGTAACAAAAAAAACTGAGTAAAGGAATCAACGATCAGCTTGAACGGATGTCTTGTGCCATTCGCCCAGAGTAAACGCAACGAACAATACCGAAAAAAATTTAAAAAAAAGAAAGACTGATAGAGTATCTGCCATGTACACAGGAGATACCGGGTGTCGAGGCCTGGTCAGGGCACACATATTCAACTGTCCCGTTGACTTCTATCAACGCCTGTATGCAGCTAAAGGTATTCATTTCATTGTAATTTCAAAATTTTATTGCCTCTTGAAGCCGCTGGACAGGCAAACTGAAACTGGGACAGAGCACCGTGATCCTGGTTAGTCGTTTACTAATATGGATGGTTCACACAATCAGAAACCTTAGTGAAGCCGCATCAGGGTGGCTTTCCCATACATACTTACATAAATACATACATATGGGATAGCAGGGTAAACAAGTAGCTTTGCTGAAGTGGGTTACCAAGCCTATTGCATAGAAAACTAGTGAGCAGGACTTTATAAATGTTATATCGCTTGTGAAACGGGATTCACAGCCACGTTTCAGATTTAGTAGTTAGTATATGCTACGTTTCTGGCATTTGCAGACTTAGAGAAAGCTTTTTACGATGTTGACTAGAATACTCTCTTTCAAATTCAGAAGTTGGCAGGGGTAAAATACAGAGAGCGAAAGGCTATTTACAAACTGTACAGAAACCAGATGACAGTTATAAGAGTCGAGGGGCATGAAAGGGAAGCAGTGGTTGGGAAGGGAGTGAGACAGGGTTGTAGCCTATCCACGATGTTATTCAATCTGTATATTGAGCAAGCAGTAAAGGAAACAAAAGAAAAATTCGGAGTAGGTATTAAAATCCATGGAGAAGGAATAAAAACGTTGAGGTTCGCCGATGACATCGTAATTCTGTCAGAGACAGCAAAGGACTTGGAAGAGCAGTTGAACGGAATGGATAGTGTCTTGAAAGGAGGATATAAGATGAACATCAACAAAAGCAAAACGAGGATAATGGAATGTAGTCGAATAAAGTCGGGTGTTGCTGAGGGAATTAGATTAGGAAATGAGACACTAAAAGTAGTAAAGGAGTTTTGCTATTTGGGGAGCAAAATAACTGATGATGACGAAGAACGTTCCAATGGACGGTCATTGTGACCGAGCGGTTCTAGGCGCTTCAGTCCGGAACCGCGTAGCTGCTACGGTCCCAGGTTCGAATCATGCCTCGGGCATGGATGTGTATGATATCCTTAGGTTAGTTAGGTTTAAGTAGTTCTAAGATCTAGGGGACCGATGACCTCCGATGCTAAGTCCCATAGTGCTCAAAGCCATTTGAACCATTTTTTAAACGGTCCAATGAAGTTTTGTAAGCTCCTTTCGGGTGCACAGACTTATGTGAAGCCTTGCATTGTCATGGAGAAAGAGAAGTTCGTGGCGACGAACACGCTGAAGTCATTTCTTCAATTTCCTGAGGTTAGCACAATACGTTTGAGAGTTAATCGTTGCACCGTGGGGGAGGACGTCAAACAGAATGACTCTTCAGAGTACCGGAAGAACGTCGTCATGACTTTACCGACTGAGTGTGCGGCTTGGAACTTTTTCTTGGGAGTAGAGGTAGTGTAGTGCCTCTTCATGGCTTGCCGTTTCGTTTCCGGTTCGAAAATATCAACCCATCTTTCATCGCCCATTACGATGTTCGACAAAAAGTTGTCGCTATCAGCCTCGTAACGCTCAAGCAGTTCCACACAGGTGGCACTTCGTTGATGTGTATGATCTTTGTTAGGCGGCAAGGAACACAGTGGGTGAACACCTTTTCGTCCCCAACTGTGGACCAGGTTGTCAGCACTATCAACTGAGGCATCAAGCTGCGCAGCGAGGTAATTGATTGTGATCCGTCTCAATTATGATCCGTCTATCATCTCGAATAAAAGTTGTAATTTTCCCGTATAAATAAAAAAAATAAGATAATGATGTGTAACCTTCCAGAACAGAAAACAAAAAACAAAAATTAAATTTGAATAATTAAATACTGACACATGAAAACTGATAAATCTTAACTCATGAGAAACTGATAAATTTTGACGTAAGCAGCGCTACGCCATGGCCATATGAAATCAGCCTGAATCTGTCCGTGAGAAATAAACTGAAAAATTCTTACCTCGTGATGGTGTCGCCGAATAACGCTGTCTATATATCTGCTCGTAAATAGCACAGCTTAGTGCATTGCCGGTCTACCTACTAATACTGGATAACTTTTGTCTCAGGTCTGCGTTACGAGAAACACTGACTTTACTTAGTGAGACAGCTGCACATCTGGTCGTGTGATTACTAAAGAACTCATGACTATGATCTGACAAAAGTTCTGGAATATTTTAATTTAGATAAATGACTGGATCGGGACTGGCAATGACTTAAGGGGAAATTATTCTTTGATAGTTGACTGGTAAAAACAATTATATTCTAAATTTCTTTTACTTTATTGATAAAGATCTACAATCCATTACACGGGAAAACTGAATATATTACAAATCTTGGTCAACTGGTGCTGACGAATCGGAAAAGAAGAGATTGAAACAAATTCATATTAACACATCAGACAAGTGACTTAACTACATGCATGCCTATAAAAATAATAAAATTTACCTTACAATAGCTGGTTGGCTTAATTACACTGTTGATTTTTCATTATATTAACAATTACTCATTTGTTAATCACCATTTCATTCCATGGTATCACCTGTGGCTGATCACAAGTATTATCCAGTTCCATATAACAAAGTTTTACAATTCGTTCTGCACTGTGACTTTAACAACTACTAAATATAAACTGCGCTGTACTAGCGCCAGACTATAACTACAGTGTGGCAGCGAGCGACCGCAACTGCTGCAGAGACTGCTCTGACGTGCGACTCTATTGCAGCTCTCTTTTAACAGGGGCAAAGATATTTTATGTCTCAGGCAGCTCCTGTGATTTGTTCTAGTAAGTGAGCAATACGTCGAGGTTACATTTGCTCCAACAGGGTCGTGAACCCCTTACAAAGTCTCTCCACGATCCAACATTGCAAGAGTCACAGCAGTGTGCTGACGGTCGGCAAGCGGGGATTGCGACCTTTGTGCGATGATGACAAACGCATCGTACAACGACTCATGGTAGTCATCCTGCAAGCGCCTACGAACATCTTCTATGCTCTGGTTTTCTGCCAAAAGAATCTCAACAGTAGTTCTGTACTTGGAAAACACTTCTGCTACAGACGCCATTTTGAAGGCTACATATAGAGCTGCCACCTATTGGAACTTCATGGAACGATAGCGGCGGAAGCGGGAATATTCCACTGATTGCTGTCTATTCACAATATACATAAATGACCTTGTGGATGACATCGGAAGTTCACTTAGGCTTTTTGCGGATGATGCTGTGGTATATTGAGAGGTTGTAACGATGGAGAATTGTACTGAAATGCAAGAGGAACTGCAGCAAATTGACGCATGGTGCAGGGAATGGCAACTGAATCTCAATGTAGATGAGTGTAATGTGCTGCGAATACATACACTACTGGAAATGGAAAAAAAGAACACATTGACACCGGTGTGTCAGACCCACCATACTTGCTCCGGACACTGCGAGAGGGCTGTACAAGCAATGATCACACGCACGGCACAGCGGACACACCAGGAACCGCGGTGTTGGCCGTCGAATGGCGCTGGCTGCGCGGCATTTGTGCACCGCCGCTGTCAGTGTCATCCTGTTTGCCGTGGCATACGGAGCTCCATCGCAGTCTTTAACACTGGTAGCATGCCGCGACAGCGTGGACGTGAACCGAATGTGCAGTTGACGGACTCTGAGCGAGGGCGTATAGTGGGCATGCGGGAGGCCGGGTGGACGTACCGCCGAATTGCTCAACACGTGGGGCGTGAGGTCTCCACAGTATATCGATGTTGTCACCAGTGGTCGGCGGAAGGAGCACGTGACTGGGACCGGACCGCAGCGACGCACGGATGCACGCCAAGACCGTAGGATCCTACGCAGTGCCGTAGGGGACCGCACCGCCACTTCCCAGCAAATTAGGGACACGTTGCTCCTGGGGTATCGGCGAGGACCATTCGCCACCGTCTCCATGAAGCTAGGCTACGGTCCCGCACACCGTTAGGCCGTCTTCCGCTCACGCCCCAACATCGTGCAGCCCGCCTCCAGTGGTGTCGCGCAAGGCGTGAATGGAGGGACGAATGGAGACGTGTCGTCTTCAGCGATGAGAGTCGCTTCTGCCTTGGTGCCAATGATTGTCGTATGCGTGTTTGGCGCCGTGCAGGTGAGCGCCACAATCAGGACTGCATACGACCGAGGCACACAGGGCCATCACCCGGCATCATGGTGTGGGGAGCGATCTCCTACACTGGCCGTACACCTCTGGTGATCGTCGAGGGGACACTGAATAGTGCACGGTACATCCAAACCGTCATCGAACCCATCGTTCTACCATTCCTAGACCGGCAAGGAACTTGCTGTTCCAACAGGACAATGCACGTCCGCATGTATCCCGTGCCACCCAACGTGCTCTAGAAGGTGTAAATCAACTACCCTGGCCAGCAAGATCTCCGGATCTGTCCCCCATTGAGCATGTTTGGGACTGGATGAAGCGTCGTCTCACGCGGTCTGCACGTCCAGTACGAACGCTGGTCCAACTGAGGCGCCAGGTGGAAATGGCATGGCAAGCCGTTCCACAGGACTACATCCAGCATCTCTACGATCGTCTCCATGGGAGAATAGCAGCCTGCATTGCTGCGAAAGGTGGATATACACTGTACTAGTGGCCTGTGTGCCTGTGGTTCTGTCAGTGTGATCATGTGATGTATCTGACCCCAGGAATGTGTCAATAAAGTTTCTCCTTCCTGGGACAATGAATTCACGTTGTTCTTGTTTCAATTTCCACTAGTGTAGAAAGAAAGATCACTTATCATATAGGTACAATGTAGCAGGTCAGCAACTGGAAGCAGTTAATTCCATAAATTATCTGGGAGTACACATTAGGAGCGATTTAAAATGGAATGATCAGATGAAATTGATCGTCGGTAAAGCAGATGCCAGACAGATTCATTGGAAGAATCCTAAGGAAATGCAATCCGAAAACAAAGAAAGTAGGTTACAGTACGCTTGTTCGCCCACTGCTTGATTACTGCTCAGCAGTGTGGGATCCGTACCAGATAGGGTTGATAGAGAAGATCAAACGGAGAGCAGCGCGCTTCGTTACAGGATCATTTAGTAATCGCGAAAGCGTTACGGTGATGATAGATAAACTCCAGTGGAAGACTCTGCAGGAGAGACGCTCAGTAGTTCGATACCGGCTTTTGTTGAAGTTTTAGCATTTTTAAATGTTCGGATAATAAGTTGCCGTCTCTTTATCTAAGAGTAGATAATGAATGCAGCTAGCCGCTATCTCTGTGTAATGTCTTGTCTGTATAGACGTGTATCTGTTGCCTTAAGATCTCTTCCCCTTCACACATAAATCTATACAGTAAAGTAAGGCCCTCCCAGTTCTTGGCTGATCCATGATAAGACAGGCGAAAAATTAAGACTAATGGAGGATTATTAGTATTATCTCTATTTTAATTCGCTCTCTCTCTTTCTCTCCTTTATCTATGTACAGTTTTTAATATGATATTTCATTACGTGAAATCAGCCAAATAGAATCTTTGGTGGAGTCCTTCGTCTTGGTAATCAGCGGCTGGCTTGCTATAAGAGATCTTTACATTTATTATTACTGTTAAACACTGCAGTCAGTCGGAAGAATCAATCGTTTGGACAATTTGTTCCTTTTACGAAAGATTGCGAATTCCAGATGTGTACGAAGCCTTTTTGGACGATTTAACATAGACTCAGTGATTGCAGGCTCTCTTCGACATAACTGAAACTTCCCCACTAATTACAGGGTCAACGTGATCAACAAATGATTCAGAAAAAAAAACTCATTCGTTCATTCACTCTAGAACAAAAAAGTCACAAACCAAATCGTGTATTAAATCCATCTCCATTACATGTCCAGATCTCCGGTGATTAGACGCCTTAGTTATTTTCCTTTTACAATCTGTTTCTCTTCAAAACAAACCGCTAGCGGCGAGAAGAATAGCAGAATATGTATCTCTCAGAAACACGTCAGTCCTTCAACAGATACTCCAGAAGCTGTCCTCGTTACCCCTCTAACAACCATGGAGAATGCATATTTGCATCTCTGTTCTTTCAAAGAACAAACGCACTAGAAAATACTTTGGCGTCGGCGAGATGTCGCCGCTTATATTACGAGAAAATTAGATCAGATAACTTTTCCAAAGTGAATGAATGTGGATGGTTTGATTGAAAATGATTAATTGGTGCGTGGTAGAGGGTATTTGCTGTGGGGACATTACAAAGTTTCGAGAACATACCTTCACCGAGGAGTCAAGGATAAAATCAGAGAGATTAGAGACCACATAGAGGCATACCGACAATCCTTCATTCCACGAACAATACGAGACTGGAATAGAAGGGAGAACCGATAGAGGTATTCAAGGTGCCCTCCGCCACACACCGTCAGGTGGCTTGCGGAGTATGGATGTAGATGTAGATATGTCCCAAAACAAACTTCGCATTTTTTTCAAGGGAAAATGGCAGAGAAAAAAAGAGTTGCATTATTTATTGAAGGCCCCTCGTACTTGTGATGGTCCTAGAGCATCAGACGCTAAAGTGCGAAATGAGGAAAAATGATTATCATCTCATGAAAGGTTTCTTCTAACAGCTAAACGAAACGGCAGCGTGGTTAAACTGAAAGACGGTTGGTACTGGCCGGTGTGTAGGCATTAGGCGGCCGCCGCCTGGGTGTCTGTAGCCGGGTGTCTGGCGGCTGGTGGCGCGTCCCGCGGGGGCGGACCGAGCCGCTGCCGCCCCCGCCGCCCCCGGCCGGTTCGGATTTCAAGTCGGGCCGCCCGCCTTCCCCGAGCGACCGGCCTAATCGCGTTAAGACCGCACTTACTCAATTAAAAGCAAGTCATAATGCGAGTGTAAATTGTGTTAGATTGTAATTTGGCGCGCGTAATGGCGTTACGGGCACGCGAGAGGCGGAAGGGCGGGAGAGCGGGAGGCGAGAGGCGAGAGGCGGCTGTCGGGGGCGGGGGAAGAGGCCGGGACGGGCGCCGACTCGGAGCTCAGACAACACCGCCGCCTCCAGCATGTGCCACTGCTTCCCGTGTTTAGCGAAAGATAGCGCCTCGTGTGACAGGAAAAGAGCTAAGTCAAGAAACTGTTTCAATACCTACCTCTCCGTACTGCGCCACCTTTCCAGGAGCATTACGGTTTCACTTGGGAATGACGCTACTTTTCAACACAAATTATTAATATGAGATCATAACATTAATCTTTACTTTGAAGGATAAAAGGAATTATTCTCAGAAGAAGAGGAAAACTGGTGGAAGCCAACCGCAGGGAAGATCGCTTCGGATTCTGAGGAAGTGTATAGAATGCGAAGTAATGGTTCAAATGGCTTTGAGCACTATGCGACTTAATTTCTGAGGTCATCAGTCGCCGAGAACTTAGAACTAATTAAACCTAACTAACCTAAGGAGATCACACACATCCATGCCTGAGGCAGGATTCGAACCTGCGACCGTAGCGGTTCTCGGCTCCAGACTGTAGCGCCTAGAACCGCACGGCCACTCCGGCCGGCTGCGAGGTAATGCCGATCCTTAAACTTACGAGGGATGTCCTATAAGTAATGCAACACTCTTTTTGTGTCGGCCAATTTCGGTTTAAAAAATCGGAATTTGATCTGGGATGTCGTGGAATATTCCCGCTTCAGCCGCTATAGTTTTATAAAGTTACGTTAGGTGGCGGCGCTATACGTAACCTTCAAAATGACGATTGCGGTAGAGGTGCGTTCCAACCAGAGAGCTGTCATTAAGTTCCTGTTGGTGGAAAACCACGGCATCTCGAGGTATTTGCAGGTGCTTGCGGTATGTCTACAGAGACTCGGCAGTGGACAAAAGTACGGTGAATGGTTGATCGAGGCGTCTGTCATCATCGCAAATAAGGTTGCAAAGACCTGTCAGATCTCCTGTGTGCTGGCTGGCCGCACACAACTGTCACCCCTGCAGTTATGGAAGATGCAGATGCTCTCATTCTAGGTGATCGACGGTTCACAAACGCCTCGCTGCTCAGCTGAACGCCTCCAATGGTGAGCTGTGCGCGGCTCTTGTTCATGCCGTTTATTGCTTGTCGTCTTGTGTTTAAAGTAGTGCCGCTTGATTTCTTATTCGATTTACTGGCGTCACTAAGTTGCTGGCTTGCCTGCCCGTGAGTGGCAGCAGCAGCGCTTATCGATAAGAGCACTGTCGTATTATCTTTGGAGCGACCACTAGTACTTCCGTGTCGTCGTGCGTTGATAGTTGAGTCGGGACGGAACAGCAGAGCGGTCCGGACACCCATGACTCGCCCGATCGTTGCCGACACACATGACTTGAGAGGGGACGACTTCGGTTGGTCGTTCGGTCAGTCGTCTGATCAAAATATGTGTATTTGGTCGCCGACCGCTTCTGGGTTCTCCATGTGTGTCGACTTGTGATTCGTCCTTGTTGTCCCACAGTCACTGGTTTTAGTATTGTTCGAGTTGTTTGTGGAAGTATTTTCGTGGAACCGTGTGCAGTTTGAGGTTTTGACTGAGCAGCTACTTAAGTGCTCTCTGCATGCTACATGCATTCGGTTGCTTGGGACAGAGCAGCGAGGAAGTCTCCACGGTGCGCGCTCAAGCCGGGACCACTGGCGGCGTGCACGCGAGGTCGGGTTGTGAGGCACTAGCTGCGAGAGATACAAAGTTCGTTGCCCACTGAACCTGGACACTGAAGCTGAGTGATCAGTGAACCTGTTGTGAAACCTCAATTGCTGTGACATCTCATTGCCAGATGCTGCTTTCTGGGCCATTCCGGCTAGCAGCAGCGTGTGGTGTGTTGGATCAGCAAAATTTTGCAGCCGTCTTCCTGTATGGTCTTTAACTATTAAATTGATTGTAGCTTATCAGTGAAGTGCACCAGCGGTATTGTCTGCGTTGTGGCCATTAGTAGTAGTTTTCCAGCAGTGTCTTTTCCTCGCTGTGTTGACGTCCAGTACGGCATGTAGTTCGACAGCCTTTTAGTTGTTTTTCATATTTTTTTCTTAAGAGTGGTTATTGTGCCTTGGTCGTTTTTAGACGCCAATTTTGAAGACGTAGTATGGCTTGTATCTTTGTCCTCGGCTGATATTTTCCGTTGTCGTGCCATTGGAAGGGAACTGATCAGGTTTTTGGTCGGTACTTCAGCTGTCCCTGGGTCGGGTTGCCGTCCAATTATTTAACCTTACTCTTCGCTGCCTGTTTAACCTCACCTTATATTACAGCTACCTCCTCAGGCCGACCCTTGGAACACTTGTGAGCACCTCTGCTCTGTTGGTTTTAGACTCTAATTTTCATTTTAGTCTGATGTACTGTGTGAGGCGTTCAGCCATCTATTAATTTAGTTTGTTTTAATTTTTTTTAAAAAATCCTGCAGTCGACGTAAATTAAAATTTGAAGACTGATTTGTTTAAAAACTAAATTTTGAAAGTTTGTTCTATCTGAAATTCTTGTTATCCAGGCATTAAGCCCTGAGTTGTTCAATGTCCAGTGTGTGGCCTTCAGCCGAGCTTTCACGTGAAATATTTTTAAAATAAGGCCTTCCTCCAAAGTAAATTAAAATTTTGGAAACTGATTTGTTTGAAACCAATACTTTTTAAAAAAATTTGCTTTATTTGAAATTCTTGTTATCCAGGCCCTAAGCCCTGGGTTATTCAATGTCTTGTGTGTGGACTTCAGCCGAGTATTTACGTGAAATATTGTTTTTTTAGGTAAGGCCTTCAGCCGCATGTATTCTTCAAAGTAATTTTTATAACTTGTGTTCTGGCCTGCAGCCGTTCTTGTTTTTAGTGTGGTTTTAGGCCTTCAGCCTAGTGCAAGTTACCTTAACTAGGCCTTCAGACATATTGTTTTAATTTGATCCTTTTAAGGCAATGTGTAATTGAGTGGTTCTTAGGAAAATAAAGTTTGTGTGTTTCGCGTAACTAACAGTAACTGATTATGACCCCCTCCACAACCATAACCTGATCCGCTCTATCCTGCGAAAACAGATTTCATGTCCCTTGTGTATTGGAAGATTCGTAGACGAAAGGGAAACCTACATTTATAGATTTTTAGATTTACGGATAGCTTCTGACAACGTTCACAGGAGCTCATCCTTTGAATTTCTGAAGGTAGCAGGGCTAAAATGCATGGAGCAAAAGATTTTATACTGCTTATACAGAAACAGTTATAAGAGCCAAAAGACATCAAAGGGAAGAAGTAGCTGAGAATTGTGTGAGACAGGATTGTAGCCTACCCTCGACGTTATTCAATCTATGCACTGAGGAAGCGGTAGAGGAAATTGGACTGTCTGTTACTCCCAACTGAAAGAGAGTCCCAATAGGAGTACAATACCTACTTAATTGTCCTTCCCGAAAAAAAAATTGTACGTCACAATTTGTAATTACAGATTAACTCCGCCTCTTCTGCGATTACAAATCGGCCATAGTGGCCGAGCGGTTCTAGGCGCTTCAGTCTAGAACCGCGCGTCCGCTACGATCGCAGGTTCGAATCCTGCCTCGGGCCTGGATGTGTATGATATCCTTAGGTTAGTTAGGTTTAAGCAGTTCTGAGTTCTAGGGGACTGATGACCTCAGATGTTAAGTCCCAAAGTGCTCAGAGTCATTTGAACATTTTTTTTTTTTGCGATTACCAACAAAATACATTTCTGAGGATTTGGCTCCACGTAACTCCCTGGAGTCGGCATTAAACACTGAGCCGCGCGGTGTGGGCGCACCGTTTAAGGCGCCATGTCACGGATAGAGCGGCCCCTCCGGCCGGAGGTTCGAGTCCTCCCTCGGGCATGGGTGTGTGTGTGTGAGTCTTCTTAGCATAAGTTAGTTTAAGTAGTGTGTAAGTCCCAGTTTGGTCCCTTAGGAATTCATACACATACATTACTAAACACTGAAATGACTAACACTCGGAGAATGCTCGTTTCCAAGGCAGACGCCTACTTCTCGGCGTTCCACTGACGATGCCGGTGGCACTTCAACGAGAGCTTATTTGAGGGGCTGCAAGCGGTCAACACATGGATCGGCCACCTCTCGTCGACGGGAACTGTCTGCAGTGGTCTCTGGGTTTCCTTAAATAGCTGTTCTCCAGGGAGAGACGGGATGCCCCCTAGTAGCTCATAGCGGGATATAGGCGTACTCTCGCGATGCGGCGAGCGACCTCTTCCTGTTGCCTGGCGAGGCACCCAGCGGTCCGTAGCTGTCGGTGCGCCTCCTGGCGGTGTTGGGGTGTACTTGAAAATCACGCGTCGCTTCTTTGAAACGCGTGAGCGTTGCTTTCCGTATATAGCGGGTGATCAAAAAGTCAGTATAAATTTGAAAACTTAATAAACCACGGAATAATGTAGATAGAGAGATAAAAATTGACACACAAGCTTGGAATAACATTGGGTTTTATTAGAACCAGAAAAAAACAAAATTTCAGAAAATGTTCGACAGATGACGCTGGAAAGCAAAACTGCTACCGTGACGGGTGAGAGGTACGCCGATATGTTACAGAATTGCATCATCCCCAACCTGGCTGATAAACACCTACTGGAACGTACGATGTTTATGCATGATAACGCTCCATCCCATATTCCTAGACGCGTGAAAGATCTCTTGCGCACGTCGTTTGGTGAGGACCGTGTGCTCAGCTGCCATTTTCGCCATGCTTGGCCTCCCAGGTCCGCAGACCTCAGTCCGTGCGATTATTGGCTTTGGAGTTACCTGAAGTCGGAAGTGTATCATGATGGACCGACATCTCAAGGGATGCTGAAAGACAACATCCGACCCCAATGCCTCACCAAAACTCTGGACTTGCTTTCCGTACTGTTTACAACATTATTCCTCGACTACAGCTATTATTGAGGAATGATGGTGGACATATTGAGCATTTCCTGTAAAGAACATCATGTTTGCTTCGTGTTACTTTGTTACATTAATTATTGCTATTCTGATAGATGAAGCGCCATCTGTCGGACATTTTTTGAACTTTTGTATTTTTTTGGGACTAATAAAACCTCATGTCATTCCAAGAATGTGTGTCAATTTGTACCTCTCTATCTATCTTCAAATTTCAAATTTATACTGACTTTTTGATCGCCCAGTATATGAAGATGGTATCCGTTCTTTCGGACATGTCCGAAAGAACGGATACCATCTTCATATATTTATAGCTAAGGCTCATCGGCCATTTGACCATCTTCTTCTGTGCAGATGCACAAACAGTGCCCGAACTCTTACGGGATTCAGCAGTAAAGCCGCGAGTAAAGAATGTGATGGGCAGGGGCACTATGAATATAGTGCGGGACATTAAGTTGGGAATGTGGGTCTCACGAGAAGCGTGCCAGAGAGAAGTCCCTGCAGTCGTACTGTCCTCCATGTTCTCGGTGGCTCAGATGGATAAGGCCTAGCCGGCACGGTAGCTCAGCGTCTTCGGTCAGAGGGCTAGCTGCCCTCTGTAATAAAAACATTAAAAAAAAACTGAGTTAATGGATCAACAAAGAACTGAAACGGGTGTCTTTCGACTTCCGCACCGAGCAGATACAAGTAAGGAAAAAGAACAAAGTGAGATTTTTTTTAAAAAAAAGATGGATAGAGCATCTTCCATGTAAGCAGGAGATCCCGGGTTCGAGTACCGATCAGGCCATACATTTTCAGCTGTCTCCGGTGACTTATATCAACGCTTGTATGCATCTAAGGGTATTCATTTCATTGTAGTTGCTTTCCGTGACTCAAGCAATGTAGCCGGCATGCGTGTTACGGCTGCTGAGCGTGGCCACTTCAGCGGGAACCATGGAGAAATTTGTAAAGGAAACTATAGTTCAGGGAGAAGAAATAAAAACATTTATATTTGCCGATGGCACTATAATCCTGTCAGAGAAAGCAAAGGATTTGGGTGAGCAGTTGAACGGAATGCACTGCGTCTTGAAAAGAGGTCATAAGATGATCGTCAACAAAAATAAGCCAAGGGTAAAGGAATGTAGTCGAATTAAATTAGGTGAAGATGAGGGAACGGGATTGGTAAATGAGGTATGAAAAGCACTAGACGAGTTTCGCTACTTGGGCAGCAAAATAAATGATTATGCCGAAACAGAGAGGACATAAAATCCAGACATACAAAATCAAAACAATAATAATAATAATAATAATAATAATAATAATAATAATAATAATAATAATAATAATAATAATAATAATAATAATAAGTAAAACAGGAATTTGTTAACATTAATATACAAGGGCTATTATTTTTCAAGCTCCGATCGGTCACGAAATGGAAACCACGGTGAAAATCAAAGATGTCTTATTTGTGACATTTAGCTACACCTTCCAGCTACTTCTCTACATAGTCGCCGCTCCGACTTAGACATTGGTCGTAGAATTGTTCCGCCTGTGATTTTCGACTATTCTCTACGCTTGTCTGCTGCTCATTGTCTGTACCAAAATGCTGTCTTCATAGCCAGGATTCGTGTGAGCAAAGAGATGAAAATCAGAGGGAGCCGTGTCCGGGCTGTATGGTGGGTTATCAAACAGTTCCCATCAAAAACTCCGCAGGAGCTTCTTTGTTGCAGCCGCAATGAGATCCTGCAACATTTCCATACTTTTCTGCCTCGTATGACAGTTACAATATGTGGGCGGCATGAAATTAGACGGAACCCCTGAGCGAATGGCAGCACGCACTTCACGCTTTGCGGGAGGCACTATTTTTATAGGCATGTTTACACTGCGGTTTTAAGTTCACCACTGATCGGAGATTGGACAAAAAGAAATGAAGCCCCGCATATTTAAATGATGAGAAGTCTTTTCTGAAGGTATTTGTATGAACTGTAGCATTGTATGGAAGTGAAATGTGGACGATAAGCAGTTCAGAAAAAAAAATAGATTTTGTTGAAGATTAGATTGGTAGATCAAATTAATTATGAGGACTCAAGCAACTGAATTAGAAAACAAACTTCGAGGTGTTGTTACGGATACCCAAAGGAAGTTAACGGAAAGCGAGGACCTGACGGATTGGAAGGCTTCATTCATTATTTACAAATCGTACAAGCTCTTTTATTACATGTCTACATCGCAAATCACATTGAAGTGCCTAGCAGAGGGTTCATCAAACCACCTTCTCAATTGGAACCCCACGGCCGGACCAAAACAGTGGTGCCCATCCACTGCAGCCTCCAACTGTGTAACCGAAGCCATCACAGCCTGAAGCTGAGGCCGAAGTGTCACCACCTCGGCTCGCATCCTCACACAACAATCGCAGTCCCTGTCAATACTAAATAAAGACCGTGGAAAACTACACTATGCAGATAAACGGACTATCGGCACATGCTGCGCAGCTCTACTGTAGACCCTGACGAAAATGCAGTAACTGTGTCTAATAATACGCAGACATTCGAAAACCTAACTACCGAAGCACTCAGGTGAAAGTAAATAATTTTCCTCTCATTACGAACTTGTAATGTGTCACAAAATCGGTTTACTGCTCAACGCAAACGAAAACGCGAGAAATATGGCTATTACTTATTGAATTTACACGCAGAAGCGCAAGAAACTAAACTATTAAAGCTCACAGATGATATAATGAAGGTAGCTCCTGGTTAGGAACTCGTAAATGTCACAAATGCGGTTACTTCCTTGTTGCTGCGTCTGTCTTGGTCGGCTACTACTGCCTGACTCATGCATTTCAACAAATGTACAATTTACTACAGTATGAGTAATACTAGCCGGCTGCTGTGACCGAGCGGTTCTAGGCGCTTCAGTCCGGAACAGCGCTGCTGGTACTGTCGCAGGTTCGAATCCTGCCTCGGGCATGGATGGGTGTGATGTCCCTAGGTTAGTTAAGTTTATGTTGTTCAAAGTCTAGGGGACTGATGACCTCAGATGTTAAGTCCCATAGTTCTTAGAGTCATTTGAACCAATTTGAATAACACTAAGTAAATTTCTCTGTCATGTATTATCTGACGGCAGAACTAAGGTCAGAGCAAAACGGCCACAAGAAGATTCAGTTTTAACCAGCAGTTAAATGACCAGAATAATTAGTACCAAATCCTTTAATTTTATGTCCACACTTGATACCTACTGTACATAAGATTTACAATGAAGTCCGACCACCACGGCTCGAAGAAAAATGCATTTTAAAAAGCAGTTAAATGATCAGAATAAATAATCTTAAAGTCTCTTATATCTTTAGCAATGCTTGAAATCTGATGTGCGTGAATTTACCATAAAACCCGAACACAGTAGCCCCAGCAACAATCAATTTTAAGCAGCAGTTAAAGGATCAGAACAAATAATGTCAAAGTCTCGACACCTACTGTACATAAGTTTACCACGAGGCCAATCACAAGGGCTCCAAGAAATACATAATTAGCAACAGAAACAGTAACGGATCATAGGTTACATTTGCTGGCTCACTGAAATTGCATGAGAACTTTCTCGGGCGACTGTAAGAAAGCCGAAAGATCTACTGAATACTGAAGCTCCGAACTTAAAACACAGCACACGCTAATACAACAAGAAGGATAAATCACAATGTTATCAAATGTATAGTTAATTATAACTTTTTGGTTTTATGGAATGCCAAAGCCTCAAAAATTTACTGGTGCAATAAATAACAATAAATAGTTTCAATATCCGGCCGGCTGTACCTCGCATGAATTGAAGCATATTCGATACGGTCGGCCAAGCTGGGAAGGGATCCGGGTTCGCCAATACTCCTTGATTCTATAGATACGGAGTGTATTCTGAAAAAGCACTAAATGCTACTTCAGGACCTGAGATATCACAAGGCATAACAACACAATATCTTGTGACAGTGTTGGACAATCCAAATGAACCTGCAAACAATTAATCAATATGAATTAATAATAAAAACGGGTCTGTTTACAACCTAGGAATCGGGCAACGTTATGAGCAGCTTGGGAATATCAAATAAACAAGTTATTACCAATCTTTCTTCCCTTATTTCCATAGGGAAATAAGTAATTACAAAAGGTATGTGTTAGACAGCTATGTTAGCTTGAACTACAGGGCTTGCAATCACGTTTACATCAAACGCGTTCCAGTTTCTATAATTTCCCCTTAATCTTGCCACAGGCACAACTTGCTATAATAGGGGAAGAAAGCAAGAGCGAAAAATAATGCTTATATATGAATCAACAACTCACAATTAATTTCAGACGCCATCTTCACAGAATATCAACTGACGTAATTCTGAATCACCTGGCGAAAGAAATTTAAGAAAGGGCACAGTACAAACGGGGTACATTGCTGTTTCCAGATCGGGCGCGAACACTGCCACACACATAATTAAGCAATCTCAAGAATAAACTGTGTTCGTAAGGGCTCCACTGCAGATACAAATTGACTTGAACGTGTCCACACAACCCAGGGTACAAACTTCCTTACAGACTCATCTTTTCAAAACGCGAAGTCCACTCATCGCGCCCAAACAGCCAACAGGTCCCAGGAAAGCGTTCGTGTGATCCCCCACTCGGCTCCACGTGTGCAGATGTTGTGTTCCCGTCGGGATCTCCTCTTATTCATCGGCCGGCCAAAAGCAACTCACTTCCGCCACCCTTGACAGCTCCGTCACCGACCGCAGAGGACGCCACCATCACGCCGAAGGAAAAATAAACCACCGGAAATACTATCGAGACATCGATATGGAGCCGCCACTACTCGACCTTAACTAAAAGATCGAATGAACTCAAAAAGAAGCCCTCGGAGGGAGGACGACGTTCTTTTCGCGAAACGTTGTTGACAGAGTTTAGAGACGGGGAACTTGTGGCTGATCGCTGAACAATTCTATTGCCGCTAACGTTCATTTCGCGGAAGGACCACAAAGACACGATAAGGAAAATTAAGAATCGTACGGAGACATACAGATAGACGTTCATCCCTCACTCCATTTGCTAGCGGAACAGGAAAAGTAGTGACTAGTATTGTTACAGGGTACCTTCCGCCATGCACTGTATGGTGGATTACAGACTATGTAGATGTAACGTTTCATGGTGTAACATGTTCCATTTCCATCATCACATCTAAATTCCCCAAGTGACATCTGTGAGCACTACGCTCTTCAGCATGCGCATCCATGGTGCTCCTTATCTGACGTCATCTCCCTACCATCAGTTCGGTCGTCGGCTCGGACTTTTCTTACCTCTGTTGGCATACAGCAAAGAACTTCTTCTTTCCAAATGGACCATAAAAGTCCTTTACTGGCGATTCGTCTAGCTAGAAGTTCCGCGCAACTGCAATTCATTTTAGCCGCACTCTTCCACTCTGGATGAAATGTATCCAGATAACTCTGTGTAATGGGGAACCGAGCGCTAGATCTCACAAGGAGCAGAGCCGTCAGTGTAAAAGAATATATTTGTTGTGTCTGTCCTTTGTTTTGATCCTGTAGCCACTATAAGACAGAAAGGAATTAAAAACATTATCTGTCAATGGGCATTGGTCTATAACAACAGGGCAAGTTACCTCATTGGCTTAAATCAGTTCCCACTGGCAGCTAATGTTTTTAATTCCTTAGTGTCTCGAGTATAAAAGGAGGCGGGCAGTACTATGTTATCAGTAGACAAGCAGTAGCTGCCGAATGGCTCCGTCAGGAGAGTTCACTGACTTCGAAAGTGGACTAGTTATTGGATGTCATCCATCAGGGTTCTCTCGGCTCTTGTAAAGTTACCCGACTTTGGTGGTATGATTGTGAAATGGAAAGCCAAGAATCAATCCGCTAAACCAAGACCAAACAGACCTCATGTACTGGCGGACAGCGACCGTCGAGCAATGCGGAGCGAGGCTTTAAAAAATAGCATGAAATCAGCGAAAGGAACTCGTGAGTTTCAAAGCGCTACCAACGGTCAGCAGGTGTGAAATGGACGAGATACTATGGTCCAACAGTTTCTCATGAGACACTTCAATGCTAAGCGACGCTTGAGGTGGTGTAGGGGGCGGCACCGCTGGAAAAGACTGATTTTGAGTAATGAATGACGCTATATGCCTTCGCAATCCTGTAGGAGGGTTTCAGTTAGGCGAATGCCTGGAGAACATTGTCTGCAGTCATGGGTAATGTCAACAGTGGTGTTCTGAGAAGGTGGTATAATAGATAACAATATGGTGGGTGTTTTTCGTGCTTTGGGTGCGCCCCCTTGTTGGGCTTCAGAAAACGCTAAACACCGAAGGATGTGAGCAAATTTTACAGCATTGTACTAAGATCACTCCAAAAGAAACACACACTATTTTTTTTTAAATCCATATTTTATTCTACATGTTTGAATGTCTTAAAGTGTGTGGGTACATCCTTTAGGAACAATATTTTCATTTCTCCACATAATTTCCATCCCTCTCAACTGCCTTACACCATCTTGGAACCAGCGCCTGTATACCCGCACAGTAAAATTCTGGACCAAACGTGTTGGAGCCACAGCGTGTACAAGAGAGTCATCATCTTCAAACCTTGTTCCATGAAGAGAGTCTTTCAGTTTACCATAGAGATGATAGTCACATGAAGCCAGATCAGGATTGTAAGGCGGGTGTTTCAATGTTGTCCATCCGAGTTTTGTGACAGCTTCCATGGTTTTTTGACTGACATGTGGCCGTGCATTGTCGCGCAACAGCAAAATATCCTGCTTTTGCCGATGTGGTCGAACACGACTCAGTCGAGCTTCAAGTTTCTTCAGTGTCATCACATATGCATCAGATTTTATGGTGGTTCCACCTGGCATGATGTCCACAAGCAAGAGTGCTTCGGAATCGAAAAACACCGTAGCAATAACTTTTCCAACAGGTGTGATTTTGAATTTATTTTCTTCGGTGAATTTGCATGATGCCACTCCATTGATTCCCTCTTCGTATCTGGTGAAAAATGATGGAGCCATGTTTCATCACCAGTGACAATTCTTCCATGAAATTCATCTCCACCATTCTCATACTGTTCCAAAAGTTCGGTGCATACCGTTTTTCTTGTTTCTTTGTGAGCCACTGTCAACATCCTGGGAACCCACCTGGCACAAATCTTTTTTAACGCTAACACTTTCAGTACTCTGTAAACACTTCCTTCCCCTATCCCAACGTAGCGTGACAATCTGTTCACTGTGATGCGTCTGTCAGCAGTCACCAATTCGTTAACTCTCTACCCACTGTCTGGAGTGTGTGCAGTACGAGGCCTGCCGCTGCGAGGACAATCCTCAATATTGCCGTGCCCGCTTTCATCACGTAACCTGCTTGCCCATCGTCTTACTGTACTGCGATCGACAGCTCTCCATACACCTTTTTCAACCTCTTGTGGATGTTTCCCACTATCTCGTTTTCTCAGCACAGGAATTATATGACAGCACGTTGCTTCTGACTAACGTCAAATGTAGCAGCCATCTTGAAGACGTCCTGTGACGGCGCCACTCACGGGAACAGGTTGAACTAAGTTTGAAAACAAGCGGGAAGGATGTATCTACACACTGTAAAACTTTCACACATGCAGAATGAAAACTGTATTTTTACAAAAACAGTGTGCATTTCTTTTGGAGTGACCCTCGTATATTACCTACAGAAAAGGAACAAATCGGAGATGATGACTGTATTAGCACGACAATGCACCCAGTGATGAAGCAGTTACTTTTTTACGGACAATAATATTTCTGAAATGGAGTGACCTGCCAAAATTCCAGATCTGAACCCAACTAAACTCCTGTGGGACGACTTACAATTTTGACTTTGCTCTCGACTCCGCTGTCCAACTTCATTATCTTCTCTGATTTCGGCTCCGGAGAAAAAATGGCCTGCCATTCCTTCACAGACATTCAAACACCTAATTGAAAACGTTCCCAGCACAGTTAAAGCCGTCGTAAGGGTGAAGAGTGGACACACGCCTTCTTAGTGTCCACTAAAAGATGGCTTGATACTTCTAATCAGATAGTGGACTTTACTTTAGTCTTATTACATGTGTAATTGAATTTGAGGCTTACTTTTATATTCGTTTTGTTACGTTCTTCTATTAGTCGCTGAAGTTCACATGCACTGAAGGGAAACAGTCCTGTGTCGTCATCAATACAAAGATGTTCCAAACACGTATCATTAAAATACATTTCTGCTTCGTGTCCCAACTTCATGTAGCGAAAACTTCCGCTATGGCTGGCGAGTATAGTTATTTTAAACTGAAATATTCTTACCTGTCTTTCCTTTCATGTTTGAATTTCCCACTGTTATCTTTGTTCTTTCAGACACTAACACATATTCTATCAGTGTCCCGTTTCTGAAAACCTGCTAGCACAGATATTTAGAAACTGAGTCGAAACATTTCTCTAAGTCTAAGAATTTCAAAGAAATTAGTAATTGATTCTCATTGGTCCATTAGGTAAGTTATGCATGAGTTGCAATGGTATATTGTCCGATATCCCGTTGTAAACACAGTTTGTTGCTTTGCTTAATCAAAATTCAGGTTTTTTATGTGCAGCTGGTGATAAATTTAGTGAATATAATGTGCATAACAGAGTGCAGGAGGAAAAGACTGTAATATTGTCCGTCTGTTTTCCTGTATAGTAGAAGAATTACAACCGTAGTGGACATGGACATAGACGTGTAATATAATAGAAGAATTACAACCATAGCGGCCGTAGACATAGATGTCTAATAGAAATAAGTATTTAAATACAATACTTCAGTTTCTACATTGTTTAAAAAATAGTTTTCCACAATCACAGCTATGTCACAGCCCATTTTTGGTACTAGGTAATCGGACAACCTGTAACAAAATCACTAGAAAAAATCCGTATCCGGTAATGGATAATATAACAAAAGCAAACATGTCTTTCAATACAGAATGATATTCTTAAAACTAGACTTAGTGGAATAGCCTTAATTTGATAAGTGGGCTACATTTTGTGTCTCTTTCATTTTTTTCTGGGATCTTGAGTTATTGCAGTATAAAACTGGGATTTCATGTTCTGATTATTTTTTATCTTAGTAGGAATGTTGGTAATTTAGGAAGAAATTTCAAAAATTACGTCGTCCTTTAAACTCTGTGGACATGAAAGCTTCGGCTGCGTCGCTCACACAACACAGTACGTGAAAACACATGCACCTAATGCTTGCGGAATAGGTTGATTTGCAGACGATACTCAAATTTAAGAAATATGTTTACTCTGATCTCCTGAACAAATATTGGAAGATGATTCTGCCTCGACAAACATTTGTCCGACAGCGACTTTCGATGTGGTCTCCCAACGTATTTACGGAAAGCCGGGGGCAGCGTATATTTTCGTTCCGATATTTACGTATCACAAGTCCTGGGCAATCCAGAAGCTGCCTCGCAAATCAGACGGAACAATATTAACGGCGTACGCAGGTGACACATTTGCAAAATGTCGTCATATATTTTATTGTGCACTAGTGTTGCAGTAGTTACTTAAGCGTTGCTTTAGTGGGGCGAGAGAATATGCCAAAAAGAATCTGACACTCATGGCTCTTGTTTTCCCTGTCAGGATAATTACTTTTGAGAACAATTTCTTTTAATTGGAACACTGTTTTCCAATCATGTTGGACCAAACACTAGCCACTCGCAGGAGACATTACTCTAATGCTTTGTAACACGACCTCTGGCATTGATAATGTTTACTACGAGGAGTGGAGTCCAGAAGCTTCACTGTATCCAATTTCATTTTAATACATTGTCATAAATTTTAGACATGTTACCTAGAAATTCTAAACAAGTTATACATATTCAGTACACATGGCGACATACGATGTTACCAATACGACAGGTGATGTTGTAACATTTTTATATGGATTCATTCCCAAGGTAATTCTTTAATACGGCGTGTACTTTATATTTGTAAGGAAAAATAACTTTATTGTTACACTACATAATACGTAGTATCACTCATTTGACTGAAAATGGCAAGTTGTCGAAATTAGCTAATTGCACGAATGAATAAAAATTGAAACTTCCTGGCAGATTAAAACTGTGTGCCCGACCGAGACTCGAACTCGGGACCTTTGCCTTTCGCGGGCAAGTGCTCTACCAACTGCGCTACCGAAGCACGACTCACGTGCGGTACTCACAGCTTTACTTCTGCCAGTATCCGTCTCCTACC
This sequence comes from Schistocerca gregaria, assembly GCF_023897955.1. NCBI lineage: Eukaryota > Metazoa > Arthropoda > Insecta > Orthoptera > Acrididae > Schistocerca > Schistocerca gregaria. The sequence continues at coordinate 235,217,456 of NC_064921.1, forward strand.
TTCCAAACTTTACAGAAGCTCTTCTGCGAACCTTGCAGAACTAGCACTCCTGAAAGAAAGGATACTGCGGAGACATGGCTTAGCCACAGCCTGGGGGATGTTTCCAGAATGAGATTTTCACTCTGCAGCGGAGTGTGCGCTGATATGAAACTTCCTGGCAGATTACCGTCCTGTGAGTACCGGACGTGAGTCGTGCTTCGGTAGCTCAGTTGGTAGAGCACTTGCCCGCGAAAGGCAAAGGTCCCGAGTTCGAGTCTCGGTCGGGCACACAGTTTTAATCTGCCAGGAAGTTTCATATCAGCGCACACTCCGCTGCAGAGTGAAAATCTCATTCTGAATAAAAATTGTCTACATTGCAGCCTAATATGGACAATGTTTTCTTTTGTCTATAATTTACTTTATTAACAATTTTATAAGGAATTATCTCAATGCGATATAAATCTGTATATGTAATCTACATGTACAGACAAACAAATGATTACAATTTCAGAGCCGAGCGGGATTAGCCGAGCGGTCTTGGGCGCTGTAGTCATGGACTGTGCGGCTGGTCCCGGAGGAGGATCGAGTCCTTAGGATAATTTAGGTTAAGTAGTGTGTAAGCTTAGGGACTGATGACCTTAGCAGTTAAGCCCCAAAAGATTTCACACACATTTGAACAATTTTTTAACAATTTCAGAAAAACTGGATGATTTATTCAAGAGAAAGAGTTTCACAAACTGAGGAAGTGAATAATGTGTTGGTCCACCTCTGGCCCTTATGCAAGCAGTTATTCGGCTTGGCATAAACCGACAGAATTATTGGATGTCCTCCTGATGGATGTCGTGCCAAATTCTGTCCAAGTGGTGCGTTGGATCGTCATAATCCCGAGATAGTTGGAGGGCGTTGCTCTAGCGCTCCAAACGTCTCAATTGGGGAGAGATCCGGCGACTTTGCAGGCCAAGGTAGGTTTTGACAAGCATAAGTACAAAGAGTAGAAACTCACACGGTGTGCGGGCGGGCATTATCTTGATAAAAGCCCAGAATGTCTTGCCGTGAAGGGCAATAAAATGGGGCGTAGAATATCGTCGACGCACCGTTGTGCCGTAAGGGTGCCGCGGAAGACAACCAAAGGGGGTCTGCTGTGAAAAAAAATGGTACCCCAGACCATTACTACTGATTGTCGGCCTGCATGGCGGGCGACAGTCAGATTGTCCGGGCGTCTCTAGAAACATTCAGCCTGGAACCTCAGTGACTGGAGCAGAATTGCTTTCAGTGATGAGGCCAGCGTCGAATTAAGCCCCGTCGACCAGCGAAGACGTGTCTGTAGACGCCCTGGGTGAGACTTTCTACTGCTGGTCTTCGTGCTTGCCACACCGTACCCTGGCCAGCAAGCTCGACGGATCTCTGCCCAGTTGATAAAATTTCTGGCATTATGGGCAGGGCTCTCCAACCATTTTGGGAAATTGACGATCTAACGAACCAATTGGACAGACGTTGGAGTTTGAATGCGTCTGCCGATGTGTCACTGGGAAGAGGGCTTATTGTTTTGGAGCAGCTGGTCTTTGTAACTGTACTGCAAAATTCTTAAGTTACCTGTTTATCGGAGCACTGGGACATTTAACAAATTGCTTTATTGATACGAATGGTGTTCAGTATCCCCAATGCCCGGCCCTTCCACATCAAATGTTCAAATGTGTGTAAATGCCTAAGGAACCAAACTGCTGAGGTCATCGGTCCCTAAGCCTACACACTACTTAAAATTAAACCAACTAATGCTCAGAACAACAAACACACCCATTCCCGAGGGAGGAACCTCCGTCAGGAGCCTTCAACTTTCCAAGCGACTATTGACAGCTGGCCATGTACCAAATGACAAAAATAAAAGGAATTAAATCAACTTAAAAGGTAATAACTTCCAGCTTATATTACTAGCCTATATACACTGAAGAGCCAATGAAATTGGTACATCTACCTAATATCGTGTAAGGCCTCCACGAGCATGCAGAAGTGCCGCAACACGACGCGGCATGGACTCGAATAATGTCTGAAGCAGTGCTGGAGGGAACTGACACCACGAATCCTGCTGGGCTGTCCATAAATCCATAAGAGTACGAGGGGGTGGAGATCTCTTCTGAACAGCATGTTGCAAGGCATCTCAGATATGCTCAATAATGTTCATGTCAAAGGAGTTTCGTAGCCAGCGGATATGTTTCAACTCAGAAGAGTGCTCTTGGAGCCACTCTATAAAAATTCTGGACGTGTGAGGTGCCGCATTGTCGTGCTGGAATTGCCTAAGTCCGTCAGAATGGAAAACGGACATGAATGTATGCAGGTGATCAGACAGGATCCTTACTTACGTGTCACCTGTCAGAATCGAGTCTAGAAGTATCAAGGGACCCATATCACTCCAACTGCACATGCTCCACACCATTATAGAGCTTCTACCAGCTTGAATAGTCCCCTGGTGACACGAGGGGTCCATGGATTCATGAAGTTGTCTCTACACTCGTACATGTCCATCCGCTCGATACAGTTTCAAACGAGACGTCCGACCAGGCAACATGTTTCCAGTTCAATGTCGGTGTTGACGGGCTTCCGACGAGGCGTAAAGCTTGGTGTCGTACAGTCATCAAGGGTAGACGAGCGGGCCTTCGGCTGACAATTGTTGATGGCCCAGCATTGAAATCTGCAGCAGTCTGGGGAAGAGCTGCACTTCTGTCACGTTGAACGATTCTCTGAAGTCGCCGTTGGTTTTCTTCTTGCAAAATCTTTGTTCGGCCGCAGCGATGTCAGAGATTTGATGTTTTATCGGATTCCTGATATTCACGGTACACTCGTGAAAAGATCGTACGAGAAAATCCCCACTTCATCGCTACGTCGGAGATGCTGTGTCCCGTTGCTCGTGCGCCAACTATAACACCATGTTCAAACTCACTTAAAAACCTTGATAACCTGCCATTGTAGCAGCAGTAGCCGATCTAACAACTACGCCAGACTCTTGTTGTCTTATACAAGCGTCGCCGACCGCAGCGCCGTATTCTGACTGTTTACATATACCTGTATTTGAATACGCATGCCTATACCAATCTCTTCGGCGCTTCAGTGCATGTTACTGGCAGCCTCGGAAGAACTCGAATTTTGCCAAATATCTGCAACTACACGTATCCCTAGGCCTAATACTGTTACACGATTCTAAATTGTTTGCAGTACTACATGCGGGCCTTGACAGTCCTTATCTACGTATACCCGTGTCTGCGGCTGTTGCATTTTTTAAATGTGTGTATTTACCAGCGGAAAAATGCTAGTATCGGAGCGCAAAAAAGGGAATATGCATCAGTTTAACAAAAGACTAGCTGAAAAGCAGGATACCAGTTGCCTCATTCTACGTTCCTCAGAACATTTAAAGATTTTCCCGAAAATTTTGGCATGTGAAGGTATTTACATTCTTTTTACCATCCATCTCACCACTCACTCCCACACGCTCTCCTACTAGAACTCTTTCACATCCACTAGTCCGTCGTTGTAAGTCGCCCATACCAAATCGCTCCTACTTGCGCATTCTCACTTACTCATTTAGCTCAAGTCATTGTCAGGATCTCTTTGTGTATCTGTCACTGTCTCCTGTCTTACAGCCATAGTCTCTCCCTCCTGTTATCTCTTACTGCTATTATCTTTTTCATTCCTTCCCACTGGTGCTGTCTCTTCTCTCTGTCACTAACTCTCTCACAGACTTTCTCCCTGTTTACCACTGGCTCTCCTCCACTTCCACTTCTCCTTCTCTATATTCCTCTTTCCCAAGAACTGTTCTGTCACTGTCAACTACGTTCCCCTGTCATTGTGTCCATCCCTTTCTCTCACTGTGGCCATGTCTCCTCTGTACTTTCTGTACCACATCTCCTGTCTACTGTCTTCCAGTACTTATTACACTACTGGCCATTAAAATTGCTACACCAAGAAGAAATGCAGATGATAAACGGTTATTCATTGGACAAATATGTTATACTAGAACTGGCATGTGATTACATTTTCACCCAATTTTGGTGCATAGATCCTGAGAAATCAGTACCCAGAAAAACCACCTCTGGCCGTCATAACGGCCTTGATACGCCTGGGCATTGAATCAAACAGATCTTGGATACAGGTACAGCTGCCCATGCAGCCTCAACATGATACCACAGTTCATCAACAGTAGTGACTGGCGCATTGTGACGAGCCAGTTGCTCGGCCACCATTGACCAGACGTTTTCAGTTGGTGAGAGATCTGGAGAATGTGCTGGCCAGGGCAGCAGTCGAACATTTTCTGTATCCAGAAAGGCCCGCACAGGGCCTGCAACATGCGCTCGTGCATTATCCTGCTGGAATGTAGGGTTTCGCAGGGATCGAATAGAGGGTAGAGCCACGGGTCGTAACACAACTAAAATGTAACGTCCACTGTTCAAAGTGCCGTCAATGCGAACAAGAGGTGACCGAGACATGTAACCATACCATCACGCTGGGTGAAACGCCAGTATGGCGATGACGAATACACGCTTCCAATGTGCGTTCACCGTGATGTTACCAAACATGGATGCGACCAATATGATGCTGTAGACAGAACCAGGATTCATCTGAAAAAATGACGTTTTGCCATTCGTGCACGCAGGTTCGTCGTTGAGTACACCATCCCTGGCGCTCCCGTTTGTGAAGCAGCGTCAAGGGTAACAGCTGACATGGTCTCCGAGCTGATAGTCCATGCTGCTGTAAACGTCGTCGAACTGTTCATGCAGATGGTTGTTATCTTGGAAACGTCCCCATCTATTGACTCAGGGATCGAGACGTGGCTGCACGATCCGTTACAGCCATCTCGACTGCTAGTGATATGAGGCCGTTGGGATCCAGCACGGCGTTCCGTGTTATCCTCCTGAACCCACCGATTCCATATTCTGTTAACAGTTGGATCTGATAACTGTTGGCTCCCGACCAACGCGAGCAGCAATGTCGCGATACGATAAAACGCGATAGGCTACAATCCGACCTTTATCAAAGTCGGAAATGTGATGGTACGCATTTCTCCTCCTTACACGAGGCACCACAATAACGTTTCACCAGGCAACGCCGGTCAACACCTTTTTGTGTATGAGAAATCGGTTGGCACCTTTCCTCATGTCAGCACGTTCTAGGTGTTGCCACCGGCGGCAACTTTGTGTGAATTCTCTGACATCTAATCATTTGCATATCACAGCATCTTCTTCCCGTCGGTTAAATTTCGCGTCTGTAGCTCGTCATCTTCGTGGTGTAGGAATTTTAATGGACAGTAGTGTGCTTTTCCATCTCTTTCCCGATGCCACAGTCTCCTCTCGCAGCATGTAAGGACGCGAATATGTTTGCAACCAAAAATTTTGAGAACATTTCTGAAGCTTCTGAGGAAAGTATAATGATGCATGATACGCCGCTTTTCAGTCAGTCTCTTAAAGAGGAGCATATTCGCCTTTTTTGTGCTCTTATAGGAGAATTTTTCATCTGGTTCTCTTCTTTACCATGTCACAGAACGACATGTCACTCATATGAAAAGAACTTTATGGGTCAATAAATATTTTATAGTTTTAAATAATATAAAACCAGAAATTAAGGAGATGGGACCTGGATAAACTGAAAGAACCAGAGGTTGTACAGAGTTTCAGAGAGAGCATAAAGGAACAATTGACAGGAATAGGGGAAAGAAATACAGTAGAAGAAGAATGGGTAGCTTTGAGGGATGTAGTAGTGAAGGCAGCAGAGGATAAAGTAGGTACAAAGACGAGGGCTGCTAGAAATCCTTGGGTAACAGAAGAAATATTGAATTTAATTGATGAAAGGAGAAAATATAAAAATGCAGTAAATGAAGCAGGCAAAAAGGAATACAAACGTCTCAAAAATGAGATCGACAGGAAGTGCAAAATGGCTAAACAGGGATGGCTAGAGGACAAATGTAAGGATGTAGAAGCTTATCTCACTAGGGGTAAGATAGATACTGCCTACAGGAAAATTAAAGAGACCTTTGGAGAGAAGAGAACCACGTGTATGAATATCAAGAGCTCAGATGGCAGCCCAGTTCTAAGCAAAGAAGGGAAGGCAGAAAGGTGGAAGGAGTATATAGAAGGCTTATACAAGGGCGATGTACTTGAGGACAATATTATGGAAATAGAAGAGGATGTAGATGAAGACGAAATGGGACATACGATACTGCGCGAAGAGTTTGACAGAGCACTGAAAGACCTGAGTCGAAACAAGGCCCCGGGAGTAGACAACATTCCATTAGAACTAGTGACGGCCTTGGGAGAGCCAGTCATGACAAAACTCTACCAGCTGGTGAGCAAGATGTATGAGACAGGCGAAATACCCTCAGACTTCAAGAAGAATATAATAATTCCAATCCCAAAGAAAGCAGGTGCTGACAGATGTGAAAATTACCGAACTATCAGTTTAATAAGCCACGGCTGCAAAATACTAACGCGAATTCTTTACAGACGAATGGAAAAACTGGTAGATGCAGACCTCGGGGAGGATCAGTTTGGATTCCGTCGAAATGTTGGAACACGTGAGGCAATACTGACCTTACGACTTATCTTAGAAGAAAGATTAAGAAAAGGCAAACCTACGTTTCTAGCATTTGTAGACTTAGAGAAAGCTTTTGACAATGTTGACTGGAATACTCTTTTTCAAATTCTAAAGGTGGCAGGGGTAAAATACAGGGAGCGAAAGGCTATTTATAATTTGTACAGAAACCAGATGGCAGTCATAAGAGTCGAGGGGCATGAAAGGGAAGCAGTGGTTGGGAAAGGAGTGAGACAGGGTTGTAGCCTCTCCCCGATGTTATTCAATCTGCATATTGAGCAAGCAGTAAAGGAAACAAAAGAAAAATTTGGAGTAGGTATTAAAATTCATGGAGCCGAAGTAAAAACTTTGAGGTTCGCCGATGACATTGTAATTCTGTCAGAGACGGCAAAGGACTTGGAAGAGCAGTTGAACGGAATGGACAGTGTCTTGAAAGGAGGATATAAGATGAACATTAACAAAAGCAAAACGAGGATAATGGAATGTAGTCAAATTAAATCGGGTGACGCTGAGGGAATTAGATTAGGAAATGAGACACTTAAAGTAGTAAAGGAGTTTTGCTATTTAGGAAGTAAAATAACTGACGATGGTCGAAGTAGAGAGGATATAAGATGTAGACTGGCAATGGCAAGGAAAGCGTTTCTGAAGAAGAGAAATTAGTTAACATCGAATATAGATTTATGTATCAGGAAGTCGTTTCTGAAAGTATTTGTTTGGAGTGTAGCCATGTATGGAAGTGAAACATGGACGATAACTAGTTTGGACAAGAAGAGAATAGAAGCTTTCGAAATGTGGTGCTACAGAAGAATACTGAAGATAAGGTGGATAGATCACGTAACTAATGAGGAGGTATTGAATAGGATTGGGGAGAAGAGACGTTTGTGGCACAACTTGACTAGAAGAAGGGATCGGTTGGTAGGACATGTTTTGAGGCATCAAGGGATCACAAATTTAGCATTGGAGGGCAGCGTGGAGGGTAAAAATCGTAGAGGGAGACCGAGAGATGAGTACACTAAGCAGATTCAGAAGGATGTAGGTTGCAGTAGGTACTGGGAGATGAAGCAGCTTGCACAGGATAGAGTAGCATGGAGAGCTGCATCAAACCAGTCTCAGGACTGAAGACAACAACAACAACAAAACCAGTTTTTCACCCCAGACCGGATTTTACGTGCACAAAAATTTATCATGTTCTTCAGTACTACAACACAAGGTTTGAAGGACCTATCTGATGAAAAAAAACTCTTTACAGCATATTTATCTGTGCTACGTCACTTTATAAACCACGATTTCGCCTTACAACAGATTTTGTGTGCGTATTTTACGTGTACAAATACAGTAATTTTGAACCTCTGTATCTCGGAAACGAATAAAGAGACCAGTAAAACCTTCAGGGCTGTTCGAGATCGTGATCTTAGGAATAAATTGTAAAAATTTCATCCATTTGTGTAAAAAGCCGTCTTGAGTTTGGTGTGCAAAAATCAACTTTCTGTGGTATTTCCAGATAACGGATGAAGTTTTGTGATAAATGGAAGACCGTACTTGTAGATAAATACCTCGAAAATATATCTTACACATTTGAACTATGCTGCTGTTAGTTATTTAGATATCCACTGCTGATGACGAAAAAATGGTGAAGATAGCTTTTTTCCGTGTTTTCACGGGAAACGCCCGCGAACTAAATGGTGCGTCCGTAAGCCACTAATGGCGCACCGTAGACTACATGTAACGTAAAAAGAGCCACCTATTTGTCCCATTTGCCTAAGCTGTAGGAAGTGTGTATATTCAAATTTTAATACTGTAATGTAGGGTAGTTACAGTAACACGGTCAATGTGCTGGGTACACAAATAGTTCGTAAGGCAAGGGCTATCCAAAACACTTGATACTACCTTTCTATCGCCAATAGAACCCAATGTTTGAGCCATAAAAAAATGCCCGTTTTTATGGGCGGCGTTTCGGATCATATTGGTAGCGTGTGTTGCCGCGTGAGTACAGATATTAAAGTTTCTGAAACTTCCTGGCAGATTAAAACTGTGTGCCGGACCGAGACTCGAACTCGGGACCTTTGCCTTTCGCGGGCAAGTGCTCTACCATCTTTTTCTTTTTTTTTTTTTACTCCCTGAGGGGGAAAAAATCTCTGACCCAGCCGGGAATCGAACCCGAGCCCTTGGGATTGACAGTCCGTCACGGTGACCAAGTTTTTTTTTTTTTAATTTCGCGGGCAAGTGTCTACCAACTTTTTTGTTTTTTGTTGTTTTTTTGTTTTATACTGCGCCCGCGACCGCTTTTTTTATGGTGTAACAATAACAAACATAAACTGCTTCTAGCATTGTTTTAAATATATAAGAGGATGACTTTATAAAATAAAATTTTTCTGGGAAACGTAAATAAGTGGACTTGTTATTTTTTTGTTATGTTTTACATAATAGTGAAAAAAATCCTGCTTCTGTCAGGACAAAACAATAACGGTCTACGTTCCTCTTTCAGGCGCGTACCTCGCTAATCCCGTCATACCTCGCGTTGGTGTCGGGTACGTCTTCACGTGTGTTTGTGGATCCTCTCCACTGCCCTGATCCTTTCTTGTTCTGATACTTATAGACAATAATTACATTCTCCTACCCGGGACACCCCAACTGGGTAGGGGATCAAGCAAGGCACTCCCTAAAAAATTTGCGTAATATGTTCGATATCTCGGATGTCTCATGAGCTGTGAGTGATGTTCCCGTAGTAAGGTCCAGAAGTCAAGCACATTCTTACTGCCGTCTCGGAAAAGATAACGCACAGTCAAACCTCGAATCCAAGTCACGGCGTTTGTCTTTGTTCGGGGATAATATGTCCTATCTGGGAGAAGTAGTGTGCGTGGTTCTACTGTTTGCAGCCCCAACCGGAAGGAGGAAGGCGATCATTTTTTTGACCAAACACCATACGTCCGCCGAAGGACCGCATATCAGGCGATGCTCCTCTGTGTCTATAACATTGCACTGCGGACACGGTGGCTCGTCCGCCATGTGAATTGTATGCATCCTGGAAAGAGTCACGAATTTTTTACCACCTGATACCACAGTGCGCGCGTTCCCGTATCAAGGTGTGGATGGTGCACTGTACTCCATACCACTGACCACGTAACTGTTGGTTGGCGGCACTTTACATCATTATTCGGCCGTCGTCGAGTCAAGATGTGATATATATCACGTGCCGTTGCCGTCCTGGTAGGAGGTAGTTCCATATGTACATAACTGTGTTCCACAAAAAAGGTTCGCATATGCACAAGCGATGGTGAGATGTGAGCCACCGCTACCGGAGCCGAACGAGAAGGTGGAGCTAGTTCGTCTATCAAGGTGCCCGTCAGACTTGTCTGGTGTCGTGTCCACATCTTTATCATTGTCGTTACATAAATAGCCACTGCTCGGTCGCGTACGTGGACTAGTCCGAGCCCTCCTCGACTGCGAGGAAGGGTGAGGGTTTCGTATCCTACCTTAAAAAGCAGACCTGTGCTCACAAAATATCCTAGTGCCACCAGGATTCGGCGGGTCAACACCACCGGTATAGGAAGAACTTGTGCCAGGTGGGGGATGCGAGAGGCTAGATAAGTGTTGGCAAAGGTGACCCGTTGTATCATATCCAGTGCCCTTAACCTGTGACTTCGGACACTCGCACGAATTGTTTGCGGAAGATGTCTGTAACTCAGTGCCGCCGTGCGTCGAACGTCTGTAGTGAAGATAATTCCTAGGCATTTCATCTTGTTGATCGGCTGTAATGGTGCTACACTTCCTGTCGGGAGTCCTCTCCCGATGTTCATCGCTCCCGACTTTGCCATGTTCAGGCGACTTCCCGTAGCCATACAATACAAATTAATCCAATGCAAGGCCGCTCTTGCCTCGTCGCCTGACTGTGCTAAAAACACCAGGTCATCTGCGTATGTTCGGCATATAAACTTGTGCCTTATCGTCATTCCTTGGAGTCGATTCCGGAGCCCGCAGAGCAGGGGCTCGACAGCGATGGCATACAATATCGTTGACAGCGGGCACCCTTGTCTGACCGATCGTGAGATGGTGATGGGCCCCACCATGCGTCCATTGATGAGCACTTTGGATGCGGCTCCGTGGAGTAGTCTCATAACGACGGTGACAAAACTTTCCGGAAACTTCATTTTCGTCATTACGTCTGTCAGATAAGCATGACTCAGCCTGTCAAATGCGCGATCGAAGACTATCGATACCAATACACCCCGGAGACGACATGTTGATGCCAGTGCGATAACATCGCGGTAGTCGCGGAGTGCCGTTTGTGTATTGCTATCTCCTCCTAGCTGGGTTTGGTCGAGTGAAATCACTTGGCGAATTACGCGTTTAAAGCGTGCTGCAAGTATCCTGGCGTAGATCTTGTAGTCGCAATTAAGAAGGGCCAGTGGCCGGTAGGCCTGTATCCCTGTGCCTCCAGATGGTTTGTGGATGTGGATGATCATTCTTTCCACGAATGAGGGTGGAAGAGGGTCGTTGGGAGACATCAATTCGCAGTACATGGCAGACCATCGTGGAATCATGAGATTTTAAATGTACGATAGAACTCTAACGGAAACCCGTCGGGCCCCGGCGGTTTGTGCGACGCTCCCTAATCAATCGCTTACATTACGTCGTCAACTGTGATTTCACCTGTTAATTCCAGGTTGGCCGACTCGTCGAGACACGCGGAGAGCGTTCGTCGGACGTCATGAAAGGCTGCCTGATCGTGTTCCGCTTCTTCATAGAGAAGACCGTAGTGTTCCACGAAAGCGTTGGCTATATCTTTTTGCGTTGTCATGCGGCGACCATCTGGCAGTACGACCGTCTGTATCAAGGTTCTGCGGCTACGCTGTTTTTCTCTGATAACGTGATACATCGACGGTGATTCTCCACGGACTCGTTCAAAGGCCCTTGCACGGATTGCGACACCCTCCAGATGGCGGCGCGTTATGGAAATTATTTGGGCCTGTGCTCGTTTTATACCGGCATGATGCTCCTGTGAAGGTGCTTGTACAGAAAGTTCGTGGAGCATAGTGAAATAAAATTCCGTCGTGTGTCGCCTCAACATCATCTGCTCTCTTCCGTATGCAATTAACGCTCGACGCAATGCAGGCTTAACGCATTCCAGACACCACGGCAACGTCGTCGGATATTGCGGGAGGCGTCGTTCACACACGTGCCAAGCATCTTCGACTATGCGTCTGCACTCAGGTTCCCTGAGGTGTGCTGTATTCAGTTTCCAGACACTGCGACTCCTCCAAACTTGTTGACGACTCAGGGAGACCGTGCAAATATATGCTATGTGATCTGAAAAGGCGACAGGCCACAATTCCGCATCGAGGATCGCAGGTTCGAGACGACGTGTTACGTAAATGCGATCTAGACGACTTGCAGAATGACTCGTGTCGTAGGTGTATCCACGTCTGTCGCCATGTATCTTCTCCCATGTATCAATGAGATTCATGTCCTGTATGAGTTGCCGCAGCTCCGGGCATGAAGTATAACGTGGGTGTTGATCTTTTGGTGCGAGCACGCAGTTGAAGTCGCCTCCAAATAAGACATGTTCATACCGACCTAAGAATAGTGTTGCAAGCTCCTCTGCTTAAAATCGGGATCGGTCGCGCCATCTGTCGGACCCCGACGGTGCGTAAATGTTAACGACCCGTACTCCCAGCACTGTGAGCGCCAGTCCTCACGCTGACGGCAGGTACACCACGTCCTCGGCTACTATGCCGCTACGTAGAAGTATCGCTGTTCCGCTGCCGCCGTCGGTAGTAGGGGTAATGTACGTATCGTACCCATAGAGGCCGGGGAAGCTCTCAACACATACTTCCTGCAGCAGAACGATGTCGACGTCTGACGCTTTCAACATGTCTCGTAATAATTGCGCTTTGACAGGCGTTCTGATCGTATTAATATTAATAAAGGCTGTTCGATATTCCTGCCGCTGTTCCTCAGTGCGTCAAGCGCACATGAACGCTTATGTTAATTTGTGTGCTGCTGCCCGGTGACATGCTGTCTGTGCGTCAGTCTGCATCTTCTGCGCGGTCAACATCCGGTGGACGCATCACTCGCCATTGCGGGTGCGACGTCGGTATGTGGGTCATCATCGGATTCGTCGGCCCAGTTCCTGTGCTGGAGGTCCAGCTCCCGTCGTGTCTCTCCGGCCGGGCTGACCGAAGGCGGTGGCGTTGCTGCGGTGGGTGGAGGGACTCCTTCCGTCGGCTTTCCGTCCGGTGTGTCTGTATTCAACCCCTGTCTAGCATGATTCGCGTCGTACTGCTGTGTAGGAGGTAGAACCTCCCGTTGCGCATCCGGATGCACTGTATCGACGTTACACCCAAGTCCGTCTGACGTGGACTGGAGTAAGCAGGTATCGGATGGCGCTAGGCGTCGTTTCTTGTGGTGCTTCGGCGAACGTTGTTCGCGCGTGTGCGCCTCCGCATCCGAGTGCGGAAGTGACTCCCGGTGCTCAGGGACGAAAGCAGCTGTCGGCACAACCGCAGGATCAATTTCCATACCTCCTACCGATCCTTTCCTCTCGGTTAAGGGCGTCATCGGCGTCGGAGCGGCAGGGGTGTGCGTCGTTTCGTCACTGGAGGCGGTCTCTGCTGCAGTCGGTTACCGTAAACTGTCAGGATTCTGTAGCTGGTCATTCTTCGGGATGGGATCTGTTCGAAATGCGTCCGCATACGTTAGTGGCAGCGGCGTCAACGTGGACGGAGGTAAGTGTTCGCCGTTTGGAACTTGCACTACTCTCCGCTGCATACATTCGGAACGTACGTGGCCCTCTTTCCCGCAGCCTGAGCATGTTTTGGGTTGTCCATCGTAGATGACTATAGCTCTGCATCCGCCGATGAACAAGCACGAGGGTACATGTTGTGTCAGTTCTATTCTGATTTGACGCACCCCATTGAGAACGGGGGAAGTCGAGATGTTGGACCATTTTTCCTCAACGTGGCTAAGCGCTCTTCCATATGGGCGGAACCTCGAAGGGAAGTTCGGAAATGCGTGTGTGTCGTAAGCCCAGTCCTGCATGATCAATAGTTACTTCTCCAACATGTCCATCAGAGCGACGAAATTTGAGTCCATGTTTAGTATCTCGGATGATTCTGTCACATACTGCATCGTTAATCAGCTTGACGTAAACGACACTGCTCACTATGGGGAGGTGGATTCCGATAAGTTCGTTGTAGTCAAGTTTAACTTCGTCTCGTAGGAACCTTTCTATTTCGTAGGCTTTCGGTCTCGCATATTCATTCGAAAAACTAATCTTGAGAGTCGACTTTCGGTATGCATGTGCCATTCTATATCGAGTCGTCTAAACGCATGAGTACGCCGAAGAGGTAAACAACTGCGCTAGCGCGAGCTTCTCCGGCAGGGACGTAAACAGGCGTCCGTGCCGTAGCACCGCCGAAGGCAGACTGTTGAGCTACCCAAGCACCACTCACGCCCAGTCCTCACAGCTTTAGTTCTGTCAGTACCTCGTCTCCTGCCTTCCAAACTTTACAGAAGCTCTCCTGCGAACCTTGCAGAATTAGCACTCCTGGGAGAACGGAAATTGCGAAGACATGGCTCAGCCACAGCCTGGGGGATGTTTCCAGAATGAGATTTTCACTCTGCAGCGGAGTGTTCGCTGATATGAAACGTCCTGGCAGATTAAAACTGTGAGCCGGATCGAGACGTGACCTTTGCCTCTCAAGGGCAAAATCTCGTTCTGGAAACATCCCCCAGGCTGTGGCTAAGCCATGTCTTCGTAATTTCCTTTCTTCCAGGAGTGGTAGTTCTGCAGGGTTCGCAGGAGAGCTTCTATGAAGTTTGGAAGGTAGTAGACGAGGTACTGGCAGAACTAATGCTGTGAGGACGGGGCGTGAGTGATGGTTGGATAGCTCAGATGGTAGAGCACTTGCCCATGAAAGGCGAAGGTCCCGAGTTCGAGTCTCGGTTCGACAACGAGACAACGAGGGCGTCCCCCCGACATCTTCTGGAACTAACGTTGTCAAATCAGCAAATTAATCTGCCGACCCCGTGAAGGTACGGGATAAAGCCCGGGAAAAGAAAAATAAGAAGTAAATGTTTTGTATTTAGACTATATGCGCAGTGGTTAGTTTTCCAGTTGATTTGTCTTCGGTTTTAGCTTTTAGATTAATATGGTATAACTTTTTGGATTTTATGATATTTCTGGCTTTCGGTCTATTAGGGAGAAACTTTTAATGTTACTAGGCTGACTGGAGTACCCTGTTTTTCTGTAAGTGATCAACTAGCCACTCACTCAAAAATGGTTCAAATGGCTCTAAGCAGTATGCGACTTAACATCTGATGTCATCAATCCCCTAGACTTCGAACTTCTTAAACCTATCTAAGCTAAGGACATCACACACATCCATGCCCAAGGCAGGATTCGAACCTTCGACCGTAGCAGCAGCACGGTTCCGGACTGATGCGCCTACAACCGCTAGGCCACAGTGGCCGCCGCCACACATTCTTGGGGTGTTTAAAATATTTTGTCCTGTAGTTCAGTTACGATTTTAATAGCTCATTTTAACATTGACAAAGTTGCAAATTATGTATTCTTAATGGCTTGGTTTGGCTGGATAGGTTAATATAAGTGAAATGAGAGAGAGAGAGAGTAATTTTAAATGAAATTATGTTTTAGGCAATTCTAGTTTTAACTTTTTTTAACCACATACGTATTGACAGTTTAACCTTGCTGTTGAACACCTTAAACACACAGAAGACAAAGTCTCGGACGAGATTCTTAGAGATGTACAATCTGCCTAAGGAGAAAAAGGTAGCAGGACGTTGGCAAAGAATTGAAGAAGGAATTTTTTGGGGGAAGAAGTCTATTGAAACTGTAAATCTGAAATTCTATGTGGAAGTGCAACTGAGGAAAATTGGAACTGCGGAAATTGATAGGATGCTAGACTTAGAATTATAGGAATTTAAAAATGATGTCGTCAGAGTAAGTCGAAAATTCAGGCTTAGTAGAAGAAGGGAGGCAAGCCATCTACGAAAATCGTTACGAGAAATTACTAATTCGTTGATGGAGGAAAGATAAAGGGAAGCGTTCTGGGCAGGTTAGGAGAGAAAAGATTAGAATAACAAGAATAGATAGAGGGTACGGGCAGTAGGTAGACATATAGGTATTGCCGCGCGGTGTAGCCGCGCGGTCTTGCGCGTCTTGTCACGGTTTGCGCAGCTTCCTCTGTCGGAGGTTCGAGGCCTCCCTCGGGCAAGGGTGCATGTATTGTCCTTAGGGTAAGTTAGGTTAAGTAGTGTGTAAGCTTAGGGACCAATGACCTCAGCAGTTTAGTCATATAAGAACTTACCACAAATTTCCAAAAACATATAGGTATTGGCCCTGTCGAAGATTACATGGAGGCAGAATGAAACAAATCGAAGAGCAGATGATTAAATAAATATAGAGAAAAATTATGTGGTGTAAGCTGCACAAGAATAAGTACGTCCATATCGGAAGAGGTACTCATGAGTTTCGAAGAATAAAATTTTGGAAAATTGTGGTAAGGCAGTATGGGAGCAAACTGCTGAAGTCATCGGTACTTAGGCTTACACACTACTTAACCTAATTTAAACTAACTTACGCCAAGGACAACACATACACCCATGCCCGAGGGAGGACTCGAATCTCCGTCGGGGGCATCCGCACGAACTGTGGAAGGCGCCTAAAACCGCGCGACTACCCCGCGCGGCCGCGAAGAAGGCAGACAAACACGTCTGGAGAGATGGGAGAGCCAGCTGAATGTCATACGAGCGTTGCGAATTTTTCTGCGCAATTTTCTCGTGGCAGTTGCAATGTGTTTCTAAACGAGGCGAATAAATTCTGTACAGTAAAAGCAGACATTAAAATCGCTGACGCAAATGAGCTACAAATTTTGATAAATAATCTTGTCAATATTGCACGATTTTTCAGCGTCACTAGATATGAAGCTGTGGCTTTATGAACTTAGCGCTTACAATTTTTGTAAACAATTCATTATGCAATTACGGCAGTTGTTTCGGAGCTACAGATGTGCGTGAATGAGTGCGTGTGTGTGTATTAACGTGATTTCATATTTTAAAAGTTCATTTTGTTAAATCCATAATTCAGAGAGCGGCCCGGCGCATCGCTTAGCGCCCGTTAATCAGGCGCCAGCTGCGTTCGGGGAAACCCCCAGCAGGGCTGCCACCCTCACGGAAGGAACCGCGCCTGCCCCCGGTTGGCTCTCGCCTCACTGCTCCGCGCTGCGCACCCATTCCAATCTTCGCCCGGAATTAACTCCGTCGCTGCAAGATTTCGCTCGGATTTTCGCGGAGGAGCACAGATTTTGTTTCGAAACTCAATTTGAAATCTTTATTAAAACCAAATTGGACCGGTAAATGAATTATGAGAAATGCGCGGAGAGGCGCACGCCGGAAATTGATACCGTACGGCGGGCACCGCGGCCGGCGCGCCGTGCGGCAGCGAAAAAAAAAAAAAAGAATAAAAGGCTTTAAAAAATGCGCGGCCCGATCAGGCACGATCGCCGCCACCGCGGTGTAGCCAACGTTCCGAACAGTACTGCGCCCGAGGACGAGGCAACAGTTCTGAAACCAACAGCATCTTCACCTTCTTTATCACCAGGAAGAATAGCACCACTTGCATGGTACTCTAGCCAATATGACGTGCACAATCAAACTTGCGAAAATCAAAGTACACAACTGTTCGTGAACATTACCAGTACCAAGACGGAGATCTTCAATTACAATGAAACTAGTGAGCTTGGCAATGATTCGCAATTGCTCTCCTACTTGAGCCTTGTTTTATTGTTATTGGCAACGAAACCCTTATTGGGAGCTGAAGACGCTTAAAATGTATAAGTTGGCTCTTTAGGTTCTTATGTTGGGAACGCCACGTAGCGCTGTGTATGAAAAATCACTGGCTGTGCTGTGTGCAGTCTGTGGCTGCTTGGCATTGTTGTAATACTCGCCATTCTAGTGTTGGGCAGCTGGATGTGAACAGCGCGTAGCGTTGCGCAGTGCAGTTGGAGGTGAGCCGACAGCAGTGGTGGATGTGGGGAGAGAGATAGCAAAATTTAAGAGCGGACGATCTGGACGTGTGTCCATCAGAGAGAGTAAACTTGTAAGACTGGATGTCATGATGACTTTTGAACACTATTGAGGTAAATACGGTGTTCGTTCTTTATCAAAATCTTTCATTTCCTAACTATCCCTATCAGTAGCTAGTGCCTTTAGTAGTTTGAATCTTTATTTAGCTGGCAGTAGTGACGCTCGCTGTATTGCAGTAGTTCGAGTAACGAAGATTTTTGTGAAGTAAGTGATTCATGAAGGGTATAGGTTATTGTTAGTCAGGGCCATTATTTTGTAGGGATTTTTGAAACTCAGATTGCGTTGCGCTAAAAATATTGTGTGTCAGTTTAGTGTTGATCAGAATAAGTTAAGAGAATAATGTCTGAGTACGTTCAGTTTTGCTCAGCTGTTTGAAAATCAAATAACGTAGAGGTTTATCAGTACAGTAATTCATTAATTTTTCTAAGAGGACGTTTCAAATGAATAGGTAAATTTATTGGGATCATCGATGAGAAAGACCTCTCCTGCGGCTGGGTCTGTGACGATAATAGCTTCAGTGCTGGTATTTCGCATATTTTTAATCTGCGAATTGGTGGTATTACACAGTTTCAAACGTTTGAGATTCCGTAGTAGTATTCTAATTATAAGCCAATAACCCATAAATAAATACAAATGTTCTGTTTTTGATTAAACTAGCTGCGAGGCAGAAAGGAATATGCTATGCTCGGGGGTGGCGTTCGATACGTAATGTAACCAGCGCTGTAGTTGGAAAGAAATTGGGCTGTACACACCAAAAATCACTTAAGAAGGTTTCAGATGGACTCGTAGTGGACTTCGCTGAGCAGGTTACATTTTCGCCAATCTGTTTCTTCAGCTGATCTTCTTCCTGATCTGAGTCACGACTGCACATAAATTTCTGGATAAAAATTTCCAATGGCGACCCAACAATTATTAGGCAACTTAATCTTCTGGTCACTTCTACTAATAAACTGTTCCTTTTTTTAGTGTGAATGTCATTCATAGCACTAAATGATCTTTCGCATTCAGATGTGGAAATTGAAATTGAATCTATTATTTGCAGTAATTGTTTAAGGTATTTAGTGTTCGTCTCACATATTCTCTGAATGCCTGCATGTAGTTTCTCCTATCTTGAAGTCGAAACCTCACATATATCAGAGATGCCCCTATTTCCACAAGTTATGTCAGTACTTTGCGGCCATTGCTTTGTCGCTACGAGAGCAAGATCTTTGAACAGTACTTCAGTCCTCTACTTCCGTTTGTTTTCTGTGCTGCTTTGCTTGGTCTGAGAACCTATACGGGATGTATTGCTAAGATTGGTAACAAGTCTGTGTTTGATATTTTCAGCAAGACCTCGGTAAAGCTCACCACTGTTTATTTGAACAACTTTATGGTTGTTGTGTGACTCAAAGTCTTCAGAAACTTTGTTTTTAGCTGCTTTAGTTGCGTCCTCAGCATGAGAACCTGGAGAAGGTGCCATGGACTCCAGTATCTGGAGACTACGTTTTATAGTCTTGTCAGCTCCGGTAATAGTCATGTCTCTTCTTTCAAAATCTGAGAGATGAATTAGAGCGTCGTATACAACTGCTAAATTAACAACAAATTCAGAAGATGTCAAAGTTTTGCAAAGGCCTGCATATTTAGACCTTACTTTGGAATGCCTGTATTTATCGCAGCAGCATCTGTGAAATTTTAATAAGAGATCGATAGTTATTCCAGACAGATTTAACAACAATCCATTTGACAGCAGATACTTTCCCAATTTAATTTAGTTTTTCGCCAAGATGGGCTACACATTCTCTAAGCTGAGCTTCGTTTTTAGCGACGTGCTGTAGACAGAATACAGTTTATCAAAGGAAAATAGAAATGAGTGAGACGTTCAACCTCTCTCTCGTGTCATGTACTGCTAATTAGATGCTGTGGCAGTGCCAAATAATCAAGTGGGGAGACATGTTCTGTACCGTCATAGCAACTCACTTGCAAATCTAGCAAAGTTACCGTTGATGTAGGAATGCGAAAAACCATAAGAACTCAAATTATGCAAACTGGCGTCCTTGATTGAACTGGATTTCGTGTATTTAAGTTCAATGAGATCCCAAAAAAATTAATGAACCACAGTTTTTTCTGACATGGCACATCTCAAACACAAGACGAGTACTGATAAATTACTGCAAGTAGTAGACTCGTGTACCATAACACTTATTTTAGTATTTTTTATAAGATGATTAGCTATTTCCTTCCTTATTTCTGTAGAGATATCGTCAGTAATGTTGGTACAACTGAACTAAAACGTCAGACTCTTTCCATATCACAACCATTAAGTTCCTGCACTACTGGAAAATCAGATAATGGACTTCCTACCTTTGCCTCTTTATATGCTGTCCTAAACAGTCTACTCGTTGTCTCACATTGATTAATTAACACTTAACCTACTCCTCTTTCTCCAGGTTTGCTCTCAGCATTAGCCTTAGCCTGCTCTGCGCTTTTATAACTCACTGATTTTTTATGTTCATATATTTTTTTCTTAACCCATTCTGCTGCATTTCTTTAGTATTTCCAAAATAACTAACTTCTGCATCAAAACACTCTTTAGCTGGTTTTAATCCTGAACCACACTGAGGTCTCAAACCATGCCTCTTAGCTTCAGCACAATAAGAACTACAAAGCTATTTTTATTACTAGCCATCTGTTTTCAGTTTTAAAGTACCGGTACTGAGATGCCGATCAGCATTCTGGATAATCTAGGATAACTGAACTTACTTGAGCAAGAGGAATAACTGAATTACCTCCTACATTCTTAAGTTCCTTCTCAAAATCTTTGTCCTTTGAGACGATCCTTCGTCTGGTTGGTCACAGCTAATACCGTTCTCTTCACCTTCCCTGTTATCATCTGGAGGTTTTCGTTCGCCACTGTTTACCCAGTTTAGCAAGCTCATTATTACTTTGATATTACGATGTACTTACACGCACGTACACACTTCACACAAACAATTACATAGTGATGCCTTGAATGCACACAACCAAGCGTTTACAACCAAAATAAGTAAAGCTGAGCATGCATCCGGTTGAAGAAGCGTCAGTCAAAGAGAATAATATTCGCTTCTATTTTAGTTCCGAGTTGTGCCACGAGATAACACTGAACAAGTAAATGATCATTTCCGATTTTTCTTTGCGAAATCCATTCGACAATTTACAGTTGGGCTAGTTTTTACAGATTTAAGAATGAAGTTTAGCCGGTGCGCTTCTAACGAGTTTGGATCTTAGGGGGTACGCCGTACCGACCCGAATCGGCCCAATTGCAGCACTGGGTGTAACACATATTTGTCTGAAAGCAGGATGGTTTTATTCAGGATTATAACACACCATTTTACTTCCCACCCTTTTGGTTACAGAATCCTATTTTTCAACATAAAGTCAGTTCATGCGACGTAATTATGCCCCATTACTGGGAGGACCTACATGCCCGTACGGTACCGCTCTGCTGGTCGATGTCGAAGCCAAAGTCTTGTTGCGTTAATAACTTCCCCATCATCCACGTATTGCTTTCCGCGGAGTGCTTCCTCCATTGACCAAAGTGATGGAAGTCGCAAGGTGACATCTGGGTTGTAGGGTAGGTGAGGAAGAACAGTCCAGTGAATTTGCTTGATCTCCTTTCAGGTGATGGACTTGAGTGACGCCTTGCGTTGTCATCGAGAACAAGAAGGTCATTTGCATTGATGTGTCAGCACAGCACGGAATTCAACTTTTACACAACGACACAAGCTCAGCACAATAGGCTGTGGGGTGGTAAGACTGGACACATCAGGCAGTCACCATCGACAGTTGCATTGAACATTTATTTATCACATTTAAACAAGACAAATAAAAATAAAACCATAACACATTTCTAAAATTACCATTTAGGTGAGAGAAATTTACTTCAAAATTTAAACATTCATAAACCACGGCACTTACGTCCTATTACAAATTTAGTGAAATGAGTTAAAAATTATTTACACAGAAAGTATAATCAACCTGAAGAACAATTTACTAAAATTTAACAAGGAAATGTAGTCTTTCGTTACTGCAGTGATTGGTATTACCAAAGGAGTTCAGAGTACAGGCGACAACAAATTAGATACCACGGCACACAACGACGTTACTTAAATGGCAGGCATCCTACAATGTAGGATATAAAATATAAAATTTCATGTGGCCAAGCAGCCTCGTGTGATTCAATGAACTACGCCCAGAAGCTGTACGCCCTCCCACTCAGGCGTTTCCAATACAGGCTCGGCATGAACCCCCAAACAGTAGCAGCAACGGTCACGACCAGGCACGAAAAATCCCAAGACTGGTGGGTATCTACAACAGACTGACATCTGCCTTAAGAAACTAGAAACACAATAATTCATTACAGCACATCATCTGTAGAATTCCAGAATGAGATTTTCACTCTGCAGCGGAGTGTGCGCTGATATGAAACTTCCTGGCAGATTGAAACTGTGTGCCGGGCCGAGACTCGAACTCGGGACCTTTGCCTTTCGCGGGCAAGTGCTCTACCAGAAGTGCTCTGGCAGAAGTAAAGCTGTGAGGACGGGGCGTGAGTCGTGCTTGGGGAGCTCAGTCGGTAGAGCACTTGCCCGCGATAGGCAAAGGTCCCGAGTTAGAGTCTCGGTCCGGCACACAGTTTTAATCTGCCAGGAAGTTTCATCTGTAGAATTAATCAACCTATTAATTGTAAAGGAACTGAAAATATTGTGATTTAATCGCAGAGATGCTGAAAAATTGTTCCAGTGACACACCAGAGAAATATCTGGTAAACTTTTTATCTTTGAGAGACATAGGAACAATTTCGCTCTTCGTTTTTTATTTCTTGTATGAACGACTACCTTTTTGTTCTGATGGGCTGGTGGGATGTCGTACTGTCTAATTACTAGTGTGTGTGTGTGTGTGTGGTAAATGAATGAGTTAAAAGACGCAAGATGTGTTTTATATTATTTTCATCGCACAACAAGCCTTATTCCCATGCCTATGGAGTATTTATGTTAAGCAGAGAAGGCGAGTTTTAGATGGAACCGAAGATCTTCAAAACGGCGCTGCTCAACAATAGAGGTACGTGATTGTGCTCTCTACTTTCCTTTCGTGGCCGCTAAAATTACTTCCGATTCGTTTTGCCGAGACATTCAGAACCTGCAATCTTCTTTTTCTTATAAAAATACTAGTCCGATGCAAAAGAAATACTCTTAGATTTAAATAATTGCCATTCTTTTACCCAGGCCACGGGGAATGATAGAACGTACGTGCCTCTACTCTGAATGTACGTTCGCAATCTCCGAGTGTGTTACGACGAAATTATTTCACAATGAAAATTTCTCATCAGACCGCAACCACTCCCACGCGAATGTACGTACCCTCTGAAAGTATCTAGTCAGTCACGCGCGTTGTTCAAAAGCTTTACTTTTAATATTCAGTGGATTACATTTCCGAAATTAATTTTTGTTTATGCTGCAAATCGTACTTCACGCGAAGTGTTTATTACGTAAGTTTCAGGCTCAATTTAATAAAAAAAAAAAGATTCCGAATAATAGAAATAAAGAATAACAATCAAACAAATCAAACCTAAATAAACAGAAAGAGGGAACGTTACATAATGAACATCAGCTAAGCAGTACAAATCTATTATCTTATTTGCCTAAGGTTCAAATGGCTCTGAGCACTATGGGACTTAGCTTCTGAGGTCATCAGTCCCCTAGAACTTAGAACTACTTAAACCTAACTAACCTAAGGACATCACACACATCCATGCCCGAGGCAGGATTCGAACGTGCGACCGTAGCAGTCGCGCGGTTCCGGACTGAGCGCCTATAACCGCTACACCACCGCGGCCGGCTATGTGCCTAAGGCCAATAATACATTAAGCCGCGAACGAACTAGATACACGGCCAACCGGCCCGCGTGGGCCAAGGGGACGGTTCAAAAATGGTTCAAATGGCTCTGAGCACTATGGGACTTAACATCTTAGGTCATCAGTCCCCTAGAACTTAGAACTACTTAAACCTAACTAACCTAAGGACATCACACACATCCATGCCCCAGGCAGGATTCGAACCTGCGACCGTAGAAGTCCCGCGGTTCCGGACTGCAGCGCCTAGAACCGCAAGACCACCGCGGCCGGCAAAGAAAAATCCGAACCAAGGGGACGGAAAACACACAACAGCACAAGCAGGACGCAACCCAGGACCCCCACCCGCTACCAAGACTAACAGCAGAAGTCCCCATAAAACGAAATCAAATGCAAAAAACTATCCTGCAGGCTGACGATATATTGAGACCGCCCCCCCCTTCTCCCCCTCCCGACTCCAACACCACCGGCGCAAAACACAAGGCGACTTACAGCAAATAGCAACACTTAAATTCGGGATTAAATCGTAATTAATTGCCATACCCAAAACTGTCATTGAAGGAATTCTTGTACTTTCATTAATAGAATCAGCTTGAAAATATTTAAACACACAATAACTGGCCTCTCAGTAAATTGTAAGAATTTACGAAATTACTCATTTAGAGTTAGGCATGCGTCTCTCAGACACACTATCACTTCAAATAGAAACGTAACAGTAATCATATTGCAATTCGCAGCAATATATATCCGGAGGAAAATTTTATCCATGTATATCTACAGCAATTGGCCAGCTTAACTCCGTCGTGTGATTTAATACAGTAACCGGGCGTCACTTAGACAAGGACTACCCAAACTGTTTTCAATGGCAGCTAACACTGACAGTAGCAATCTACAAATAGTATGTATCAGCACTCCAGGCTCTAGTAAATGTTAATCATCACATCACATACAGATCTCAGTAGAACGTTGCGTACTAAGCAGGCTGAAATTAACACATTCGAGGACAGAGTCAGTAGGAGTAGCAACGGCCGGCCAAGAAAATGCAGCACTGAACCCAGCAATATATTCCGGCAACAATTTACAGCACAAGCAAGGCCCTTATCCCCTTGCTTGTTTAACGAAGCCAACCTCCGCAGATCCCGGTGTCAGGACACATGCAGGAAGCGAAATACACCAACGGCTTCCCAGTAACGTGACTGCCTCTGCGCCCGCGATATTTGCTACGGCGCCGTCACCCGGGTAAACAGCCCCTTTTAGATGTGCTCTTCCTGCTGCCTCGCACGGCGCCTGTACTGTCCCCCAGACTTCACAAACTACACTACTGGCCACTAGAATTGATACACCACGAAGACGACGTGCTACAGACACCAAATTTAACCGATAGGAAGAAGATGCTATGATATGCAAATGATTAGCTTTTCAGAGCGTTCACACAATGTTGGCGCCGGTGGCGACACTACAACGTGCTGACATGATGAAAGTTTCCAACCGATTTCTCATACACAAACAGCAGTTGACCGGCGTTGCCTCGTGAAACGTTGCCTCGTATAAGGAGGAGAAATTCGTACCATCACGTTTCCGACTTTGATAAATGTCGGATTGTAGCCTATAGCGATTACGGTTTATAGTATCGCGACATTGCTGCTCGCATTGGTCGAGATCCAATGACTGTTAGCAGAATATGGAATAAGTGGGTTCAGGAGGGTAATACGGAACTCCTTGCTGGATCCCAACGGACTCATATCACTAGCAGTCGAGATGACAGGCATCTTATCCGCATGACAGTAACGGATAGTCCAGCCACGTCTCGATCCCTGAGTCAACAGATGGGGACGTCTGCAAGACAACAACCGTTTTGCACGAACAGTTCGACGACCTTTGCAGCAGCATGGACTATCAGCTCGGAGACCATGGCTGCGGTTACCCTTGACGCTGCATAACAGACAGGAGCGCTTGCGATGGTGTACTCAAGGACGAAGCTGTGTGCACGAATGGCAAAATGTCATTTTTTCGGATGAATTCATGTTCTGTTTACAGCATCATGATGGTCGCATCCGTGTTTGGTGACATGGCGGTGTTGGAAGCGTGCATTCGTCATCGCCATCACCCGGCGTGATGGTATGGGGTGCCACTGGTTACACGTCTCGGTCACCTCTTGTTCACATTGACGGCACTTTGAACAGTAGACGTCACATTTCAGATGTGGTATGACCAGTGGCGCTACCCTTCATTCGATCCCTGTGAAACCATACATTTCCACATTGGTACCAAATTTTATGACAATTCTGCCCAACTCCACCGAGGACTTGTCACGCAAAGGGAAGATCGTCACAGTGCCTCTTACCCAAATTTCACCATTTCTTTTGACGCCTCTGGGATGGTCAGAACTGCGACTCCCAGCGTTGTAATCAATCGGTTTTCTTACGAGTGACTGAGGAAAACCTTTAAATACGCAGCCGTTCAGTATCTACGTGGAAAAGCTTCAGGTGGCAGCATAAAGGGCCTCAATTAAACCAGCGCTTTTCTTGGACCCTGGTTCCCACACATTTAGTGGTTTATAACGACAGCAACAGGATGATCTTGACAAACTTTGACACGGTTGACACCTCCTGGGCGATTCAGCCCTTCTCAACGAATATCATGGGGCTGAAACCCACCAAACGTGATCTCACCCCTTTAGAATGCAGTGCGACCGTAATTTTTGGTCTAGTGTACGGGGTGGAACCACTAGTGACCTGTTGAAGCCACTAGACGAAATTTGAACATGTTCCGAAGCAACAAAGGGTAGTTAAGCTTTTTCATTGCTCTTGCTTCACGCTTTCTTGGGACGTGTTCATGGAGAAGTTCGACATTTACGCATACATGAAAGAACGGCAAAAAGTCACTCTAAGACCCAGAAGTTCGGCAAAATCCTCGGTGAAATAGACCTACGTTAACTGACAGTTTTGAAAGTGATTCTTTAGTTTCTCCCGGCATATTTGATAATCAAAATATCCACGGGTGTACTGCCGGTCTACAGTGTCCAACGGGCACAATACTTCGGCGATCATACGTGTCGCCATCATCAGGTAAACTGACGGACTGAGCTCCTGTGAATGTGCCGGCAACGAGATCCGTACGCTATGGCTGCTCAGAGGGAACTGGGTTCGGTCGCAGCGGCGGCCGATTTAAATACCCTCCGCCAGCGGCGCGCTCCCTCCGCTGTCACGACCACGGCGGACAGAGCCATCACTCCGACGTCATCTCAGACGCCGTCGCAATCTGTTCCACCGCGCATCAGACGGCATCACGCTTTACCTAACATTGGTTCGCCCACTGTTAGAGTATGCGGCCGTGGTCTGGGGGAAAGCCGCAGATGCTCACATTGTGACTCTGCAACGGATACAGAACCGCGCCCTGAAGACTGCTATGCATCTTCCAAGGCGCTTTTCAACGCGCCAACTCCACGAGGACACCGGAATCCTGCCTCTTCGAGAAAGGTTCCGCGCCATCGCCAGGAAATTCTACGAGAGGACGGAACACTCCCGCAACCGGCTCATCCGTGGACTGGGCCAACAACCACATCACAGGCCAACCACACGCTGGCCTGACCTGCTGAGGGATTAAGTTTTACTAATCCCCCAGCAGAGTGTGTTACTTTTTCTCTTACAGGTCACACCAGCATGGAAAATTCGACAAGTGTGTTAATATATTTTTCTTTTCTCTTCCACAGGAACCGCAGGAATGACAAATCTGTCTAGACTGCACCATTCTCGAGCCAAGGATCGGCTCGTCTTTACAGCGTCAGCGTCAGCGTCAGCGTCAGCGACCGAACCCAGTTCCCTCTGAGCAGCCATCGCGTACGGATCTCCGTGCCGGCACGTTCACAGGAGCTCAGTCCGTCAGTTCACCTGATGATGGCTACATGTATGATCACCGATATATTGTGCCCCTTGGACACTGTTGACCGGCTGTTCACCCGTGGATATTTTGATTAGTTTTAAAAGTGTTCCTTTACAGGGAAAACCAGTGAAGTAGCTGTAGGCGCTTGTAGATAGGCAACCGGCTGACACACTTCCAGTTTCTTATGTAATCTGGGATGTGTCCAGTCCGGCCATCAACATTCGGCTTCAAACGGTCGGCACAGACATGTTCACACCTATTGCAGTGTTCCAATGACGAATCAACGCTGTGGATGAAGCTGTTTACTTCGTTGCGACCACGCGGACAAGATGGCTGTCATCCCACGCTGTGGTCACAATTTGTGGTCAAGCAGTAGCTCGTCGCTGGGTATGACCCTCTGCTATCACTGCCATAGCAGTGTTCCCTATACAAGCCGCAGTGTCAGGGTATGACAAACCTAATCCGTGGAGTCGAATCAATCCGCCTCATTCAAACTCTCTCACATGCTGATATTTAGACCTTTGACGCCGACGAAGCATCTCTACAGCGATTGGTCGCTGCGCAACACTGACGTGTCCAGTCACACTGAAGAGGGCGCTGCTTGGCCTATGTGCACGCCATGTCTCTGCAATCTTAAATCAGTTACTACGATTTTATTTTCATAGACACGATAAAATTCCAGAGCGATTTAGATTATTGCTTCCATGTATTTGCAACTCTCGTAAATGGTAGCGTACGAAACGTCTCGAGCAAGAAAATGAATTCAGTAGGAGTCAAAATGGCTAGAAATTACAGATTGGCAAATTCTAATGTACGCTGCAGATGGAGTGTCATCAGTTTTGAGTTATGGTAAAATCACGGTCAGACAAGGCTTATCCAGCTATGCAAGTAGTCAAGAATCTACGGAAGATCAATGACAAAAGAGCTACTAATAGAAGACTGTTTTTGTGAGTATAACTGAGGGGGCAGGGGCGGTTATTCGGTGCAGTGTTCTCCCAGAATGTACCAGGACAAATGGCTCCTGATATGTCCCGTGGGGACACTGTCTTGGACACTGTATCAGCGTCAGTGTGAGGGTGGAGAACCGCTGATGTGATACCACGGAAACTTTCCTGGTCGCAGTTGTTATCTCACGCCTAGGAAAGAAAACTTTTTCACGTTGGAAAGACTTTCAGTGGTCTCGATAATGTAAAACTCGACAAACAAATAATAAGCATCCTGACTGTAATAATATATCTACAGCAAAGAGTTGTTCTTAGTTTTTCTTGAATGACTGAGAACAGATCTGACTGAGTGTAGATTCCGAGCGCCCGTGCATGACTTGATACAAAAATACCAGTTCATAATTCCTATCTAAAATGGCACATTTACACAAAGCGACATATTTCTGATAATTGGTTTTAAGGAGTTTGACGCGTATCCATAGAACTGGTTATTCTAGCTGTAGTAAATTTTTGCAACACCGAATAATGATTGTATGAATGCATGCGTGCAACAGCAATCAGTCGCAGTTCCCTATGGAATCAAACCTGTTATTCTAGATGATATTTTTTTTTAATGTTGTTTTGTAACATTTTTCACAGTAAACAATAGCATGATACGTTAATTAACAGAGTTAGGAAACTAAACGTCACAAGAATGTACCTTGTAGCACTGTTGTAGATATTGCTTACACTTAATCGAACTTCTATATCTGCTTATGTTTAATGAGTTCTCTATCACCAAGATCTTTGATGCAACATCTACGTACATGTTTTATTCATTATTATATCCATTTATGTCATGGTAATTAAGGTATGTAATTTTAAATGTAATGTTCGGTAAAGCAATGAAAATGTTAAAGCTTTACTTGTAGTACTGGTTCATCTATAAGGAAAGTAGGTTTGTAATCATGTAAAACCTGGAAGGATGCGCCTCCGCAGTGGTTTAGTGAGAGTAGAAAAGATGGATTGATGGTCGAACTACAAGGCTCCTTTGTGGCACAAGTTAGTTGGCCGCTGGAATGCAAAGTGTTCGCATCTTGTGTGCTGAATGAAGTAAGAAGAGCAGCAATATTATTTAATTGTCGTCGGTAGTGGAAGAATTTGGGCTCATTACTCATGGCATACATTGGTTAGTTCTGTACTACGAAAATCTGAAGTTAGGAAGAGAATTTTCAGAGCTTGTAATAGAGAAAGATCCATGGATACTTTGCTGCCTTTTTTGAGTAGCCGAAGGAAATCGTCACAGCCACCAACTTCGTCTCAAATAATTAGAAGAGTAGAGTAAAACTGCACTGACAGGTTTTGTGGTTTCCTGTCCAACAATGTGTTCTGTTCTTTAAACTTTGTGTTGAGCACCCATATTTTAACCTTAGTCATTTACCTAGACAGGATGCTATTCCAAGTGCTGCGATATTTCCGAGTACCCTATTTTATTGAACTGAAAAGTAACTGATTTCTGTAACAACATTTAATAACATTGCTGGAGTAGTAGATTCTTGTTTCTGTAGTACTCACTGTGGTTTTCGTAGGAGGATAGTTAAAATTTCACTGAATTATAGTTGCCAAGGAAAGATCCGAAGCGCTTTGCTTAGTTGTCATTATTGCTGTAATCCCAGTAGAGCGTTAAAGTCATATGAATAAAACTGGGATTATTCAGAATAATTACTGGTTAGTAAAACTGAAGGGCGAACATTAGGCGTAATTACTGTGAAGATTTGCAAGTTTCTATTTCTATGTGTTAGTGGTTAAAAGTGTATTTTTTTGCGCTGTAACGTAACTAGTCATCCTTGATTTGAATCTACTGATAGATCAGTTCCTGGATCGCCATGTAGTTGATGAGCCTGTTTTCCGGTATTTATCACATTAACAGCACTACAGAAGTGCAGCTTTTATTCTTGTGATTTGTGCTTTCTATAAAATTGGCTACCAGTATTCAAACTACTACAGATTCAGGAACCACATGTCTTATATCTCCTCTTTCTAGTATCGACAAGGAAATGCTTCCTGATAAAATAAGTAGCAATCAGAAATATCAGGAATATTTGAATACCATTTCAGTGACAGTATTTCCCAGTAATTCAACTGGAAACATCCTCATGACCAAGTCAAAAGTGTTCCACCGTCAGCAATCATTTATCCGTAATCAGCATTAGATTTCTGGTTTAATATACAGATATTAAGTGTTACTCAGAGCCAGTTGTTCCCAAAATGTCTTAATACTTCTTCTGTATTGTTGCTGCAAAATCAGTGGTACATTGCTAACTAAAGTGTGCCATTGTCTCGTATACAGTTTGCCAAACATAATTACAGTATCAGGTAAAGTCCATTCCAATAGCTAACTTCCTTCATTAACAGTACTAGTATGTGACAAAAATTTGCCTAATTAAGCTGGCGACCGTTCTCTTTTACGTAACTGCAGTTTACTTGTAACTAATAGAACCTTGGTTCAAATCCCGTTTGTTCTGTCATTGCTTCCTTTCCATAGCAGTCTTCCGACAGACGAAAATGGTCCAAACACTTCCATTACGGTCAAATTAAAATCAGTTCACAGGAGTAACATTATTGGCCAATTGCTAAGTTTGTAAGAGGCGGCAGTGTTACAATCTTCCTTAGTTTTCTAATAGCTTTTCCATATTTTGAATTTCGATCGTTTAAATTTTTTGAGGGTTGAACTGCACCTAAGTTGTTATGCGTAAAAAAGTAATTTTTGTTGGAAAGAAGTTTTAACTGGGTCGTAAATATACATAAACTTGAGCTTGTCCATCAGCTCATCTAGTCTGTCAAAAAAATCTATGAAATTGTTCCTTGAAAGCTGCTGCGCGCTGGATACTAATGGACTCAGCTGTCCCACCCCTTAAATTTTCATGTATTTTTATTAAATCAGAGTAAAAGTCTTTACCCGCTTTCATTTTTGCGGTTTTGAACCGATGGTTTACTTTCAGTTGTTCTGCATGTTTGTACACTACATTTAATGACTCAGTCCTTAATTGAAGGATTGGCTGTCTTGGTCATGTCTTTGATTTATACAGCTTTAAGTCTGCCATCTAAAGTTCTTACTGGAACTGAATACATTTCACACTCTTTCTTGATTGTCATTTCAGGAAGTATGATTTTTTTATGGCCCCCTTCACATTATTTTTACCCCGTTTGACCTGATTTCTCCATGTTGGCAAAAAGACCGAAAAATTTAGGTTCCATCCGATACAACCTGCAACTACTCTGTCCGATACAGCCTGAACTTACCACCGCGTTGTGGTAGTTGGTAGTTTAGCATTCCCATTGTTATTACTCGGACTAGACATTGTCACAGCCCAAAATATAGAGAATAATATTTTGTATGTAAACATAAAATAAAGTGTTACGTTACTTGCTTCCAAAACAAAAATAGAAAGAAAGCAGTCCAAAATTATGTCCGTGTATCGAATAAGTCACAAGGAACAGATAACCCGTTGCCACTCCGATGCGCGCTGTTGTTTTGCTTCAAAATCGACTGTGTGGTATTCTTCCTCCATAGTTCACACTGCAGCATCGTCCACCCCTGGTAGCTGAGTGGTCAGCGGGACGGAATGTCATACCTAACGGCCCGGGTTCGATTCCCGGCTGGGTCGGAGACTTTCTCCGCTCAGGGACTGGGTGTTGCGTTGTCCTTGTCACCATCATTTCATCCCCATCGACGCGCAGGTCGCCGATGTGGCGTCAAATCGAAAGACTTGCACTAGGCGAACTGTCTACCCTACGGGAGGCCCTAGTCACACGGCATTTCCATTTACTGCAGCGTGGCAGTAGCGCTGAAGTATACGAACAGTCTTGCCCGACACAAGCCACTGTCCTGTACTACCCGACCTTCCCCTTCACAGACCTACAGCTGAACATACACATCGGTGTCTCCCTGAAAAAAAAAAAAAAAAAAAAAAAAAAAAAAAAAAAAAAAAAAAAAAACCAACGGATCTTTCTTTCACACATGTCTGTAATAAAAGTGATGAAAGCACTGTTAGTTTTCAGTAGCCGGGAAATAACTCCTGTGTCCCACATATTAAAGTTAACTACGTTATGAAAGTAATCAAAGTAGTTTGTTTGTGATAGTATTAAAGCAATCCCTTGAGTTCGTATTCAGATGTATTTAGAGACATGGTGTCTTGGAGCTGATGTTGACCCCTGAGGCCTTCGCTGTATTCTGTTTCTCCTGTATTTCGTCTTTACATCGACCATACAATGCGTGGCAGACGAACGCATTGTACCTGATCTATTTGCTGGTGGTATACGGCAACAAGATCATCGGTCGATCGGAAACTATACTAACCAAAGTGTAGAAAACGTTAAGTAGAATGGTTGGAGGACAGTCATGAGATAGGCAAAAACTGCATAATGGTTATGTAAATATTTAACATAAACTAATAAACTGTCACGTTTAACTTTTGTTTTCCTGTTGTCCTCAGTTGCGTGTAATTTTATGTTAATACTGTATGTTGGTGGTAAGATATCTCTAGCATTCCTATTCCTGGGGATAGTGATGGGTGATGGGGAAGTAATGCATGGTATCTTCAGAGTAATTTCAGCGAATCTTGGCAGATACACGGCTAGAAAAATATATTGTAGGGTAAGATTATCCTGGTACTCTACAGATTGACTGCGGATGTGAAAAGGGTGACCTATGAAATAATCAAAAATAAACGTTATGAGTGTCGAATCTACAGTTTTAGCAGTTACTGGGATGATACGCAACAGCCTGATGACATTTAATCTTTAGCGGTGGGGGTGGGGATATGGAGAGGTGACATGTAACTCTGGAGCGCTTGTCATGTCAACCAAATTTGGGACACACACGGCTTGCTATCTGAAAAAAAATATTTATGGTGACAGTGGGTGAAAATGTAAAACTAGCCAACAACTACGGTAGTAAATAAATAAGGCTCTCTTAATGGTCTGTAAATTTGATGACGCAGTCATCAAGCCACTACACTAGCATTCACAAAAGACTGAAGATCAGATTACGTCGTCAAGACTTCAGAAACGCAAGCTTAGTTGATCAGAGGTACGACATGGAATCGGCCGTAGTAGTCTTTTAAGGGATCACTGAAGCGTTCGCCTAAGGTTAATTAGTCAAACCGCTCTAAACTCGTGTCACGATGATTTGAAGTTCGCTGGTCCACAATATGAGTTTTGCCCCTATCAGCGATGAGTTCCGGAGGAGCGGGGTTCATACCCCGGCTCTTTTTTCTGTAGTCGCGGTCTTCTCTCACGGCGACGCTGCAGTCCGACCCGTCAATGCATAGGTTACGCTGGATAACTTCTCTCGGGTGAAACTGTTACGCAATGTAGACTTGAATGGATAAGGGAAACATTCTGAATGAAAATGGATTGTTCTTGTGATTTTTAGTGCACTCAATCCTACTATAACTTCAATTATACAGGAAGTAAATGTAAAGTTGACAAACAAGAATAACTCAAAAATAAGCTTCACACGAAAAAATGTGTAGAATCCAAAGCTGAATATTTTCGAGGGGATATTTGCTGGTACTAACATTAGCCCACCACCCTAGCTCCCTGCGGCTGGAACGGAAGGCAACTTTAAAATTTCAAATGGGAACCCCCATTTTTATTGCAGAATCAGATTCTACATAAAAAACTACGTAAATTTTGTCTTAAACATTTGTTTTGATTCGTGTTAGTTGGCGCTGTAATTCAAGAAAATCCATGTTCTCATTTTTGTGTGGAAAATCGTTACGTATAAATAAAAAATAATTATTAACTTCGTAAATTTTGATTCGCTAAAGCTAAAACTAAAACTCTCCCTCTTTCCCCATAGGGTGGGGTTTGGAACAGAGGAATTAGAGTTTTACAGATATTAACCCAAATATTAATTTTTCCGCAGATTCGGTTATGTTTCGTTTATTTCATAGTCATGAAGCCACACAGCCTTTAATTATCAAACGAATCATGTGACTAGTGAACTATCTAACCAAACATCTTACTTACTAACGAGTGAACTCATTAACTAAAAAAACTGACTTACAAACCTAATTTTTTATTAGATTCGGAGTAGCCACTCTTGTTTGTCGAGAAGTCTCACAACTGGGGTGCTTGCTTAATTTCAGTCTTTTAGTTTCTGGTGGAAAACGTAGAAAACCACATTCATAAATTTATTGACTTAAATCACATTGTTCACACCTTTATTTTACTTCGGAATATCGCGGCTGTTGCGTCGTTTACATTTTTAGAAGTATGTACGATAATCGATATCCCACTCAGACCTGATCGATAATGGATGCTCTAATCCAGCCCTCGCTGATGAGCGGTGTAATGTTTCAGATAGGTAGCGCAGGGACGAGAAATTCGCCCTTTCTCGTAATAAGACTGGGCTTTAGAAATTATAAGTATTCTTGTAATAAACGCACTGTATCTTTTCCACTCTGAGAATTCAGATTGCAATACATTGTTTATAACAATAGTATTTTGGGTGACTAATATCTGATAACCTTGTGTGGCTGCGTTCGCTGCTTTTCCTCGCTACCAGTCGCGTAGTTAGTATTGCTAGGCGGAATTACGCCAAGCGGGCCGCTTCTCGCTCATAGAAATTCTAACCCTACCTTTCTCGACGCCCTTTATCTTTCCTCTCTTGAAATTAACAGGTGGCATGTGTCATTATCAATTATTTTTCTGTGGAGGAAAAAATTGAGACGGTGTACATTTAGGGAGAAAGTGGGAGAAAGTGGGAGAAATTGGGAGAAATTTTGACGATGCTGTCGCGCTTTATCCGCAGCGTTTTCCTGGCCAAGTACGATCACAGTCGTCTTTTGTTCGAGTTATTAAACAACTTACTGAGGAAGGTAGTGTGAACCAGAAGTAAAAAACCCGTGCAGCTACTGTTTGTGGAGAAAACAATCAAGTGGCAGTCATAGCTACAGTGGCTCATAATCAACAAGCGAGCACAAGAGAAATATAAAGGTAATCAGGAATTTCACACATGAGTGTTTGGAAAATCCTGAAGCTCCGCAAATTTCATCCATACCATCTACACAAGCATCAAGAACTACATGGCGATGACTTCCAAAACCGTCTAACTTTTAGTCACTGGGCAGTTCAGCGGATGCAAATAAACCAAAACTTTTTTGCCAGAGTACTTTTCTCCGATGAGGCAACATTCACAAACCACGGCGAAGTGAATGGCCATAACATGCATTACTGGAGTGAACAGAACCAACACTGGATTCGAGAAGTCAACCATCAGCGACCTCAGTCAGTTAATGTTTGGTGCAATATGATTGGCGATAAATTGATCGGTCCATATTTTATCGACGGCAATTTGAGTGACAAGAAGTATCGAAACCTGCTTGAAAATGAACTGCCAGATCTACTTGAAGACCTGAGCATCGAACTTGGACAAAATATGTGATTTCAACATGACGGTTGTCCAGTGCATTACTGGTTAGTAGCGCACGACGTACTAGGTCGACTGCTGAATCGGCAGGGCAGGTCCTGTGAACTGGCCAGCCAGATCGCCTGACCTTACCTCGCCAGATTTTTTTCTTGTGGGGTTATCTAACAGATATCGTTTATCAGGAAAAGCCTACCACTCGCGAAAATATGATATCAAGAATAAGAGATGCTTGCGCTGCAATTACACCAGACATGTTATCAAGATGTGTGCAGGGACTTACAACACGAGTCAATAAGTGCATCGAAGTTGGAGGTCATCACTTTGAACATTTGATATCATAAAACGGTGAGATGCTAGGGATTTACGGACGACAGGCAAGCCGAAAGTGAGACGCGAGGGGACTCACTGGAAACAAGCAACCCGAAATTCATTTACTTGGAAGAATTTGCAAATAATCAACAATAAAACGAAACCAATCGTTCCTTTTCAGTACCACCAAATCTTAAACGCTCATCTTTAGCTAGCGAGTGGGTTAGTGTTTTCCTCATTCTTTTACTTTGTTTACTCTGTGAGTTAATGATTTCACTCGTTAGTAAGTAGGATCTTTGGTTAGTTAGTTAGCTAATCAGATGATTTGTTTGATAATTAAAAGTTGTGTGGCCTCATAGCCACGAAATAAACAAAACTTATCCGAATCTGCGGAAAAAATTAGTATTTGGGTCAACATTTGTAAAACTAATTCCTATATCTCAAACGCCACCCTGTGGGGAGAGAGGGAGAGTTTTAGTTTTAGCGAATCAAAATTTACGAAGTAAATAAGTGTTTTTTATTTATCAGTAACCATTTCGCTAGCAGAAATGAGAGCATGGATTTTCTTGAATTACAGCGCCAACTACCAAGAATCAAAAGAAACGTTTAAGACAAAATGTACGTAGTTTTTTATGTAGACTCTGATTCTGCAATAAAAAATGGGGGTTTCCATTTGAAATTATAAAGTTACCTCACGCCCCACCCCTAGGAGGCTGGGTTGCTGGCTAATTTAAGCACCAGCAGATGTCCCCCTCGAAAATAATCAACTTTGGATTTTACACATTTTTTCGTGTGAAGCTTATTTTTCGAGATATCCTGGTTTGCCAACTTAAAATGTACACTCTGTATACGAACTGACATCCGAAAGTTACCAAAATACATTAATTGATATAATGGGACAAGAGGAATTTGCGATACTAATCGTTGATTAGGGGCGTAATGGTAATGGTTGCTGCGATGCCACTTCTTGGTGCGCATTTTCAACTGCCTTTATTTACTTGTTGTTTTCTTTACATGTTCGCTTCGTTGCAAATTAAACTTTTAGTATCTGTTGCGTTTGAGAAAGAAAATACTATATTTTCTGTTTCGGAGCGAATTATACAATAACGGAAAAAATCGCAACAGCAAAAAATAATCTAGAGTAATGAAATTTCGGGAATGCATTTGTCTGGCTATCGTATTTAAGTGATTAATATTGCAAGATCTCGAATTGATGAACGTGCGATTTAAGCCAATGCACATGTGAAACCGGTGTAACCGCCAGAATGTTGAAAGCAAGCATGAAAATGTGCATGTATTGTGTTGTACAGGTGCCGCAGGTCAGTTTGAGGGATGAAGTTCCATGAGGACGCTGGAGCTATAATCCGATGATGTCTCATATGTGCTCGATTGGAATCTGGTGATCGAGCAACAGCCGGCCGCGGTGGTCTCGCGGTTCTAGGCGCGCAGTCCGGAACCGTGCGACTGCTACTGTCGCAGTTTCGAAACTTGTCTTGGGCATGGATGTGTGTGATGTCCTTAGGTTAGTTAGGTTTAAGTAGTTCTAAGTTCTAGGGGACTAGTGACCATAGCAGTTGAGTCCCATAGTGCTCAGAGCCATTTGAACCATTTTGATCGAGCAACATGTCGACACTCTGTAGAGCATGTTGGGTTACAACAGGGGCATGTGGGCGAACATTATCCTGTTGGAAAACACACTCTGGAATGCGGTTCATGAATGGCAGCACAGCTGGGCGAATAGCCAGACACGTTGACTTGCAGTCAGGGTGCGTAGAATAACTGTGAGAGTTGCCCTGCTGTTATACGAAATCGCACCACAGATCATAGCTCCAGGTGTAGGCTCAGTATGTAAATACGTTGGTTGCTGGCCCTCAACTGCCCTCCTCCTCGCCAACATACTGCCATCACTGCCATCGAGGCAGAACCAATTTTCATTCGAAAATACAACAGACCTTCACCCTTCCCCACAATAACCTCTCGCTTAACGCCATTGAAGTCGCAAATGGCTGTGGTTTTGGGTCAGTGGAGAGCACGCTAGATGGCGTCCGACTCGGGGCTGTCCATGGAGTTACCAATTTGTAACAGTTGTAATTGTGACGCCAACTGCTGCTCAAATTGGTGCCGCCACAGTACGATGCGCCAGAGCTATACACCGACAAGTCTGTGCACTGACACTTGGCTGTCCAGAGTCAGGTCATGTTGCTACTGTACATTCTTGTGACACCGCCACCAGCAGTCATGTACAGTGGCTACATTCCTGCCAAGTGTTTCTAGAGTATTGCAGAAGGAACATCCAACTTATCCCTATTACATGACCTCGTTCAAAATCATTGAGGTGTTAGTAATGGCGTCATTGTCGCCTTAAACGCATTCTTGACGAACATCATGTCCATTCTCAATGGTAACTAACGTTCACAACTGTTACAGTGTGTATTTAAAGCAAACCTGATTTTCACCCTATAATGGCGATACTAGCGCCAGTCTTACGCAACTGGCGCAAAATGGGAACAGATATCATCCTAGAGATGAAGAAACAGGCGTACCAACTTTCGTTTATGTCCCAAAACTCCTTCTTGGCGTTGGGTTTTTTGTCCGTCGTTCTTTAAGATTTTTTTTTTTAAATATCCGTACTGTTCATTGTGTCCGACACTTGAGCTGTAGGGTCTCCTTTACGGTACGTGATTCGTGATCTTTCCAATAAATAATTAAAATTTTTATGTGATGACCGTTTTGATTTAGTCTACTATTGATACATACCACGTATTCGTTACCGAATATCGCAACCTTGAATAGAGCCCTCTAAGTACAGTGTATTTTCCAATACGAGCTTCGAATTCTTCTCGAAGCGTGTTTTAATTTTAGTTCGTGCTTCGTTTCAAGGTACCCAGTACTTTTTTTTTCTTTTACAATACTCGATACATTTTCTTCCAGGCAAACAGTTGAATTTCCTGCGTTAATCCTTTCGATTAAGTAGTGTGAAGTACATATATTCGTAACTGCGTACTCCAGTCTTCACTTGAGCTGTACATGTAACTAATTTATGTTTTCCGATTACAGCTTCCATTTATTTACGACAATGTTTTTATTTTATCGTGATTTGTGTTATTTAGCCCATTACAAGCGTAAAACTTGTTTTTAAGATATTACACTCGTTTCCTTCCCAGAAAATTTTTCCCTTATTTGTATATGACTGATCAAAGTAGTAGTACTGTAATTAGACAATGCAGCAATCGTCACAATGGAAGAGTCTTTCTCGAGCTCTGAAAAAAACCCTCGAAGTGTTGAGAGTCGAATTAACTCCACGTTGACGTTTCGACAAAGAAGTGGTTGTTGATTAAGAGCTCGCCTTTGTTTGTCTCTACGCCCTCCAACATGAAAATGCACTAATTCATACGGCCTGCGCCATTCAGAACTTTTGAATATAAACAAAATGACAGTTTTTGGTGATGTGAATTTAAGTGCATATGCCCTGGTTCTTGACATACTGTACTTCTCTGCCTGACGTTTCGTCTTCCAACGCTGAAAACATCATGTTACTGGGTATTGTACCGGTGTGTGCAGAAATCTGGACCACCACCTCTGAAGGTCTTACTGTATGGTGGTACAACATACAATGTGTGGTTGACATGAACAATGGAAAGGGCGGAAATGATCTCTATTCCAGTTCTCTGTAGAGGTTCCGGAACTCTCGGAATCGAAGTGTTGCAAAACTTTTTTTGATGTATGTATAGCTAGGAACTTGTAGTGGGGAGGTTCAAAATGGTTCAAACGGCTCTGAGCCCTATGAGACTTAACTTCTGAGGTCATCAGTCCCCTATAACTTAGAACTACTTAAACCTAACTAATCTAAGGACATCACACACATCCATGCCCGAGGCAGGATTCGAACCTGCGACCGTAGCGGTCTCGCGGTTGCAGACTGAAGCGACTAGAACCGCTCGGCCACTCCGGCCGGCGTAGTGGAAAGGTATTGGTGCCTTTAGCTTTATTTAGCAATAATGTCTATCACTTATCTGTTCTTAATCCGTCTACTGAATTTTTTAATGGTATGGTCTCTCTGTACATCCTATCATAGTTAGGACTGCATGTAGGTAAAACCATTGTATTGGAGAAACTAATTTGGTGGTTAAAGTTAAAATCTTCTGGGTTGTTATACCGCGTGATACTTCCTCTAAAATAATCGACGTTTCGACTCCTCTGCTGGGATCTTCTTCAGGATCTTCCGGTGTCCACTATTCTAGAACTCTGTCAAAGACCAGTGTCGCCTTCCCCTTTATACGGAATGGGGCAATGGGCTTTGACATCCCATTGGACGACACGTCTAATAATAAGATGGGGTTTTAAAAAACATTTTGATCACAAGTAGTGCGTACATCATCATACGAATAAAACCATATAAATAGAGAAACTGTATCCTACTATTTACTCTTCATTACATTTAAAACTGATAGCTCGGTGACTATGTATCGCTAACTGCGCTATAGAAATTACTCCTGCTTACCATGTAAAACTTGTAATACGATGTCTAGGTTGCGCTGGCAGTTGAAACTTATTAGAAGCAATTGTTTCTGATATTTTG
The DNA here is from genome assembly GCF_023897955.1 of Schistocerca gregaria. NCBI lineage: Eukaryota > Metazoa > Arthropoda > Insecta > Orthoptera > Acrididae > Schistocerca > Schistocerca gregaria. Next base: position 235,258,108 of record NC_064921.1, read on the forward strand.
TAGTGATTGCATTGCTGTCCCCCTGGGTAAACAGGTCTAATAATAAAAGAATGCAAGCATTAATACAGTTTTTTTTTAGCTATTACCAGTTAGCGCAGATGGCGGAAATTGTATAAATTGTAAACTGTAAATGTATGTGGACATGCTAAAGTGAATTGGTTAATCCTTTTGTAAAATTATTACCCTGCGAATCCGTTTCTATCGTTGCATATCCGAAGATGGCAATTACCGAAACCGGTCATTTAACTAAATGCTTTACGAGCGATCTTGACTGTTTGGAGTTTTTCAACGTTCATTGGGTTACATCGCCCTCATTCCCGCAATGCCAGGAATATGTACCAGCTAAATATATTTTACTAACTTTCTGGCCTATAAAGAAGTAACATAGCGACCCAACTAAGAGTAGACTTGGATTTAATGCTCACAACCTGCAGGATTAAGGTATTACCTAACAAAAACCTAATCATAAATATTGTTTCATTGGCTCGAGTGACAGACTGTCACCATCTAAAGCAGATACAGTCCTTTTTTTCTTTTGTGCTTTTTGAGTTATCAATCTCCAGACTGGTTTGATGCGACCCGCCACGAATCTCTCTATTGAATCAATCAGAGGAGCACTTACAACCAAAATCCTCAGTTTTTTGCTGGATACATTCCATTCTTCCTATACAGGTTTTACCCTCTATGGCCCTCCAGTACCACAGAAATTTCTCCTTGATGTCTTAACACATGTCCCAACTTGTCCTGAAGAAGTATAGACTTGGGTATGTAGTCGTTATTTATTTTGCCTACCTACCAGTTTCGGTATACAATACTATCCTCAGGCCGTCCCATGCCACACAATCACACTTGCTCCCCAAGAAGATGTGTCAAAATGTCGGGAAGATGTCTATCTTGCCGGCCGGTGTGGCCGAGGCGTTCTAGGTGCTTCAGTATGGAACCGCGCGACCGAAACGGTCGCAGGTTCGAATCCTGCCTCGGGCATGGATGTGTGTGATGTCCTTAGGTTACTTAGGTTTAAGTAGTACTAAGTTCTAGGGGACTGATGACCTCTGATGTTGAGTCCCATAGTGCTCAGAGCCATTTTTCTGTTCTATCTTATTTTCTTGTAAGTCATAGTTTCTCATCATCCGGCTGGTCCCGGCGGAGGTTCGAGTCCTCCCTCGGGCTTGGGTGTGTGTGCTTGTCCTTAGGATAATTTAAGTTAAGTAGTGTGTAAGCTTAGGGTTCAAATGGTTCAAATGGCTCTGAGCATTATGGGACTTAACATCTGTGGTCGTCAATCCACTAGGACTTAGAACTACTTAAACCTAACTAACCTAAGGACATCACACACATCAATGCCCAAAGCAGGATTCGAACCTGCGACTGTAGCGGTCACGCGGTTCTAGACTGAAGCGCCTAGAACAGCACGGCCACACCGGCCGGCGTAAGCTTAAGGACTGATAACCTTAGCAGTTAAGTCCCATAAGACTTCACACACATTTGAACATTTTGATTTGTCATCATCAAGAGGCGCAGTCTCTTTAAAAGATGGTTCAAGAGCGATACCGTTTCGAATCAACTATCAATACCCATTAACAGACTATGATCTGCGGTTGGTTGTCTAGTGGTTTGCTTCAGTGCCTCTATTTCGTGGGTAACGAGTTCGATTGGCGGATAGATGGGAGTTTTCTCCACTCAGAGTCTGGGTGTTTGTGTTGTCCTAATTATTTCATGCCATGTTCATCGATGCACAAGTGGTATCAAACACACAGAACTTCAGATGGGTTCTCCCAGGCTATAATACCATGCAAACGTCTCATTCACCAGGCCAAGAGCAGGGGGCGCAAGCAGTGGTGTGATATGGTGTTACGCAGCGTGGTCCAGACACCACTTGTGTCTAGTAGGATGGAGCTGCCACGTACAGTGTGTGGATGTAGCCAGACGTCGGACTACTGGGCTGAGGCTCTGCTCCAGCCGCCTGATGGGCAGCGTCCCAACTCAATTTGTCGCATTAACGTTTGACGAGGGCGGCGGAGGCGGTGGCAACGCGTCCTTCGTTAGGCCAGTACGTGCCGGGGGCTAGCAGACGGCGAGGAGGTGGCAGCACTGATTGGCCGTCCCCTCGCCGCCGTGGGGGGAGCCCCTGCGTGTGTAGCTTTTGGCTGAGGTGACACTACCCAGCCACTCAATGCTCCCAACTTCAGAAAGCCTACTGCCTTTTCGTTTTCATTTCTCGCGTCACTGCACGTGAATTGATCATGAAACCAGTACCCTGTGTTGATGGGGGAACGGGCGCAAGAGACAACTGATAGTGCAATGGCTTGTTACTTGATCCACAAACTACAAAGACTAGCTGACCAGAAGCAGAATCGGCACTTGCCGACCAGTCACACCTGTGGCAATGCTGCCACACGGTCACACGGAGGGAAGGACCGACTCTCGCGGCCGATCCCTGTAGTCGCTGAAACACCGCAAGCTGAGGGCGTTCGCGTCTGATAATTACAGCCGTCGATCTGGCCCAAGCAAAAAGGCTGTGGCTCCCATCCGCTGGCGTGGTGCCTGCCGAAGCACTGCGCCCTTGAACGGCTTGCTGTATAGGATAGGCCGCAGGTAGCCTTGCCATTTTCTTATTCATAGTACTGAATAAATGTGTTAATGTCGTCATGACCTCGATTACTCGCAGGTCTCAGTGGTTTCCGAGGTGCAAATACCTGAATTATGCAAAGTAAGGTATTTTGGCTACATAAATGAAAACTTTGGTGGAAGATTGGAAGATAGAGATTGGAATACATCCGGCAAATAATTGAGGACGTAGGTTGCAAGTGCTACTCTGAGGTGAAGCGTTTGGTATAGCAGAGGAGTGCGTGGCAGGTTGCAGGGTTGTATCAAACCAGTCAGAAGACTGTTGACTTTTTATACACTCCTGGAAATGGAAAAAAGAACACATTGACACCGGTGTGTCAGACGCACCATACTTGCTCCGGACACTGCGAGAGGGCTGTACAAGCAATGATCACACGCACGGCACAGCGGAAACACCAGGAACCGCGGTGTTGGCCGTCGAATGGCGCTAGCTGCGCAGCATTTGTGCACAGCCACCGTCAGTGTCAGCCAGTTTGCCGTGGCATACGGAGCTCCATCGCAGTCTTTAACACTGGTAGCATGCCGCGACATCGTGGACGTAAACTGTATGTGCAGTTGACGGACTTTGAACGAGGGCGTATAGTGGGCACGTGGGAAACTGGGTGGACGTACCGCCGAATTGCTCAACACGTGGGGCGTGAGGTCTCCACAGTACATCGATGTTGTCGCCAGTGGTCGGCGGAAGGTGCACGTGCCCATCGACCTGGGACCGGACCGCAGCGACGCACGGATGCACGCCAAGACCGTAGGATCCTACGCAGTGCCGTAGGGGACCGCACCGCCACTTCCCAGCAAATTAGGAACACTGTTGCTCCTGGGGTATCGGCGAGGACCATTCGCAACCGTCTCCATGAAGCTGGGCTACGGTCCCGCACACCGTTAGGCCGTCTTCCGCTCACGCCCCAACATCTTGCAGCCCGCCTCCAGTGGTGTCGCGACAGGCGTGAATGGAGGGACGAATGGAGACGTGTCGTCTTCAGCGATGAGAGTCGCTTCTGCCTTGGTGCCAATGATGGTCGTATGCGTGTTTGGCGCCGTGCAGGTGAGCGCCACAATCAGGACTGCATACGACCGAGGCACACAGGGCCAACACCCGGCATCATGGTGTGGGGAGCGATCTCCTACACTGGCCGTACACCTATGGTGATCGTCGAGGGGACACTGAATAGTGCACGGTACATCCAAACCGTCATCTAACCCATCGTTCTACCATTCCTAGACCGGCAAGGGAACTTGCTGTTCCAACAGGACAATGCACGTCTGCATGTATCCCGTGTCACCCAACGTGCTCTAGAAGGTGTAAGTCAACTACCCTGGCCAGCAAGATCTCCGGATCTGTCCCCCATTGAGCATGTTTGGGACTGGATGAAGCGTCGTCTCACGCGGTCTGCACGTCCAGCACGAACGCTGGTCCAACTGAGGCGCCAGGTGGAAATGGCATGGCAAGCCGTTCCACAGGACTACATCCAGCATCTCTACGATCGTCTCCATGGGAGAATAGCAGCGTGCATTGTTGCGAAAGGTGGATATACACTGTACTTGTGCCGACATTGTGCATGCTCTGTTGCCTGTGTCTATGTGCCTGTGGTTCTGTCAGTGTGATCATGTGATGTATCTGACCCCAGGAATGTGTCAATAAAGTTTCTCCTTCCTGGGACAATGAATTCACGGTGTTCTTATTTCAATTTCCAGGAGTGTATATATGTATATGGAGAGAGAGAGTAGAGAGAGAGTAGAGAGGACAGGAGAGAGAGAAAAAGAGAGAGAGAGAGAAAGAAGGAAAGAGAAACACTAATGCGCACACATGCACACGCAGTTTTGGGCTAAAGCGATGGAGTGATGCGTCTTCCTGTACTGATTAGTTTGGTTCAGAAAACAGATAGTGGTTCACTACTGTAGTTCGTATTCTGTACACTAGGGAAAGCGCGACTGCTTACACACGTACTATGGGCGTACAATAAATAATGCAACACTTTTTTTTTCTGAAAGCAGGCTTGCTTTATTCATGACAATCTACTATTCCTCACAGTTTTGGCTACAAAACCCTATGTTTCAATATAATCTCTGTTCAGTGTAACGGCAAGGGCCTGTATGCCCGCATAGTACCACTCTACTGGTCGAAGCCAACTTCTTGTTACTCAGTAACCTTCCAGTTACCCACGCACTGCTTCGCAAGGAGTGCATCTTTCATTAGGCCAGACTGATGGAAGTCGGAAGGTACGAGATCCATATTGTACAATAGTACTGTCAAGTTTTTTGAGTTCCTCTCGGTTGCTCAGACTTATGTGAGACTTTGCTTTGTCATGGAGAAGGAGATGAACGTCTGCATCCGTCGATCACCTCGAATAAGAGAGTCTGCGTTTTCCGACAGTGCAGCAGTCAACTACGTACGCAACTACCCACTAACAGGTCTCCGTAGACATGCTGCAAGCGTCTAAGAATGACTGCGATGCTCTGGTTTTCCGCCAAAAGAAACTCAGTGACTGCTTTCTGCTTGGAACGCACGTAGACGCTATTTTGAAGGCTACTTTAGAGTGCCGCCACCAATCGGAACTTCACGAAACTTTAGGGGCTGAAGTGGGAATATTCCACGATGTTCCACAACAAATTCAGCATTTTGTCAACTAAAACTGGCAGAGAAAAAATGTGTTGCATTACTTATTGAATGTCACGCGGGGTAGCCGTGCGGTCTCAGGTGCCTTGCCACGGTCCGCGTGGCTCCCCGCGTCGGAGGTTCGGACATGGGTGTGTGTGTTGTCCTTAGCGTAAGTTAGTTTAAATTAGGTTCAGTAGAGTATAAGTCTAGGGATCGATGATCTCAGCAGTTTTGTCCCATAGGAACTTACCACCACCACTTATTGAATGCCATTCGTACATTATGCTGACTTTATTAAGCCAAAGGTCATAGCAGATGGCAAGGCGTGCGATTGTGTCCAGTTAATTTACGGTAGATTGACGAGATAAGGAAGTATAAAATTGTAGGAAGTGAAGTAGGCAAAAAGGAATACAGGCCTCTAACAAGGAAAGCGGTGAAAAAGTGTCAAATAATAGAGAAGTAACGTGGCTAGAGGATAATGCAAAGGTGTAAAAGCCTGTATAGCTCTCAGAATATAGATGTCGCTTGTAGAAAAAATTGAAGAGTTCTTTAGAGAAAAGAGTAGAGGTGGCTGAACGTGGAAAGAATATGTCGAAAAGTTATAAAAGGCCTCGGAAGCGAAGACAATAGAATGGAAATAGAAAATGATGAGGTGAGAGAAATAGTACTGCGGGGAGACTTTGATAGAGCATTGACAGGCCTAAGTGGAAATTAGAAGACGTGCCCTCAAACTTAATGAGATGCTTGCGAGAGCCAGTCATGGCACAACTATTCCACCAGACATGTAAGACATACGAGACACAACATGGCACAACTATTCTACCAGGCATGTAAGACATACGAGACGCGAGAAATAGCCTCACACGTCAAGAGGAGTGTAACAATTTCTACTCCAAAGAGGCAGGCGCTATCAGCTGTCAATAGATAATTGTTTTAACACACAAAGAGTTTAATCAAAATCATCAAAAATTAAAAAAAATAAAACTCACGAGAAAATAATAAAAATCTGAAAACTATCTGATTACTTGATGGCAGTGGAATTGCGGTAGTTTTAACGGGGATTAATATTTAAGAAGAAGAAAAACAATACCTTAAAAACAACTGCAGTTAGAGGCAGATTTACCGAAGTTTCTGCAGAAAGTGACCAACTGCGTTAAAGAATTATGTTATGACTATAACAAATAGATACCGAAACATTAGTTACCCGCAGTTTTTAGATGGAAACATAGCAAAGATACCAAACAGCTTGGCGAGATACCAAATTGCAACAAGCTGCATGTAAAATGCCTTAATTAATTAAAACCTATGGTAAAATTATTAGTGTTTTTCTTTTTTGTCGCCAAGAACGTTCGAAACCCAGTCACCATCAATTGCTTTTTCCTTGATCAAGACTATCCAGAAACGCCAGTGGAATACATGGCTCTGAGCCAATAGCCTTTAACATCAAATTGACTTGGAATCTGACGGGCGGCTAGTAAAGCCACAAAACGACAGTAATTATAAAGCCAGTCGACAGAGACCGGTCATATAACAAATAATACACACAGTTAGGCACAGCCTTAAAATCTACAATCTTAAAGACTACAAAATTTTAAAAAATCCGGGCACGCACATGTATCTAGATAGTACTCAGATCTCTTAAATCAGTCCCACTCTGTAAGCTGCGCTGTCAGAGCGCCGGATTGCTAACCAATGTGGTCCGGGATCGATTCACGCCCGAGTCGGACATTTTCTCAGCTACAGGACTGGGCGTTGTCTCGTCCTGACATTCGTATCGTCAGAATTGACAGTCCACTATTGGGATGGCTGTACTAAAAAAAATAAAAAATGCAAAACCTATTAAATCAATCACCTAGAGAATATCGGACAGTGTTATTAACTTGGTACAGAGAATGATGGCACTATCAAAATAGCACAAACGCAGTTTCTTACTTTGCGAAATTATCATCGTGATATTGAAGCTCGGTCAACTATTATTCCGCTGACGGCGGCTATTAATGTCAATCATGACGAACCATTATAAAGCAGAGTCGCTAACCACCCGCGAAAACAGAGAATATGTAAAGTTTACAAACTGCTTACTGTGAAGTTTTTCTCGGCAGTATCCAGTCCACTTTGCAACTGACATAGACCAACATTAATGCAGGCGAGCTGCCTTCTTTCCTGAGGAACAGTTCCACATAAAAATTTAAAGTATCGTAAGAAACAACAAAAAAGTCAAAAATGATGATGTGCTTCCAAAAGCCGGAGTCCCACTCCACAACTGCCCATATACAGAGTGAAAATATAATCCTTATAAACTCGAAGATACGTCTACGCTGAGGCGAAAGAGGTAATTGCGAGTAAAGCACCTTCGTACGGCTATGCAGTTTTAGGAAGCACTTCATCGTTCTCGACATTTTTAATTGTTATTTTTGACGGTAATTTGAATCGTTATCGAGTGTTGGGTGTTTTTAATTGTTATTCACAATGTCTCTGAACTGTGGTTGTCCCCCCAAAATGTTGTTTTTTATGCAAGGCAATACCGATTCTACGATTTATCTTAGGAGATAGGTTAAAAAATGGAAAAGTTACGTTTATAGCAATTACAGATTTAGAGAAAGATTTTGAAAATGTTGACTGGAATACACTCTTTAAAGTTCTGAAGGTAGTAGGGATGAATTACAAGTAACGAAATGTTATCTACAACTTGGACAGAAATCAGTTATAAAAGTCGAACGACAGAGCAGGGAAACAGCAGTAGGGAACGGAATTAGGCAGAACTAAACTTGCCCCCCAGTCTGTAGATCGAGCAAGTATTAAAACAAACCAATAAGAAATTTGGAAAGGAAAATAAAGTCCAGAGAGAAAAAAATAAAGTCTTCAAGGTTTGCTGACGACGTAAATTTGTCAGAGACAGTAAAACACTTGGAAGAGCAGTTGAACGCAGTGGATTGCCTCTTGAAAAAAGTTTGAACATCAACAAAAGAAGAACAGTGGTAATGGATTAAATAAGATGATGCTGAGGGAATTAGATTAGGAAATGAGACACTAAAAATACTCCTTGAGTTTCGGTCAGCAAAATAAATGATTAAGGCTGAGGGAGGATACAAAATGCAGTCTGGTAGTGGCAGTACAAGTATTTCTGAAAACAGGAATAGCTATCATAGAATACAAACTCAAATGTTAGGAAGTATTTTCCAAAGGCCTGGAGTAGAGTCCTGTACAAAAGTGAAACGTGAATGACAAACACTTCAGACAAAAAGAGACAGGATGTTTTGAAATGTAATATTACAGAGGATTGCCGGAGATTTGGTGGGTAGGTCGAATTACTAAAGCTGAGTACTGAATTGTATGGGGGAGAAAATAAATTTGACACAACTGGACTCTTACGTAAATTGCAGGTGGAGCGGGGAGAGAAAGTAAACGGAAGGGACTAATGATAACAGCTGCATCGGGACTTTATGTGGAATCAGCGGGGACGAGTGAAAATGTGTACCGGACTGGGACCCGAACCCAGGATCTCCTGATTACGAGGCAGTTGTATTAAACACTGCTCCACCTCAACATAGTGTTTATCGCAAATGCACGGGCTATCTGCGCACGCCTCCCAGCTCACGAACACTCCCTAGCGCCACCTATCTGCAGTCCCCGTTCATGTCCTGCAAGCTTGCTAATTTTAGATGCCCACTGAAGGTCGGACGTAAATGTGCATCCACACTGAAAGTTTTGTATTCATTCCCCATGAAACAGAATCAAGTATACTAATGTGTGATGTCTATTCTTTCGGCATGTCTGAAAGAACAGATTCCACGCATTCATACAACTAGACTAAACGAAGGGATTGGTTGATAAGACATATCCTAAGACATCAAGAACGATCAGTTTAGTGATGGTGGGAAGTGCGGAGGGTAAAAATTGTAGACGGAGACCAAGACTTGAATGCAGGTTCGAATGGATGCCGTTTTGCAGCAGTTAACCCTGAGTTGAACAGGCCTGCATAGAACAAATTGGAGAGCTGCATAAAGCCAGTCCTCAGACTTAAGATCACACCAATCAAAGATATTTACGCGAGCAAGGGACAGCCTACAAAACAGTGTCTTCATTGGTCCAAATGCTGGCGAAATAGAGAATACGGTGAGGGAAATTATAATGGAGCATGAAGTGCGAAAGTAGACATTAAGATTTAATAAACACTTCGAAAAACTTCGCGAAGGTGTTAATTTTTATCTACATATTCATCCTAGAAATAAAAACTTTTAGGTTCGCCGATGACATTGTTATTCTGTCAGAGACAGCAAAGGACCTGGAAGAGCAGCTGAACGGAATGGACAGTGTCTTGAAAGGAGGATATAAGATGAACACCAACAAAAGCTAAACGAGGATAATGGAATGTAGTCGAATTAAATCGGGTGATGCTGAGGGTATTAGATTACGAAATGAGACGCTTAAAGTAGTAAATGACTTTTGCTGTTTGGGGAGCAAAATAACTGATGATGGTCGAAGTAGAGACGATATCAAATGTAGACTGGCAATGGCAAGGAAAGTGTTTCTGAAGAAGAGAAATTTGTTAACATCGAATATAGATTTAAGGTTCAGGAAGTCATTTCTGAAAGTATTTGTATGGAGTGTGGCCATGTATGGAAGTGAAGCGTGGACGATAAATAGTTTGGACAAGAAGAGAATAGAAGTTTTCGAAATGTGGTGCTACAGAAGAATGCTGAAGATTAGATGGGTAGATAACATAACTAATGAGGAGGTATTGAATAGAATTAGGGAGAACAGAAATTTGTGGCACATCTTGACCAGAAGAAGGGATCGGTTGCTAGGACATTTTCTGAGGCATCAAGGGATACCAATTTATTTTTGGAGGGCTGCGTGGATGGTAAAAATCGTAGAGGGGGACCAAGAGATGAATACACTGAGCAGATTCAGAAGGATGTAGGTTGCAGTAGGTACTGGGAGAAGAAGAAGCTTTTACAGGATAGAGTAGCATGGAGAGCTGCATCAAACCAGTCTCAGGCCTGAAGACAACAACAACAACATATTCATCCTTCATGCGACAATTTTGCTCATTGAAGGATGATTTGTTGCAGAAGTCTGCATGTTAGCTGATCAGTGAACGCACCACACTGGCAACCATCTCGTCGTCATTCCTGAAATGTCTTTCACGCCACAGTGCCTTCATTGGAGGAAAGAGTAAGATGTCACTGGGCTTACTGCGCATTATCCCGTCTCTGCAAATTTCTGCAGCAGCCTGGCCAACACTCTTGTTTTGATGCGGAGTGTGACGTTAAGGAAGCCATTCGGCATACATACACGTGCGGGTAGATTAATACCGTTGACTTCACCGTAGCAATTACCAACCCTGGCGTTTTCCACGTGAGATCATAGAAGTCCATCAATCTGTTCGTACACTAACGATTCACCAGCTTCCTATGATGAATTACAGATTTCAATGTTCTTGATTGCAATATGATACAATGACAGCCCTCTGCTATGCACATCACATTCTTCAGATACTACCACAAAACAATACGTACGGATGGCTGATCTAAGAGTCAGTTCTAAGTGCAATGTCTGTCAACAGTTGTTTCTGACGGTGATCGCTTAAGGAGACCAAACAGCGAAGGTCATCATTTTCCTATTCACGAACCCCCCCCCCCCCTCACCCCTCCCCCTTCCCCCCCTCCCTCAATCACAGAAGCAAGGTATCTAATCTTTCTGCATATATAATAAATTCTGTGTGCAAATGTAAGAAAGTGACTAAACGTTTGCGTAGCGCGTATCTGAGGCGTAACACGGGAACCAGCCCAGTATTCACCTAGTTGGCTCTAGGAAACGGGCTAAAAGCCACATCCAGGCTGGCAGGCACATTGACCTGTTGTCATTAATTCGCTCCGGGACGTACGTATCTCCACCTCCCGGAAACTACATCTCGGTCAGACGGCTAAATATAGAGACAAACACAACCAGTAACGAATTAGCAAAGAAAGTGACCAGAAAGACAGTCTATATCTCTGAGTACTGGCCGATGTCGACGCAAATGTCAAGGCTCATGCCTCAACAAGTACTGACTTTACGACGTACACCACCTGGCAAAATAGAAATTGAAGTACTCACATGACATGGTCGGAATTCCATGTGACATCCTACACGTATAGTCGACCGGCTGGTAGATAAATGATTAGAATTGCATTTCTTTCTCTAACAGGTAGAACAGCCACCAGAGTGCGTAAGTGTTGTTCGTGTTTAGTGTCGTTACGAGGCCTGGAGGATGTATAAGAGGCGTGAACAACGTTAGTGACGTGTGTTCAGTACGATGCACATCCAGATGCCACGTACTCGTATGAGAAAGCGTTATCAGCACAAGACAAAGTTGGAATGAGGACTCATTGTGGGTTTCCATTTAGCTGGCGTATCGAATCATGAAATATGCATTCGGATGTGACTGTTGTCCAGTGTTGGACTGCGTGGGGACGTGAGGACAGGCATGTTATGTTACGTTATGTTATGTTAACCCAGTACTTAGAAACGACGGAGAGGCTCCGTCCCAGCCGCAGCCGCAGTGGTCCACAACCCCACGACGTCTACCGCAGTCCACTTCACCCCTCCGGCGCCCCACACCGAACCCAGGGTTATTGTGTGTTACTGTCCCCGGTGCCCCCCCCCCCCTTTTCCCACCCCGGGGAACGTCTCACACCAGACGAGTGTAACCCCTATGTTTGCGAGGTAGAATAATCCTGGTGCACGCGTACGTGGAGAACTTGTTTGCGCAGCAATCGCCGACATAGTGTAGCTGAGGCAGAATAAGGGGAACCAGCCCGCATTCACCGAGGCAGATGGAAAACCGCCTAAAGACCATCCACAGACTGGCTGGCTCACCGGACCTCCACAAAAGTCCGCCGGGCGGATCCGTGCCGGGGACCAGGCGCTCCTTCCAGTTCGGGAAAGCCGTGCGTTAGACCGCTCGACTAACTGCGGGGGAAGGGGGGGGGGGGGGCTGAGGACAGGCGTACTCGACGGCAAGATTTTGGTCGACCACGTCTGACCATCGCAAGGAATGACCGTTACATTGTGCATCAAGCACATTATAACCCCTTCATATCTCCACCTACCATTCGAGAACGAGGAATGGATCCACTGCAACATTGTTATCCCGTACCATTGGGCAGAGACCAGCAGCAGTCGTACTAGGAGTTTCGTCCTGTGCGCAATCTCCACCTACCATTCGAGAACGAGGAATGGATCCACTGCAACATTGTTATCCCGTACCATTGGGCAGAGACCAGCAGCAGTCGTACTAGGAGTTTCGTCCTGTGCGCAGGGTTCAGAACCACAACACAAAGGTCTGCATTAAAGTGATGCCGTGACCGGGAAGCATGCATTGCTGACCAATGACGCGACATTATATTCAGCGATAAATCGCAATTATGCACTACTCTGGATGATCTTGCCGTCGAGTATGGTAGCTACCTTGGGGGAGGCCCCATTATTCCAATGTTTCCGAGAGCACAGCGATGTTAATCTTGGCTAAATGGTTCAAATGGCTCTGAGCACTATGGGACTCAACTCCTGTGGTCATCAGTCCTCTAGAACTTAGAACTACTTAAACCTAACTAACCTAAGGACATCACACACACCCATGCCCGAGGCAGGATTCGAACCTGCGACCGTAGCAGCAGCGCGGCTCCCGATTGAAGCGCCTAGAACCGCACGGCCACCACGGCCGGCCGATGTTAATCTTGGCTTCATGATATGGGGAGTTATTGGGTATCACTCCCGGTCACGGATGGGAAGGGAACTCTGACCTCACAACGGCACTGAAGACTCATGTGTTACCTTTAATGTGACAGTAACATAATGCCATTTTCCTGTATGACAATGCCCGTCCACTCATGGCACGTGTCTCTATGAACTTTCTGCATGATTTCGATATAGTGTCTTGGCCAGCAAGATCATCAGATCTGTCTCTGATAGAACATGTGTGACACCACCTGAGACTTCTGAACCGTGCCGGAGCCAGATACAGCAATTGTGGGACATCTTGCCTCAGGAGACAATGCAGCGGCCTTACGACACTCTTCCCAACCGAATTAGTGTATTCATCCAGACCGGAACGGGTAAAATGTCATAATTTTGTTCATATTACGAAGTTATTTGTAAATTTGACTCTATTTTGTAATCACTGAGAGAGTAAAACAAACCCCGTAAGTCATGACGTTACGTTTGATTTCGTTCTTGCTTGTTATATGCTTCACTTCCTTTGTCTGGGGCTCCGGCCGCGGTGGCCGTGCGGTTCTAGGCGCTGCAGTCCGGAACCGTGGGACTGCTGCGGTCGCAACTTCGAATCCTGTTTCGGGCATGGATGTGTGTGATGTCCTTAGGTTAGTTAGGTTTAAGGAGTTCTAAGTTCTAGGGGACTGATGACCTCAGATGTTAAGTCCCATAGTGCTCAAAGCCAGCCAGCCTTTGTCTGGATGTGTGCACACATAATACTATTTAGGTTATTTTTTGTAGAAACAGACACTTTTTGAAATAGAACAAATCCCTATTGACACTAACAGATTAAAAGTAAGGTTCATGAGAATGTAAGTGGTGTTTTTGCAGTATTCTAGTGCAATTCGTTTACGAGATGTCACATTTTGAAAAGTTCCCAAACCGACAACTAATACAATATCTGTAGTTGCTCACACTAAAGAACAATACAAGTGCATGCACTAGTTATGTGGATTCTGATCAATAACGAGACAATTGACTGTCACAGGTTGCGTTCAAAATGACCACCGGCATCGGCGATACGCGCTTCCAGTTCGATATGGAACGAATAGCATTTCAACAGAATTGTCCGAGCAGGCTGCAGTAATACGTCGTTCTGTAACACTTTCGCCGCAGACAAAAGTCTACAGCCGTCAAATCCGGCGAACGGGCGTGCCAAGGTACAGGTTCTCTGCGTCCAATCCAACGATTTGAAAACAATTCGTGAAGACATGCTGTAGTACTTCGTGCACTATGGGCTGCATGTTGGTACAACAAGTTCCTCCTTGCCTAAGAGGAGATTAACTATCTTTTGGTTCAAAAAATCGATTTTTTAAATTGCATTTTTGGATCCATAAAAGTATTTAGAATCCATCCCTTAAACGGTTTTTCCGAATACGGAACGGAAATGTTTGTTATTCGCGGTATAACAAAAAAATGCACCTGCCTGAAATCGGCCCTCTTCACGCGCCAGTCTTTTTTCTTTCGGAGGACGTGTTATTGTACCGGTGCTTGGGAGGAAACACACAACATCAAACGCAGTGAACAGCTTCAACGAAGGGTGTTCAGCAATTCTGAAGACCATGACGACGATGGACGTCACCCAGGGACTCTGTTCGACGCAGTTCCCCAAGCAATCGGACAACCACCGGATTCAAGAAGCCGAAAACCGCTTGTCACCGGCCGTACGAGCGGCTCTGGAGCAGCACTGGATGGCCCAGATCGAGCAGAACGCCCTCTATCAGGAAGAGGAAGGACTAGTTTATGGGGTAGCAGATTGAACGTAAGTTGCATAATATTGCAATTATATGTAGTCAAAACTTCAAACGCGTTTTTCTCGAAATGACTTTTTTTCATCGCGCGATATGGTAACTTCAAATCTACTGAACCGATTGGCATGATTCCTTGTTTCCGATGAAGCTAACTAAATTGTCTAGGAGTCAAACCACTTTTATCCCGATCCATCAACTACAAATATTTTTACTTGACCGACGAAGTCGAAAAATCGATGAAATAACCATATTTTTTCAGATGGCCGCCATTTTGTTTCCTATAGTCCACATAACTTAAGCGAGGTACAACTTCTAAGGAATCTTATATACCTTCCTACCGTCAACTCAGTTGTGATTTCAAATGATCCGGCTGACTTGTGGCATACCGCGCGTGGAGATCTACATCGAAATTTAGTTTCGTTCCAACGGCACTTTCGCCTTTGCTCATCGACATTCCTGGTCGAAAAAAATTCAGTTAGTAGAGGAAATATCAATAAACATTTTGACCAAATTTGACATTGATATCTGTAACACATCTCGAGAAAAAAAATCTCAAAGAACATGCTTTCTTCGGGCCAAAAATAGTAAACCTCCCTTAAGAGGAATTTCTTCTAGCATCCGTGGAAGGTGACTTAAGATGTTGCGATACGTGTGCGCCTTTATTGTTCCGTCTATGAAACACGTGCTTATGACCTGATGGTTCACTATCACACAGCCCACATCTCGTGGTCGTGCGGTAGCGTTCTCGCTTCCCACGCCCGGGTTCCCGGTTTCGATTCCCGGCGGGGTCAGGGATTTTCTCTGCATCGTGATGGCTGGGTGTTGTGTGATGTCGTTAGGTTTAAGTAGTTCTAAGTTCTAGGGAACTGATGACCTCAGAAGTTAAGTCTTATAGTGCTCAGAGCCATTTGAACCATTTTTGAAGTATCCTGTCTTAACACCAATGTACAGAAGTTAATACGATGATTATAATCGTTTCCATGCAACTCTTTATGGAGAGAGATGTGACAAGGATGGAACCTATGTTGGTGGAGAATACATAGGAAGGACACTTGCCTGACTCATGCCACTTCCTCGTGCCATTACGCGGTAGCTAACGTGCGGATCAACTGCAACAAGAGCAAGAACATTAATTTCCCCCTCTTCTGTCGTGATTTGTTTCCTTTTGTTACGTTGTCTAAGTGTTACACTGGCACTTTCATGTAACTGGTTGAAGAGGTTGATAAACAGTTGATGAGATGGTTAACGTCTATTGGAATATCTTGTCGCATACACCGTACAGGAAAGAACTGCATTCTTCCCACACTCTAAAAAAAATGGTTCAAATGGCTCTGAGCACTATGGGACTTAACATCTGTGGTCAGCAGTCGCCTAGAACTTAGAACTACTTAAACCTAACTAACCTAAGGACATCACACACATCCATGCCCGAGGCAGGATTCGAACCTGCGACCGTAGCAGTCGCGCGGTTCCGGACTGAGCGCCTAGAACCGCTAGACCACCGCGGCCGGCCCCACACTCTCCAGACATCACGAGCATTTCGAATTTTCTGCGTTGGTGAATCACATCGTCCATTCTTGACTTACTGCTTGAACTGCCACACACTAATTAACTAGCAAGTCACCCTTGCGCTCAAGGAACACACAAGCAGACTGTAAGCACACATAAAGACATGGTACCTAGCACTGAACAGGCTGAATGGTACAAATAAGTGTCAGTGGGGAAACTTTTTAGAATACGATACGTCGTTTACGACTAGCACTAGACTACGGTAATAAACACCGCTGGCGTTCTAATTCACCCTACTTTGTTAATGTCAACCGGAATTTTTCCATTTAAAAGTGTACGTCTGCACACAAAAAATACACTTTCTAAGTATTACTACAATCTGTTTATTGGTTAACAACACGAGCCCTTGACTACGAATCCATTTTGTAAAAACCGCACATCAATAGCACTTTCCATTTCCACAGTATTTGCTGTGTAAATTTTGAATATATATATATATATATATATATATATATATATATATATATATGTGTGTGTGTGTCAACCTATCTGCACCGCCTGTCTGCATCCAAGGAGGAGAAATATTTGGCATGTCTTGGCGAAACTTTGGGTCCCACATGCACAACACTCCACCAAGAAGCGCCAACCAGTCGAAAGGTGGCTCTTCTCTCACGCCGTTTATTGTTTCTTTCGATACTGTTTTCTTACGGTTTAGGTAGTAAACGTCCTGGTGTCATGCGTTGCTCATACTCGCAACATATTTAATCATCTGTTATAATTTGATCATCAATAGAATTTGATTATGCTGATTTCATCTGCTCTCTAATTTACTTGGACGGTTTTGCTAAACGCACCAGTACATAAAATTTGAAAATCAGAAAAAATGTCTTTCAGTTACTAATTAAGAAACCAATAAATCTTAGTGAACCCATAGAAACCGTAATCGCTCATTAAAACACCAAACTATTAATCTGCGTAAATGGTCTGTAATTAGCACACAATGACACAATGGAAAGTTGAATTCCCAGTTGGATTCCACCTCAAATTTTTAAAGTTTTAAGTATTAAAAACTACTCCTTTTAGAGGCGAACGAGTATGTAGATGCTCACGTTGGCTCTAAATGGCACCGTCTTTACTTGCGGCGTTCCCGGAGCTGAAGCACATTAGGACTCCGTTTTTAAACTCCGCCTTCTCCAAAACGCAACGTATTTCTTTTTTCAGTTTACTCCCACATGTTTCGACACCTATGAGTTATCTTCTGTGCGTTTAGATTTATTTCTAAAACTAAATTAATTATAAAGATTTCAGTATGATAAAAGAAAAAATAATTGAAATAAATGTTTTTCAATTTTTTCACTTTTAATCTGATAATTATACTTGTATTGTGTTTCATACAAGAATGTCGTGTTCCCAGTTTGGTACAGCTCTGCCACAGGAAACACGAAAGAGGTCGAAGACGTCCGCTTCTGGTCGGCTCCTGATCGTTTCAGAAGGAGGCTAGTTTTTGGTTACGAAAAGGCTTCCATTATTTGGAAAAGAACAACCCGGATTTCTTTACGTAATCAGTATGAGTTTTATAATTACTTAAGGGATCTTTAACAATGAATAATAAAAAAGCTGCATTTGCAAATGAAATCATTAATAAATGGGGCAGCTATGAGTTGTATAGAAGACAAGGAGCGGCCTTCTGTCTACATCCAGGATGCCGCAGTATTCTCTGCTGTAGTAAAGGCTGTTTGATATTTAGAAAAATAATATGACATGGAGGTAAAAAAAATTATAGGAAAAGAATAGAATAAGATATCTGGTAAACACTAAATATATTCAAACAATTCTCACTAGCAAATTAGGGCTTATTTATAAACAGTATAACTTACATAAGTAATTTTCTGACTGCATGGTGCGATCAGATTTCAGCCTGTCCTATGCTAGCTTCTTAGTTCACGTTTTTGTCACAAATTACAGTCATTACTTTTCTCCTTCCATCGAGACAATTCTTGCACTGTTTAACACCTTCATAAGAATAAATTTCCGATTTACGGTATCGAACATAAATTACTTGAGTTTTATTAATTAATAACTGTTGTCTGTACGCTGTCAAGACCGCTCACTTTTATGACTTAAAGACGACCTTCTTTACGTTTTCACATTACAAGAAGAAGTACGATAAAATCTGAAGATCTACAAAGGTTTTTACCGTCATATTTTTTATTTATATCAAAGAGGAACGCTCAGTTCACCTTCTGCTAAAATGTTTCTTTGGCTGCGCAATCGATGTATTAGCGTCCGCGCTAGATGCGCATCTTTACAGTTACGTGAATTATATAAAACAAATGTCTTTCAGAGAATAGGTCTCATCTCATAAGTTGATCATTTAATACACAGCTAGGTGAATGCCTTTCCAAGGGTACTCACAGCTTTCATACGACGGGAGGTCCAATAATATTACAAGATGGACATGCACAAGCCGACTTGCTTTCACGTTATTTTATAGTTTGACAGCATATAATGTTTGCTATCATTCGCACATTTTTCGATGTGTTTCTTTTCTTGGTTGCAAAGAAAACTCATTTTCACCCCTTTTCCACTTCACCCTCATCCGACATCACGAATTTTCATACACAAAAACGGGAGCCTAAAGAAACTTATGTAATTACGACCAACGCAGAAAACACGTACGAAACGACGGAAAACATTATAATTCAGAAATCGTATTTGAGTATTGGTAGTTTGGGAGAAAGCCTTGATATGCCTCGTGTAAAAAGAAAAAAGAAACGCCTACCAGTATGTATAAGAATTCGATATTGGAATTTATTGTTCTACATCTACCTCTACATCCATTTCCGCTAGCCACCTGACGGTGTATGGCGGAGGTATTGCTGCTCACGTTAGACAGAATCCCATTGCTCTCATGTGAATAATGAGTTGATGGGTTCAGGACAGCCACGCATCTAGCGCCAGGGAGGACAGACGTATTGTTGTCTCGACTATGCCGTCCCCATGTACCTTGAATCAGGAAATGAGCTGGTTTGCAGTGAAACCTTCCCGTCTAATATTGGATGAACGTTTGCTTGCTGAATGAACGCTGCGTCTCTTAAAATCTTTTAACTGCTGCTCTGTCAAGACTACCTGCTGATTATTACGACGAAACATAAAATGTGTTGTCGCCGTGGCCCTCAGTCGTTACCTGAAATTATTAAGACTGATTCTTACCTTTAATTATTTATACTGGATCGCCATCTGACTGCTACAGCAAACTGTGGAATGAATATACTTACTTCTCTTTAACATAATTATAAGCTGCTGGTGGAGTTTCATAATACTTTGTGACTGGAATTCTTTAAGTTGAAGTTAATTTAGATTTGATAAAAGCTGAAGCTCAGTTTAGACTTTTCTTTTAAGATAACAATAAATTCCGTAAAGCATTTACGTGAATGATTTTGTGATAGAAAATTCTTAATGCATTTAATCTGGTAGAAGTTAACTATATTCTGAGAACGATCTTGACAAACAATTACAAGGGGTATAGTTCTTTACAAAAATTCTTAAAAAGTAGCGTTGCGCTACATACCTAATTTTCCATCAAAATTACATAACTACACTCCTGGAAACGGAAAAAAGAACAGATTGACACCAGTGTGTCAGACCCACCATACTTGCTCCGGACACTGCGAGAGGGCTCTACAAGCAATGATCACACGCACGGCACAGCGGACACACCAGGAACCGCGGTGTTGGCCGTCGAATGGCGCTACCTGCGCAGCATTTGTGCACCGCCGCCGTCAGTGTTAGCCAGTTTGCCGTGGCATACGGAGCTCCATCGCTGTCTTTAACACTGGTAGCATGCCGCGACAGCGTGGACGTGAACCGTATGTGCAGTTGACGGACTTTGAGCGAGGGCGTATAGTGGGCATGCGGGAGGCCGGGTGGACGTACCGCCGAATTGCTCAACACGTGGGGCGTGAGGTCTCCACAGTACATCGATGTTGTCGCCAGTGGTCGGCGGAAGGTGCACGTGCCCGTCGACCTGGGACCGGACCGCAGTGACGCACGGATGCACGCCAAGACCGTAGGATCCCACGCAGTGCCGTAGGGGACCGCACCGCCACTTCCCAGCAAATTAGCGACACTGTTGCTCCTGGGGTATCGGCGAGGACCATTCGCAACCGTCTCCATGAAGCTGGGCTACGGTCCCGCACACCGCTAGGCCGTCTTCCGCTCACGCCCCAACATCGTGCAGCCCGCCTCCAGTGGTGTCGCGACAGGCGTGAATGGAGGGACGAATGGAGACGTGTCGTCTTCAGCGATGAGAGTCGCTTCTGCCTTGGTGCCAATGATGGTCGTATGCGTGTTTGGCGCCGTGCAGGTGAGCGCCACAATCAGGACTGCATACGACCGAGGCACACAGGGCCAACACCCGGCATCATGGTGTGGGGAGCGATCTCCTACACTGGCCGTACACCTCTGGTGATCGTCGAGGGGACACTGAATAGTGCACGGTACATCCAAACCGTCATCGAACCCATCGTTCTACCATTCCTAGACCGGCAAGGGAACTTGCTGTTCCAACAGGACAATGCACGTCCGCATGTATCCCGTGCCACCCAACGTGCTCTAGAAGGTGTAAGTCAACTACCCTGGCCAGCAAGATCTCCGGATCTGTCCCCCATTGAGCATGTTTGGAACCGGATGAAGCGTCGTCTCACGCGGTCTGCACGTCCAGCACGAACGCTGGTCCAACTGAGGCGCCAGGTGGAAATGGCATAGCAAGCCGTTCCACAGGACTACATCCAGCATCTCTACGAACGTCTCCATGGGAGAATAGCAGCCTGCATTGCTGCGAAAGGTGGATATACTCTGTACTAGTGCCGACATTGTGCATGCTCTGTTGCCTGTGTCTATGTGCCTATGGTTCTGTCAGTGTGATCATGTGATGTATCTGACCCCAGGAATGTTTCAATGAAGTTTCCCCTTCCTGGGACAATGAATTCACGGTGTTCTTATTTCCATTTCCAGGAGTGTATATTCTGAGAACGATCTTGACAAACAATTACAAGGGGCATAGTTCTTTACAAAAATTCTTACAAACTAGCATTGCGCTACATATAGCGAGTGGCTGGCGAGCACACCGCTTCTTTCAAAGTGTTAATTCATACCTCGCTTACAGCGACCTCCTCTCATGTCTCGCTAGCTACGACTGCCTCGTCTCACATCTTACTCGCAACTGCTCGCTTCCAACGCTCAATGCTACAAAAGTGCGGTCTCGCCGCCAACAATGGTTTTTGGTGCAGACAATCCCTGCTACCATTACAGATGTATTACTGCGCGCTGTTTCCCGCTCTTTCTCAAAATGTATCTATGCGCGGTTTCCCGCTCTTTCTCAATAATACACAATGCAATTTAATTAACAAAACAATTTAAATAAGAAACAGTTCAGATAATTACATGCTAAAACAGTTTAAATACGCCTATTACATAATTACATATGCCGCTACTCGGCTTTCTTAAAATTTTACTACGTTGTTGAGTCATATGGACTCAACATAAGTATAAAATTTGATTATAGAAAATAGTTTGAACAAAGTGTATACACAAATGCTGTCATACGAAATGATTTGTCTATCTCTAATAAAGAGAATATGTAAATAGAAAGGGTTTTAGTAGGAATTGTACATCAAGTAAAATTTGGTTCCCTTAAATTTAACAACAAGAATAAGAGTAAATGTGAAAATCAATATACAGATCATATGAAGCAATTGAAAGTTTACATTATGAAACATTTAATTCAAATTGGCATCTCTTAGTACCACAATTAAGGAAGGTACAAAAGGAATTGGATAGCATGGTCAAAGCACTGGCAACTGTCTGTGAATGCACTCAAAAGTCTGTTCCTTTCCCTCACATAGCACAACACCAGGTTTCGCCATGTGGTTCCATCATCGCCTTGCTCCATAGTTTTAGTGTACCCAAACACTAAGTACGTCGTCGAA
The DNA here is from genome assembly GCF_023897955.1 of Schistocerca gregaria. Classification (NCBI taxonomy): domain Eukaryota; kingdom Metazoa; phylum Arthropoda; class Insecta; order Orthoptera; family Acrididae; genus Schistocerca; species Schistocerca gregaria. The sequence continues at coordinate 235,280,340 of NC_064921.1, forward strand.
TAGCCTGAGTTGCCGCAGCCACATAAGGATTAAGTTCCATCTCCAATGGTCCATTAAGGTTGGTGGTGTGCATCTTGGTATGCAAACACCTATTGTCGTACATCATACTGTGGTGTGTATCTAGGTATGCAGGCACCAATTGACATACATCGGGCTGTGGTGTGCATCTAGGTATGCAAACACCTCGTCGAGAACATCATTGGTTGAAGTCACGTGTTTCACAATTCACTGATTCTGTGCTCAATAACCATGGGGATGCACAGGAATTAAGGTACGGGTAAAATTGTTTTGGCAATGGGTTCACGGACATTGTTGGTACCATAATTTGACTACCAAATAATTTTCCCTATGACAAAATATGTTGTGTCGTAATTTGTAACAATATGTAGTTTTAATTTAAGAATTCTTCCAGAAAATTATTCCCATATATAAAAGACATAAAAGTTCCTACTTATTCAGTATTTGATAGTATACAGATTTGTTATAGACAAGTACATTATTACTTATTCTGTATTTACATATCTTAGTTTCTTACATCATTAATTATAAATTTTGTTGACAATGCATTTCTTGACTTACTGTCCTAAAATTTTATCTTCCATTCAGGGGTGTAGTCGTCAGTTATGAGTCGTCAAATGTCAGGTCATAATATACAATAAAATTACTGTCATAAAATTATTTAAAGTATTCTTTTGCAGCTGAAAATTAAGGTAAACATTATTCTGGTTAGACATTGTAATGTGTGGTCCCCATCCATAGTGTTGCAATGTGTCACATGCTAGCAAAATTATTTCTTAACATTATACATTTCTTATATACTAACATAACATACACATTCTTCTTCTGCATCTGTGTCAACTCTCTGCATAACCTGTTATAAACATTCAGCATTAATTAACGTCAGCGCACGGCATGACTTATTATAAAACATTCAGTATTAATTATCGTCAGTGCACGGCATGACTTCAATAAACATCTTCTGGTACTTCTCGTCCGCTCCTGGCATGACCTATAAAACACTTTATCATAATATTAACTGCTGCAAAATCACGTCAGCTCCCGGCATGACCTATAAAATTTCTGTAATGACAATTAGCGTCAGCTATCTGCGTGACCTAAAGATTCACATCCTTATTCTAACTAAAACTACGTTTCATTTTGATGACGTGTGACAACAATGCTGCATTCTGGAATAAAGAGTACATGTTAATGTTACCACTAAAATAATTGATTAATGAACGATCTATATTATCAGTTTAGCTATTGCAAAAATCGACATTTTCTTAAGTAATTATGTCACGTTATAAAAAAAATTTCTTTCATTTATGAGCTCTCAGTGCACAAATTCATACGTCGTGTCGTTGTCTGCATGTTCTCTTTAAGTTAGGAAATGTTTCTCGTGTTTTTATTTGTCTTGGCTGTCGTAGCATCATTAAGTACTGCTGTGTTCTTTAAGGTACGGTGAAATATTAGCGGCCCGCTGCGTGTCGCGGCTTTGTTTGTTACTGAAGCGCGCTGAAACTACCATTGTTGCATACTTACGTGTCACGCCGTCCTTTCGTCAGCTGAAATGCAAAAATTTAAGTCAAGAAATGTTTCACGTTGGATACATGATGATTCCCTAATGATTTCTTCTTACGTAGCGTTTCCACATGCACTACATTAGCGTGTGGAATATTACGAACTCTGTAAGGGCCTGCATACAGAAGTTCGAATTTACGGCATCTGTGCTTACCTTTGTTGGAAAGAAAATGAGTGCGAATCAGTACTTTGTCGCCAATCTCGTACTTCTGTAGTCGACTTACCTGCTTCTGTTGTTTCTTCCGCCGATCTGCAGCTCTTTTAGTGTTTGCTAATGCTGTGTCTATAATTTCACAATGTCGAAGCCTACGCGTCTTAGGAAAAGTAATTAGTTCGGTAATTTTGTTCGGTGGGTCTTTATTTGTCAGTATTACGGTTGGTGATAGCATCGTAGATTCATTGGGTATTGCATTTATCACTTCTTGAAACTGTAAAATATATTTATCCCATGTTGTATGTCTTTTATGACAATAAATTCTGCATAACTTCCCGATCTCTTTCATTATTCTTTCTGATGGGTTGGAAGAACTGTGATATCTTGATATGTAAATAGGTGTTATGTTCTTACTTTCTAACATTTTCTTCCATACGTCTGACCTAAACTGCGGACCGTTATCCGAAATAACCTTCTGTACACGTCCTACTACTGATAGAAAATCTCTTACAAACGCTCTTGATACTGTTCTTGCTGTTGCTTTCCTTAGTGGAGAAAATGTTACAAATTTGGATGTTAGTTCTACAGCTACAAAAATATAACTATAACCATTATTTGTTCTGGGGATTGGACCGAAAAGATCCACTGCTGCCATGTGTCTTAACTTAACCGGTATGATGGGATACAATGGTGGAATGTGTGACACTGTTGATGATTTAGCTTTTTGACATATCTTGCATGATGCTATTACTTTTCTTATGTGTTTTTCCATGTTATTAAAGTGGCAATTTTGTCGCAGAATCAGAAAGCATTTCCTCGCTCCGTAGTGTCCATAACTTAGATGTGTATACCATATCAGTTTATTTACGATCCCTTCCGGAATGCATAAAAGCCAATTATTACCGTCTCGGTATGATCGAATAAAGAGTATATTTTGATGTACAGTGTAATGAAGTCTGACTTTAGCGTTACTTCTGTCTTTCCAAAGCGTTACAATCTCTTTCAGTGTTTCATCTTTCTGCTGTTCTCTCTCTATATCCTGTAATGCTGCTGATATAAAGTTTTCGAAAGTTACTTGTTTAATATATATAATACTATGGTTGTTGTAGCAAAAGGTATTTTCTTTCTCCATGCGTTTATTGTGAATGGACCTCGACAATGCGTCGGCAACAGTATTCTGCGTGCCTGGAATGTGTATAATGGTAAAATCAAACTCTTGTAAGTATAATTTCCAGCGGCTTAATCTATCGTGCGTAAGTTTTGCTGATAATAAAAACTGGATTGCTCGGTGATCGGTATATATTGTTGTATGTCGGCCATATAGAAAATGACGGAATCGCTTAAAAGCGTAAATTACACATAGTGTCTCTAATTCTGTTACAGAATAATTGCGCTCTGCTGGAGAAAGTATCCTGCTTGCAAAAGCAATGTGTTTCACGACTGTCTTATCTTCTTCCTTTATTTCTTGGAAAATATTTACTCCTAGTGCTGTGGTTGAACTATCTGTTGCAACGGAAAAGTTTTGTGTTGGGTCAGGGTGTGATAACAAAGGTGCTTTTAATAATGCTTCTTTCAAGTTCTCGACTTCAGCTTCAACGTCTTCATTCCATGACCAAAGTGTGTTTTTACTTGTAAGCTGGTATAGCAAGGGCGTGTCTAATGCTTTGTAGTGGATAAATTTTCTAAAATAATTGATAAGACCTAAAAAGCTCCGAAGTTCCTTTTTGTTTGTTGGCACGTCGATGTCTTTCAGTGCTTGCAATTTGTCAGGGTCTGGTGCGATACCTGTTTGTGAGATAATGTGCCCCAGAAATTTTATTGACGCTTTACCAAATTCAGATTTACGCAAGTTTATAGTTATACCATTCTGCTCGAATGTATTCAGTAATTGTTGAAGAGTATGATTGTGTTGTTCCCAGTTTTCTGCTGCAATTAAAATGTCATCGACATATGTAGTAATTTTGTTTTTCAGATCTTGTGGTAGAATAGTATTCATGCCTCGTATAAAGGCGGCAGACGAAATCGTTAGTCCAAACGGAAGTTTACAAAATTGATAGCATTCCCCAAAGCAAAGGAATGCCGTATATTTTCGGCAATTTGGGTGTAGTTGGATTTGCCAAAACCCTGATTTGAGGTCGAGTGTAGTATAAATGGAGGTGCCATGAAATTTTTGCAGTACCTCTTCTAACGTCTGTGGTCGGTCGGTTTCTGTAATGATTATTTTATTAACTTGACGTGAATCTAAAACTAAACGTAGTGATCCATCCTTCTTTTCAACAATGTGTAGTGGATTTATATATTGGCTGGCTGCTGGTTCTATTATTCCTTGATCGATCATTGCTCGTAATTCTTTCTTAACTGCTTCTGTGTGTATGTGTGGGATTGGATAATGCTTTGCTTTGAAAGTCTCGTGTGGTTTCACCTGAAATTCGTACATAAATCCTGTCATTGTTCCTGGAACATTGGCAAAAACTGCTTTGTGTTGTACCAGAATATTTTCAAGTTCTGTGCGTTCTGCGTCGCATTTTGCTACACTATTGTCTACCTTGCGTGTAATTGTCTCGAACATATTGTACTCCTGTTCCTCTACCCAGTCATTATTAAGTGTGTTCGTGTATAGTGCGATATAACAATCGTTATCTTGAGAATCAGTAATAATCTCGATCCTGTGCATATTTTGTTCTTCGGAGGATACTGTGTTTTGAAATCTTACGATCACTTCCCTGTTTTCCTTTTGTAGTGTGAGGTATGACGATTTGAAGTCAATCTTCACATCGTACTGAACAAGAAAATTTATTCCTAATATCATGTCTGTTGTTAAATTCGGAACTATCCAACAATCACTGTGGAACGTTTCCCCTGCAAAAACAAATGTTAATTGTGTCTGTCTTTTAACTTCAATGCCTTTTCCTGCAAAAGCTCCCTTGACCTTCGTTCTGTTTAAAGGAAATACTGGGTAATCATTATTGCTATTGCATCTGTTAAATGTGTCTTCGTTAATTACGCACATAGGTGAACCTGAATCAATTATCGCTAAAATATTGTGCGACTGTAAATTTATCTCTATTATTGGGTGATATATTGTTTTCTGTAGGATTGGTTTTTCCTGTAACAATGTGTCTCTCACGTCGTCAAATGTAATGCCATTTTCGGTCGTTATGTTTTCTCTGTGTGATTTCATAGTATCGACATTAAGAGATTCATTGCAGGTTTTCTCTAGTCATAATTCTTCCGATATGTGATTTTCAGCTTGGGAGTTTGGTATGTGTTCTATCAACTGTACAGTTCTGCCGTTTTGATTATTAGCAGTGTCTGGTGGATGAAATCTGGTGTCTGGTACATTCATACGGTAACGCAGCTGTTGGGCCCTGTTGTAGTTTCCGTTAAAATTGTCATTGTGGAACGTCCTCGGCGGTCTGTGTTCGTTTTCTTTTCTCCTGTCGTTATAACTGTGACTGTACGGCAGCCCACCTGCACCCCGTAGAAACGTTTGTTTTTGTTCATTTTGCGGTCGACCCGCGTAATGGCCTTCCCCGGTCGCATTATCTGAGCGATGATTCATATGGAAATTTGACCTATTCGGTTGCGTGTTAAGTCTCGGATTCTGTTGCTGTCCTGAATATAAATTTACCGTGTCAGTATAATGTTTTTCATTACTCCTGTTTTCGTTGTCATTTTCGCTGCGAAAGCGTTTACTCGGATTGTTATTACCAAATCGTGTTTGTTCAAAAGTAGCTGAGTTTGTTTGTTTTCCGTTCTATCGTGAAAAATTTTTGTTAACAAATGCGTAGTCTGCCTGGTGTGCTTCTAATAGTTGTAAGATGTCTCTAAAAGCGGATACGTTGTCCTTTTGTTGCCCTGTCAGTAATGACACTTTCAAAGCTCTGGGCAGTTTTGAAATGCAAAGCTGTATTAATGCCGATTGACTGTATGGCTCGTTGAGGTACTGGTTCTGTTCCACCATGTACTCGAAAAATTGTGTGATTGTTGGAAAGGTAGAATTTTCAAAGTTTGGCAAACTAAGTAGCCGATCTTTGATGCTGTTTTGTGTAGTGTCAGACCAATATGCTGATAAAAATGCTTCCTCAAATGCTTCTACGGAAAAAGATTGTCTAGCAATTGGTCGCATTCGTCGTGCTGGTTCTCCTTCAAGAAAACTGACAATAAATTCTAACTTATGTTGTACTGGCCATGATGGTGGAAGTGCTCCCCTGAACTGTTGGATAAAATCCAACGGATGTATTTGCGCCCTGTCGTTTTTAAATGTTTTAAACTTTCTAACTGAAAGAAAATGTTTGTGATCAAAACTGTCATGTCTGTGTGTGTAAGTGTTGTCGTATTGTCTTGAATATGGATTCGGGTGTCTTTCTTCCTGGGTAAAATCTCTTACTCTCTGAAGTCTACCAACATTATATGTATTATGGATCTGAGGCATTTCGTAACGGTGTGTGTTCTGTTGAAAATGATTATGTGCGGCGGTTTCTTGTGCGTCCGCTATCTCTTGCTGTAGAGAATTTATTTGCTGATGCAATGAATCATTACGCGATTTTAGATCTGTGATAGTTTGTTGTATATTTGTCAATGGCGTGTTATTACTATTAGAGTTCTGTTGCACTGGGACTGGTGCAGTGTCGTCTGATCTCTCGTCATTGTTAGTATCTAAAAGATCTATTCTTATAGTGAGTTCATTGATCTTTTCTGTCAGTTCGTTTCGTAATTTACGGTTGCTTTTGGTGACTTTCTTAAAATCTGCTCTTAAATTTTCTGTGTCATGGTTAATTTCTATGTGTTCTATTTTGTCAGTTAGTGTCTGAACGTCCTCTGTTAATTTATCTTTAACATTCTGGATTTCAGTGTCTGTAGAAGTTTTCACATCGATTGTCTGTGTTTGGATTTCTGTAAGCCTGTCTTGTATTTGATTATTTGTTTCTTTGACCGTTTCGATTTCTTCCGAGATCGACTGTATGTGATTGTCTACATATGTTTTGCCCTGGGCAAACACTTTCTTTTTGTCGTCCTGACGCTGTTTAGTGATTGTTTGTAGTAATTCTTTTCGTTCTTTATCCTGCGATCGCACCAGTTTACGGTGACGTATCAAACAGTTTTCTGTGTGATTGTTAAAACGTTCATCAATCTGAGCGTTTTGTTTAGCAAAGTTTTCTGTCATTGTTTCCCGTATACTAACTGCAAATGTTGCTTGGTTATCGGATATTTCTTGAATTTTGTCGCGTAATTCTTGTGTTGATTGTGAACATTTTTCAGCGACTGTTTGAATTTCTACTTTGATTTCGTGTTTTAGATTTTGGTACATGTTGTCTAATTTCTGATCTGTGTGTGCGTGTTCTGCCTTAATTTCGTTTTTTAGATCTTGTGACCTTTTTTCTAATTCTTGTGACCCTCTGTTAAAGTTTTGATTCATGTCTTGTCTCATTTGTAGCAAAAATGCCATTATTGGATCCGTTTCGGATTGACTTCTGTGTGTATTTGTATTCGTTGTTAAAGGCTGTAGATCTGTGTTCATTTGAACATCCTCAGATGATTGTGACTGCGTCACGTTTTCCGTAATTTCGGAATTTTGGTCATGAGAACTGTTGGATCTGCTACGCAGGTTGTGTAGCTGTGTACCGTTTGAATCTAAATCAGTGCTTAATGGAGTCTCTCTGTCTGACTGCATTGTAGTGGTTTCGTTACTGAAACTGTTATGTCTACTATGCGGAATTTGTGACTGTGTACCGTCTGTTGCATTTAATGCCAAATTATTTTGCACTACCGTTTCATTGTCTGTGGGCATTTCTGAAGTTACTTGTTCGTTAAACGCTTCCATATTGTTACAGTTATTAAATGTCTGTTCACCTAACGTTTCAGAATCAGGGTTTTCACACGTATTATTACTGCCTATTCCAGAAAAGAATCTCTCGTCAGTATTTTGTACAGTTTTATCAGTTTGAGAACGAGTAATTATTCTGCGCGACATTGTCTATAATCATCACACGCAACAAAAAGTTTTATCAGTTTGAGAACGAGTAATTATTCTGCGGGACATTGTCTATAATCATCACACGCAACAAAATATATCACTGTTCAAAGCGGATTCAACACTGAACAAACACTTTTCAACGCCGAATCAATAAAGCAAACAGAATTGCCGATGACCTGTGAATAAAAGTTATACACTTTAGTATATGCGTTGCGCCACTTAACAGTAACTTATTCACACTATTATCAAAGTCAGTATATTCATATCCACAGTAGATTCACTAAAATGTCGTACTGAATGGATATCGCCATGTGAAACCTTCCCGTCTAATATTGGATGAACGTTTGCTTGCTGACTGAACGCTGCGTCTCTTAAAATCTTTTAACTGCTGCTCTGTCAAGACTACCTGCTGATTATTACGACGAAACATAAAATGTGTTGTCGCCGTGGCCCTCAGTCGTTACCTGAAATTATTAAGACTGATTCTTACCTTTAATTATTTATACTGGATCGCCATCTGACTGCTACAGCAAACTGTGGAATGAATATACTTACTTCTCTTTAACATAATTATAAGCTGCTGGTGGAGTTTCATAATACTTTGTGACTGGAATTCTTTAAGTTGAAGTTAATTTAGATTTGATAAAAGCTGAAGCTCAGTTTAGACTTTTCTTTTAAGATAACAATAAATTCCGTAAAGCATTTACGTGAATGATTTTGTGATAGAAAATTCTTAATGCATTTAATCTGGTAGAAGTTAACTATATTCTGAGAACGATCTTGACAAACAATTACAAGGGGTATAGTTCTTTACAAAAATTCTTAAAAAGTAGCGTTGCGCTACATACCTAATTTTCCATCAAAATTACATAACTATATTCTGAGAACGATCTTGACAAACAATTACAAGGGGCATAGTTCTTTACAAAAATTCTTACAAACTAGCATTGCGCTACATATAGCGAGTGGCTGGCGAGCACACCGCTCTTTCAAAGTGTTAATTCATACCTCGCTTACAGCGACCTCCTCTCATGTCTCGCTAGCTACGACTGCCTCGTCTCACATCTTACTCGCAACTGCTCGCTTCCAACGCTCAATGCTACAAAAGTGCGGTCTCGCCGCCAACAATGGTTTTTGGTGCAGACAATCCCTGCTACCATTACAGATGTATTACTGCGCGCTGTTTCCCGCTCTTTCTCAAAATGTATCTATGCGCGGTTTCCCGCTCTTTCTCAATAATACACAATGCAATTTAATTAACAAAACAATTTAAATAAGAAACAGTTCAGATAATTACATGCTAAAACAGTTTAAATACGCCTATTACATAATTACAGCAGGAAGGCAAGTATCCACTCGAAGAGCGTGACGACGTGTAGACTGTCAGCACGGCGATTATGGTTGCGGCTTCCTTTGGCGAGACGGCAGAGGCCTAACGACGATGTTGCGCTAAACGACAATACTAAACGCAAGAATAATACCACGTCCTCTTCTCAGTCGGACCTCGATTCTACTTACAGTATCACAAAGGGCTTATCCATGTGTGGAGACTCCGGGATGTATGAACGTTGTTAGATTCCATTCGTCATCGTCGTATGGAACTTCCCACTGGTCAGATGACATAGACTGCCACTGGGCGAACAACACGGTGAAATCAGCTTCGCATAGCCGGAGATTTGGACGGCAGACAATCTCGATATAGAGTGTTTTCGATTGTAACTCTGGCTAGCACGTCGTTCTGATGTGTTACGGCTGGCTGCACAGCATTTTCGAGGTCTCAGTAATATCTTTCGTAAGAACGCAAGTTGCACGTTTTGTCCTGACCTACCTTGTTACAGATGGTGCTCGACAGTTACCATGGCGAGCATGTTCTTCCTTCTCTAGATTGTTACACAGATGACAAAATGGCAGATATCGAAATAGATGACAGAGGGATAGAAAAACAATTACAATCGCTCAAAAGAGGAAAGGCTGCTGAACCTGATGGGATACCACTTCGATTTTAGACAGAGTACGCGAAGGAACTTGCCCCCCTTCTTGCAGCGGTGTGCCGTAGGCCTCTAGAAGAGCGTAGCGTTCCAAAATATTGTAAAAGGCACAGGCCATCCCCGTTTTCAAGAAGGGACGTCGAACGATGTGCAGAAAGATAGACCTATATCTCCGACGTCGATCAGTTGTGGAATTTTGGAACACGTATTATGTTCGAGTATAATGCATTTCCTGGAGACCAGAAATCTACTTTTGAGTCGCCCTCTGACGGGGTTTGATGTGACCCACCACGAAGTTCTCTCCTGCGCGAACCTCTTCATCGCAGAGTAGCAGTTCCATTCGACGTCCTGACTTATTTGTGTTCCAGTATCCGTCTTGCTTTACAGTTTCTACCCCCTACAGCTCCCTCTAGAACTACGGAAGCTATTCCCTGATGTCTTAACGTAAGTCCAAACATCTCACCTACTGGAAACATCTCGCCTTGGATTATCGAGAGACTGAAGCGCCACCACGCCACTGTAATTGATGAGCTCTGACAGACAGTTGAAGCAGCATGGAATGATGTACCCCTATCTGCCGTCCAAGCTCAGACACGATCAGGAGCCAAAGAAGAGCCATTGTTGCTGCCACACATACCAGCTCCGTGATATAAATTTCGCTCACAGAAACACCCACAAATTTAATTGTGTGTTCTGCTACAGTAGTGGAAATAAAGGCCGAGCTCCACGAGAGTAATAGCGTAATGTCTGAAGCACACATGTGTCCAGTTTACTATGAAAGTAGTAGATACGTATAACACATAAACAATCATGACGGAATTACAAAGTTTGCCGGCCGCGGTGGTCTCGCGGTTCTAGGCGCGCAGTCCGGAACTGCGCGACTGCTACTGTCGCAGGTTCGAATCCTGCCTCGGGCATGGATGTGTGTGATGTCCTTAGGTTAGTTAGGTTCAAGTAGTTTTAAGTTCTAGGTGACTGATGACCACAGCTGTTAAGTCCCATAGTGGTCAGAGCCATTTTTGAATTACGAAGTTTCTTTCATAACACGAGTTATAAAATAAGGCCTTGCATTTCCTGGATGAAAATCAGTATGAAGGCACTCACAGTCATGCTGTGTTATTGCATTGTCATTACTTTCTCCAGCTACCGTTCTTTCTAATTACCTCAGAAATTCTCTTCGGCATTAGGGTTTGTAGCTCTTGCAATGAAGTTGTCACCAAGTCTTCTCGTATTGCTCTTTCCAGCGCACATACGGCTTCAAACTGCCTTCCATTGCGATTAACACGCCTTGCATGTGTCCCATGAAGGTTTTCACCACGCTCAAATCCGGACTTCGGGCAGGCCACGTCAAGACATCGATATTTTCATCTTCAAACCATTTTATGGTTTTCACAGAACCATACACAGACGCATTATCTTGTTGAAACATAAGTGCAACGTGAGTTTACGTGCAAACCGGTGACAAGTGAAATAATAACAACTACAGAGGACCTGCAAGCTACAACTAATTTATTACTGATCAACAGTTTAACCCAAAGGGCACAGTATTTACCAAAAATTTTCTACAAGTGTCTCTTATTCACAGGTCAGAAAAATACATTACACAATACCTTTCTAATTGAATTAGGTGGAAACAAGAACTTCTTATAACTTCTATACTAACTGTAAGGACTTCAATAATAAAAGGTAAAATCAGTTTCATTTACCAAAGGGCACTTGAATAATGAAGGTGAAATAAGTTTCTTTTAAATAGATAGCAAACGGAACAGACACCTTGGCGTCCCAAATGCAGAGGAAACTTAACTTAATGAAAGATCCCCACTCACTGCAAAACGAAGAACTCAGTGGCCGCCGTATCGGCTGTCATTTTCCCCGCTTCCAAAAAGAACTTCTCGTTCCCTCTGGTACTGGTCTGCCAAGGCGTCGTACTCCGGACATCAATTTAGACATGGACTAGGTGCCCGCTGCAGTGCTGCAGCAGAAAAGCACAAAAACACAGCCACAGCCAAAAGAAACAATGTTAACAGCCCCAGAATATAGTAAGATTAAATTCTGCAAAGATAGATCACATCAAGACAAAGGCAAAATTAAAAATAATTAAAAGAATTAACTGTAGATCTCAAATTTCAAAATATGTAAAATTGCCCCAGCATTAACAGACTAGTTTTAAAAGGGCAACGATAAGACAAAGTATAATATTATTAAACCGGTACGTCGCAGTTCCAATACAATATTGGCACTCATAAGAAAAGTTAGAAATTGGTGATAACACGGGTAGGCCCGAGTGCAAAACTAGAAGGCTTGAATGACTACTTCTTCAATAGACAGCTGCGTGGTACATAGTTCAACTCCACTAGCGAAAATGAGTAACACATTGCTCAGCGTCCTGTGTAGAAGACCATGGCTCAGTCACGCCTCAAGAACTAGCAATAACAGGCCGGCTTCCGCACTCCGAGCCACATACACCGGCCAAATCCAGCTAACTCCACGCAAACACAAGTTTTCCTATCTGAGCAGCGACACGTACTGGCCGTTCCTAAGTCAAAACCCAGTCTGCCCGCCAGCCGACCAGGACCACCACCGGCCAACGAGGCAAAGATAAGCGACGCCAGAGGGAAACAATCGATCCGGATGAACAGAACGGAGAAAGCGACTGGCGCCAGCGCCTCCCCACGTATCAATGAGACTTTCCTCCCCTAGGTCCTTTTACATCCTAATTAGGGCTGTTTCTGAATGCCAGTGTACATAGAGCTCATTCCAGTCTTCAACCAAGCAATGCGTGATTTACATTTAGCGCAGAAGGCTGCCCAAATCATAACACTTTCACCACCAAAATTTACCCTCATTCTTACCTGCTGTTCTTTTCTAAGATGCCGGCCGCAGTGGTCTCGCGGTTAAGGCTCTCAGTCCGGAACTGCGCGACTGCTACGGTCGCAGGTTCGAATCCTGCCTCGGGCATGGATGTGTGTGATGTCCTTAGGTAAGTTTGGTTGAAGTAGTTCTAAGTTCTAGGGGACTGATGACCACAGATGTCAAGTCCCATAGTGCTCAGAGCCATTTTCTCAGATCATGCCAATAATATCGAAAACCATCCTACACATCTAAATTAAACTTCTTCTCATCACTGAAGATCACTTTAACCATTCTGGAGTCCATGATACATATTTTTCAGCCAACTCCTATCTATTCTCTTTTTGTTTAGGTGTTAATGCGGATTTCAGCCGACGTTTCTCGAACACAAGATATATGTCATATGACAAAACCTGCCGTACACGTCTGACTGTTACCGGCAACTGTAAATCTGCAACAAGTTGAGAAGAACAACGGTTTGTGGCCCTTCCTTTGCACAAAAGTAACACTTTCTGTTCCTCAGATAATTTTCTACTTTGACCACATTTTGCTTTCTGTCCACATCCTGCTGTCTATCGAACGAAATCATAAACCATTGCACCTGAACAGTTCATCTCCTTGGCAACTGACGATTAGGAGTCCCATTTCCCTGTACACATCGATTTTTGCCTTTCCACTGCATGGTAACTGCTTTCTGCGTGGCATTGTCACAATCGTGGTTTATCTACACAACATTCACTGTCACAAATTGTGCAGTAAAGGCACGTACATCGCACAGAGCCGACTGCCTTTATACTGAGTTTCACAACCTGAATCTTTTGCTATCTTTTGATAGTGTAGTACTAACATCAAATGCGATAACATCTGACTGCATTTGTCGGGAAATTGGGTTTCATACTATTGCATATACATTGTGCAAAACTATTCATGTCGATAATGTTAATTTTCCTGCAAACGTCCATGCCTTTGTACTGATTTCCACTACTGTACACAGTAAATGCACAATGTATAAAATGTAGTTATGTCCCGCCGTGTATTCATGTATATAAATGCAATAACATAGGAGCACTTCAATGTGCAGAAAATTGGCTACTTTACCTATCGTCCAATATTGCTTACAATTTTGGCATAGTAATACGATCTTTGGCGAGAAACCGAAAGACAGACGCAATATTTTGCGAATTTGCTGCACTGCGATCTGTAGTTCATCAGTGGTATAAGAAAGAAACTGTTGTTGTCGTGGACTTCATTCTTGAGACTGGTTTGATGCAGCTCTCCATGCTACTCTATCCTTCAGAATTTGGAAGAGAGTATTCCAATCAACATTGTCAAAAGCTTTTTCTAAGTCTACAAATGCTAGAAACGTAGGTTTGCCCTTCCTTAATCTATCTTCTACGATAAGTCGCAGTGTCAGTATTGCCTCACGTGTTTCAATATTTCTACGGAATCCAAACTCATCTTCCCCGAGGTCGGCTTCTATCAGTTTTTCCATTCGTCTGTAAATAATTCGCGTTAGTATTTTGCAGCTGTGACTTATTAAACTGATAGTTCGGTAATTTTCAAATCTGTCAACACCTGCTTTCTTTGGAATTGGAATTATTATATTCTTCTTGGAGTCTGAGGGTATTTCGCCTGTCTCATACATCTTGCTCACCAGATGGTAGAGTTTTGTCAGGACTGGCTCTCCCAACGTTGTCAATAGTTCTAATGGAATCTTGTCTACTTCCGCGGCCTTGTTTCGACTCAGGTCTTTCAGTGCTCTGTCAAACTCTTCACGCAATATCATATCTCCCATTTCATCTACATCCTCTTCCATTTCCATAATATTGTTCTCAAGTACATCGCCCTTGTATAGGCCCTCTATATACTCATTCCACCTTTCTGCTTTCCCTTCTTTGCTTAGAACTGGGTTTCCTTCAAAGCTCTTGATATTCATGCAAGTGGTTCTCCTTTCTCCAAAGGTCTCTTTACTTTTCCTGTAGGCAGTACCTATCTTACGCCTAGTGAGATAAGCCTCTACACCCTTACATTTGTCCTCTAGCCATCCTTGCTTAGCCATTTTGCACTTCCTGTCGATATCATTTTTGAGACGTTTGTATTCCTTTTTGCCTGCTTCATTTACTGCATTTTTATATTTTCTCCATTTATCAATTAAAGTCAATATTTCTTCTGTTACCCAAGGGTTAGACCTCGTCTTTTTACCTATTTGATCCTCTGCTGCCTTCACTATTTCATCCCTCAAAGCTACCTATTCTTCTTGTACTGTATTTCTTTCCTCCATTCCTGTCAATTGTTCCCTTATGCTCTCCCTGAAACTCTTTACAATCTCTGATTCTTTCAGTTTATCCAGGTCCCATCTCCTTAAATTTCTCCTTAGATTCCCACCTTTTTGCAGTTTCTTCAGTTTTAATCTACAGTTCATAACCAATAGATTGTGGTCAGAGTCCACATCTGCCCCTGGAAATGTCTTCCAACTTAAAACCTGGTTCCTAAATCTCTGTCTTACCATTATATAATCTATCTGATACCTTTAGGTATCTCCAGGGTTCTTCAATGTGTACAACCTTCTTTTATGATTCTTAAACCAAGTTTAATGATTAAGTTATGCTCAGTGCAAAATTCTACCAGACGGCTTCCTGTTTCATTTCTTAGCCTCAATCCATATTCACCTACTATGTTTCTTTCTCTCCCTTTTCCTACTGATGAATTCCAGTCACCCGTGACTATTAAATTTTCAGCTCCCTTCACTACCTGAATAATTTCTTTTATCTCATCATATATTTCATCAATTACTTCGTCATCTGCAGAGCTAGTTGGCATATAAACTTGTACTATTGTAGTAGGTGTGGGCTTCGTGTCTATCTTAGCCACAATAATGCGTTCACTATGCTGTTTGTAGTAGCTTACCCGTACACCTACTTTTTTTATTCATTATTAAACCCACTCCTGCATTACCCCTATTTGATTTTGTATTTATAACCCTGTATTCACCTGACCAAAAGTGTTGCTCCTCCTGCCACCGAACTTCACTAATTCCCACTATATCTAACTTTAACCTATCCATTTCCCTTTTTAAATTTTCTAACCTACCTGCCCGATTAAGGGATCTGACATTCCACGCTCCGATCCGTAGAACGCCAGTTTTCTTTGTCCTGATAACGATATCCTCTCGAGTAGTCCCCGCCCGGAGATCCGAATGGGAGACTATTTTCCCTCCGGAATATTTTACCCAAGAGGACGTCATCATCATTTAATCATACAGTAAAGCTGCATGCCCTCGGGAAAAATTACGGCTGTAGTTTCCCCTTGCTTTCAGCCGTTCACATACCAGAACAGCAAGGCCATTTTGGTTAGTGTTACAAGGCCAGATCAGTCAATCATCCAGACTGTTGCCCCTGCAACTACTGAAAAGGCTGCTGCCCCTCTTCAGGAACCACACGTTTGTCTGGCCTCTCAACAGATACCCCTCCGTTGTGGTTGCACCTACGGTACGGCTATCTGTATCGTTGAGGCACGCAAGCCTCCCCACCAACGGCAAGGTCCTTGGTTCATGGGGGGAGGGGGGGAGAAAGAAACTGAGGCTTCAAAATTAATAATGGTAAAATAAGTACAGAAACGTTTGTATTTTAATTAATATGTTGCAGTCAAAAGATTTCAAAAGTTACATCTACTACAAGATACCGTATAGCGATATAGGATTTTAGGACGATGTAGATTAAATTATTTTGCTAGTAAGGTAAAAACTGCTGAGCATCCTTTTCTGCGTCGCTTTCCTTCCACCTGCGGAGGTCCCGGGCGACCTCGTCTAACATCTTTCGCCTTTCTGAGGGTAACAGACTTACCGCCATCGACTTCTCAATGTCGTTGCCCTCGCCTATTCCATTTATGTGGCTCTACAAGACGGGAAGCGAAAATGGAAGCTAAGTAACAGTCCTTGAGTGAATTTCACAATAACAATATCAAACGCTTTCTGTATTTCTTGTGCGAAAACCACAGCATGTGTTTTCGCTATGGACAGGATGTAAATGCAAGAAAATAGCTTCACTAAGAAACCCAATCCTCTTGTCGTTCTGGATGAGCAGGTGATGCAGTTTCTGAAGGCGCAGCCCTAAAGCAGCTCTGTTTTTCCTTGCAAGTAATTAACTTTATAAGATACTTATTGAGGCTGCTTAACGATAATATGTCTAATACAGGGACTGAACGACCTTTTAATCCACTAGATTCGTAAAGGAATGGCTTTATGAAAGGATAGTCATCAGACGTATTGAACATGATCGAAAAACAAAATTATCAGCGAACAGGAAGCTTTATCGGTCACCGTAATCGAAAGCTATATGCATGTTTGACTCTTGCACGTATAAGAGAAAAAGATCATTTTTGTAGTGTCATAGACAGTCTGAATAACTGTCAACTAATATTTTCTTGTGTCTTACGGTATGGCCGAAGAATTAAATGGAAAGTTCAGGAGAGTTCTCTCCTTCGTTCATTAAGTGTAATGAGTATAAATTTCTATTTACATACTTAGAGGGGGTGTGCATTTTAAACTAACTTGCCGCAGGTAATACCCGTACAGCAATAGAGCGCAGTTACTAACTGAGTTAACACAAGGTTGGCGAGCCTTCGGTCAGTTTTTTTGTGATTAACAATTAATTTATGGTTCAAATATTGCGCAGTTTATTGAATGAAATCCTCATTGCTTTTGATTAATGAACATGTGTTCATTACTAATATTTTTATGATTACTTCCACATTACTTAAATTTATAGTTTAAATTTATACTTTACTTATTCCCCGGTGTGTGTCTGGAAACACACGTAGGTGTCAATCGTAACAGATTCCTGTGGTGTAAAAAAATGGTTCAAATGGCTCTGAGCACTATGGGACTCAACTGCTGAGGTCATAAGTCCCCTAGAGATTAGAACTACTTAAACGTAACTAACCTAAGGACAACACACACATCCATGCCCGAGGCAGGATTCGAACCTGCGACCGTAGCGGTCGCGCGGTTCGAGACTGTAGCGCCTAGAAACGCTCGTCCACGAGCGGACGGCCCCTCTGGTGTAGATAATAGTCATATTAATGTAATATCTGCTTCAATATACGGTGTGAGATACAGTATTTTTTTCAAATGGCTCTGAGCACTATGGGACTTAACATCTATGGTCATCAGTCCCCTAGAACTTAGAACTACTTAAACCTAACTAACCTAAGGACATCACACAACACCCAGCCATCACGAAGCAGAGAAAACCCCTGACCCCGCCGGGAATCGAACCCGGGAACCCGGGCGTGGGCAGCGAGAACGCTACCGCACGACCAAGATACAGTATTCATAAAATAACAACCCTACTGATTATTTATTACACATATAAATGTTAAGGACATTGTAAAGAAAGGGATAATTTTAATAGCAATTTAACATTTATATGTGAAGCTAAAAGTAATCATAGTCTCCAGGCACGGCTTCGACCTGTTATCTCGTTCACTGGAGAAGAACTGCCTTAAGGATGATTCCCGCCTCGAAACGAGCCCACATCAACAGCGAAGACGTGTCTGAAGACGCCCCGGTCGGAGGTGCGATATCAAACTGGCGGCCGCCTGTCATACGGCCGACAACCAGAACTGACGGTCAGGGATGCCATTTAAAAAAATGGTTGAAATGGCTCTGATCACTATGGGACTTAATATACGAGGTCATCAGTCCCCTAGAACTTAGAACTACCTAACCCTAACTAACCTAAGGACATCTGACTGCCCGAGGCAGCATTCGAACCTGCGACCGCAGCAGCAGTGCGGTTCCGGATTGGAACGCCTAGAGCCTCTCAGCCACAGCGGCCGGTTGTGCCATTTCTCTCCGTAGCATGACCGCTCAGGCTGACATCAGCGGCACCCCTACATCACACTGGAACCTCGACGACATTTTTCCCGTTTTGTAGCCCTTCTTAGGAAGCCAATCTGGGCTTACTTTTGAGGGAGATAATGCCCGCCGGCACACGACGAGAGTTCCTACTGCTTTTCTTCGTGCTCGCCATCCCCAACATTCGCCAGCAAGATTATCGCGCCAACTGGACATAATTTCGCACGATCCATCAGGAGGGCATCCAACAACTCTGTCAGTCATTGTCAAGCCGAATAACTGCTTGCTTAAGGATCAGAAGTGGACCAACGCGTTATTGATTTCCTCAATTTGTGCAGCTGTTACTGTTCAGTATATCATCTAGTTTTTCTGAAGTTGTAATCATTGGTTTGTCTGTACGTGTTCATCATCATCTCTGTCAGGGGATATATATATATATATATATATATATATATATATATATATATATATATATATATATATATGGTGTTACAAAAAGGTACACAAATAAAGAAAAGATGTTATTTGGACATGTGTCCGGAAACGCTTAATTTCCATGTTAGAGCTCATTTTGCTTTCGTCAGTATGTACTGTACTAACTCAATTCACCACCAGTTGGTCCAATTGAAGGAAGGTAATGTTGACTTCGGTCCTTGTGTTGACATGCGACTCATTGCTCTACAGTACCAGCATCAGGCACATCAGTACGTAGCATCAACAGGTTATTGCTCATCACGAACATGGTTTTGCAGTCAGTGCAATGTTCAGAAATGCGGAGTTGGCAGATGCCCATTTGATGTATGGATTAGCACGGGGCAATAGCCGTGGCGCGGTACGTTTGTATCGTTGTATCGAGACAGATTTCCAGAACTAAGGTGTCACGACAGGAAGACGTTCGAAGCAATTGATCGGCGTCTTAGGGAGCACGGAACATTCCAGCCTATGACTCGCGACTGGGGAAGACCTATAACGACGAGGACACCTGCAATACACGAGGCAATTCTTCGTGCAGGTGACGATAACCTACTGTGAGCGTCAGAGAAGTTACTGCTGTACAAGGTAACGTTGACCACGCCACTGTATGGAGTGTGCTACGGGAGAACCAGTTGTTTCCGTACCATGTACAGCGAGTGCAGGCACTATCAGCAGCTGATTGGCCTCCACGGGTTCATCCAATAACGTGTCAATCCTCATTTCAGTGCAAATGTTCTCTTTGCGTATGAGGCTTCATTCCACCGTGATCAAATTGCAAATTTTCACAATCAACATGCGTGGGCTGACGAGAATCCGCACGCAATTGTACAATCACGTCATCAACACAGATTTTCTGTGAACGTTTGGGCAGGCATTGTTGGCGATGTCTTGATTGGGCCCCATGTTCTTCCACCTACGCTCAATGGAGCACGTTATCATGATTTCAGGATACTCTACCTGTGCTGCTAGAACATGTGCCTTTACAAGTACGACACAACATGTGGTTCATGCACGATGGAGCTCCTGCACATTTCAGTCGAAGTGTTCGTACGCTTCTCAACAACAGATTCGGTGACCGATGGATTGGTAGAGGTGGACCAATTCCATGGCTTCCACGCTCTCCTGACCTCAACCCTCTTGACTTTCGTTTATAGGGGCATTTGAAAGCTCTTGTCTACGCAACCCCGGTACCAAATGTAGAGAATCTTCGTGCTCGTATTGAAGACGGCTGTGATACAGGGCTATTACAAATGATTGAAGCGACTTCATAAATTCACTGTAGCTCCATTCATTGACATATGGTAACAACACACCACAGATGTGTAGAAAAACTCATGAAGTTTTGTTCGGCTGAAGCTGCACTTCAGGTTTCTGCCGCCAGAGCGCTCGAGAGCGCAGTGAGACAAAATGGCGACAGGAGCGTATGTCGCGCTTGAAATGCACTCACGTCAGTCGTAACAGTGCAACGACACTTCAGGACGAAGTTCAACAAAGATCCACCAACTGCTAACTCCATTCGGCGATGGTATGAGCAGTTTAAAGCTTCTGGATGCCTCTGTAAGTGGAAATCAAAGGGTCGGCCTGCAGTGAGCGAAGAAACGGTTCAACGCGTGCGGGCAAGTTTCACGCGTAGCCCGCGGAAGTCGACGAATACAGCAAGCAGGGAGCTAAACGTACCACAGCCGACGGTTTGGAAAATCTTACGGAAAAGGCTAAAGCAGAAGCCTTACCGGTTACAATTGCTACAAGCCCTGACACCCGATTACAAAGTCAAACGCTTTGAATTTTCGGCGCGGTTGCAACTGCTCATGGAAGAGGATGCGTTCAGTGCGAAACTTGTTTTCAGTGATGAAGCAACATTTTGTCTTAATGCTGAAGTGAACAGACACAATGTGCGAATCTGGGCGGTAGAGAATCCTCACGCATTCGTGCAGCAAATTCGCAATTCACCAAAAGTTAACGTGTTTTGTGCTACCTCATGGTTTAAAGTTTACGGCCCCTTTTTCTTCTGCGAAAAAAACGTTACAGGACACATGTATCTGGACATGCTGACAAATTGGCTCATGGCACAACTGGGGACCGACAGCGCCGACTTCATCTTTCAACAGGATGGTGCTCCACCGCACTTCCATCATGATGTTCGGCATTTCTTAAACGGGAGATTGGAAAACCTATGGGTCGGTCGTGGTGGAGATCATGATCAGCAATTCATGTCATGGCCTCCACGCTCTCCCGACTTAACCCCATGCGATTTCTTTCTGTTGGGTTATGTGAAAGATTCAGAACTGCGAGCTCGCATCAACGATGCTTTCGAACTCATTGGTGGGGACATGCTGCGCCGAGTGTGGGAGGAACTTGATTATCGGCTTGATGTCTGCCGAATCACAAAGGGGCACATATCGAACATTTGTGAATGCCTAAAAAAACTTTTTGAGTTTTTGTATGTGTGTACAAAGCATTGTGAAAACATCTCAAATAATAAAAGTTATTGTAGAGCTGTGAAATCGCTTCAATCATTTGTAATAACCCTGTATAATACGCCATTCTGCAGGGCTGTATCGGTGCATCAGGGATTACATGCAACGGAGGGTGGATGCATGTATCCTCGCTAACGGAGGACATTTTGAACATTTCTGTAACAAAGTGTTTGAAGTCACGCTGGTACGTTCTGTTGCTGTGTGTTTCCATTCAATAACTAATGTGACTTGAAGAGGAGTAATAAAGTGAGTTCTAACATGGAGAGTAAGCGTTTCCGGACACATGTCGTGTGTGTGTGTGTGTGTGTGTGTGTCTGTCTTGGAGCGTATATTAAACTTTTGTTACAGCGTTGAGCGTTGACTAGAGCCTAAAGATCGAAAAGTGTTCCAAGGTGTAGCACTTTCCCAACAACATTAATGTACAAAGGTACAAATACCTAATATTGCAAGCACTTGCTGCATTTTAGGGACACTCGTCCGTTGTTGTTTCCGTTCGGGCGCTAAAGACTGCACTGTTGAGCGCCCATATACACCATATCCATCCATCCATCCTAATATTGCAAGCCATGAAGAGAAGCAGGTAGGAAACATAAATTCTACTCCGAAAAGCATTTAGGGCATCTATAACCGACGAACTGGAGACCACAAAAAATAGAACATCAATCCAATTTGTTACGTGATCCCATTTGATCAATACGAAGAAATCAGTTTTTGTTACTGTACGAAGTGAATGAATAAATTTTTATTGTAACAAGGATATAAGTAACACGAATCTAAGACGCTACTAAAAAACAACAAACAAACGAAACCGTAGAGGTTAACTTTTAAACACAGTTAAAACAAAAGGAAGGAAGATGGGATTTATTGTCCCTTGATGACGGTGTCACCAAAAGCTCAGGCGGGCGAAAGATGGGGAAGAACTGCTCACTTTCAAAGCTTTAGTTCCAGCATTCACTTAAAGCGATGTCAGGATATCACGGACAACCTAAATCTGGATGCTCAGACAGGAATACACCTGTACTAGCGTCTTACTACTGTCCACCCTCACTCGGTTTTGACCATTCTCGGTTTTTCGGATACCACCTTTTACAGTACCGGTAAATGCTTGCAATTTTTGCCTTCAACAAACTTGACATTCTAAAAAAAAAATTGCAGTTAGCACCTCGAAAGAAAATAATTACATAATTATTTTCTTATGTAGCTGAAGATGCTAAACAACAGTGCTGCTGTACACTAAAATTCTCACGACACAGTACCGTAGTACATCGATAGGAGGGCTGAAAGAGAATGGCAAGACCATCAATGAAATGAAGTGTCAAGAACGCGTTTTCTGCATTTGAAGCAGAAGAACTCTGCAACATACCCGTACTGAGTTGGTGGAAGTGTGCGGCAGGAATGCCACATCATTTTGACTGACTCAGTGGTTACATATTGCAGACGCCTCAACTGAGGTCAAAGGAGTCTGACTGACGAAGGACGAAATGGAAGACCATCTAACAGATGGTCGCAAGCGAAGTCGTGGCCATGGTGTTCGATACCCGGCATATCACAACAGAAGCGGTAGTGGAAAAAATGAAAATCCATCCCGGATTAGTTTCCAACGTCATGTACGACCATGAGATAATGATGGATCCCCGATTACTCCTACCAACTCAAAAAAGCCAGCCGATCCGAGGTGGCAGTGGAAATATTTTAGCTGTGTCAGGACAAACGAGATTACTACCTAAGCCGCGAATCACAGCGTTCGAGAGGAAGGAGCACAAAAAGCAGGGAAATCATGTAGATTCGCCATCGCCGAAACTGGAGACCCAGCCATCATCACTCAACGTTTGGCTGAGTATCTTTTGGTACTGCCGTAGGGTGGTGGTTACAAGTTATGTTCGTAGTACGGGGCAAACTGCCACGAAATGTCCTGACGTTTTTACAGGAAGCTGTCAGACTAATATTTGCAAACATCTGGTTCTCAAACCGGTAGAAGGGCCATTGCGTCCTCTTGTATCAGGAGACAGTCACCAAAAGAGTCCACAGAAAATTTCAGACGGGATCCATAGACAGCGACAAGATGTTAAAAGCGTCAGGATGTGCGAAGTTTAGGGAAATAGCGTCGCTGATCTCCCTTGAACAGGCTGGCCTGCACCTAGTTCGCAAGCAATACAGACAGTGAGAGACGCCCTCATGAAGTGTCAAGAAACCAGTATTTCGACTGGAATTTTGTCTGGACTGTTTTTGATGATTGTGTCTCGTGATACAAAAGGACACCTTGCACTTATCCCAAGTTTGAGTGCAAGTTTGAAATTCCTTGGCCTGGCAGGACAGAGCGGATTAGGTTGTGGAAAGGTGCCAGAATGAGTTCCTATCAGTTACACTCAACATACAGACCTTATTTATGAACACAGAATATTACAACAAGGATGCAAAACACTCAAAACTTTAATCGACCTCCTTTGATTAACTTTAGATTGGCTGAAGGCCACATTCAAAATCCAAGACACAAGGCTCAAGCAAAATTGAAATACAGGTTTCTTCTGGAGGTTTCACCCAAGAATATTTTCTAAATCTTCAATCTAATCGGCTTAAGGCCTTAGCAATTTAATTTTAATGGAACTAGGCTGGAGGTCGCATATTGAGCAATAAGAGGAGTTTCCATAAAAAGGCAGAAGGCCTTACCATAAACATTTCGTGCAAATTGGGCTGAAGGCCCCATTCAAAAGCATGGCAATCTTATGCCTTAAGGGCAAGACAAGAACATTAATTTAAGAGATATTATTACTTGGCTGAAAGCACACATCAACCAAATAACTAAAATCCAAACTGAAATTGCTACATAACACACAAGGAACAGCGCTCAGAAGTTTCGAAGGGTCGGCCTGGGATTGTAACATTAACGCCCGTTTAGGTGAGACAGGCAGCCTGTCCAACGACTTCTTAATCTGGAGGCAACCCAACCGACAGATAAACAGCCGAACAACCAATCAACCTCTAAACATTCATGGTGGTGTCTGTTTGTTCTATATCGTGTCTCCCTACCACTTTCGTGCAACGACGCTCTGAGCGTGTTTTTTTAGGGAATTGACTAGTTTGAACCTGGGACCTGTTGCTGGTAAGGAGACGCCAGACTACACATGACATGTAGAATTCAGAAGAGTTCAGTGAGACTAGCGATGATATAACCAAATACTTAATGATTTCAGCGTCACCTCCACTGCACTCCCTGTAAAAGAATCTTAATACTAACTAAATTTAGTGGAAGGGGTTCAAGGCTTTCCTATTTTTAGTTAGCTGGTAAAATAACGTCGAAAAAGCAGTTCAGTTTACCATTGGAAATTTTATTCTACTCACAAAACATTGTTTATAAATTGCACTATTGATAAAAGGAAGTGTTTTAATACAGGATGGTAAAAACCAACGGCGTTCAACAAAAATGTGAACGAATATTCCGTGAATGGGTTTCCAAGTTCTACAATGGATCGAAGGATGACATATGCCATATCACATCTATAATCTAGGTTTAAGTTAAGTTTCACAAAAGAGAAAAACTATGAAAATGGTCTACAGTGACCCTCAATTATCTTTAATTACTTATCTAACTTGTCGTAAATTACAGTGGCTGATGTGGCTTCTCAATAATTATATAACAGAGAAATCATCGCGTTTCACATTTTTACTTCAAGTGGCAAATGTGAACACCATGAGATTTAATTGACGATCGACACTAGTATTACGCAAAAAAAGGGGGTATAACAGATGAGACTTCTGCAGTTCTGAGTGAAGCCTTATGCGCTCAAAAATGCGGCATCGCGTGCGTTCATTACCTTGTCGGTGTTTAGGCAGCGTCAGGGCGGCAGCGGCCGGCGTAGCAGGCATCCAGGTCGCCGTCTCGGAACTAACTCTCCTAACTTCTCCTTACTACAATTTACCGAAGTTGGTTTAAAAAAACTATCTGGCTGAGTTTTCATCTGACCAATCAGAGTCTCAATGTTAACCTTAAGCTCCGCCTACAAAAAATCTGTCTATCCAATGAGAAACGTTATACTTTTCGTGGTGGGGCAATGTTTTTAGAGTTTGCAACGTAACAGAGACGCAAAAAAGTGTCACACTAAAAACTGCAGCTGGTATGGTACTTTTAGCGTTATCGTGAGATCTATACTGTTCTTCTGGAGGGCTCTATCTTTTAACATGGGCTGGGGGGTGGTCCTAACGTAACAGAGACGCGAAAAAGTCTCACACTAAAACTTGTGGGTGGTGTGGCCCTAGTGGTTACCTGGCGACGTGGGTGCCCAGTCCGTCCCTTATAGTAGGGGCTTCTAGCTTAACACGGTTCTGCTCTCGGTATCTATTCTCGTTTCTCCCCTCGGAACTGCGTCTGCCTCACGGTGGGAAGGTATGACATGCATTTATGCATTCTTGTGTTAGTCTGTGGTATTCCATTTGCTCACTCGTTACTCGTATTACTGTGGTTAATTTAATGTCACGATTTATTCGGAGCTATGTGACAACTACTGGATTTGCTTATCATGTCAGGGTTTTCATGGAAGGCGTTGGATTTGCCTGACACCTTACAAACCAAATCAGTTCCGTTCCACGAAACCAACAAAACGACCACAAGATTTCAATACACGACACAGAGAATACTGGCGCCCACAACGACCACCAACACATCAGCTGTCGAACTACATGCCGCGCTGGACACCAACAACACGACGAGGAAAATACACTGCCTAAAATTACGTCAACGACCAGGGCAGGTAACCGGAACGTCAACTGTCACAGGGCAGAGGATACCGCTGGTGAACTTGCATAACAGGGAATAAATTAAGTTAAATTTCACAGGAAGACGGCTGGAAACTTAGCCGACTTAAATACACACACTTTGTTGCTCGCAGGAATGTCCCAGAGCGACACCAGGATCAAACGAAGAAATGAAACAGTTGAGACTCGATAGTTGGTCAAGTGAGGACTCGACTTTCATGTCCCAGATCGGTGGGCGACGAACTTCGTAGCATTCGCAAGCAGCACCTCACTCTCCAACTGCGCGTGCGCGGCACCAGGGGGTCTGTGCAACGGGGGCTTGCTTGCCGCTCCACGCTAGCCGACCCACTGGACAGCAGGTCCGTCCGCGACTGCTGCTCCGTCGCGACTGCACTGCTGGTGCGTCGCCCACTCACTGACCACACGAAACACGACGACCCGCAAATACTATCGGTCGCTCCAGAGATGGTACGACAGTGCGCTTATCAACACGCGTTGCTGCTGCCACTCACGGGAAGTAAGGCAGGAAGTTAGTGACGCCAGTAAATGAAATAAGAAAATGAGGTGGCACTATCGTAATACGCGATGACAAACAATTAATGGGATGAACACAGCTCAATGTTGTTTGTAAATGTTGTCCGACTCCGCAGTTGTTACATACTGTGTCCTGTAACAAAGTAACAGTAAGTCTGTATGTATATAAGAAACTGAGTATTCACATGCAATTCAAGATAAAAAGGATTTGTCTGTGTATCATATTACTGCCAATCACTTTCTGCTATTCCTTATTAGTTTCGTCCTTCTTCGGTTTACTCACAATTCATATTTGTGCTCATTAGACTTCCCACGCCACTCAGCAGCTCCTGTAATGCTACCTCGTTTTCGCTGTTGATAGGGATACCATTAGTGTATCTTATCATTGATATCATTTCATTCTGTATGTTAGACCCACTCCTGAAACATTCTTTAATTTCCTTTGCCACGCGGGGCTAGCCGAGCGGTCTTAGACGCTGCAGTAATGGACTGTGCGGCTGATCCCGGCGGAGATTCGAGTCCTCCCTCAGGCATAGGTGTGTGTGTGTGTGTGTGTGTCCTTAGGATAACTTAGGTTAAGTAGTGTGTTAGCTTAGGGACTGATGACCTTAGCAGTTATGTCAAATGGTTCAAATGGCTCTGAGCACTATGGGACTCAACTGCTGTGGTCATTAGTCCCCTAGAACTTAGAACTACTTAAACCTAACTAACCTAAGGACATCACACACATCCATGCCCGAGGCAGGATTCGAACCTGCGACCGTAGCAGTCGCACGGTTCCAGACTGCGCGCCTGGAACCGCGAGACCACCGCTGCCGGCCAGTTATGTCACATAAGATTTCACACACATTGGAACATTTGTTTAATTTCCTTTATTGCTTCTTAGATTTATACAGAGTGCCCCAGAAATGTTGCAGCATACTACGAGGGGTTGTTAGGGTGTCCTGAAGAACATATTGAGGGTAGGAATCCGTGTCCAGAAACTTCACCCAATGACGCTACAGAGCGTTGAAGTTACAGGCGCCAGTGCCTGCCGCTAGGGCAACCCTACAGCAACAAACGTGACTTTGTACACTCTGGCAGTTTATTTTTATTCTGTATAACGAAAAGCTTTGGATGTTTACAGGGTTCCAGGAGAAAAATAAACTTTACGTGGAAATCCACGTCTGAAACCACCATCCATCAAGACAACAGAGCATCGTTTTCGTTGGAGACAAGCCCTGTCTATGCAGCAGCTCTCTCTATCTTCTCCACTGGTGATGGTGACAACCAGTCGCGATCACTGAATAATAAACAATATTGCGAACCGTTGCGCCTATGGTACGTCAGCGTACAAAGCCACGAAGGTGTCGCTTAGGGCAAGAGCCAGCGTCTGCAACTTCGACTCTTTGTAGCGTCGTTAGAGACGTTTCTGGACACGGGTTTCTATCCTCGATTTGTTCCTCAAGACACTCTCTACAACCCCTCGGAGTTTGTAGCAACATTTCTGGAACGCCCCCTCCATTAAACCGTAAGAGCCGAGGACTACGTCCCTGTCCTTTTCTATGTTTTCTTTGTTTTTTAATACTATCTGTGCAACATTGCACTACATGACATTCTTGTGACTGTAGAAATGCTGACTTGGTACGTTTAATAGGAGTTGGTGAATGGGGAACGAGGTGTTTCTCCAGAGATGTTTAAACTAAAAGTTTTCTATTCCTTTTGTTGTTTTGAATTACAATAGTTCATGTACCATTTCTACGGAATGTAAACTGTTCTATCAGTTCCCTTTCACGAGTTACATGACGTTGCCTCGGTTGAAGTGATGCATCCACATGTAAGAGACGGGGAATGGGATGTGTGCAGGGTGGAAGAGTAGGTCCAGTCAGGGGTGACAGAAATTAATAAATACAGTGAGAGAAATGTATGAATGCAGAGTCTCGCGGCGATAACATTGAATAAAATGGCCAAGGTGTGCTTGACCGAAAACTCGTGTAGTTTTAACCAATTGACGCGGTCGCAAACCCGAGAACATTTTATTCAACGGGAGAAATATCTTTGTTTATTATTTTGTTTGCAGTGGTATCTTTCAGGAAGGATAAAATTGTGCCATGTGGTATTTTATGGGCGACAAGCAAAGCAAGGCAAACCTCCATGTGCTGACCCTGAGATTCCAATCGAGTGGTCCAACCGACCGCCATGTCGTCCTCTGCCAATGGCACCATTCGCATACGGGGTGTGGTGGAGCATGGTATCAGCACATCATTCTGCCAGCGTTCTTGATCTTGGAGCCCGCTGCTTCTCATTCAAATAGCTCGTGAAATTGTACCACGACACATTTCCAGAAGTGCCGGGAATCGAACCGGGCCGTCCGCGTAGCAGTCAGACATGCTGGTCACTGACAAGGAACCTCCCCATCGCACCCCCCTCAGATTTAGTTATAAGTTGCCACAGTGGATAGGCCTTGAAAAACTGAACACACATCAATGGAGAAAACAGGAAGCAGTTATGTGGAACTATGAAAAAAATAAACAAAATATACAAACTGAGTAGTCCATGTGCAAGATAGGCAACATCTGGGCACCTGTGCACCCAGGAGCGCCGGGGTCGTGTGGTTACCGTGAGCAGCTGCGGAACTAGAAGTCCTTGTTTCAAGTCTTCCCTCGAGTGAAAAGATTTATTTTTTATTTTCAGACAGTTATTATTTGTCTGTTCGTCCATCCAATGCGAGGTAACTGCGCCGTAGTATGGGGACGCTACACCTAAACGGAAAAATTTGAAAACATATGTTTTGACAGAGCACAGGGAAAACTGTGCGACTGTGAAACTGTTGCATTCCTTTGTTGTAATTTATGTGACAAACTCTTATCTTTTCATCACTTTTTTTGGGAGTGATTGTCACATCCACAAGAAAACCTAAATTGGGCAAGATAGAAGAATCTTTTTACCCATTCGCCAAGTGTACAAGTTAGGTGGGTCTACAACATATTTCTGTCATGTGACGCACATGGCGTCACCAGTGTCGTATAGAATGTGTCAGGCGTGTTTTCCTGTGGAGGAAACGGTGGACCTATGACTTTGCGATCTAATGTTTTCGATTCCCATTGGAGAGGCACGTCCTTTCGTCTACTAATCGCACGGTTTTGCGGTGCGGTCGCAAAACACAGACAGTAAACTTATTACGGTGAACAGAGACGTCAATGAACGAACGGACAGATCATAACTTTGGGAAAATAAAAAAGTAAACTTTTCACTCGAGGGAAAATTTGAACCAAGGACCTCTCGTTCCGCAGCTGCTCACGCTAACCACGGGAAAACGGCGCTTCTTGGCTAATAGTATCCTTGATATTGCCTATCTTGCGCATGGACTACTCAGTTTGTATATTTTGCTTATTTTTTTTTCATAGTTCCGCACAACTTATTCCTGTTTTCTCGATTGATCTGTGTTCAGTTTTTCAAGGCCTATGCACTGTGCCAACTTATGACTAAATCTGAGGGGGGTGCGATGGGGAGGTTCCCTTGTGAGCTACAGAGTCACGGTTGGACTACCAGGGTGGACGGTTAAAGCTAAAAAAAATATTAATGAAGATCTGTGTAATTTCAGAGAGAATGCGGAATAGGCACAGACGCGGATGTGGGCTACAGGAGACAGAGAGATAAAACAGAAGGCAGAGAGATTCACGAGCATGTCTCTGCTGGCAGTGGGGGATGGAGTCACGTGGTCCCTTTCTCACGCCTCCTGATCGGTTTCTGATAAAAGGCATGACTTTGTCGCGTCTTAATTCGGGCTGTACTGCCCTTAGACTGGTCCACCAGTTCAGCACCCCTGTATCGGCATGTGTACCTGGCAATATCGAAGTGAAATCTTAACCAGAAATGATAAAACGATAAAGATTATTAAGTGGTAGTAATCCACGTTAAACGTAGTAGATTGTGCCGGTCGCTGTGGCGGAGCGGCTCTAGGCTCTTCAGTCCGGGACCGCGCTGCTGCTACTGTCGCAGGTTCGAATCCTGCCTCGGTCATGGATGTGTGTGATGTCCTCGGGTTAGTTAGGTTTAAGTAGTTCTAAGTCTAGGGGGCTGATGACCTCAGATGTTAAGTCCCATAGTGCTCAGAGCTATTTGAACTAGAGGGTTGTGGTTTTTCACTGTACTGGTAGCCGCTGCTTGCGCAAGTCAGCTGTTTGCCTGCTCCAACTCTTGCCGCTGCATCCTCATTCCCCTTCTTCAACCTCCCCTCCCCCCCCCCCCACCTTGCCAGCATCCTACTGCGCCCTACTCTTTACTCCCTATCCCGTCTCCCCCTTCCCCGTTGCTGTCTCTGACCCGACACGGCTCCCTTCCCTTTATTTCCAGCCCGCATCGAAAACTAACTTAGTAAATACGAGATTAGCGGAGCAAAAAGTGTAGCTTAGATGAGAGAATTGGCAAAGTACACGGGTGCGGATACTTATTTCATTAGGCCTCAATCCTTTTGATTTAAAATTCAGCTGCATGATTCTATTATACATTGATGCGCGCTGCGCGGCGCGGGCCTGAGCTGCAGGTTTGACCCGCATCTCGGAGACTGCTGCGATAGCTGGCACCCCTGTCCCGGGGGAATCCCCCTCCCCCGGGGACACCGTGTTTCCTGTGCACTTGCTCCCCGTCTCGTGGACTCGTTACGCACTTTCTACAGACTTCATACACAAGAGTAATGCGACTGTCTAATATCCAACATGTTCACTCTGAGACACACTACCATGACACTTTGATTTGGTTTTCCGTTTTTCGTAAATTATTTTCAGCTCTTCGAATAAATGCTAACTTCTGCAAGAGGAAGATAAAATCTGAAACGATCTGTTATCCTTATCTTCTTCTTATTCTTCTCCTTCCCCTTTTCTGTCTTCCTTAACATTTCCCATCTACTCCTCGAGGTCAGCATTATTACACAGGATGTTTCAGAAGTGGTGGTCAAAGCTGACACACAGAAATTACAGGCCAAAAGTACCTAAAAAGCTCCAATAAACATGGGTCCACAAATCAACCGTTGTCGAGATACATTTCCTGTTCCGGTTCAAAAATGGCTTTGAGCACTATGGGACTTAACCTCCGAGGTCATCAGTCCCCTAGAACTTAGAACTACTTAAACCTAACTAACCTAAAGACATCACACACATCAATGCCCGAGGCAGGCCCGTAGCGGTCGCGCGGTTCCAGACTATCGCTCCTAGAACCGCTCGGTCACTCTTGCCGGCTGTTGCGGTTCATCAGTGCCTAGGAACAAATAGCATCTCTAAACGTTAAAGTAGGTGTTCGAAATGTTGTCCATGCATCTGACTGTAGCACTGAATTCTTCTCTGAAATGAATTGGGTATTCTCACTCGAAGTTCTGGGGAATTCTGTAAATGCTGAAGCCTGCTTCAATCCGCAAGCGCAGTTCCTCAAGAGAGTTGACCTCGGAAGCGTAGACCAGGCTTTTGATATGATGCCACACACAGAAATCCATGGGATTTAAATCTGGAGACTTTGGAGGCCACGACAGACCCTCCTCTATGTATCCAATGTCGTCCGAGCTGCAAGCCGGCGCACTCGTAAATTATAATTTGCTGGAGCATCGTCATGTATGAACCATATGTTCAGGCGTTGCTTCAGTGGGACATCATAATGTATATCTGGAAGTACAGTTCGCAGAAACCGCATGTACTGCTGTCCGGTTAGTCTCTGTGGTAGGAAGTGTGGTCCAATTGTGTGGGCTCCGAGCATTCCTGTCCAGACGTTCAACGAGTACCGTTGTTGATGTCGTGATACATGGGTTGTATTAGGACTGACATCGCCCAAAATGAGAGAGCTGTGGTAGTTAAAAATACCATCACTGGTAATTCAAGCCTCATCCGTGTACAGAATACTGCTTACAGACAGGGAATTCAGGGTACACTTACTGCAGGCACTGGTAGAAATTCTCTCTGGGAGGGAAGTCTGCATTGTTGAGGAATTGCACTCGCTGGAGATGATATGGGTAGAGTACTCGC
Organism: Schistocerca gregaria; assembly: GCF_023897955.1. Classification (NCBI taxonomy): domain Eukaryota; kingdom Metazoa; phylum Arthropoda; class Insecta; order Orthoptera; family Acrididae; genus Schistocerca; species Schistocerca gregaria. The sequence goes on from NC_064921.1 coordinate 235,312,971, forward strand.
CGATATAAAATCCACGACACCCTGCAATGACTCAGGACGCGCTCTTGGGTAGCTATCCAACTTGTTGAAGTACTCGAACTTTCATGTACGTTGTGTAAAACCATTTCCTCAACATCGGGTTTTCTGGGTGCGGGTCGACCTTCTCGTGCACGGTGTGCGAAACTCCCGGTTTCTCTAAGGCGCTGATGTAACCGGCTAAATGTACGCCGGTCGTGCTGCCTGTGGAGAGGAAAAGATTCTTCATACAATCCTTCAGACTCAAGGGCATAGCCATTCGCTTTGCCACACATGAAATGAATGTCAGCGTACTCTTCATTGATGTAACCTCTGTTCGTGGTGCCTTCATGTTCGTGACTGATTGTGAGGCCGATACGGCACAGTGCACAAAGTGAGAAAGGGAACTAGTTGCGCTTGCGTAAACAAACAGATAGTCGATGCCAAATCTTGAGATATCAACGTAAATACCGCGGTATCAGTTGGTTTCCATCTCGAATTGATGCGATACCTCGATTTTCAGGCCTTGTTTATTGGAGCTTTTTAGCTACTTTTGGCCTGTACTTTCCATTATGGACCAACACTTTTGAAACACCCTGTGTAATTTTTGGCAATGTTAGTGACATGGAGACTGAACACCTAGTGACAGACATAGCTCACAACCTACAAATGCTGCACATAGCTAGAAAAGTAAAAAGAATGAAGTTACTTGAAGAAATTTGAATTTATTCACACAAGTCTGCGTTCCCAAATGATATCATATGTGACCATAAGCAGTCATCCTGAAAAAAAAAAGTTTGTGAGGAATGTCCATAACTTGCTTATACAACCATATCCTTAAGTACAGTCACCGAATGGTTCTAGGCGCTTCAGTCCGGAATGGCGTGACTGCTACGCTCGCAGGTTCGAATCCTGCCTTGGGCATGGATGTGTGGTATGTCCTTAGGTTAGTTATGTTTAAGTAGTTCTAAGTTCTAGGCGACTGATGACCTCATAAGTTAAGTCGCATAGTGCTCAGGGCCATTTTTTGTTATTTCAGCGATTACGAAATCGAGTCTAATTTACAAGGAACTTGGCACTAGGAAGTCACTTACCAGTAAGACTGCCTGAGTGCAAGCACTGATTCGGGTGAGAAGGGTGTCAGAAAGGCGTTGTATCCTTTCCTCAGGCAAGCCTTCCCACAACTGTTGTGACTACGTGATATCATGGACACTGGCACTGATGCCCAAGCTGGTCCCAAACGCGTACATCTACGTCTACATCTACATGGATACTTAGGAAATCACACTTACTTGCCTGGCAGAGGGTTCATAGAATCATCTTCACAATAATTCTCTATTATTCCAATCTCGGACAGCGGGGGCAAAACGAACACCTATATCTTTCCGTGCGAGTTCACATTCTTTTTATTTTATTACGACGATCGTTTCTCCCAATGTAGATCGGTATCAACAAAATATTTTCACATTCGGAGGAGGAAATTGGTGATTCAAATTTCGTGCCAAGATCCCGCCGCAGCGACTTTCTTTTAAGGATGTCCACCCCAAATATTGCATCATGTGCGTGACACTCTCTCCCCTGTTTTTCGATAATACAAAATGTGCTGCTCTTCTGTAAACTTTCTGGGCATACTCCGTTAATCCTATGTTGTAAGAATCCCATACCGCGAAGCAGTCCTATAAAAGAGAACGGACATGTGCAGTGTAGGCAATCTCCTTAGTAGATTGTCTAAGTGTCCTGCCAATAAATCGCTGTCTTTCGTTTGAGTGTGCACAACATTTTCTGTGTTTTCTTTCCAGTTTAAGTTGTTAGTAATTGTACTTACCAGGTACTTAGTTGAATTTACGGACTTTTGACAATTTTCACTCCATACATATATCTTTTCTAAATCGTTTTGCAAATTGTTTCGGTTTTCTGATGACTTTACTAGACTATAAACAAAAGCATCATTTGAAAACAACCAAAGAAGACTGCTCAGGTTGTCTCCTAAATCATTTATATAGATACGGAACAGCAAAAAGCCTGTAACACAACTTTGGGGAAAGCTAGAAATCACTTTTGTTTTACTCGATAATTTTCCGTCAATTACTACGAAGTGTGACCTCTCTGAGAGGAAATCACGAATCTAGTCGCATAACTGAAACGATATTTGGTAAGCACGCAGTTTGATTACAAGGTACAGTGTGAAAATCGTACTGGAAATCTAGAAATTCGGAATCAATGTGAAATCCCTTGTCAATAGCATTCAACACTTCGTGTGAGTAAAGCGCTAGTCCTGCTTCAGTAGAACAATGCTTTCTAAATCCATGTTGTCTGTATGCCAATAGACCGTTTTCTTCGTGGTAATTCTTAATTCTGGAACACAATATATGTACCAAAAACCTGCAGCATATCGCCGGTAACGATATAGACCTGTAATTTAGTGAATTGCTTCTATTGCCTTTCCTGAATACACGTATAACCTGTGCAACGGTCCAGTGTTTGGGTACGGATCTTTCGTCGAGCGAGCGATTGTATATGATTGTTAATTACAGAGCTACTGCATCAGCATACTCTGAATGGAACCTAGTTCTTATACAGTCTGGACCGGAGAACTTTTATTAAGTGGGTTCAGTTGCTACACTACTCCGAGAATATCTGCTTGTAAGTTTATCATGTTCGCAGCTGTTCTGGATTAGAATTCTGGAACATTTACTTGGTCTTCTTAGGTGAAGGAATTTCGGCAGGCTGTGTTTAGTAACTCTGCTTTAGCAGCATAGTACTTCCATTGCCATCGCACAGAGAAGTCATTGTGTCCTGCCGCTAGTATACTTTACATGTTTCGAGACGAAGTTTCGTTGTGGAAACTATTGTAAGCTTCTCACATTGAAGTCCACGCTCAATTTCGAGCTTCTGTAAAAAATCGCAATTCCCGGGGATTTTGCGTTCGTTTAAATTTAGCATCCTTTTTTTTGCTGTTTCTGTAACATGTTCTATTAGGGACGGATCTGGGAATCCTTTGATGCTGGCCGCTGTGGCAGAGCGGTTCTAGGCGCTCCAGTCCGAAACCGCGCTGCTGCTACGGTCACGGGTTCGAATCCTGCCTCGGACGTGGATGTGTGTGATGTTCTTAGGTTAGTTAGGTATAAGCAGTTCTAAGTTTGATGACCTTAGATGTTAAGTACCATAGTGTTTAGAGCTATTTGAACCATTTTTTGAATCCTTTGACCACGGCAGTACCTCAACATCAATCAGACACGATATTGCCGCTTGAGAGGTGACTCATGAGTAGCAGAATGTCCGTGACGTTCCCTCAATCACTACCAGCCATGACATCAAGGCATATCCGATGACTCCCACCACCCTGACGCAGTGGTAAAACCACTGTGTTTGCCTAAAATATTGGAAGGTTGGGACCTCCCCCCACGTCGCAGCCATATACGCTGACTATAGTCATCCGCGGTGGTGCAGAACCGCGATTCATCGTTGAACACAATGCGACGTCACTTATCAGCAGGCCATGCTTCCCGGTCAAGACACCACGCCAAACGCAAATGTTCGTGTTGCGGTGTACATGGCAGCCTACGCAAGGGTCGCCATTTAACCGGTCCGGCTGCTGCTAGTCTGTGACCAGTGTCACAGGATGTGAGAGGGACTTCATTACTAGTTCTAGCGATCCTCCCTTGTGGTTATCAGAAGTGGTCTACTGGAGTCTTAACAACGGCTATTCCTGCCCTCATTAAGATCCACGTAATCCAACATCCCCTAGTGCTCAGAGCCATTTGAACCATTTGTTAAATATTGTGGGCTAGCATGAGACTCTGAAATAACCCAATACCACGATAACATACGTACGGCCATTGGCTATTCCGAAGTACACAGGAAATAATATTTTATACACATCGCGCGACTCGCCACCTTCTAACAGATAGTTCGAGTAAGCGCTGCTATTATGGAGAGAAAATATGAGTGCTTTTACGCAAACTGTAATGATTAATTTGGTTCTGAGGGGCTACTGGTCATTTATGTACCAACTTTCACAAAGAAACTGAGATATTTTTTATACTTATTAAACGGAACATTTTTCTGTATTTACTGTTCGTAATCTGCAAGGCAAAAACTGAGGAGAATCTCATCTGTCGTTAAGCGGCCAATCTTAAACATACTGAACTTATTCAGTACGAAAACATTAAAGAATGGAGTTTGTCTTTACTTTACTACCTTAGAAACTATTAAAAGATCAAAATAGAGAAGTCCCCGGCATTTACATTAAATATTAGAGACTGAATTTCTAACTAACAAATATCGTCACAGTAATGGCCGACCAAACGCTGCTAGGGAAAGAAAGTTCCCCACAACACGAAGTTCTGAAATACAGTTATTAATTACAATTAATGGTGGCTATTATGTGCGGTGCTCACTACTTCAATAACCAACACTTCCTAATAATAATTGGACTTATATTCTGATAACTTACAGACTTACATTAAATATCAGACTGTGGTACAATGGCGACCTTCTGCTAGACGAAACAAGCTAGGAAAAAAAGTCTAACCCAAAAAATTATCTCCGTTCTTCTTCATCTACATTACAAAAATACTATTTGTTAAAAGCATCGCTGTTTGCGAGCTTTGCAGATAATAAACTACACTTTTTAAAATTTGATAAACATCGCGCACACGGAAGCAGTCTTTCAATAATTTATAGTGAACACATCACTATTTTTAACACACCAAAAACCCTTTTAATTTTTCTCGAAATGTCAATTTAAGTGACGTTGCGTCACAACATTCCTACGGATTGTGTGTATGTGTACGAAGTTACGTTGATATCTGACCACGTCTTCTGGGTGCTTTACTTCATATGTAAGATACAGTCTATTACGACAACTGATACTGGAAGGTATTCAATAATTGTTGCCAACGTTAGTAGCGTTGTGTTAAGCAGTTTAAATATAACGTACGTTTAACGGAAATGTATGGTTGAAGTACAGAAGGAATTAATGTGGAGAAGTTGACTGGTCAGAGGAAGTGTGAGAAACAGTAGCCTAGATTGACATATGAAATGGAAAGAAGGAAACAGGAATGGATATGGATGGTAAAAGCATGGATAATGTTGACAATGTGACAGAGATTATGGTTCATTGTCTGATAGAAAGAAAACAATTATGATCTGTCGAGAAGGAAATTTCATGTCTGATAACGGATAAAAGCTTTTTGTTTTCTGGCGCAAAGAGGTTTTGGATACTATGCATGTTGCTGCGTAGCTTCTTCCAGCGTCGTTTGGCTGAAACGGAGGAGATGAAGAAAGATTTAGTGTTATTCGCTGGTGCAACCAAGATGTTGGACATATCCAGTCTGGTACTGGAGTTATGGAATGATGATATGAATTTGATGTAGAGGGGAGGTGCTGAGGACAGCAGTGGCTGTGAAACCGCTGAAGAAACCACTGAATAGTGTGTAAAAATGTTACCTATTCGGTCGTATCCACTGTTACTGAGCTTAGGATGGATTGAAATGATCGAACAAATGACTGTTACGTGAATATCGAAAGCAAAAGTTCGTGGTTAGTTCCAGCCGTCTGAAGTTTTTTCTTCGTGTGCCGTGTTGACATCACAGTAATAATGAACTGATAGGACTTGGGATAAGAATAATTTTTGTTTTATTTGAGGTGCAATATTTTCCAATAGTTGACATTTAGGCAAGAGAGAAATTTTCTGTACGCTATGAAAGTTTGTTCCTCGCACTTTAGACGCCCATCTAAGATCATTCCGAGAACTTTGCTGTTCTCTGATAGGATAACTCAAAGCATTATCTGATACGACAGCTGGCGCTTATATAGTATTCATTGTAGTCAGCGCATAGGTGGTAATCGCAAGAAAGCGGCAGAGATGGAATATATTTGGTAGCCAGCAATAAAAGCAATGGAGCGAGCAGTAGACCCTGGGGGAGGCCTGACAGCACACGTTTCCGTCATGAGTACTCTGACCAACAAACAACTTGTCGACATGAGTATTCTGACCAACAAACAACTTGTCGACATGAGTACTCTGACCAACAAACAACTTGTCGACATGTGGTTCGAGTTTGTCATCGAGCCACGCTGTTGCAGTATTCGATAAATTCAACGCCTTCCTTTGTGTAAGCAATATATCGACAGTAACAGAATCAGGAACCTTTCTGAAATCAAGCAGTGTTAAAATAGTCGCTTCACGCCTATCTGTAGCATACTTGATGTCGTCAGTCACTTTGATTAATGCAGTTGCTGTGCTGTAGTGTTTTCCTAAGGCTCTCAGATATTTATTCGGATGTTATAAGGTTTATGATAATCTGACGACTGTACACGAACAATTACTCCAAGACTTTAGGTACTGCAGGTACCACGTGGGTCGACCTATAGTCACCTGGTGATTTTGGGCTGTCATTCTTGGGTATTGGTAGGATTAAGCTCCACCACATTACTCATAAGGCAATTAATATGCTCTGGAACATTGTGGAATATACATGAACCCGTTTACCCAATACTTTCTTTACTAATTATAAGTCCTCATAGCCTCTGCAATGTGTTTTCTCTTCTGGTTTATTTTCACACTTAGCACTGTTTTGCTTGCTTGGGATATGAGAGCAATAGCTCGGTAGTTGGATGGTTCTTTAGATATTAATATGTGTTCTCTGTTTCGCTGCATGACATTGTAGGTCCCGATCTAAGTTGCTCGACATGCGTCGGAAGTGCTCCCTAAGGATTCCTTGTACGACCGTTTTAATGGACAGACTCACTTGCAGGATCTCGAAACTTTCAGCAGCAAACGGAAACACGCACCCAGGAATTCGGTGCCCGCATCTCGTGGTCGTGCGGTAGCGTTCTCGCTTCCCACGCCCGGGTTCCCGGGTTCGATTCCCGGCGGGGTCAGGGATTTTCTCTGCCTCGTGATGGCTGGGTGTTGTGTGATGTCCTTAGGTTAGTTAGGTTTCAGTAGTTCTAAGTTCTAGCGGACTGATGACCATAGATGTTAAGTCCCATAGTGCTCAGAGCCATTTGAACCATTTTAGGAATTCGGCAGGGAAGATCGTTCTACCTACGTGCCCCAAGTTAAGCACGCCAAGACGGAGAGGGATGGTGAGATGGTGATGTGCATTCCAAAGGTTCAGCCCTCCTTGAATAAGTTTGGCGAGAGCAGAAATTTCGCTTTAGCCCACAGACAGTATGGGGCGAGACAGGGAGTGTTCATCAGAGGCTGGTGACCGTAAAGGGAAACTCAGAATTAAAGTAGAACAAAGTACCCCACAGATCATTTCTCAGAGACATTGGACCAAGTAGAAAATGATGAAGATAGCATATGAAAATGATAAAATACCGTATCTAGTTGACAGAGTGTAATCTAATGAAAGATGTATTCAATGCTATAATAATTTGTTATTCCCAGCTTAGTTACTCATCCAAGATCATACCGCGATCTTCTACTGTTTTTGATTGAGCGCTTGAAAGTCATACATGATGTGTCAGCTGGTGCTTAAACACATCTGAATACCGTCAGCGGGTAAGTGATGATTTCAAGAATGCGGAAAAATGCAATATTATAGGCATGCAGCGATAAAAACAATGGGGCAAGCACTGAACCCTTGACGACTCATAACAGCACATGTTTCCACAATGAGTTCTCTGACCAACAAACGACTCCATCGACATCCGTTTTCTTAGGTTCCTATCGAGCCACGGACTTACAGTGTTTGATAAATTAAACTGCTTAATTTTCGTAAGTAATATATCGAAATCAACTGTATCAAGACCTTAGCTAAAATCAACCAGCCTGTCCATCACACGCTTGATGTCAGTCATTTTGTAAACGTTGTTTCTGTTTTTCGGAAACCTGATTGATATTCATAGTGAATCTTATCCGGTAGAAGGCAGCCTGAAAACTGTTCCTGAACAATTACTCCAAGGCTTTAGGTACTGCAGATAATTTGCGGATCGCATATAGTCGCCTGGTCATTTTGGGTGATGGTTCTTGTGTTTTGGTCGAAATAAGCTTAACCTTCAAGACATTTCTCATATGACATATAATACTCTGGCATACTGTTGAATGTACGTGAAACCATCTACCCGACTCGATTCCGTACTAACGTGAAGTCCTTGAAGCCTTTGTTTAGTTTGTTTCCGATCCTGGTATAATTGTTTTTTGAGGAAACAGAAATGTTGGCAACAACAGAGATGTTGTTGTTGTTGTTGTTGTTGTTGTGGTCTTCAGTCCTGAGACTGGTTTGATGCAGCTCTCCATGCTACTCTACCTTGTGTAAGCTTCTTCATCTCCCAGTACCTACTGCAGTCTACATCCTTCTCAATCTGCTTAGTGTATTCATCTGTTGGACTCCCTCTACGATTTTTACCCTCCACGCTCGCCTCCAATGCTAAATTTGTGATCCATTGATACCTCAGCACATGTGCTACCAGCCGATCCCTTCTTCTAGTCAAGTTGTGCCACAAACGTTTCTTCTCCCCAATCCTATTCAATACCTCCTCAATAGTTACGTGATCTACCCACCTAATTTTCAACATTCTTCTGTAGCACCACATTTCGAAAACTTCTATTCTCTTCTTGTCCAAACTATTTATTGTCCATGTTTCACTTCCATACATGGCTACACTCCATACAAATACTTTCAGAAACGACTGCCTGACACTTAAATCTATGCTCGATGTTAACAAATTTCTCTTCTTCAGAAACGCTTTCCTTGCCATTGCCAGTCTACATTTGATATCCTCTCTACTTCGACCATCATCAGTTATTTTGCTCCCCAAATAGCAAAAGTCATTTACTACTTTAAGTGTCTCATTACCTAATCTAATTCCCTCAGCATCACCCGATTTAATTCGACTACATTCCATTATCCTCGTTTTGCTTTTGTTGATGTTCATGTTATACCCTCCTTTCAAGACACTGTCCTGTCCGTTCAACTGCTCTTCCAAGGCCTTTGCTGTCTCTGGCAGAATTACAATGCCATCGGAAAACCTCAAAGTTTTTATTTCTTTTCCATGGATTTTAATACCTACTCCGTACTTTTCATTCATTTCCTTTAGTGCTTGCTCAATATACAGATTGAATAGCATCGGGGAGAGGCTACAAACCTGTCTCACTCCCTTCCCAACCACTGTTCCCTTTCACTTCCCTCGACTCTTATAACTGCCATCTGGTTTCTGTACAAATTGTAAATAGCCTTTCGCTCCCTGTATTTTACCCCCGCCTCCTTCAGAATTTTAAAGAGAGTATTCCAGTCAACATTTTCAAAAGCTTTCTCTAAGTCTACAAATGCTAGAAACGTAGGTTTGCCTTCCTTAATCTTTCTTCTAAGATAAGCCGTAGGGTCAGTATTGTCTCACGTGTTCCAACATTTCTACGGAATCCAAACTGATCTTCCCCGAGGTCAGCCTCTACCAGTTTTCCATTCGTCTGTAAAGAATTCCAGTTAGTATTTTGCAACTGTGACTTATTAAACTGATAGTTCGGTAATTTTCACAACTGTCAACACCTGCTTTCTTTGGGATTGGATTTATCATATTCTTCTTGAAGTCTGAGGGAATTTCGCCTGCGCCTGTATCATACATCTTGCTCACCAGATGGTAGAGTTTTGTTAGGCCTGGTTCTCCCAAGGCTGTCAGTAGTTCTAATGGAATGTTGTCTACTCCCGAGGCCTTGTTTCGACTTAGGTCGACTTAGATAGTCAACGGATATACAGGGCGTTACAAAAAGGTACGCCCAAACTTTCAGGAAACATTCCTCACACACAAAGAAAGAAAATATGTTATGTGGACATGTGCCCGGAAACGCCTATTTCCCATGTTAGAGCTCATTTTATTACTTCTATTCAAATCACATTAATCATGGAATGGAAACACACAGCAACAGAATGTACCAGCGTGACTTCAAACACTTTGTTACAGGAAATGTTCAAAATGTCCTCCATTAGCGAGGATACATGCATCCACCCTCCGTTGCATGGAATCCCTGATGCGCTGATGCAGCCCTGGAGAATGGCGTATGGTATCACAGCTGTCCACAATTCGAGCACGAAGAGTCTCTACAATTGGTACCGGGGTTGCGTAGAAAGGAGCTTTCAAATGCCCCCATAAATGAAAGTCAAGAGGGTTGAGGTCAGGAGGGCGTGGAGGCCATGGAATTGGTCCGCCTCTACCAATCCATTGGTCACTGAATCTGTTGTTGAGAAGCGTACGAACGCTTCAACTGAAATGGCAGGAGCTCCATCGTGCATGATCCACATGTTGTGTCGTACTTGTAAAGGCACATGTTCTAGCAGCACAGGTAGAGTATCCCCTATGAAATCATGATAACGGGCTCCATTGAGCGTAGGTGGAAGAACATGGGGCCCTATCAAGACACCACCAACAATCCCTGCCCAAACGTTCGCAGAAAATCTGTGTTGATGACGTGATTGCACAACTGCGTGCGGATTCTCGTCAGCCCACACATGTTGATTGTGAAAATTTACAATTTTATCACGTTGGAATGAAGCCCCATACGTAAAGAGAACATTTGCACTGAAATGAGGATTGACACATTGTTGGACGAACCATTCGCAGAAGTGTACCCTTGGAGGCCAATCAGCTGCTGATAGGGCCTGTACACGCTGTACATGGTACGGAAACAACTGGTTCTCCTGTAGCAGTCTCCATACAGTGACGTAGTCAACGTTACCTTGTACAGCAGCAACTTCTCTGACGATGACATTAGGGTGATCGTCAACTGCACGAAGAATTGCCTCGTCCATTGCAGGTGTCCTCGTCCTTCTAGGTCTTCCCCAGTCGCGACTCATAGGCTGGAATCTTCCGTGCTCCCTAAGACGCCGATCAATTGCTTCGAATGTCTTCCTGTCGGGACACCTTCGTTCTGGAAATCTGTTTCGATACAAACGTACCGCGCCACGGCTATTGCCCCATGCTAATCCATACATCAAATGGGCATCTGCAAACCCCGCAACTGTAAACATTGCACTGACTGCAAAACCACGTTCGTGATGAACAATAACCTGTTGATGCTACGTACTGATGTGCTTGATACTAGTACGGTAGACCAATGATTCGCATGTCAACACAAGCACCGAAGTCAACACTACTTCCTTCTATTGGACCAACTGGCGGTGAATCGAGGAAGTACAGTACATACTGACGAAATTAAATGATCTCTAACATGGAAATTAAGCTTTTCCGGACACATGTCCACATAACATCTTTTCTTTATTTGTGTGTGAGGAATGTTTCCTGAAAGTTTGGCCGTACCTTTTTGTAACACCCTGTATGTTCTCTGAAACACTTCTCAAAATAGCCAGATATTTGAAGGTCTCACAGGGGGATCTTCTGGAACCAACGCCATTATTATGACATGTTTCTATATTGTCAAAATATGGTACTTGTAAGTTGAATTTGCACAAAAATTTACTCTAGAACTAACCGGTGAACATATGCCGAATATATTCTTTCTTCATTTGGAAAACTCCTGTAGCATTAATCGTCCATACTGTAGTTGTAATACACTTCATTAATTATGGGTAGGTTTTCCAGTTAATATTGTGATCTCCCTATAGTCGCACAAACGTAACACTTTCTGCTTCTTGTATTTCTTTACTTGAGGATAGCCGCGCAAGATTAGCCGAGCGGTCTAAGGTGCTGCAGTCATGGACTGTGTGGTTGATCCCGGTGGAGGTTCGAGTCCTCCCTCGGGCATGGGTGTGTGTGTTTGTCCTTAGGATAGTTTAGGTTAAGTAGTGTGTAAGCTTAGGGACTGATGACCTTAGCAGTTACGTCCCATAAGATTTCACACACATTTGAACGTTTTGAACTTGAGGATATTGTTTTTATAGGGTGTAGAGGTCTATGAAAATAATGACTTGTTCGTATTGAAACTTGTCAGAATATAAAGATAATCCGTGTGCCCTGAATAATTTGTTAACGTTTTCGAATCTCTGGTAGCTGTCTTTTCAATAAGAGAATTGGTACCATATTTCATTGCTGTTCTTGTCGTGACTGAAAAGGACGAGATTTGTCTACCCTAACAAAGTATGCGGAGTACCTTTTAGAAGGGGTAGTTATAAAGTTTTAGTAATCACTTCATGATCACTAAACCTTTCCGTGGTGTTAGTCCGCTTCAACGTGACACGTATTTCCCATGGATAGATGATTTGCTGGGTTGCAGAAGTCCGTCATCTGTCTGTTCAGGAAACTCTCCGGCTCGAAAATCACCTCGTAATTCTTCTGGGAATGCCCGCCACGCAATTGTTCATTCAACCAAAAAAAGGAAGAAGGCACAAGGTCCCATGTCAGGAGAATATCATATGTGAGTGTATATTACTATGTGTGGTTATACTCACAGACGTCCAGCGTGGGATGTAATTGTCGTACGGCAGCGAAACTTGATAAATGCGTTAACGAGGAACCGATTTACGCTGGAAAAATTAGTTGCACTTTTCTCCACCAGGTGTAAAACTGGCCTGTGAATTCAAGAAAAACTTGTAGAAATGTTTCCACATGTAAGAGATTAGGAATGGCGTGCTGGCAGAAAAGGTCAGACAAGTGAGAAAGGCATAATGTTGATTTCATTATTAATGGCCACTTGCACAATTTATTCAATATGAGTAGTGGCGACGTCGATTAGATGCTGCACTGCGCCAGATTTGATCCTGATGGACAAACCTGGAAGACGTTTTTTCCAGCATAAATCGGTTCCGCAATAACGACTTAGCATATCTACCACGTTTCGCTGCCGTACCATAATTACAGCCCACATTGGACCTCCGTGAGCAGTTGCACTTTAATTATAAGCACCTGCTAACTGATACATTCTGCTTTCAGCCAACCAGGTACGACAAAAAGCATGAATCTGATGTATGTAGATAATATTTTAACTTTTTCACGGGGATATCGTGATTCACGCTCTCAGTATCCTTATCCAAGTAACAAAATATTTCCAACGCCATCAGTTTCTGAGCTCTCGACAGTAAAAAGTCAGTGGTTTGCGAATCCGCAGTGTTCCACCCAGTTCCGTGTTTCACCTGAGGATGTTGCCTGGCGCTTCCCCGTGCTGGCTCGCCCCCTCCCTCACAACTCCCCAGACCCCACCCCCACCTCCGCTCTCCTTCACCTCGGCACCGCCTCCATCTCCCGCCAGCGGAGCGCATCTCCATTTCGCGAGATGTGATCTGATCACGGTATTCCTCGATCTCGCCAAGGAAAAACAAATTTATCTTCTCTTTCCTGTCAAGTTTTCTTTCCTTTTTGCTTATTTCTGTGCCCCTCCCAGCCTCCTCCCCGCGCTTCGCTGGGCTCCTACCCGTCCGCTGCACTTGGCATATTCTCCCTCTCTCTCTCTCTCTCTCTCCCTCCCTCCCTCCCTCCCTCCCTCCCTTCCTCTCCCACTCGCGCTCCACGGCTTTTCTTTTTATTTATTTCTGCCCCTGTGACTGCATTTCCTTTCATTCTCGATGCTACATTCGGGAAGATCCGCATCCAAATCAATTTATTCTGGTATAGAGATATATTTATATTTTCTCCGTCTCTCTCTCTGTCTCTTTTTTTTCTTTCTTTCTCCGTTTTCCTCTCCGCATCGGCTTTTCGCTCTGCAGCCCGTGCCGTCTCCGTGACCTTTAATATGCATGGGTCGTGAAATTTATTTGTTCACATGGCGAGGAAAAACTTTTATGTTTATACGTTGTCTGCGAGGCGACGCGCTGGTGTCTGAATCTTGTCCGCCATAAACAGGGACATAAATCCGCCTCGGCGCTGGGAATTTATCTAGTCAGGCCGGGCCGTCACTGCGCCGCTCCTAACTTGCGCCGACATTACGGCGGCGAATAAAATCTCCGCCGCTTCTCACTAAATATTTCTCGTCGCAATGTTGCCGCATAACTTTTTGTGTTTTATAGCGAATTCGTAGTCGTGACACAAGAAACCCGTCGTAGGGTAACAGATTCCTTTAGCAGCTATCTACGAGATATTTAAATTTTATGTCTTTGTATAAGTATATAAGTGGAACAGCCACAAGAATCTTGATTAAGTTACTAGTTGTCTTCATCTTCATGAGTGCCAGTTCTTCCAGTTCTTAAGAAAACACAGAAATTTCTGAAAGCTATTGTCTATTCATCACCGTCAACCTAATATAACCTGATACAGAAAGCACAACGTAAAACAGGCCCAGAAAATGTGTTAAGACTAGCGCGGAATTGACCCTTCTTAATGAACAGGAGATTTGCCAATCACAAAAAATTCTGTTGTGTATGAGCCAAAAAGGCAATGGCTCAAAGTAGATCTAATGAGGGTCAATGGAAAGAAAGATTTCTGGTCAGACGAATATAGAGTAATATCAACAGCAGCACATAATGGTAATAGGGGAGTAGGATTCGCTGTGAATAGGAAGGTAGGGCAGAGAGTGAGTTACTCTAAACAGTTCAGTGATAGGGTTCTTCTCGTCAGAATAAACAGCAAACCAACACCGACAACAATAATTTGTAGTGAATGCCGACGTCGTAAGCAACGGATGAAGAAGTATAGTATTTGCGGATAATGAACGGGTAATTTCGTATGTAAAGGAAGATAATAGTCTACTAGCCATGGGAGACTGGAAAGCGGTTGTAGGGAAAGAAACAAAAGAAAGAGTTACGCTAGAATATGGGTTCGACAAAGGAGATAACTGAGCTCTGCAATAAATTTCGTCTAGTAATAGCGAATATTCGGTTCAAGAATACAACGATGAGGAGGAAACAAGTGTAAAAGGTCCGGAAACACGGGCAGATTTTAGCTGTATTACATTATGGTCAGACACAGATTCCGAAATCAGATTACGGATTGTAAGAGGTACTCAGGAGTGGATATAGATTCAGACTGCAAATTTAGTAATAATAAGGGGCCGACTGAGGTTTAAGAGAATCTTACCGAATAATCAGTATGGAAATAAGTGGGATACTGAAGTACTGAGGAATAATGAGACGCGTTTGAAGTTCGCTAAAGATGTTGATAGTAAGATGTGGAATACCACAGTAGGTAGTTCAGTTGAAGAGGAGTCAACAAATCTAAAATGAGCAATCACAATGGAAAGATGAACATAGGTACAAGGAAGGTAGCTGTAAAGAAATCTATGGTAACAGATGAAATACTTCAGTTGATCAACGAAAGAAGAAAGTACCAAAATATTTAGGGAAAGAGAGGATTACAGCAACATGTTTCCCTTAGGAATGAAACAAACAGGAAATGCAGGGA
The DNA here is from genome assembly GCF_023897955.1 of Schistocerca gregaria. Classification (NCBI taxonomy): domain Eukaryota; kingdom Metazoa; phylum Arthropoda; class Insecta; order Orthoptera; family Acrididae; genus Schistocerca; species Schistocerca gregaria. The sequence goes on from NC_064921.1 coordinate 235,328,202, forward strand.
AGCTAAGGAGAAACTGTTGCAGGGAAAATGTGATGCAATCTAAAAATAAATGCATCTCGGAATGACTGACTCTATATACAGAAAAGTCAAAACAGCCTTCGGTAAAATTAAAAGCAGGGGCGGTAAAATGAAGAGTGCAGTAAGAATTCCACTGTTGAACTTAGAGGAGGGAGCGGACAGATTGAAAGAGAACATTGAAGGCCTCTATGAGAGGTTCAAATGGCTCGAAGCACTATGGGACTTAACATCTGAGATTATCAGTCCCCTAGACTTAGAACTACCTAAACCTAACTAACCTAAGGACATAACACCCATGCCCGAGGCAGGATTCGAACCTGCGACCGTAACGGTCGCGCAGTTCCAGACTGTAGCGCCTAGAACCTCTATGAGAGGGAGAACTTGTCTGATGAAATGGTAGTCAGTATGGAAGACAGAGAGGATCCAGTATTAGAGGCCTTTGGATGACTGAAGATCAAATAAGGCGGAAGGAGCAGAGATCATTCCGCCGGAATATATAAAATCGTTGGGGGAAGCAGCAAGTAAACGACAATTCAAGGTAGTGTGTAAATTCTTTGAGAATGGTAACATACCATCAAACTTTTGGAAAATATCAGCTCATGCTACTTAATACATAATACACGTTTATTTTGAAAGAGGACTAATAAATCAGTTTGAACCGTGATAGAAATGGTGTCCTGATAAGAAACAGCCAGAGTGAAAGCATAATATCGAGCAGTACAAGAGCAGGTAAACCATAAAATAAAATTTTCCTTACCGCCTGTTCAACATTTTCTGCGTTCAAGTTAACAATCTACGGGAGCCCATTCCATGCACTGTGTCTTTTTCTCTATGTCAGTCTTCAGAGAACGCACCACTACAGGATATGCTTTCAGTGTCTTCTTCTTCAGGTCGCACATCTGAATGAAGCGTTAGCCATAGTTAAATTTGTATCAGACTCCGAATGAATAGAACATTATATTCCCTGTATTTTTCTTTTTCAGGAAGAAATCTTTTGCTTCTATTTCCTTTCATCTGCTTCAGCTTGCCTCTGTTTGAACTGGTTCGAACTTTCACTGTATGGAGACAATTTACAGATTTAGAACGTGCTGATTTTCTAGAGTTGGTGGCTCTTGATTTGGATTGCTGAATTTGGAGGTGGCTAGATACCATTTGGATTCATATTGTTGCATCTTGTGTGACAAGCTCCTGGTGTATTACAAGTCATTGTCTCTACGTACAAGCCTGTTATATGGAAAGGTTCTATAACGGTCCTAACTTCTTCTTTGCTGTGACTGATTCCGATTTGATACTGCTGTTCGCTTAAGACTGTTTATTAAAGGAGTTGCAGGTACTATCATTTGCTACGTGTTGTATAGTGATTTCCACAGTGTCCTACAAGTAAATACGCAGCTGGTATCTCCCTCTACGTTGACAATTAGCTTGTAAAATTTGAAGAAGCCTTACTGCACCCAACACGTAAATGTTCTGTATCAAAACGTTCACTAAAACACCTCACGAAATGTTGGGATTAAAGCACCACACACCTGTTCATTTAACTCAACCCCTAGCCAGTCTGTTTCTATCCTGAACTAATATGTCTCTGATATTATGTGGTAGACAGCGTCTTTCTCTAAGAAAGATTGAAATCGCAGATACGGAACTAAAACACACTTTAATTACATACAAAATAGATACGATAAGTGAGACACATAAACAGGTAAAATACCTGGAACTACTATTCAGCAAGAGCTTCTGTAATAATAAATAACTCTTGGTTACTGTTTGCTACTGAAGATGGATATGTGAGTAGGAAGCGCAAGTTTGTTATACGAAAACGTGTTTCACAAAATTAGTAAATGTGATGTGTACTGGCTCATCATCTTAGCAGTCTAGATCTGTTATAATTCAGAATGTCCTTGGTGGGAAACTTTAATTGTTAAGCAGTGCAGTCAACAAACGAGTAAATGAACCCTTACTGGAATGAAGTTAATATCAGCACTGACGAATGAGTGATGATCTGACTTGAAATGATCCAGTCTCTGTTAACAGTTTCCACTTCAAGTCTTTATAATTGCCTCTATTGTTTTTCATACACTTTCTTTAATAGTCTAAGTTCACAACAAAATTGTTCAGTCTTATTTCAAAATAACGTTAGTTAAATTACAGGCGTTAGGTCAACACGTTTTGTTGTAGCATCTACGTGAAGTTCTGACACTGATATTGCCCCTCACAACAGAAATGCAATTTTTACTGTACTGAAGGATAACTGCTAAAAATTAAATTGAAAACTGACTTGAAACTATGTAACACACTTTACTAATATTTCTCTGTAGAAGTTTATTTGCATTCATGCCCTGCAGCAATGAAATGTCGGTTGACAGTTGACAGTGTGATTGCAAAGATGTTATGTTCGGCAGCTTCTTACCTGAGACGACTGCTGCTGTAATCTCTGGTGCCGACGCTCACCTGTCTCGCCGATCGCTGGTCCGTCGAAACATGCCACGAATAAATCATCACTGCTCCAAATGCAGAGCGGGACAAGGCCAGCTGAGTTAATTTAATACCAAGAACGCAGATTCCCAGAAACAATAGTGGACGCCCAGCTGAGCATTAATCCCGAGACGCAGTCCGTTCGTTTTCCTCTTCACCAAATTTAAACCGTTCAGGAGCTCGGCCCTCCTACAGATTCCAATACAATTTTGAACATACCAAACCAGACAATGGATAGCTCACTGACCCAAAAGAAACCAGTCCGCTACACTCGTAACATTCACCTCAACTCACATGCGACACAGCTCACCATCGCACTTCAACTGTCTCTTCACAACATTATTCACAGATATTAATTTCCCTAATGGGCAGAAGCTGCTAAAACTACAGCGACTTTCTGTACATACATGGAATTAATATCACACAATAAATACGATACTGATTCTACGTAATATACAGGGTGTTAGAAAAAGGTACGGCCAAACTTTCAATAAACATTCCTCACACACAAATAAAGAAAAGATGTTATGTGGACATGTGTCCGGAAACGCTTAATTCCCACCTTAGAGATCATTTTAGTTTCGTCAGTATGTACTGAACTTCCTCGATTCACCGCCAGTTGTCCCAACTGAACGAAGGTAATGTTGACTTCGGTGCTTGTGTTGACATGTGAATCATTGCTCTACGGCACTAGCATCAAGCTCATCAGTACGTAGCATCAACAGGTTAATGTTAATTACGAACGTGGTTTTGCACTCAGTGCAATGTTTACAAATGCGGAGTTGGCAGATGCCCATTTGACGTGTGGATTAGCACGGGGCAATAGCCGTGGCGCGGTACGTTTGTATCGAGACAGATTTCCAGAACGAAGGTGCCCCGACAGGAAGACGTTCGAAGCAATTGATCGGCGTCTTAGGGAGCACGGAACATTCCAGCCTATGACTCACGACTGGGGAAGGTGACACCAGGTGCGTTTGAAAGAAAGGTACTTCCAAAGATCTATGGACCCGTCTACAATAACATGGAAGCTAAATTGGAAACAAGACAGAAAGAAAACCTGTACCAGAGGTTTGGAAAGCCACACATTAGACGAATATTGGGACAGAGACGACTGCAACGGTTTGGCCACAACTTACGAGCGGATGCCTTCCTGAGAGAGTCCTCCACTCTCCTAGAATGCGAGTGATGACGATCATTCAAGAAGTGGAACCGGCGGCCTTGAAGGATGATGCTAGAGACCGGAATAGATGGAGTGCCATCTGCAGCAAATACCTCCTCTCTTGTGCTTGACAGACAATCCTTCTACTGGGGTTTTTGTGTTTGTAATGTTTCTTTTTTTTCCTATTGCTCTCCTGCTCTGGCCTAAAACGCCGTTAATGCAATAAATGATGACGATAAACATTGTTTTGTGATGCATAATTTTATGTGTATCACCTTGACGTTGTCACACATACTTCGTTAATCTATTTTGGCGTTGGAACATACACTCCTGGAAATGGAAAAAAGAACACATTGACACCGGTGTGTCAGACCCACCATACTTGCTCCGGACACTGCGAGAGGGCTGTACAAGCAATGATCACACGCACGGCACAGCGGACACACCAGGAACCGCGGTGTTGGCCGTCGAATGGCGCTAGCTGCGCAGCATTTGTGCACCGCCGTCGTCAGAGTCAGCCAGTTTGCCGTGGCATACGGAGCTCCATCGCAGTCTTTAACACTGGTAGCATGCCGCGACAGCGTGGACGTGAACCGTATGTGCAGTTGACGGACTTTGAGCGAGGGCGTATAGTGGGCATGCGGGAGGCCGGGTGGACGTACCGCCGAATTGCTCAACACGTGGGGCGTGAGGTCTCCACAGTACATCGATGTTGTCGCCAGTGGTCGGCGGAAGGTGCACGTGCCCGTCGACCTGGAACCGGACCGCAGCGACGCACGGATGCACGCCAAGACCGTAGGATCCTACGCAGTGCCGTAGGGGACCGCACCGCCACTTCCCAGCAAATTAGGGACACTGTTGCTCCAGGGGTATCGGCGAGGACCATTCGCAACCGTCTCCATGAAGCTGGGCTACGGTCCCGCACACCGTTAGGCCATCTTCCGCTCACGCCCCAACATCGAGCAGCCCGCCTCCAGTGGTGTCGCGACAGGCGTGAATGGAGGGACGAATGGAGACGTGTCGTCTTCAGCGATGAGAGTCGCTTCTGCCTTGGTGCCAATGATGGTCGTATGCGTGTTTGGCGCCGTGCATGTGAGCACCACAATCAGGACTGCATACGACCGAGGCACACAGGGCCAACACCCGGCATCATGGTGTGGGGAGCGATCTCCTACACTGGCCGTACACCTCTGGTGATCGTCGAGGGGACACTGAATAGTGCACGGTACATCCAAACCGTCATCGAACCCATCGTTCTACCATTCCTAGACCGGCAAGGGAACTTGCTGTTCCAACAGGACAATGCACGTCCGCATGTATCCCGTGCCACCCAACGTGCTCTAGAAGGTGTAAGTCAACTACCCTGGCCAGCAAGATCTCCGGATCTGTCCCCCACTGAGCATGTTTGGGACTGGATGAAGCGTCGTCTCATGCGGTCTGCACGTCCAGCACGAACTCTGGTCCAACTGAGGCGCCAGGTGGGAATGGAATGGCAAGCCGTTCCACAGGACTACATCCAGCATCTCTACGATCGTGTCCATGGGAGAATAGCAGCCTGCATTGCTGCGAAAGGTGGATATACACTGTACTAGTGCCGACATTGTGTATGCTCTGTTGCCTGTGTCTATGTGCCTGTGGTTCTGTCAGTGTGATCATGTGATGTATCTGACCCCAGGAATGTGTCAATAAAGTTTCCCCTTCCTGGGACAATGAATTCACGGTGTTCTTATTTCAATTTCCAGGAGTGTATGTTTCATAAAATCAGTTTTTTGTACATAAAATTAAATTGCGCCTATTGGTACGTCAGAAAAGCATGTAATATACAGAGATGTACATAATCGATAGTCATCTACGCTATCTTTGAATGTATCTTTCTTAGGAATTGGAACAGCTGATTTAAGCCTCTGTCTCTATGTGGAAGTCTGTGGTTCACACATGAGATAACGTGGTTATATGCTTCTAAGACGATGTCTTCGTTCTTAGTTTGTAATGTACAGGAACTATTGGACGTATGGCTTCACATAGGTAATTGCTTTTCGATTGTATGCCACAACACTACGACATATTGCTTACGTGTAAGTAAGTAAGGCTACTTCTATACAGAACTAAAACACAACTGTAGTTATGTTTAATGGTTTTCCATAGTGTACGTACTTAATGCAATACTCATCCATGTTGATGTATTATTTTATTTTATTGGGTCTTGAAAACGATTTGTTAATGTCGAAGTTGGCCACTCAGACAAAGATCAAGGGATGTGTACACTTTGCTCCGGAGAATGTTTTCCGTCAGAAAATTTATAAACACAACTGCTCACACCTTTGAAAAAACGCGGAATGTGGTTGTGCTGTTAGGAACACCCGAACATTTTTAAATGTACAATAGTTGTTTAATAAAACATTCACACTCTTCCGAATAACATTTTTATACAAAAGCACTGAGGCAAGCACATCACAGTCGGTTGTATTGACACAACGTTCTCTCACAGTACAAGTTGAAGAACAAATTCAGTGACTAGAATTCCTTTAGTGAACCCCCATTTGAACAGACCTTCGGTTTAAAATATTTATCAATCACAGTATATTAACGATCAATGATAACCACCTCAGCAGTATTATTACACATTTATGGTGTTAGATCGGTTTAGTTCGTTGAAGATCTTCAGCCTGCCGATTTGTGGTAAGGTCAGTCTGAAGATGTTTAACGAATGAAGCCGATCGTAGCACCATACATGTGTAATAATACTGCTGAGATGGGTTTACGTTAATCATTAACATTAGTGTCTGTTGTGATTCTCGACGTGATCATGGTTAATCACCATATACACTAAGTATTGGGGCTGTACAGATAGAGCGATATACATGTAAGTAATCAATTATTCGTTGACTGTTTTCACCCAGTTCTTCTTTAAAGATATCACATTAACTTTATCTTTCACTTCCTGAAGGCTGTTATATGATATTACTTTCAAATATTCATTATGCCTTGGCTACACTAATTACTACGGTTTCCTGCAGTGCTGCTGCCTCCAATGTGATTTTTTCTTCTGGTCCCTCTCTGGATCGTCTTGCAGCTGAAGATAAGTAGGCCGGACAGATCGTAAAAATGCATGGCAAGCATCTGAAGCAAGCCGTGGATTTGAAAGTGGACCAGTTATGGTTTATCCGCCTGTGGCAAACACTCCCCAGATAATGCGGCTAACTTTGAAATGCCCGTTACACACCTGAAAGATGACCAGTGAAGTACTGCAATCACTATATATTCAAGCCAAGTGATCCGGCAAACAAATATACCATATTCAAAGTACTTACGGGCATTCAGCCAGGTTGAATTTTCGACAACTGCCGATATTTCGGCGGATGCACACTCCGCCATTTTCAAGGCTTAGCTGCAACGACCAGACGAAGTGCAGAAAACACGAGAGCTCGGTTCTGCGAGTCTAACAGAAAAGATAACACACACCTAAGCAAAAGCCACCAAAGATGAACGAAGTCAGAGCTATCGATAGTAAGAAACTATGGACTGGTAGTTGAGGAAACGTAACTCTGTCCCTATGTTTTTTAACAAGTGAAAGAGCAGGATTCCAGGCCGAGTTTAAACAAAAGCCTCCATCCCTATTCACAAGGTTGCTAGACAATTTAATTTCAACAGACTCCTTAATCACACTATCCCAATAGCCGGACGTGCATGCTAATATCTCGGTATTATTATACCACATGGGGTGACCAGTGTCCAAACAATGTTCGGCAATAGCAGATTTGCTAGGCTGCTGTAGTCGCGTGTGCCGTTTATGTTCAATACACCGGTCCTCCACGGTCCTGATGGTCTGACCAATGTATGCCATGCCACAGCTACAAGGAATGCGGTAAACACCTGCCTTACGTAAACCAAGATCATCCTTAACAGACCCCAAAAGCGCTTTAATCTTAGATGGAGGTCGGAAAACACATTTCACATTGTATTTCCGTAAAATACGACCTATCTTGTTTGAAGTGCTTCCTATGTAGGGCAAAAAGGCAATAGATTTAGGAGTCAACTGAGAATTATCATCAGTCACCTGGCGCACAGTTGGTTGATATCGCAACGCCCGTTCAATCTGTCTTTCACTATACCCATTGTGGCGGAAGGTAGCCTCAAGATGGGCCAGCTCAGCAGGCAAAGTCTCAACGTCGGAGATGACATGTGCCCTGTGTACCAGGGTACGAAGTACCCCTTCACGTTGGGCCGGATGATGACAACTGTCCGCCTGCAGATACAAGTCAGTGTGAGTACGCTTCCTATAAACTGCATGTCCCAACGATCCATATGATGTACAATCTTAGCAAAAGTTGGGACACGATTCTCAGCACGACACCTCAATAAGAACGACAAGGCACATTGCAGTCTGACACGACAGCTACGAAGTTTATCCAATTTACGTAAACACCGATACATTTCCTCCCCGTAGAGGTAAATAATGTGAGACCTGAGCTTCTCCTGGCGTAAACTATGTTCAAAGTACTTACGGGCATTCAGCCAGGTTGAATTTTCGACAACTGCCGATATATATCGGTGCTCCAACATATCGTGTGGCTAAGCACCTTGCTTCAATGTTAAGCCCACAAGTTGGACGTTGTGAACATCATATTAAGAACTCAGCTGACTTCTTACGGCGTCTGGAGGGAATGCAGTTGAATGACTCTGATATGTTAGTAAGTTTTGATGTGGTCTCGCTCTTTACTCGTGTTCCTTTGTCTGATTCGTTGCGGTTAATTGAAGTGAAGTTTGGATTGGAACTAACTAATTTGTTTCGACATGTGTTGACGTCCACGTATTTCTTATTCAATGACCAGTATTACGAGCAGACAGATGGTTTTGCGATGGGTAGCCCGTTATCTCCTGTGATTGCAAATCTGTTCATGGAAGACTTCGAGGAGCGTGCATTGGAGTCGGCGCCATTGAAACCTGCCTGTTTTTTCAGATACGTTGACGATACTTTTGTTGTTTGGCCGCATGGCAGGGAGAATTTGAATGCCTTTTTAGAACATCTAAACTCGATCCACCCCAACATTCGTTTTACCATGGAGGTGGAAGAGGATGGTTGCCTTCCCTTTCTTGACGTTTTGGTTAGGAGGAAGGTGGATGGATCGTTGGGACATGCAGTTTATAGGAAGCGTACTCACACTGACTTGTATCTGCAGGCGGACAGTTGTCATCATCCGGCCCAACGTGAAGGGGTACTTCGTACCCTGATACACAGGGCACATGTCATCTCCGACGTTGAGACTTTGCCTGCTGAGCTGGCCCGTCTTGAGGCTACCTTCCGCCACAATGGGTATAGTGAAAGACAGATTGAACGGGCGTTGCGATATCAACTAACTGTGCGCCAGGTGACTGATGATAATTCTCAGTTGACTCCTAAATCTATTGCCTTTTTGCCCTACATAGGAAGCACTTCAAACAAGATAGGTCGTATTTTACGGAAATACAATGTGAAATGTGTTTTCCGACCTCCATCTAAGATTAAAGCGCTTTTGGGGTCTGTTAAGGATGATCTTGGTTTACGTAAGGCAGGTGTTTACCGCATTCCTTGTAGCTGTGGCATGGCATACATTGGTCAGACCATCAGGACCGTGGAGGACCGGTGTATTGAACATAAACGGTACACGCGACTACAGCAGCCTAGCGAATCTGCTATTGCCAAACATTGTTTGGACACTGGTCACCCCATGTGGTATAATAATACCGAGATATTAGCATGCACGTCCGACTATTGGGATAGTGTGATTAAGGAGTCTGTTGAAATTAAATTGTCTAGCAACCTTGTGAATAGGGATGGAGGCTTTTGTTTAAACTCGGCCTGGAATCCTGCTCTTTCACTTGTTAAAAAACATAGGGACAGAGTTACGTTTCCTCAACTACCAGTCCATAGTTTCTTACTATCGATAGCTCTGACTTCGTTCATCTTTGGTGGCTTTTGTTTAGGTGTGTGTTATCTTTTCTGTTAGACTCGCAGAACCGAGCTCTCGTGTTTTCTGCACTTCGTCTGGTCGTTGCAGCTAAGCCTTGAAAATGGCGGAGTGTGCATCCGCCGAAATATCGGCAGTTGTCGAAAATTCAACCTGGCTGAATGCCCGTAAGTACTTTGAACATAGTTTACGCCAGGAGAAGCTCAGGTCTCAAATATACCATAATCTGAAACATGCATTAGTAAATTACAATCAAAGCAAAACTTACTACTGTGTTGTAGTAACCGCGAAATCCTGCCTTGGAAATGAACAGAGCCGCTTCTGCCTCATTATGTCGTCTTTAGGAAATCTGAAAACATGAATATTGTATTAGTTACTTTTAAGGACTTCTCCACTCTTCACCAGTTGCCCTGTATAACTATTCGCCTGCTCTCACGCTCATGGCAGTCTTTTTCTTTCAGACCTCTCTGTTTCATCATTCCAATTACTCCCGCTCTCCATGTTAATCTCAGCTGCCCTCGCTTCATCCTTCCTGGCGGCGACCGTTCCAGGATTGCTTTTGGCCATCGTCCTTGCTCTATTCCTTGTACGTGGCCATACCATTGAAGAGCAACACTTCATCACTGTAATGAAGATAAAACTGAAAAAACTGTATTATGCTGCGTTAAAAACAACTTTGTAACACGGACTACGATTGTTGTGCTCTGAAATAACAACCTCGTGACGATCACAGGGCACGGCGAGTTTTTTTATGTTGATAAACACTTCATAGCTTTTGACTTTTTCCACTTCTGGCTGACGTGACAACTTGGAGTTATCGCAGTTTGGCATCATTTACATCTAGGTGGCGTTGGATACACTTGCAAGATAGTGGTTTTGCGTTTTAAAGAACGGAATGAGATATTATCTGATAGCAGATGAAAGCTACTAACTCTGACTGCTTGAATATAGCGGTACACTTTTAATTTAAAATTTGGCTGATAGCGCAACGAGGAGCATTTAGCTGAGCGCCAGATTAAATATTATTGTTAGTTCGTATCGACATCAGAAGTATTTATAAAACTGCCATGTCATTTTATCTGTGGATGTGACATTCAGTTGTCACCTTGCGACAGCCTAAAAATGTGAAGGCCGGTTCGTGACGAAAAAATTTGTATTTTGCAGAGCACCACGAAGCTCCTTGTTATTTAATATTAATTTTCTGCATCTTTCCCATGGTCACAACCTCACTTCTTTGTAAGAGACTGAATTGTATACACCGCATGCAAAGGTACGTGAATGTGGTTTCTTGCACTGCATGAGGTAAGTTTGTCTCCCTACGAGATGCTGGACAGAGAGAGCACAGATAACGTCCGTTGCGCATAGTCATGAGTCCAACATTAAAAGTTTTTGAACTTCAGGGCATAATTCTCACAGAAAATTAATGTTGAAGCTGAACTCTTTTCAACGAATATATTCAGTTTACTTAGATAATGCAGATTTCAAATCATATTAGGGTCTATATTATATGTGCTCATATTATTCTCCCGTAAGAGTAAAATTAACCACTGTAGCATAAGAGTATAACTCAGAGTAGTAACTTTTAATTATTATCGTAGATACAAGTTTTAGAAAGTCATTATCATTTGTTTAAATTTAAAATACGAGTACAACAAAGAAAGTTACTATCTGAAATTCATTTTCACCTGACACCGTACTATACACGCATCTGTAATAGTCACCCACCCTTAACGGATATACTTAAGATAAAACTTCTGTACAGCGCACGAAAGAGGCCCTCGTCCACGGAGGAACGAAATACCAGATGACGAAACAAGCTCTAGGGATCTCTCAGAAACATGCCATACATCACTATTTTAAACATATGAGTTACGAAAAATAGACGTGGACTATTCTTGCGAAAAACGCTCAAAATCTGAGAGGTGCCCAGTTAACAACAGAAAAATGTTTGTTGGGAAATATTAGGAGAAACTGGGAAATAAATGAGGAGAGTAGGAGATAAGTGTTTGACGTCCCGTCGACAACGAGGTCATTAGAGACAGAGCACAAGCTCGGATTAGGGAAGGATGGAGAAGGAAAGCGACCGTGACCCTTCGAAGGAACCATCCCGGCACTGGCCTTAAGTGATTTAGAGAAATCACGGAAAACCTAAATCAGGATGGCCGGACGCGGGTTTGAATCGTCGTCCTCCCACATGCGAGTCCAGTGTGCTAATTACTGCGCTGTCCGGCTCGATAGATATAAACAGATGTATCAGGGGACCGAGAGTTACATCTAAATCTACTTGGATACTCTGCAAATTACATTTAAGTGCCTGGCAGAGGGTTCATCGTACCACCTTCACAATTCTCTATTATTCCAGTCTCGTATAGCGCGCGGAAGGAACGAACGCCTCAGCCTTTCCGAACGAGTTCTGATTTCCCTTATTTTATCGTGGTGATCGTTCCTTCCTATGTAGGTCGGTTGTAAGTAGGCTGTTTAGGTTTTCTTATTGGCAACGCCACGTAGCGCTCTGTATGAAAAATCACTGGCTGTACAGTGTGCAGTCTGTGGCTAGTTTGCATTGTTGTCTGCCGTTGTAGTGTTGGGCAGATGGATGTGAACAGCGCGTAGCGTTGAGCAGTTGCAGGTGAGCAGCCAGCATTAGTAGATGTGGGGAGAGAAATGACGGAGTTTTGAAATTTGTAAGACTGGATGTCATGAACTGCTATATATATTATGACTTTTGAACACAAGTAAGGTAAATACATTATTTGTTCTCTATCAAAATCTTTCATTTGCTAACTATGCCTATCAGTAGTTAGTGCCTTCAGTAGTTTGAATCTTTTATTTAGCTGGCAGTAGTGGCGCTCGCTGTATTGCAGTAGTTCGAGTAACGAAAATTTTTTGGTGAGGTAAGTGATTTGTGAAAGGTATAGGTTAATGTTAGTCAGGGCCATTCTTTTGTAGGGATTTTTGAAAGCCAGATTGCGTTGCGCTAAAAATATTGTGTGTCAGTTTAAGCACAGTCATGTATAATTTTGCTAAGGGGACGTTTCATATGTCGACCTTTAGCCGAGGATATCTCACTGGATCTTCTGATTTTTTTCTTGTAGTTTGTGCAACTGGTCCAGGCTTTGTTTATTGCTAGCGCGTAATTGTAGAGAGAATTTGCTTTGTAGGTGTTGTTTTTCATTCTTGTACAGTAGAACAGTTGTGGCATGCATGTAGATTTGCACCAAGTATTTCGCAGCTGCGCTGGCAATTAACTAGATATTATTTTCAATGTTATGTTAATGTGTTTTCTTATTTTGTTCTTCAAATTGTGTTTTTCTGTATTGTCGCATGAAATATTGTGACAATAATGGACTGTGAAAAACGTAATACTAGGCTCCAAAGTAAACTGATAAATGATAGTGAAGACGAAAGCAGTGTGTTAGCGACGCCGAGTAATGAATGAATTAATGTTCAAAGTAGTAATTGTGCATAGAGAATTGGAGCGGGTTGCAAATAATGGTGTAGGCAGTGAAACAATTAGTGAACAGGGAAGCATTATCGATCGATCGGTCGGCAACAGCTTGCCTCAGGAATCCGAAATGACAGGACACAATCTTGCAAATACTCTAGATTCAGGTTTTGGGTCCTCGCCGTTTTCTCAAATAAGTCAAGACAGATTTTCTGCTTTTCAAAATGCGAATATTTCCGGTTCAAATGCATTGCCGAATAGCACTGAGGAACATGTTTCACACACCAGTGCATTGTTATTACAATTAATGCAACAAATGGGTCAAAAGCTTCAAAAGTTAGACACAATGGAACAAAATCTTCGGAAGTTAGACCCCACACTTGAACAAAAACGTGAAGGTTTAACTACTGAGTTACATAACATTGAATCGAAATGTCAAAAAGTTTGTAATGACGTAAAAACACAAATTTGTGAGCATTTTCAACTTATTTTTCGCGGCATGAAAATGCATTACAGAACCATGAAGCAGCCATAAAAGAACTGCAAACGATTGTTCAAGAAAATCATGAGACCTTGTGGGCTACAATTGACTCAGTTGCATCTACCGATTTGGTTACGCAACTTGCAAAAACTCAGGAAAAATTAAAGGACACAGTGGATTCGATTTCAACACAAATGGACACACTGAAACTTGGTTCAGAAAAACACACTGAGGAAATGTGTTCACTATCGGAGAAAGTAGTCGAACTTTCGGATCAGTTCACTAACTTATCTACATAGGTAGATGATAATCTGAATGACACAAGACCTGTAGGCTTCACTGACACAGAAGAGTATGAACAAATTAGAACATTCAAACAAAATCAAATCAATACACAATACAAAAGAGAAATCCGGGAAGTACAAGATCAGTTGACGCAGATAATATAAGAATTACATATTTCAGAGGACACTCGTGCTCCAATACGGGAAGAGGGACATAGAAATACGGAGCAGCGGCAAAATAATAACACGAGGCACTTCGGAAATTATGAAAGAAATTGGCAAGGCGCATTGAATTTTGACATGGAACCGCCGAAACGATGTAACAATGACCGACATGCGACTCGCCGACATGATGATTTTGACTATAAGCTGTTTATTACTACACGTAAATTCAAAACATTTAAGAATTCCGGCAACGACATTCATCCACATGCATGGCTTCATCAATTCTCTCCTTGTTTTCCTCCCAACTGGTCATTAGTTCACAGATTAGAATTTATGTGTGGCTATTTAGAGAATGAACCAGCTGTAAGAATGCGATCGGTCATTCACGATTGCCACAGTGAAGGAGAATTTTATCATGCCTTCCTCTCTGCATATTGGTCTCAAGCTACACAAGACCGAGTAAAATATAGCATCATAATGATGAAACATTTCGAACAACGGAATTCTCCAGTCTTGTGAAATATTTTGAAGACTTGTTGCAGAAGAATCAGTACCTGTCAAACCCATACAGCCCCTCAGAACTCATCCGCATTTGCTTAATCAAATTACCTGAAAATTTACGACATATTATTTTGGCAGGACGTTGCAAAGACGGCATTGAAGCTTTTCAGGGACTCTTACAAGAATTAGAAATTGAGACTGACAATCGCGGAACGCGAAAACAAGAACACAACAATTACAGGTCGTATCCGCCGCAATTCCGCGATGAAAGAAATAATAACTGGACACGACAAGGCTATTCTCACAACACAAATCGTGACCAAAACAGACACCACCCGTATGACAAACGTTGGCAGAGTAGTAACAATTACAGGGAAAGATCACCTCCCCGCAGTAGTGACTGTCACAGAGACAATCAGGGAAGTAGACAATATGGGAACCAAAATAAATATTATCAAGGGAGACAGAATAACTTTAGACGCAACGGTCCAGCGCGCAGCTACGATTCAGGGAGAAGTTCTCCACCACGTGACCGACAAGAAAGAAACTATGGAATCTACCGACATGACGACAGACGATATAATCATAACGACAGGCCTGAATTTCATAAGAACTGGCGAGATTCAAACAGAGCAGGGCACTCTCGACAACGTGAATTTGTGGAAGTTAGGTCTCCTAATCCCAATAACGACGCGCGCCAACAAAGAGATGGCAGACAATGACTCGCACCACAGGCAGCCACCTGCGCCGACTGGCTCAGGGAAAAATTGCATACACGCTAACCTTGAGAAAAATTTTAGCATTCCTTACCTACGTATACAACATGATAATTGCGTTGAAATCGAAACTCTGCGTACTAGAAAGGGTAAAAGATTGTTCCACATTTCACATGTAAAACAGTTTATTGAAAGAGAATCTGTTTTTTAACTTAGTCTTTGCCATAAAACTTTTCACTTCACGCTACACAATTTGTCAGACTTAAGAAACTGTTACAATGCAACAATGTTTTGAAGTTAACTAACCAATCTAGAACATAGGGAACATACTTAGACAGTATTTACGAGTGCATTGTTATAGTGAACAGAGGACACAATGTTACTGTGTATTTACATTCTTGCTTGTTAGTTGCACGATTACGTAACGACTATAAGACTCACATACTTAGAACATTTACCAGTACTGTTAATGAGATTTTAATGCAAGATTTTGGTTTACTTGAAAATACATTCTGGATTTAAAGCACTTTGTGTGAGATACCAGATGACACAGTGGTTAATTTATGTGACAGCTACACGATTATTCCACGACGCTACTTATGAGTGACACAATTTACATTGGTGTTTTTATGCTGTATCTGTTTTATATCTGCACAGTTTTTGTGAATTCTTCTGGAAATTAAAACACGATTTAGTAGTAACTTTCGTGGTATAGCTACAATGAGACAGCCTTTTCTGTAGCACAACAATACGTTACATTATAGTACTTTCTTGATCACGATAAGGTACATAATAACTACGATATCTATACGCATAGCATTTCACTTTTGTTTATCATGAGGTAAGTACATTGACTTCCACAGAACTTTGCTTACGGACGACGATAATTACGGCACTTGGCACGTTTTTTACCCTTAAGTAATGACAGAGATTATCTTACAACAAGACGCACAGTGTAGCGCTGCAGTACACGTTCATTCCAATGCTGTAATCTGTAACACCTAAGGGTATAATTAAATTAATCCTCAGGGGGATACACGCTTACGTTGTGTACCATGTGTTTGGAAAGCACAAGGAGCCCTAGTTAATGTGGTATTTGCTTATACAACTTTACACATCGGTACCATATTTCTCTATCAGTGAATTACACAGCTATCTGATTATTTAACAGAGAAACAAATATTTTTTTTACTACATCAGTGATAGATGTTTAGGCAAATACACAGTTGGATAACTTCACACTTATGAAATTGTATTTTGTATCTACTTTGGGAACTATTCATACATTTTTTGGTACCTTTGTGATACTATGAGAGCTTTGAATGATATGTTTGGTATGGGATCATTATTTTTAAAGTACGTTTGAAGCAGATGACACTATTGAAATGAGCAGAGAATACTTTTTAGGTTTTGACATTATTTCATAAAGCTACGACGTTTCTGAAATTTGACTGAGGTGTTATGATGTTATTTTTACGACGACGATGTGTATTATGCTGTTGAGCTATGTTTATGATCAATAAGCTGATTATAAGGAATTTGATTATGCTACATATTTATTATGATGGAATATTGAAGAAGTGTCGACGAATATGTATATGGGTAATAAGGTAAGGAATAGTGAGTAGTGGTTAGGGACTCTGACTTGTGTAAAAGTATGTTTGAAACCAAGAATTATACTTTAAGAGTTATGAAATGTGTGTAAATGCGTGAATGTATCACAATGCTGACGAATTATTTTTGGACACTGTTATATTTATAGGATTTTGTTTCTACAGATTTCCAATGCAAATTCTTGAACTGTGAAATTTTTATATGAGACTGTAACTGTAGTGCAAACTGGTGTCGTAAATATTTCGGTAAGAAAGTTAAGTGACCACCTTCACATAATGCGTCGTGGGCACCCAGCTGCACTACAGTTGCCTGGAAAACAGCTATTAGTGTGTGCCTTTCAGAGGCGCATGCGAAAAAAAAAAGAGACCATTATCCTTGCTATTGACATTCCTTTGTAGAAAGCATCACAAATACGCCACACTCAAACTTGGAAACATATGATTACACTGTGGAGCTCTTAATTTATATTTACTAAAATGACTAATGAAATGATGAGAAACATTTTACATCTATTGTCTTTCTAGTTGAGAGATTGCTCATTTTGTTTAATATCTGGTTTCCAGCTGGGTTGCAGCATTGGCTTTATCAAATAAAATTAAGTGTAGTTGCTAATGTGAACACTTTCTGCCAACAGATCTATTAAATAATAATTTTATGATCCATATTCTTCGAAAAAGGAGCACTTGGAATGGAAAGAACAATAAGAAGGGATTAATAACAGTAACTGCATACATAATTTTCTTTTCAACTACTTGTTAATTTCTTGGTAGAGTAAGTTATCGTGATGCATCACTCTTGTGTTAAGATGTGACATAGGTACTAAATATGGCCAATTTTACCGTAATATTTTTCTGCTTGAGCTTTGTCATGTTTAGATATAAGTTATTGCATTTGCTGCTGCTGTTTTGCCAGGCATAGTGCTACTAAATTTCACTTTGTATTATTCTGTTAAGCCAGTTTTACTATTGATTTATTTTTGTTGTTGCTGCACATTGGCTCATATTAGTTGTAATGTTGCATTTAATTGGTAATTTATTTTTACTGTATCTTGCTTTGCCAGTTTACATTTTTTTCATTGCTGTTTGTATTAATTGTTTTGTGCTGTTGCATTGCCTCGTCCCTTAGTTTAGCATTTGAGCTCAGTAGATTTAAGTTAGCTTCAGAGGGGGTAGACTATATAAGAGAATGAAAGTACAAAAAGCAGGTATATGTAGGATTTTCTTGGAAATAAATAATGATGTAAGATAATGTAAAATAAATAATAAAGTAAGAAATGTGTGAACATATAAATACAGAAAGCATGCTTGGATTGGATTTTTTTGGTGGAAACAAATGTTGAAATAATACGAAAGATCTACAGAATGAAGTTTTGGGTTGGACTGCAGTACCAACTGTCACACTGAAATCAAACCCTGTCCTTTCCTCCTGTGTTATTCTGCTATGTGTTTGTGTACTCTTGTGTATTTTTGTTTTCCTGTCTTTATGTGTTTAGCTAATAGGATTTTTGTTGTAGAATTTTTGCTAGTACTAAGCTCCATTCACTATGATGAGGAATACTGTTATCATCAAATATAACTTGCATTAATAATATGTTATTTACTTTGTAAAGATGTGTAGACATTATTTATTCTGTTTTGTTTTAATGTTCATGTGTGAAGTTGATGTTTCAAAAGTTATTCTGATATTTTATGTACGTACTTATGTCATAATTCGTGTAACACTGATGTACATAGTTATTTTTATTCTTTTGTAAAGCCTGTTTTACTACTGTATTGTTATGTTATTTAATGATGTATTGTGTACCTTTGTTATTGTATTGTTATGTTATAAAATTGTAATTGACACCAGTTCATCAAATTAAGTAACTTGTAAGTTACATTTCACTGCACATGTTTCTGTTGGTCATAGTATATGGACAATATGTGAGAAGTTGGGACTGTTAGTGTTTGCACGTGTGTTAATAATTCAGCAAGGGACTGATTAACAGCATTGCTGGTTCTAAGGACAATCCAAAAACTTTGTGAGTGCACAAGTGGTGGTTTATGGACTTGCTATATTGTCCTCAAGACTCTTCAATGGTGATTGTGCACCTGCACAGTCACAACAGATGGCTTCTGGCCATCTCTACAAGGACTACAATGGCTCTGCATCTGTGAAGACCCACCAATACCATTATTTCTACAACGACTGCAGTGGGTCTGCATCTCTGATGGCCCACCAATACCGTAATTTCTAAGAAGACTACAGCGGCCTGCTCTGTGATGACCTACCTACCAATATTCTTCAAAACTTCGACTGACTCTGGTGTGGGTTTGCTCTGTTGTGGCCCATTACCGGTCTGCATGTCAAGAGTCAGCACTGTCTTTCTGTTGGAACGACAACACAACTTCTTCAAGACTGCTTAGAAATCCACTACTTTCGTGTGCATTTACTTCTACTGCTCAGACTTTGAGAAAAACACTGCAATTTTACTGTGCTGAACGCTCAGGACTGTCTTTATGGACTGTGAGAAAATTTTAGCTTTTGACCAACATTTTATCGATAAGTGTGTGCATTTGATTTCTTTCTTACTGTAATTTTGAAAAAAATTTTCAAATCTGTATTGGCCAATGCCCAAAACAATTTGTAAAATTTTTTGTGGGGAGCATGGGGGCTATGTAAGTAGGCTGTTTAGGTTTTCTTATTGGTGGCGCCACATAGCGCTCTGTATGAAAAATCACTGGCTGTACAGTGTGCAGTCTGTGGCTAGTTTGCATTGTAGTCTGCCATTGTAGTGTTGGGCAGATGGATGTGAACAGCGCGTAGTGTTGCGCAGTTGGAGGTGAGTAGCGAGCAGTGGTGTATGTGGGGAGAGAAAAGACAGAGTTCTGAAATTTGTAAGACTGGATGTCATGAACTACTATATACATTATGACTTTTGAACACTAGTAAGCTAAATACATTGTTTGTTCTGTATCAAAATCTTCCATTTGCTAACTTTGCATATCAGTAGTTAGTGCCTTCAGTAGTTTGAATCTTTTATTTAGCTCGCGCTGTAGTGGCGCTCGCTGTATTGCAGTAGTTCGAGTAACGAAGATTTTTTGGTGAGGTAAGTGATTTGTGAAAAGTATAGGTGACTGTTAGTCAGGGCCATTCTTTTGTAGGGATTTTTGAAAGTCAGATTGCGTTGCGCTTAACATATTGTGCGTCAGTTTAAGCACAGTCATGTATAATTTTTCTAAGCGGACGTTTCATGGTGTCAACAAAATATTTTCGCATTCGGAGGAGAAAGTTGGTGGTTGGAATTTCATGAGAAGGTTTTATCGCAACGAAAAATGCCTGTCTTTTAATGATGTCCAGCCCAAACCCTGTATCATTTCTATGACACTCTATCCCATATTTCGCGATGATATAAAACGTGCTGCCTTTCTTTGAACGTTTTCGATGTACTCGGTCAGTCCTATCTGGTAAGGATCCCACACCGTGCAGCAGTATTCTAAGAAAAAACGGACAAGCGGAGTGTAGGCAGTCTCCTTAGTAGATATGTTACATTTTCTAAGTGTCCTGTCAATAAAACTCAGTCTTTGGTTAGCCTTCCAAACAACATTTTCTATGTGTTGCTTCCAATTTAAGTTGTTCGTAATTGTAATATTTAGGTATTTAGTTGAATTTACGGCTTTTATGTTAGCCTGATTTATCGTGTAACCGAAGTTTAACGAGTTCCTTTTAGCACTCATGTGGATGACCTCAGACTTTTCCGTATTTAGGGTCAAATGCCACTTTTCGCACTATACAATTTTCTAAATCGTTTTGGAGTTGTTTTGATCTTCTGATTACTTTATCGTCGATAAACGACAGCGTCATTTGCTAACAACCTAAGTCGGTTGCTCAAATTGTCTCCAAAATCGTTTATATAGATAAGGAACAGCAAAGGGCCTATAAGACTACCTCGGGGAACGCCAGAAATCACTTCTGTTTTACTCGATGACTTTCCGTGAATTACTACGAACTGTGACCTCTCTGACAGGAAATCATAAATCCAGTCACATAACTGAGACGATATTCCATAAGCATGCAATTTCACTACGTGCTGCTTGTGTAGTACAGTGTCAAAGGCTTTCCGGAAATTCAGAAATACGGTGTAATTATGTAATAGGCGTATTTAAACTGTTTTAGCATGTAATTATCTGAACTGTTTCTTATTTAAATTGTTTTGTTAATTAAATTGCATTGTGTATTATTGAGAAAGAGCGGGAAACCGCGCATAGATACATTTTGAGAAAGAGCGGGAAACAGCGCGCAGTAATACATCTGTAATGGTAGCAGGGATTGTCTGCACCAAAAACCATTGTTGGCGGCGAGACCGCACTTTTGTAGCATTGAGCGTTGGAAGCGAGCAGTTGCGAGTAAGATGTGAGACGAGGCAGTCGTAGCTAGCGAGACATGAGAGGAGGTCGCTGTAAGCGAGGTATGAATTAACACTTTGAAAGAAGCGGTGTGCTCGCCAGCCACTCGCTATATGTAGCGCAATGCTAGTTTTTAAGAATTTTTGTAAAGAACTATGCCCCTTGTAATTGTTTGTCAAGATCGTTCTCAGAATATAGTTATGTAATTTTGATGGAAAATTAGGTATGTAGGGCAACGCTACTTTTTAAGAATTTTTGTAAAGAACTATACCCCTTGTAATTGTTTGTCAAGATCGTTCTCAGAATATAGTTATGTAATTTTGATGGAAAATTAGGTATGTAGCGCAACGCTACTTTTTAAGATTTTTTGTAAAGAACTATACCCCTTGTAATTGTTTGTCAAGATCGTTCTCAGAATATAGTTAACTTCTACCAGATTAAATGCATTAAGAATTTTATATCCCAAAATCATTCACGTAAATGCTTTACGGAATTTATTGTTATCTTAAAAGAAAAGTCTAAACTGAGCTTCAGCTTTTATCAAATCTAAATTAACTTCAACTTAAAGAATTCCAGTCACAAAGTATTATGAAACTCCACCAGCAGCTTATAATTATGTTAAAGAGAAGTAAGTATATTCATTCCACAGTTTGCTGTAGCAGTCAGATGGCGATCCAGTATAAATAATTAAAGGTAAGAATCAGTCTTAATAATTTCAGGTAACGACTGAGGGCCACGGCGACAACACATTTTATGTTTCGTCGTAATAATCAGCAGGTAGTCTTGACAGAGCAGCAGTTAAAAGATTTTAAGAGACGCAGCGTTCAGTCAGCAAGCAAACGTTCATCCAATATTAGACGGGAAGGTTTCAACGGCATCGATCTGAAACCCCTTGTCAATAGCACTCAACACTTCATGTGAATAAAGAGCTAGTTGTGTTTCACAGGAACGATGTTTTCTAAACCCATGTTGACTGTGTGTCAATAGACCGTTTCCTTCGACATAGTTCATAATGTTCAAACACAATAAATGTTCTAAAATCCTGCTGCATATCGACGTTAACGATATGGGCCTCTAAATTAGTGGGCTACTCCTACTGCCTTTCTTAATTATGACTGTAATGAAAATAAAGCTGAAGTGAGCGGGACATGCAACTACGTGGGTATATGCGATCAGTGATATCCACTGTTTCAGCAATAGAGATCAAACCTTCTTACATTCTGAAAGAGCCTCTTAGAGTTAGTAGCTACAGTTTATATAAACACTACACAAATTTGCACCTGTGACGTTGCTTTCTGTCTGCTGTGAGAGTTAGACGGTAATGGTTAGGAACGCAAGTGGGCTATTTTCGTTTATGACCCAACTATTGCGGTGCTGTTTTGCCACGTGGTAAGAACCATCTCCAGAGCGCGGTTAAACGGAGGCGTGTCTCGTACATATTCACCACCGCATCGTAGCCGGGTAATAACGTTAGGGAAGCGCGGAAGTACTAAACTGTGCTCGCCGGCAGAGAATAGTCCGCAAAAGCGCGCATCCGCTGCGGAAAGCTATATCCACGGCTAGCGACCGGCCGGAAACCGCGCCATTGGCGTAACTCTGCGCACAGGAAGCCACCCGCGCCGAATGTACTGCCAGAAAAACGCGACACTGGCGCACTCAAAAACGCAGCCGCCGCACTAGGTTGTAAGGTGGCAGCACTGTGCCAAAGCACTCGGGGGTTCGGTAGTACAAACGGACACACTAACACAAAACGCTCTAAGCAATGGCTGTCAAACTGTCACCATAGGCGGTTCATTTGCTGACTTTTGTTTTGTGGCGATTATTTGCATACTTCACTAATGGCCATTAAAATTGCTACATCAAGAAGACATGCAGGTGATAAATGGGTATTCATTGGACAAATATATTATACTAGAACTGACATGTGATTACATTTTCACGCAATTTGGGTGCATAGATCCTGAGAAATCAGTACCCAGAACAACCACCACTGGCCGTAATAAAGGCCTTGATACGCCTCGGCATTGAGTCAAACAGAGCTTGGTACGCTTGTGCTGCCCATGCAGCTTCAACACGATAGCACAGTTCATCAAGAGTATTGACTGGCGTAATGTGATTATCCATTTGCTCGGCCACCATTGACCAGACGTTTTCAATTGGTGAGAGATCTGGAGAATGTGCTGGCCAGGGCAGCAGTAGAATATTTTCTATCCTGCTGAAATTTAGGGCTTCGCAGGCACCGAATAAAGGGTAGAATCACGGGTCGTAACACATCTCAAATGTAACGTCCACTGTTCAAAGTGCCGTCAATGCGAACAAGAGGTGACCGAGACGTGTAACCTATGGCACCCCATACCATCACGTCGGTTGATATGCCAGTATGGCGATGACGAATACATGCCTCGAATGTGTGTTCACCGTGATGTCACCAAACACGGATGCGACCATCATGATGATGTAAACAGAACATGGATTCATCCGACAAAATGACGTTTTGCCATTCGTGCACCCAGGTTCGTCGTTGAGTACACCATCGCAGGCGCTCCTGTATGTTATGCAGCGATAAGGTAACCGCAGCCATGGTCTCTGAGCTGATAGTCCATGCTGCTGCAAACGTCGTCGAACTGTTCGTGCAGATGGTTGTTGTCTTGCAAACGTCCCCATCTGTTGACTTATGGATCGAATCGTGGCTGCACGATCCGTTACAGCCATGCGGAGTAGATGCCTGTGATATCGACTGCTAGTGATACAAGGCCGTTGGGATCCAGCACGGCGTTCCGTTTTACCCTCCTGAACCTACCGATTCCATATTCTGCTAACAGTCATTGGATCTCGACAAACGCGAGCAGCAATATCGCGATCGACAAACAGCAATTGCGATAGGCTACAATCCGACCATTATCTAAGTGGGAAACGTGATGGTACGCATTTCTCCTCCTTACACGAGACATCACAACAACGTTTCACCAGGCAACGCCGGTCAACTGGGGTTTTTATATGAGAAATCGGTGGGGAACTTTCCTCTTGTCAGCACGTTGTAGGTTTTGCCACCGGCGCCAACCTTGTGTGAAGGCTGTGACAAGCTAATCATTTGCATATCACAGCATCTTCTTCTTGTCGGTTAAATTTCCGGTCTGTAGCACGTCATCTTCGTAGTGTAGCAATTTTAATGGCCTATAGTGTAGTTGCAGTGCCGGGCGTTGCCCAGGATGTTTAATATCTGCCACAAAAAGTGATTGCCCCTGTGCCTTGTTGATACTCAACAGTGAATGCGAGCCAAATAAGAAACTGTAGCCGGCCTGAGTGACCGAGCAGTTCTAGGTGCTTCAGTCTGGAACCGAGCGATCGCTACGCTCGCAGGTTCGAATCCTGCCTCGGGCATGGATGTGTGTGATGTCCTTAGGTTAGTTAGGTTTAAGTAGTTCTAAGTTCTAGGGGGCTGATGACATCAGAAGTTAAGTCCCATAGTGCTCAGAGCCATTTGAACCATTTGAAAAACTGCAATTGCTTCAAATTGAAGGACATGTTTGAATTACTGGCTGTCAACGGATTGCGTCTAATGAATACATCTTCACAGTGGCCCCCATTCCTTGAGGACTCCATGGCGGCGCCCTCCCGATGATATCAATCACGGGAAAAGTTGCAGTATGTATGAATCGTGAAACAAAAATCGCTTCATTTAATTTTTACTATGTCATTGTTCCCGGTGTGCGAATGATCAATGTTTTTAGAATGGATCGACTACCAGCCCGTGTAAGCAAATGATCACTGTTTTTTGAATGTTTCAGCTGTCGGACTCTCGGTGAACAGTCCCGGAGGAGTAGAGGCAGGCATTGGACACGTGTGGAAGAGTGTAGGGGTACAGGGAATAAATTGGAGACAGTGGCTGCTGCTTAGGGCGGCTTCGCGCGGACGAGATATATGAGTAGCTATGCTCCTATAGTACTTATACTGTTGTTTTGTTATCAATCATATTGTCTGAAAGTGATACCTGGTGACTCACTGGTGCGCTAATTTCCTGTTTCGAATGAACGGTGTAAATAGTGTAAAAAAAATTAACTAATAGCATAAATCAAATTTTAACTATTGACAGTCAAAATCTCTTATTTGAGAAGATGTTGAAAATGAAAAAGCTAGGACCTCCAAGTCCTATTTCAACATTGTGCAGATTCGAAATGCATGTAAAAGAAAAAGTACTTTCACCAGAAAGTACTACTACTTTATGTGAACATGTGGACTGGCTGTTTGGCTTTGAAATAAGAAATGCGTTGTCCTGTTACGCGCGTCTGATAATGATTGTTGTGGAACGTACTTGGACCACGGATTCGTCACAGACGTCGAACACTTGACCGACGCACAAGTTAAAAAACATAAACTGAGTGAACTGCACATAAACAGTGGCATCGAGTTTTTCTACGCTTGGCAAAGTCGACATAAGACGTCAGCTGGATACAGCTTAAAGAGTAGGGACTGAGAAGTTCAATGCAGAGGTTTCTAAGATTCGTTACATCCTTAGGAAGTTGATCGACTGTATCAAGTTCTATGTGAAGTCGTAACTTGCGCTAAGGGGACAATCCTGTCATTTTCAGTGACTTGGTCAATCTGATGGCAGAACTCGATTCCACGCTCAAGGAACGTCTTGAAGAAATCAATAATCGTGTATTTTTTTGGGTTTAAAAAACAATTCAGAACGAACTAGTGGTCTCCGTCAGTTCATTTCTAAAAAAATACCGCGACCACATTACGTCGCAACTAAATCTGATGAAACGACAGAGTAAACCTCGTATCTATTGTTCGGTATGAATTAAAAGGGTAAGTATAAGAAAGGTTTATAGATTTCACAACATCCAAAGATCATACAGCTGTAGGAATAAGCAGTAAAGAACCTAAAATCCTGAGGACTGACAATCTTCAAGAAAAAATTCAGAGTTGTGATGGACCTACATTTCTGAACAGTAGGCACAATGGGGTGCAGGCAAGAATGAAAGCAGTGTGTGAACAAGCAAATTTTGTGCACCGTTAATCCCACCAACTCAGTTTCATGTA
This sequence comes from Schistocerca gregaria, assembly GCF_023897955.1. Lineage (NCBI taxonomy): Eukaryota > Metazoa > Arthropoda > Insecta > Orthoptera > Acrididae > Schistocerca > Schistocerca gregaria. Next base: position 235,354,436 of record NC_064921.1, read on the forward strand.
GAGAGCTGTGCGACACAACACAAAGAACTTAGAATATTTTTAGAAATTCACAGGGTTTCCCTACCTTCCTCTCAGTCAGTGAAAAGAACTGCCGAGCTGGATAATTTTATTCATATTTCGCAGCTTCAAACGTGACTGCATTCGATACACTGGAGGAAAGAATTAAAAAAAAAAAGCTTCTGTCACAACTTTTCGTGTTTTATTAAGTACACGATGCTGTGGATCAATCATCAGGTGTAGTTTGTATTAATACAACAGGAATATGCATTGCACCTCAATCAAGAGAAAAAGTAAAGCATGTATTAAGACAAATTAGCCTGATGATGGACTCACAGGGTCCGGAATGCATCGTGTACTTAATAAAACACGAAAAGTGGTGACAGAAGGCGTTTCTTAATTCATGCCTCCAGTACTGGATAATGTTGTGTAGAAACGTATTCCAAGAAATACTGACACACGATGGAATTTGAAAGCGCGATGGATGAACCAAGTTTTTAAGTATAAGAAAGAAACAGGTGGGTGCCTTGAGACCACTGAGAATGATGATAGCAGTGATTATGCAACAACCAGGAAAGCAGTTGGGCTTTGGAAACTTCTCAACAACGTCGAAGAATTTCTCATTTGGCTTGAGTTTTTATTTATTCAGATGTAGTGTAGATATGTTGTTGGTAGTGCGAAAGCTGTTACGAAGGTTTCTGATCTGAGTCTGGCTATACAACTGACGAGAAATCATTGGGACAACAGGAATGAAAATGAAGAGATTCCCGGTCCGAAAAGTTTCCGTATTGTGTAGACACCCATAAAACTGTTCCAAAGAAAGTCATGGTTAACATGGGAGACCCTTTCGCGTTAAGCAATTACTTGTTAGCAGCCATATTTTTCCAGCCCAGTTTGTTTCCAAAACACAAGCTGTTATTCGCTGACAAAAAATTTCAAACAACAGTTAAATTATTCCAGCAAACGAAAGTGAACTGCGACAGGAATTGAGTCACATAAAGCAGAAATGGTTTCTAAACTGCAAACGGAGCTTTAACGCTTCTGAATTCTATCTACGAGAATAATTTGGTAACTGTTTTATCGGAATCAGTGAAACATCTACGAATTGTGTGTGCAATGCCAGTGACAACAGCGGAAAGCGAGAGGTGTTTCTTCACACTGAAAAGATTAAAGACCTTCGCTAGAAACACAATGAAAGAAGAGAGACCTGCTTTATAGAAGAAACACTTTAGAATGTGCATAATTTTAATCGTCTTGTAAATGATAACTTTGCTGAAGGGAGGGAGAAGAGAACCCTCTACAGACCTATTAACCACAGTAAGAAAGTCGTTTTAATTTTATTCCTTAAATTACTGTCTTGCCTGCAGGAAATATTAAAAACTATACACTTCTGCGTAAATTTCTTATATTCTGGTATCGGAATAAAAAATTATGTTAGGCGAAGGTTTAAATTACTTAGCCTGTTAATACACGAAATTTTGTATTGTCATCGTTCAAGAAATGTTCTGAAGAGAGAAAATTTGCATGTGACTGTTTGCACAGTGTTGTCGCCCCTCTTCATCTACAGTCCACCGGCCAACAATGCTATTCACCTGTATAAAAGATGATTAGTTGCGCCATCTGTTGTTATATTTTGCGATCAGTATCACATTGTGTTTCCGAAGAATTCCTCTACTGTTCTGGTTCAGTTTTCGCTGTTTCAAATAGGGCTGTGTTTGAGCACGGCTCCAACTGTTTGAGCAATTTATGTCACAGTTGGCAAATCTCGGGTTCTGTTCGATAGTTTGAGCGGCCAGAGCTTAACAAGAAAAGTCTTATCTCAATATTAACAGAAAAATTATTCTGTGAAGGGTATCAGATAAAACAGGTCATTGAGGGTGCAGACCCCGTGATGGTTGGCTCAACCACAGAAAAGGGAAGCGGCGCCTTTCTTTTCATGGAAAATACTGATTTCTTGATCCCGCTGATTCAGACATATTTGACAGTAGTGAGCAGGAAGAACGCGGCACCAATATCTTGCCTATGAAACCCGGAAGAGGCAACCAAGACACTCATTTACATCCCAAACAGTTCTAAGCTCTCTGAAGAAGCTAATGTGTTATTTCTTTACACTTTCAGTGGCTGCGACACCATCTCTACACTTTTTCGACAGGAAAAATAAAATTTATAAACACATTTCAAAAGCACACGACCTTCCAAGAAGTCACCTCAGTTTGTTCCTGCAGGAAAGCGTCTATAAAGTGTTCTATAGCGGAAGAGAACATCTTCCTTGATTCGAAGTAAATTGGCAGTGCGATTGACACTGTCGAGGAGGAAATCAATTTAGATCCCATCCTTTTTTTTTTTAAACCCATCTACTATGGACTTGTACTGGCATAGTAATTAATTAACACTAATACATAAAATTAATTACTTTGGTAGGTAGGTACATAACTAAACCGGTATTTAATTTCAAAATCTGGAAGAATTTGGATGATTTGGTTTTCAAAAGTAATTTGACTTTCGAAAAAAGTTCTACTAGGAATTTAGTGCTACGCATACTTTAACGTTTCTATTTGTGTCTTTGTAAAGGAGTAAGTACATTTTAAAATTCAGGAGCTGTTTTTACGCAGAATTTGATGCTGTGCAACTTTCATGCAAGACGTTTTCATCTGGAATGTGTGCACAATTCACTTTTCCGCCAAGCTGGTAAAAATTGTCGGTCTCTGACGATCGATTGTGGCTAAATGGCTGAACAGATTTTAACTATTGGTTTGGAGCACAAGTTCGTATCGTTTTTCCATAAGTAAACAACAGTTACACATAACAGAGAGTTTTGTCATCAATAATATATTCTGCTTCACTATTTACAACAGTCTGACAATGCTGGGGTAATTTTCGATTCCACGGCTGTATAAATCATGCAACCTTGAAACGAAGAACTCGTCGAAGCACGCTGAGAGCGCATTTTCATCCGGAAAGGAAGTTCCTAGAGGGCAGTTCGACAGAGGGCTCGATAGGTGAAAATCTGAGGGGACAAGGTCAAGTAAATAACGTGTGTGCGGAATGACTTTCAAACCAGCTATTCTATAGTCTTCACGCAGTCTTCCTGGTCGTTCTTCATGGATTGCGTTTGAAAGACGTCGCAGTTGTCAACAATAAATTTCAGCAGTGATGGTTACACCTCGAGGAAGCAATTTGTAGTGCAACACTCCGTCGCTGTTCCACCAGTCGCATTGCACTATCTTTTGTGGATGCGCGTAGGTGCTGCTTTGTTTGGGCTCAGCCATTCCTTTCTTTTCGCTTCGTTAGCGTAAAGACGCCACTTACGTCAACAGTAACGATACAGGATAGGAATGGTCGGTGTTGTTCACGAGCCAATTGATGACGAGCAAGCAGAGATGTACGTATATTGTCACCCAGCGATCTTTGTGATTTTGGCTTAGAGCAGATTTCTGATCTTCCCCATTGCATGCAAAAGTCACACGATGGAGAAATGATCATAGTTCATCACATTTGACAGTATTCGAGTCACTGACGTGAATTATCGTGGATTATCATTGTGAATTAATACATTTAAACGATATTAATAAAACCCCGAAGGTCTTCCTGAACGTGAAGAATCACTAATGTCACAACGATCCTCCTTAAAACGAGAAAATCAATCGCTTGCCGTGCTCTGCCCAATAGAATTATCAGCGACGCAACCATTTTTCTCTGCTTCTGCTGCTCTGTCACCCCTCTATTGAACTCAAAGAACAGATTTCTCCACTCGGCACTCCATTTTATAGCGTTCACAGCTCCACTCACTATCTCCAAACGACAATAGGTAAGCTGAAATAGCAACAGTGAACTACAAATAAAAAAAGGCAATCGGTAAGTAAACCCATGGTAAACGGAATACTAACAAACAAAAGCGCTACGAACTTAGTACCAATGTAATATTAAGCAGGTCATTCTGTGCTCTCTCAGTTTGGTGTTTCGCAAATGTTATGTGGGATATATCTGAATAAAGTAGAAACATTTTGCGGTTTTTCGGGCCTTGAAAGTTTAGCAAAGTTCAGTAACCGCTGCAAACTCATTAAACTATTATTTAGGACGCCTAGCGTCGGTTAAAATTATAACCAGCTTGCGCATATTATTATTGACCAGAAAAAGTTTAACTTGTCTAAAGGTTCTGCGTGCATTGCATGTTTTGCCAAGCAGTGTTTATCTATGTATTTCCCAACCCACTTACTAAACGAACCTGTAACGAAACGCGGCTATCTTCTTTGGTTTTTCTCTATCTCTTTTGCAGATCATACCTATCAACGGTCTCAAAAGCACGAGGGATACTGGAGAATCAGTCCAATAAATGGCGTCCATGCACTTCTTTCGTGGATGAGTTACACCTTCTCTTCGTTCAACTATTGGTTTTATGTACTCATTACACTTAACTTCGTTGCGGACGGCTACTATTATATATTTACTATTTCCATGGATCCAATGATAATTGCGCTAGTGTAATAACGGAGCCCTGCACACGTTCTTACATTTCACTACCATTTTCTAGAGTTGTACATTTCCTGTATACATCAGTTTTGAACAAAAACAGCCTCACGGATCTTCTCATGTTCTCCACTAGAACGTTTACACATACAGTGAACAATAACGATCTCATAATACTCACTTGGGGTACTTCCAACCTGGTTCACTTCTGATAAGCTACTATTTCATACACTAACGGCAGTGCTGAACTGCTTTGAATTCCTTCAGAAAGTCAAGGAAGGCGGCATCAACCTGATCGTCTTTGTCTACGGCGCATTGCATTTCGTGAGTCACAAGATCTTTGTTTTCGGAATGCACTTTGAATCCTGTAGAAGAGACTTCGGTTCTCTTAACACAGAATGTTAAACGTGAATAAAACGTGTTCCATACTTCTACCTCAGGTGTTTATACATTGGGGTGACAAAAGCCATGGGAAGCCTATATGGAAGCTTAAAGATGGCGGTGTCGCGTTGTACACAAGGGCAGTGCACTGACGTAGTTGTCTTTTGTACTCAGGTGATTCATATGAAAAAGTTTCCGACGTGATTACCGCCGCACGACAGACTGAACAGACTTTGAATGCGGAATGGTAAACAGAGCTCGACGCATGGGGAATTCAGTATTCCGAGACCCACAGTGTCCAGATTTCGCCGAGAATACCAAATTTCACGCATTGCCTCTCACCACGAACAAAGCAGTGTCCGAGGCCTTCACTTAACGACCGAGAGCCTCAGTGTCTGTGTAGATTGGTTGGATGATTTGTGGAAGGAGACCAGTCAGCTAGGTTATCGGTCCAATTGGATTAGGGAAGAATGTGCAAGGAAGTCGGCTGTGCCCTTTCAAAGGAACCATCCCGGCATGTACCTTAAGCGATTTAGGGAAATCATGGAAAACCTAAATCAGAATGGCCGGACGCGGCTTTGAACCGTCGTCCTCCCGAGTGCGAGTCCAGTGTGCTAACCACTGCGCCAGCTTCTTTCGGACGCGTCTGCCTAGAGTTTTCAGTGCTAATAGAAAAGGAACACAGCGTAAAATAACGGTAAAAATCAATGTGAGACGAACAGAGAATGTATCCATTACGGCAGTGTGCCGAAATGTGGCGATAATGTGCTATGGCAGCAGACGATTTATGCGAGTGTCTTTGCGAACAGCACATCATTGCTGCGACTCTCCTCGGATCGCAACCATATCAGTTGGACACTAGATGACTGGAAAACCTTGGCATTGTGATATGAGTCCCGATTACAGTTGATAAGAGCTGATAGTAGGGTACGAGTGTGGCACAGGCCCCAGGAAGCCATGGACCCAAGTTGTCAGCAAGACACCATGCAAGCTGATGATGGCTCTGTAGTGGTGTGGGCTGTGTTAACAATGTATGGTTCAAATGGCTCTGAGCACTACGGGACTTAACTTCTGAGGTCATCAGTCCTCTAGAACGGAACTACTTAAACCTAAATAACCTAAGGAAATCACACACATCCATGCCCGAGGCAGGATTCGAACCTGCGACCATAGCGGCCGCTGCACCACTGCGGCCGGCTACATGGAATTACTTGGCCCTCTGATTCAACTGAACCGACAATTGACTGTAAATGGTTATGTTCGGGTACTTGAAGACCATTTGCAGCCATTCATGTTCCCAAGTAATGATTGGTTTGAAGAACATACTGAACAGTTCGAGCATATGATTTGTTCACCCAGACCGCCCGACAAGAAACCCATCGAACAATAATGGGACATAATCGAGAGTTCAGTTGGTGAACAAAGTCCTACACCGGCAACAGTTTCGCAATTATAGACGCCTATATGGCAGCGTGGCTCAATATTGCTGCAAGGACTTCTGGCGACTTTTTGAGTCCGTGCCACGTCGAGTTTATGCACTTTCCTAGATGATATTAGGAGGTGTACCATGACTTTTGTCACTTCAGTATATGGTTCAAATGGCTCTGAGCACTATGGGACTTAACATCTGAGGTCATCAGTCCCCTAGAACTTAGAACTACTTAAACCTAACTAAGCTAAGGACATCACACACATCCATGCCAGAGGCAGGATTCGAACCTGCGACAGTAGCGGTCGCTCTGTTCAAGCCTGAAGCGCCTAGAACCGCTTGGCCACATCGGCCGGTTCACGTCAGTGTATAAACATATAAATATGAACATCTGTTCGTCGGCTCCAACTGATAATGAAGACAAATCGGCGTCTTTATGTTATCGGTTGCAACCTTCCGTTGCTTCAGCGACCGACAGCAAAACATTACTAAATAGATAACAAGTTTCAAGTTTTTTCACATTATATGTATAAAGGGTGGGCCATTGATCATGACCGGGCCAAATATCTCACGAAATAAGCATCAAACGAAAAAACTACAAAGAACGAAACTCATCTAGCTTGAAGGGGGATACCATATGGCGCTATGGCTGGCCCGCTAGATGGCGCTGCCATAGTTCAAACGGATATCAACTGCGTTTTTTAAAATAGGAACCCCCATTTTTTGTTACATATTCGTGTAGTACGTAAAGAAATATGAATGTATTAGTTGGACCACTTTCTTCGCTTTGTGATAGATGGCGCTGTAATAGTCACAAACATATGGCTCACAATTTTAGACGAGCAGTTGGTAACAGGTTGGTTTTTTAAATTAAAATGCAGAACGTAGGTACTTTTGAACATTTTATTTCGTTTGTTCCATTGTGATACATCTACCTTTGTGAACTTATCATTTCTGAGAACGCATGCTGTTACAGTGTGATTATCTGTAAATACCACATTAATGCAATAAATGCTCAAAATGATGTCCATCAACCTCAATGCATTTGGCAATACGTGTAACGACATTCCTCTCAACAACGAGTAGTTTGCCTTCCGTTTTGTTTGCACATGCATTGACAATGATCTGACGCACATTGCCAAGCCTTGTCGGTGGATCACGATAGTAATTATCCTTCAACTTCCCCCACAGAAAGAAATCCGGGGACGTCATATCCGGTGAACGTGCGGGCCATGGTACTGTGCTTCGACGACCAATCCACCTGTCATGAAATATGCTATTGAATACTGCTTCAACCGCACGCGAGCTATGTACCGGACATCCATCATGTTGGCAGCACATCGCCATTCTGTTATGCAGTGAAATATCTTGTAGTAACATCAGTAGAACATTAAGTAGGTAATCAGCATACATTGCACCATTTAGATTGCTATCGATAAAATGGGGGCCAAGTATCCTTCCTCCCATAATGCCGTACCATACATTAACCCGCCAAGGTCACTGATGTTCCATTTGTCGCAGCCATTGTGGATATTCCGTTGCCCGATTGTGCATATTATGTCGGTTTACGTTACCGCTGTTGGCGAACGACGCTTCGTCGCTAAATAGAACGCGTGCAAAAAAATCTGTAATCGTCCCGTAATTTCCCTTGTGCCCAGTGGCAGAACTGTACACGACGTTCAAAGTCGTCGCCATGCAATTCCTGGTGTTTAGAAATATGGTACGGGTGCAATCGATGTTTATGTAGCATTCTCAACACGTCGTTTTTGAGATTCCCGATTCTCGCGCAATTTGTCTGCTACAGATGTGCGGATTAGCCGCGACAGCAGCTAAAACACCTAGTTGGTCATCATTATTTATTGCAGGTCGTGGTTGACGTTTCACATGTGGCTGAACACTTCCTGATTCCTTAAATAACGTAACTATCCGGAGAACGTTCCGGACACTTGGATGATGACGTCGAGGATACCGAGCAGCATACATAGCACTCGCCCGTTGGACATTTTGATCACAATAGCCATACATCAACACGATATCGACCTTTTCTGCAATTGGTAAACGGTCTATTTTAACACGGGTAATGTATCACGAAGCAAATACCGTCCGCACTGACGGAATGTTACGTGTTACCAAGTACTTATATGTTTGTGACTATTACAGCGCCATCTATCACAAAGCGGAAAAAGTGGTCCAATTAAAACATTCATATCTCTTTATGTACTACACGAATATGTAATAAAAAAATGGACGTTCGTATTTTTTAAAAAAACGCAATTGATATCCGTTTGAACTATGGCAGTGCCATTTAGCGGGCCAACCATAGCGCCATCTGATTTCCCCCTTCAAGCTAGACGAGTTTCGTTCTTCGTAGTTTTCTCGTTTGATGCTTATTTCGTGAGATATTTGACCCGGTCACTATCAATGAACCACCCTGTATATATAATCGTACAGGTATCTCATTATGCTTTTCCTCTGTTGAGTGAATTTAGTTGATTTTCTGTTCCAGAAGTCCTCCACATTTTCTTTCTCAGCGATGAATATTGTTGTTGACGGCTAAGATTATTTACAATCACTTTCCTATCAATGTCTACTGTAAAAGTATGTTCTTACTTTCTTAACATGTCTCATAATACCTGCAGTCATTGATGCTGTAAGAGACTTAATGTTATCACTCTTTACGCTGACTTAGCTGAATCGGGAAGTTGGGGTCTGTTAATTATTGGGAGATTTAAGATACGCCCTCATGGGTCGGTTCTCTGACACTTGCAGTAACTTTGAGAAAAGATGTTCGGAAATATGTGAGATGAACGCCAGTCCATAAAAGACTGATGATTTGACAAAAACAACCATGTCAGCTAATAATGAACACACGGAAGTGTCGTGCGCTGGACAGAAGACACAACTACAAATTTTCCCTTTGCCCCCGTTAGGTCCATCTATATACAACTAAATAAAATGAAATTTTTCGTGGCTTACTTGTTCCACCTTTATTATTGGAAAGGCATCAGCAGTGCAATCCTCAGACTCTGTACCGATGATGCTTTTTAAAAAAGAAAACAAAACCTTTCGTATGAAAAATTTTGTTTTACTTGGTTTATATCGACAGACCTAAAGTGAAAATTATCAGCGTAATACTGTATCCAACGGAGGACGACTCGACAACGACAGCTAAAGATGTTCCTTTGTCAGTTGTCATAGGGCACTTCTCATGAGTATTTTCGCTTTTTTGTATTCGTAATAACATTTACCTGCTGACACATCGCGTGACAGGACTGACGGACGTGAACAGTCAAACAGCTCAAGGGGAAACGAGCCTTCCTGCCTCAGAACAGATCTCCGTCACTGCTAGGCAGCATTTCGTCCAGCTATAAGAGCATAAACCGGTTGAGGCGTAATGTGCCACGTATCGGCAGTTTAATTTAACAGTTATCTGAAAATTTGTCAACTAAACGTAGACAGAAATTTTAATTAACTTACTAGTACCTGGAGATTAATTTCTTCCTCCGTTATCGACCTACTTAATCAGTTCCCGTAATCGTCGCAAGAGCTCATTACTCTGTGACATATATTTAAAACAAATTAGCTCTTACGATATCTGTTAAGCTTTAATCCTGATACCAGTAATTAATCGTTGAAAACAGATCATGTTTTAAAAAAAGAAATCAGATAGCAGTATAATGATCAACAGACGCAATAAAGAACAGTATAAGTGTCTGAATATGAGACTGTACGAGAGAGTGAGCTGGAACAATCAACGTAATTTCACTGTTTTTACAGCGATGTGGGTCACTGTGTAGCTTCCTCGCCGTTAATCCGACCTAATCGAGTCGCCACTTCGGGTTGTGTTGAGGCAGGCCATAATATAGGGAGCTCGTTGTTGGGGTCAACAACCAATTACTCTCTCGCTCACGCCAACCAGTTCTCTGGCCACCAGAGGAACCGCAATAGTGCCGCTTCGTCTCTTCAAAGAAAACTTGGATTATATCACGGGTATATTTCCTGATCGTTCAGCTGTGATAGGGGGAGATTTCAGCTTACCGGCTGCAGAATAGGGAACTCACGCGATTAAAATAAGTGGAGGAAGTAGGGATCGAAGTGAGATAGTTCTGAACGTCTTTTAATAAAATTACGACCTATGTTCATATATTGTTACTTAAAAAAGTTGCATAATTTTAATAATGTTCGATTCCATGGGAATGATTGCTTCTCACGACTGTGATGTAATCCATGACAGAGGCGTAAGTTAGATTGGAATGGGTGCTGTTATAATTACATTGAGTCTGTATGGCCACCTATAACGCACTCGTGACAACTGCACTGTCAGCTGAAATTTAGATCTGCTTTACAAATGAGAGAGATGATGTTACGACCGGTGCTGATCTCTTTTATGTCGTGAGTTACATAATTACTTGTTATTTCGTTTACATGCGCATACTTGGAGTATTGGTACCATAGCACGTCAATGGAGTATCAATAGCAAAACAGCGTAACCTATTGATTTAGCGGAGTTCTATGGGATAATTCGTCTGCTGCGTTTGAAAGGCATGCCGAGTTGCTGGAAGCGCAGACTGGCCAGATGGCGCAGAATCTTACGTTATGGCGAAAGAGGTCTGAATAATGGAGAATCGTAAAAGATGTGGTGCTCAAAGACCGGCCTCCCACAATCGAGGAGATAGTAGACAAAGTAAAAATGTAAATGTCGTGTGACTAGGGCCACCCGTCGGGTAGACCGTTTGCCGGGTGAAAGTCTTTCGATTTGACGCCACCTCGGCGACTTGCTTGTCGATGGGGATGAAATGATGATGATGATGATTAGGACAACACAACACCCAGTCCCTGAGCGGAGAAAGTCTCTGATCCAGCCGGGAGTCGAACCCGGGCCCTTAGGATTGACATTCTGTCGCGCTAACCACTTTCCTTTTTTAATTTTTTTCGGTATTGTTCGTTACGTTTGGTCTGGGCGGACGTCACAAGACATCCGTTCAAGTTGATCGTTGATTCCTTTACTCAGTTTTTTTATTGCAGAGGGCGAGCATCCATCTGACTGAACACGCTTCTTTTTTTTTCATTTTGCTTAGTCTTTGCGGACATCACATGACATCCGGTCAAGTTCGTATGCTGATCCTTCCACACGGTTTTTTATTACGTAGGCCAACCACCTCCCTGACCGAACACGCTGAGCTACCGTGCCGGCATCACTCAGCTACCGGGGACAGACAGTGGATAAAGCAAAAATCATTCGTGGATCAGTTTTCAGCATCTTGCATGCCCACGGGGTTCCGCATCTGCCCACACTGATTCAAAAAAGTCCCCCTGATACCTGCAGCAGCGGAAATGTCAAGTTCTGTCAGGTTAGACCAGATGACTTCTTGGGCCGACTAATCACCATGGACAAAAATAATATACGGAAGGAGGGACAAGAATATTGAGGATGTATTTGATGATGATCTGTTCGTCTTCAGGAAAGGTAACGGCACTGGAGAAGCAGTCGTGAGGTTGCGCTTCAAAATGGAAGCAAGACTGAAGAAGAATCCAGGCGTTCATAGGTCTTGTGGACCTAGAAGAAGCGTTCGACAAAGTAAAATGGGAGAGTGACAGCATATCAATGGTAAAATTCACTGATGACATTCTGATCCCCAGTGAAGGTAAAAATAAATTACAAAAAATGATGAATGGAATGAAAAGTCCCATGAGTACACAATATGGATTGGGAGTAAACCGAAGGAAGACGAAAGTAGTGACCAGTAGCAAAAATGAGAACAGCGAGAAACTTAACATCAAAACTGGTGACCATAATAGCTACCTTGCAAACAAAATTACTCATGACGGACGATACAAGGAGGACATAAAAATATCGTAGCCCTGGTCAAATCAAATCTATTAGTGTCAAGCTTAGGTCTTAATTGTTGGATGTGAGGTCCGCCAGCTATACAAAACACCGTTTCTTCTCAGTACTCAAACACCTTTCGGCACCACTGTGACATCATCAGTGGGTTTTCGTTTTTATTTACTCTGCAGTGTGGACATTTTTGTTAAATAATTATAAATTTATGTGCACCTTTAGTTCAAACAACAGATTGTTTCTTTTTGTAAAAACCTTTACATTTGGTGTGCATGAATTTTCCAGATCACTTGTGTGTTAATTACTACAGGTAGCTTGTCATCTGCAACCAAACGATGTTGATGAGAAAGTTTTGGGAGTTTAACTATCTTCTAGAATGGAATTTAGTAACACTTGAACACTAGTGCCAAATTAAGATGCCATTACATAACATGATAGAATCACTTACAACAGACACACTGATATTAAAAAAAAGTTTACGTATCAGACGTGTTAATAAAAAATTACTAGAAAAAGCTGCTCAAGGAACTCAGCAGATGCTATGCACTTTAATTTTTAGCCTGTTGCCAGTCAATAATATTTACGAAACAAATTCATATACAAATAGGTTACATACAAAATATATGTCTACCAGCTTAACCCGCCTTGACGGAAGAAAGATAAATATTAGACTTTGGGAGGGGGATATGAATTCCGGTAGTGGCCAGGTTCTTAAACGCTGCCAGGTCTAGACTTCGGACAGCATTTCACTCCCCGCCAAGGCGCAGGCACAATCAAAAGTTTCTGCCCGAATCACAAAGACATTCCAATAACTCTGAAACATAGAAACACTGGGCAGAACCTTTAACTCACTTACACATGGACAATGTATTAATAAGGTGCAGGCTTTAAAAACAGCAACATAAAATCATTTGATTGCATGAGACACAAAAACTTTTGAGAAAATTTTCAAGTAATGGCCACCATTTAACCGAGAAAGCCTCTCATAATAATAACAAAGTTTAAAATCTCTGAGTGCGTCGGTGAAAAAGCAATTACGACGACTTACTCCATATCAGGTACAAAATACGAGCGAGCTGGTTCCATAGCTTCACCGCTTCCCTTTAAATTTTGTTCTCAGCAAAGTCACAGAACTTATATCTCCAAGCTGCCCGTGTCGGCAAAACGCCCAACCAATTTTACACCAGAAGGTGTAACGATCATCACACTCGTTCGGTAGCCGTTGACAATCGTCACCCCCACGAATGACACGAGATCTCGAGGGTTACCCGTCGAAGGCTAACAACCAACTCGCTCCGCCTGCGAAACCGCGAGATAAGACAAGCGAAAAGTAAAGATAGCTTACCTCAACCGCAATCGATCTCAACGATACATGAACAAAATAAACCTGGCACCAGCTCACCACGGCTGAATTACGTTGAACTCTGAACTGTTTTGTGCTGGTAAATATTTCGTTTATTGTGGTCCCGAAACGGCCTTAGTTTTCTTGTAGCTATGATAACTGTTTAGTTTGGGGATTTTGCTACCATTCTCGTAACACATTCAACGTTATTTCACCGCCTTTAGTAAGGGTATTTTCTGTGTGTATTTTAAGTGGATATCGTAGGACGACTTTGCGTTTACTTGATATACCCTTTCTTGAATAAATACGATTCAACATAATTCTGTCCTATGCATCAATTATAGGCGTTAGAATAGAACCCTTGTTGTAAGATTATTAATTTAACTTTCATTTTGTATTTCTGTGTTTTTTATTAATTCGCAGTTCTAGCCATTGCATAGACTATTTGACTGCAGGATCACAGCTGAAGGGTATTATTTGCAGCGAATTAGCTGCGGAGTACGAAAGCAGACAGGAACAGCTCGACCCCATGACATCGAGCTATTCTTTTTAAACAGAACCGTGCATATTCCAAGTACCTAAGGTACCGCAGGTAATGACGCACCTGGTTTGCTCATATGGAACGCTGTTTGGAAGAGGAACTACACTAGCAGCAAACGTCACGTAATGTCACACTGTTCACAGTAATGTTTGAAATACAGTGTAGAGTAACCGCCTTAAAGACGCTCCAAGGTCGAAAAACAACGTCCCTTCAAACTGAGATAATGCCACTGGCCGCAGACTTTCGGTTTAAGGGCTGAAAAGGAAATTGAGCAAAGACCTTGTAGAATCACGTGGCGTGACCCCAGAAGTTCCTGTACATACTGGTGTCACGTTCTAAGTGTTCTGTACAGTGCCAAATTTCCCGTCCACTGTAACCAAACTGACCAGAAATAAAATATGTAGTTCTGATTTTTGCCAGAACATGAATCACAAAATATATCAAGATCTTTCACGGCTGTGTCAAAGCCAAAACTATATTTGCAATTCGAGTGTTAGCAGACTTAGGCGACATAAAAATGAAAAATCTTGCATACTTTGCCTACTTTCATTCCATAATGTCATAAGGTATAATATTTTGGGGCAACTCTACAAGTCAAACAAAAGTTTTCAGAGTCCAAAAGCGTATAATACGTATTACTTGTGGAGTAAATTCAGGGACGTCCTGTAGAAACCTCTTCAAATAACTGGGTATACTAACTACTGCCTCTCAGTATATTTACTTCTTAATGAAATTTGTCCTAAATAATATATCTCTTTTTCCAACAAACAGCTCAGTTCATACATACAATACCAGGAACAAAAATGATATGCACAAGGACTTACTTTAGTTCAAAAAGAGGTCCACTACTCAGGAACACTCATCTTCAATAATTTGCCAGCAAACATAAAAAATTTAGTTACAAATAAAGATCAGTTTAAAAGGAGCCTGAAAGACTTACTAGTGGCCAAATCCTTCTACTCATTTGACGAATTTTTTAATAGAAACAAATGATGTATTGTATATATATTCATACTCTTCTACTCCATTGGCGAATTTTTTAATAGAAACAAATGATGTATAGTATATATATTCATACTATTAGTATTGTTATTTCAAATTTTTATTAAAAAGAATTGACATGCTCCACATCCACGAGGATCTCCTCAGCACGAATCTATGGAACGAATAACTGATCTAATCTAATCAAAACTAATTGTAACAAAACGTACAGACATCATCACTACTTCTTTTAACATTGCATTCAGCATAAAGCAAAAACTGTATTCTCTGAGTTTGATAGATAGTGGGTGTTGAAAGCACACATGCATTATTCCAGTTTATACTACAGGGTGTATCAAAAAGAATCATCCGATTTGGCACATCTATATTTTCTGAACCTAATAAACATACACAATGAACTTGTTTTTTTATGAACGGGAAACTCAAAATTTTTTTTCCATACCTTTTGATAGGTGTTCGTTATGCCCCCCCCCCCCCACCACCACCACCCCCCCACCACCCCCCTTGAGATGCACAGCATATGTTAATGCGGCATTCAATTTGTTCCCACACTGCAGCGAGCATGTCTTGAGTTGCAGCTTCCACAGCTGCTTTTATGAGAAGTCTCAGTTCATTCATTGTTGTTGGTAACAGAGGCACATAATGTTTTTTTATAAACCTGCACAGGAAATAATCACAATCAGGTCCGTTGACCTTGGAGGCTAGTAATGTAAGACTGAATCATTTGGTCCAGTGCGACTGATCCATCGTTCAGTAATCCTTTCATTTAAAAATTCCCACACTTCCAGATGCCAGTGTGGCGAAGCCCCGTCCTGTTGATAAGCTCAATCTTTCAAATCACTCTCCAACTGTGGGAAAAGAAAATTCTTGAGCATATCGAGATATATGCTTCCTATAAGAGTGTTCTCGACAAAGAAAAATGGACCATACACCTTTTCACCTGAAACTACACAAAACACATTAAATTTTGGAGAGCCCCACTCATGTTGTACAGCTTCATGTGGTTGTTCCATACCCCATAATCTCACATTATGACGGTTCTCCTTTCCATTTAAATGGATGCTTCGTCGTCACTAAACACTAAACGTGAAAGAAAACTATCATCCTCCATCTTTCCAAGAACGAAATTACAGAACACTACACATTGTTTTTTGTCACCTTCACGAAGTGCTTTCAATAGCTGATTTTTCTGTTGTTTCATGTGTAAACGTCGACGCAACACACGCCAAACTGTTATTGGGGCATGATGAGCTGCTGAGCTGCACAGCGAACGGTTATCTGCGGACTCCTAGTGAAACTATGGATGATGCGTTGAACGTCAGTGTTAGACACTCGGTGAAGGCCCAGTGATTTGGCTTTACATAAACAATCTGTTTCTCGGAATTGTTCATGCCATCGCCTAATGCTTTGTGCTGTAGGAGGATCCACGCCATACCTAATACGCTAAACAGTTATTACTGACCCACACTGCGCAAAACGTAGAAAACAAAATGCTTTCCGTTGTCCCGACACCAGTTTTAGTAGAACTAAAGTGGGCGCAAACTGCTGCTACCTGGTGGGGAACATGTAAAACTTGAGAGTTTGCTCTTTCCAACAGTACGTTGTTCTTGCACATCTCAAATAACATAATGGTTATGATTTTTTTAATAGGATGATTCTTTTTGATATACCCTGTATTAAGTGTTAGTTTTAATGTTAGACAGAGGGAGATTCTTGCCGAAATTCGTACATATGGATTCATTTTCCATGCTCTTTCGGTTTCTCAGCTTCTTCTCTCTCTCAAAATTCGTGTTGTCTTACAATTCGTGAATATCATTTAAAGGTTCGAAATTCTTCAACTGAGTGTCAATATCTCTTATTTCTTCTGATTCAGTGCACTCTTGCTCTCTTATTTCCAGGCATTTCACTTTGGCTGTATATTCGCCACATTTACTACATTCAACTTTGCAGGGATACCCAAAAAAGGGATGTTCGTATTAAATATGTGTCTGTACGATTCAAAAGATGCTCTAATTGTTGTCTAAGCCTCTTTAAACAATTTTCGTTTACCTATTTGCTCAGAGACGTATACTTTATACTGTATTTTTACACCCATAATTACTATTTCTACTGGAAAAGGAGGCAATATGCTACTTAAAGGAATTAACTGTTTCATCACCTAATTTACAGAGCCTTATCCCATGTTCCCCTCACTTATCAATAGGAGCATTCCCCATGATTCGAAGACTAAGCATTAAACACTGAATCTTACTTTTTGATATTCCGTGGATTGCCATAAATGTCTTATGACAAACTGCACCTTCGTTCATTCCATCCCTTATTTGTCCTCAAACTCTGTAATTGTAGGGTGCATTGTTAAATCTTGCTACAGAGTCATCTCTCCTAGGCTGTACTGTAAGTACAGAAATGAAACATAAATAAGCATTCTGCAAATCTGCAGCTTCCATCAAGTTGAATCCTTTTCAAATATCTTGCCTTGTATCTTCAGACTTTTTAACCTACACTGTCAGTTTTCTGTCATACCATGAGATTTTAAATTACTGTTTTTGTTTACCTCTAATAAGTGGGCATGCACCTTCCTTGTTTTTCTCCTTCTATACTTTCACTGCTGGAATCGCTCAATGGCTCTCCTTCCATATTGTAAGTAGGCTGTTTAGGTTCTTATATTGGTAACGCCGCCGCCATGTAGCTGTGCTGTGTGCAGTCTGTGGCTGGTTTGCATTGTTGTCTGCCATTGTAGTGTTGGGCAGCGGCAGCTGGATGTGAACAGCGCGTAGCGTTACGCAGTTGTAGGTGAGCCGCCAGCAGTGGTGGATGTGGGGAGAGAGATGGCGGAGTTTTGAAATTTGTAAGAATGGATGTCATGAACTGATATATATATTATGACTATTAAGGTAAATACATTGTTTGTTCTGTATTAAAATCTTTCATTCGCTAACTATGCCTATCAGTAGTTAGTGCCTTCCGTAGTTTGAATCTTTTATTTAGCTGGCAGTAGTGGCGCTCGTTGTATTGCAGTAGCTTGAGTAACGAAGATTTTTGTGAGGTAAGTGATTTGTGAAAGGTATAGGTTAATGTTAGTCAGGGCCATTCTTTTGTAGGGATTTTTGAAAGTCAGATTGCGTTGCGCAAAAAATATTGTGTGTCAGTTTAAGCACAGTTATGTTTAATTGTTCGAAGGGGGCGTTACAATATCAATATTGACACAAAATTACATAATCTTTAGTGCACTATATAAATACCTGCACACAACGCTTAATGTGCCAACAGTGTACATGTACGTTTGACGACAACTGTTTGTCAGGGCTGCAACCTGAATCATTATTTACTTTAAAGAGAAATACTTAATAGACTAACCATTTTACCACTTCTATAAGCTCATTCACAGTATAACTAAGCTTGTTTTTTCCTTTTTGCTATGGCAGGAAATATTGGGTCTGTTCCACTCTTCCAAAATGGATGAAAACTCAAAAATTGAAAAATGTGCTTAGCTCTTTCTTTTCTTGGACTATTCAATTGTGTAGAATGCTGTCATATAAAGCAAAATATTCGGTAAAATTTAAACTGTACTCTTAGGTGTCTGTCTAACCACACCCTTGGAAAGTGGGATTACTGAAAATGCCCCATTGCCAGTTTTCTTCGATTTAGATTCGTTGACTCCACCAACTCACAACTAAACTGTGGCATTCCAGCCTAACCCGGACCTTGGGCCATGCTACAGATCAGTCAAGTCACCACATCAATTTTTCTTCTGTGCTGTTTCGTGTGCGACACTAATTTGTACAGAATCCGCAACTGGTACCATCGCAGCTCACATTTCTTATTGGGAACATTCTTTATCGTCAGGGCCTATTCATAATTTTTATCAGTCACTTGCGCTTTCTCCCAATTGTTTGAAACTTTCCGTTTAGGGTGAGTAATTTTTTGTCTAATGTCAGTCCATTCAGTTCACATCAGTTTATTACCATGAATTTTAGATCTGTTATGTGTAAACTCTAAATAGGTCGTACTTTTCAATGCTCATGGTGACAAACAGTGTTTTATATCTTATAATTATATAGTTAAAAATTATGTTAATAGCAACCACTAACATCAATGTAGAAGCAAATTAGAATATTGAAAATATCCAGCTTATTTTACTAGATATGTTTGCGGGAAACCTCGAGATTTGCCCACTAACTACAGCTATATCTGCTCTTAGATGTACTTTTGCTACAGTATTCTACATTACATACATTGGTAAGTGCGTGCCTTCGTGATTCTCGAATCAAGTGTACATGTGTGGGTGACCACTGCGTTTTTAAAATTTTTAGTATATATATATGCAAGATGAACATTAATAAAACCGACAAAGAGCAGAGACGGATTCTTGACCGTTAATGGAGGAAAAAGGTCCCATGAACATGTCTCAGAAAACGCATCGTTGCCACGGTAGATGGTGCTGACGAATTACAGTTCCTCTGACCACGTGCCGTGTGTTCCTTGTGTATTCAGGCTGTTTGATTGAAGCATCGTACTGTAAGCGACAGAGTAGCCCGGTATTCATGTCGGGAACAAGGCGAGATGGTGTACGTGTATGGCCAAGCAGATGGAAACGGTCGAGAGGCAGCACGGCTACACACGAACAAGTACCGTCACATACATCAACAATATCACACAACATTTCAAGCCCTTTTTCGGCGTTTGTGTGATCATGGGTGCTTTCGGGCACATAAACGTGCAGGGAAGCGGCGGACGGTGCGTACACCAGATCTAGAGGACCAGACTGGACAGAATAAACTCCAGGAAAGTGGCCCGCCATCATGTTGGAAGCCAAAGTACGATTATGTTGTGTGTACTGCATGGCAGTCGTTACTATCCTTATCACCTGCAATCCTGTGGAGGTCACTCTGAACATCTGTCGTGACAAGGATGCGATGCACCTCTGTACTGTATTCTGGGACGATTTGTTGTCATTGCACGCACATCATCCATTTCCTGACGTATGTTCATAGTAACTTTTCTCATAGTTAGCAGCCACGAATCCATCTCTGCATCTCGGTCATACGCTTTGCGGACGGATTATCTGCTTTGCGGCTTATCCGCGGCCTGTTTCTCCCATTTTTTTGTCTGTTGTGGGTGGTCGCGGGTGAGCGCTAGTCTCACGTTACAACATGAGTGTAGTAAACAATGTGCTGCTCGAACACTGCAAGAGCTGGACTGTGTTTTGTTTCAAAGAAATGTAAGTTTACGTGAAACTGGGTTGTAAGGCATTCGTTGTGCGTACCGAATTTCACCTACGATTAAAGTAGAATTTATTATAAACGTAGGGTTATGGCTTCAGTTACGACATTGCAATTAATCTTTGTTTCCGAACAACCCTATTCCATTACTTTGTACGAGGGTAAGACAATTATTATCCGCAGAGTAGTTATGAAATTTTACTGTAATCAAATAGGAAACTTACAAGAACATCATTTTTCGACATTGTCTCCTTGCGTTTCAACGCACTTGGTCCATCGCTGTACAAGCTTCCTGGTGCCCTCATAAAAGAAGGTTCTCTGTTGAGCTGC